>NC_141151.1:7780334-8422834 GCF_053477565.2 Lygodium microphyllum
TCCTAATATCAAATATTATGATACCATCTTATGGCATGCTCCAATCTAGCAATACTCTCTCCAATACATGAATTTCTTCATAGTACATTGTGGTCTTTGAGGATTTCTACAAGGACTGGGTGCCCTATGACCTTAAGTACATCAACAACACAATGGCCTTTCACAAAGCATTAGGCCAATTTGTGAAAATCTCAACCTCCACCTACTTTAAGAAGCTGATCCTTAGGCAAGGTAGGGTATATAGGATTGGTTCACATGGCATTGACTTCCTCTCTTGGATAGTCACCTTTTTGTTACTGCTCAAAGAAGGTGAGGATCCCCTCCAATTACAATGAATGAGTGGTAAAAAATAGGTGGTAGGGTTGTTAAAAGATGCCCCTAACTTAAAGCCTTTATTTAGTAGACAAGGCCAAAGAAGAAGTTGAGACTGTAGAAGAAGAAAAAGCTCTAGACCTTATGGTCAACAAATCTATAGTGGTTGTGGAGACTAGTATGGGGAGGGGCTTAGGTGAACAAGAGGACACCCATGTATGGTGGATGTAGACTGCCATATTGACAACATGAGTGAAGTCTTCATCAACAATAATGAATTTGTGTTTCTCCAAAGTGTGGTTAAATTTTTTAGAGTGAGGGAGTATGAGGCATTATCATTGCTGGAAATTTCCAATCAATCCCCCTAGAGGGCCTACCTCTAGAGTACAACAACCCATGGTTTAAAGATATACAAGGCCCAGTTTTGGCACTTTGACATCGACATGGTAGAACACATGCTAATGATAATGAGACAAATAAAATTAAAAAATGATTTTTAAACATTATTATTTGACTACTTAGGTGGAATAATTTTTCCCCAAATTACCCAAAAAAGAAAAGAAAAATGGCATGCTCCATGAATGTTTGTAGGCTGGGATATACCAAACATGCTCATCAGTCATGTCTTTGATGAGCTATTCTAGCGCGATGAGCCACATAATCTTGAGCCATGTACTCCATCAAAAATTACAAATACATAGTGTTGGTGTCATCATCATCTTGATCACTTAATACTAGCTCAAACATGGCCACAACAACGATCACAACACTAATGACACAAATTATTAACACACTCAATAGACCAGATATAGGGGAGGCAACTCTATCCATGATAACTAGTTGTGCTACGCTTCAAATGATTTCTTTTTCTTTGAGTTTACTTTTTGGCTTGGCTAACATTAGTTGAGCAGTGCTAGCCATATCATTAAGAGAGTCCTCTATCTTTCTATCCTTCTTTTGGCATCCTTAGGTGCTTGTTCAATCAGGCTGGAGGGTCATTTGAGACAATGTCTTCTACAACATCTGTACCTACACCATTGAGTTAAAGACACACCACTCAAGATGATGTTGTGCATCACTGACAACATTGGCACCATTCCACATATATTCATCCACAGGATTGTACCACTAGCAAGTGATCTTGTGGTCATTACTTGATATTGCATTGTGAGCCTTGTCCTTTTGATAAGACTCAAAAACATGTCCCCAACACTTCTTGCATGCCTATCCATCCTTGTCAAAGTCTGGAAACAATGATCCTAGTTTCATGACCATCTTAGACCAAATGTCCACTCCTTTCTTTGATGGTTTTGAAAAACTCTACACTCATGGACCCTTGAATATGAATTAGTTGTACTATCCATGTGTCTTTCCATTGATGAGCATTTTTTTTAAAATGTTGTTGTTTGATCCTATGCTTGGGATAATGATTCTTGGTTCTTTCCTATTCATGCCCTCTTTGGTTTTGGAGGCTTTGTTGCATCAAATTAGATTTCTCGTAGACACCGCTTGTTGATAATTTCAACTTGTGGCATTGTTGACATGTGGGTTCCAATCACATCGACATCATTACCTTTCACATTGGCTTTATTCATGAGGAAGGAAAGTGCCTCATGATCCATATAAAACTTGAAGTGTGTTGACAATAGGTATTGTCAAATCTTCTTTAAGGCTAACACCATTGCCATGCACTCAATCTCTATCACTATGTAGTTCCTCTCCTGATCAATGACCTTACTACTTGCATAGTAGATGGGCCGATCTAGCTTTGAAAAGCCATTTTGGCAAAGGACTGCACCTAAGCCTTCTACAGATGCATTAGGGTGCACATGGAATTCCTTAGTCCAATCAGAGGGTTGAAAGAAGGGTGCTTTAATTAGTCATTGCTTTAGAGGATTAAAGGCATCTTCATGATCATTTGTCCAAATAAACTTTGCATATTTCCTCAAGAGCTTATGCAATGGGGGCTGCCTTTGTTGCAAAGTGTGCGATGAACCTCTTGTAGTATCCTACGTGGCCAATAAATCCTCTCAATTGCTTTAGGTTGGTGGGTGTAGTTAGGTCCACAATCTTATTAGTCTTGGCAAGGTTTGATGCTATCCCTTGTGCACATACAATGTGACCCAAAAGAACTCTTGAAGAGACTCCAAATACACATTTATCGGGATTGAGAGAGATCTCATACTCCCAAAGCATTGCTCTCGTTTTCCTTAGTGCTCACAGAGTGGATTGAAGACACCAAAAACATCTAGATATACCTCAATGAAATCATACATATGATTTTGGAATGTGGCAACAACATTGTAGAGCCCAAAAAACACTATGTAGGCATAGATACCCCATTCTGTTGTGAAGGTTGCCTTGGACTGGTATTCTTTTGCAATCTGTACCTGATTATATCCACTAAAACCATCCAATGAGGAATAGAGTTCATGACTTGCCACTAAGTCCAACAGTTGGTCATGAAGGGAATTCAGCTTTCAAAAGTCCACATAGATCCACAACTTTCCATTCTTCTTAGATACAACCACAATGGGCAAAACCCATTCATTATTGGCCACTGGATAAATGAACTCAACTTGTAATAGCTTTAGCAATTCTTATTTCACCAAATCTGAGTTGTTTGGATTCATGTGCCTCTATCTTTGCCTTATAGGCTTGGCATCAGGCTCTAGGTCAATGTAATGTTGACACACAGTGGGATCAATCCCCTTCAAATCTTTATATGACCATGCAAACATGTCCAAGTTCTCCTTCAGTAGATCACACATGACCAATACCTCCTCTTCTGGTGGGAGACTACTATCCACCTTTAAGTGACATTCAATGCCATCTGCATCTAGAAAAGTTAATCGGTTTTCACCTTCCACTTTGCAGATGAAGGTCTCATGGACTACCTTTGGGCATAGATCTGACTCCTTCAAGGGAGTGGTCTCCTTGTCTTTGATGCTTCATTAGAAGAAACTTCTTCCTTCCATGGGGACTCGACTGGCTCTTTGGGATGCTAAAATGGTATCATGGTTATTTTTTATTTTTTTGGAGTTTTAATTACTTCTTGACTCAAGGATTCATCTTCTGTGGATGCCTTTAGAAACATCATATAACAAGGACCATCTATGTTCTGTTCAGGCTGCAGAGTTGGTGTTTGTTGGGACAAGGTGCATCATCATGATCCTTTCTTGAGAGGGTAAATTAGGGTGAAAAGAGCCACTACTAAAGGAACACTTATTTTAATTAATCTATTTCTTATAAATCCTTTGCATATGATGAGATTCATTTACTAGTTGAAGGGTACCAAAGTCATTCTATCCAATAGCATGGGATCTTTAGCTTCGAAAGCCTCTGGGACTTCCTCCTCATTTCTATCCTCTTCTAGTTGGATAGATTCTTCCATGTCGCTTTCATTATCTGCATCTTAACTTTTATCATCATCCTCTTTGGATTCTATCTTTTCCTCTATAGGGGCTCTGTAAGAAGAAAAGGCTCTCTGTTACATCTTCTCCTTTTGTCTTTGGCTCTGCTATGACCATGTAACAATGAGAGTAGTACATCCATGTCTCTCACTGTCAAAGGTAATTTCAGAAGTTATTTTTGGTTCCGATAGAAGATATTTACCCATTGACAAGAAATTTACTTCTTTTTGGAGTTGCCTTATAATGCCCACTGTCAGGGAGGGATATTTTCTTGGAAAAATTTTGTTTGACACCTTCATATTTACTAATGTACCATTTGTAACTTCATTGGAGGAGTCTGATAATACTTTGATAGAGGTGGATCCATTATCTTTTTGCAAGTCATACAACCTCACTATCACCATGTTGGATTCTCTTTCTAGGGTCAGGGTTCCCTTGAACCAATCCGTCCATACTCTTGCTTCAAAAAGACATGGTCTTCCCAGTAGTAGAGGATATGAGGTCCTGCAGGAATTTAGTTTCACCACCAAATAGGTCAGCCAATAGTCTCTCCCTATGAGAGTTGTCTTCAAATGTGAGAGAATGCCCAAAGGCTTAATTATGATTTAGTCTACTAGTCTGATAAGCCACTGTGTAAACTACAGACCTTGCACGTCTAGATCCTTCATTGTCACATCCATCATTATGTTCATTGATGAGCTTCCATCAATCAATGCATATGCAATAAAACATACTTCAATCTAAATGCCAATCGCAAGGGTGTCAGGATCCAAGAAGGCATTAGCCACATCCACTTTTTTTATAGGCTCGAGAGCCTTATTGGACTTAGTAGTAGTTGTGGGAGCAATCCTTAGGCCACATCTTCTTGTAGATATGCTCTAGAATTCTATTGACAACTAGGAGATAGCATCAATAATTGTTAGTATGTTAGGTTTGGTTAGAAGGTGTCTAGTTCTTTGACCAAGTCATACTCTTTGATAGGATCCGTGGGATTTTCTTGTTGGCTATGGAATGGGGCAACACCCAATTTCATCTTTCCTCTTTCTTCTAAAAGTGGCAACATATGAAATTATTCTATTATTGGAGGTACTTCTACATCATCTATCTCTTGGACCTCGGGTCCTATTTGTTGGACTATCTCTATGTCTCTCTATGGCACTACAGTGCTCTGTGTAGTATTGCATTGTTCTATTTTGTACTATTTTGTTTCTCTGTTGGAAGATTGAACATCATAATTTTGGCATGAGGATTATTTTCTTTTCAGACGAGTGGTTCCTTTTTCTTAGCACATGTGATTGCGGCAACTTCCAATTCCATTAAGTTAGAGGCAGGCTCTTGGGCCTTGGTCTATTGAATTTCAACAACACTAGCCTTCACAAGGGCTAGACTAGGAAATTCATTTGTAATGTGGCCTCCTCCTTTGCATCGACTCCATAAGGACTTTTAGTCCATGGATCTAGGGTTTGGACAATTTGGTGAGATATTCCCTTTTCTCAGCATCTATAACACTCCGCTTATGATCTCTGGCCATTGCTAGACTATCTTCCTCTATAACTTTGGGAGGGAACCCTTCTTGGGCTAAAATTAGGTCCCAAATTCTCTAGGTTTTGGTCCAATATCTTGGGTTGTTATCTTGGATTCCAATATATTAAATCTTGCTTCTTTGTCTTTCTTCCTTCTTTCATGCATCTCCTTTTCAAAGAGAAAATGTCATATGTATGATTATTTCTTAGATAATATGAGCCAAAGACTTCCTGTATGGTTGGCTTTCAAGTGCATTCAATGGCTAAATGTCTCACTTGATGGCACTTTCCATACCACGTGTTTGATCGTATCACATCTCTTCCATCTCTTGTTGTTGAGTTGCCATTGGGAGAACGGTTTGAGGCCACTGTTGTTGTGGTTGAACTATCATTTGAGGTATTATTGTCTATGGTGCCATTGTGGATTCAATGCATTGTACTACATCATTTTTTGCATCTGTGGGTTGGTGTAGAGAACAATCCCTGGGATTGCATTTGGTGGGTGTACCATTCCTAGTATGGAAGGAGGTAAGACTCCTCTTCCTAAGGTCATCGACAGTCTTGTTTCAACTTCATCATACAGTCTTACACCTTCCACTATAGCTTGGACTTCTTAGCTCCACAAACTTATGAACCTCTGGTTGTAACCCTCTAAGAAAAACTCCCTTTTGTATGCCTTTATCCAAGTCATGGTTATTCCATCTCTTCATTATGGATTCTATTCTAGAGACATATGCTTCCACCCATTCTCTAGAGGATTGACTTAAGTTCATAAACTCCTCTTGCATCTGCTCTTCAAAACCTTCATGTTTGAATTTGGTGAGAAAGGCCACCTTCAAGTTATCCTATGTGCCAAAATTTTCTACTGCTTGTCTCTTATACCACTGAAATATTGTGCCTTTGAAAGTGATGGGAAATATTGCCAACTAGTACTTTGTGATTCTGGCACTGTTTGCTACACATCTTACCATAAACTCGGTTACATCAAGATCAAAGTCTTCATTGTACTCTCCTTTCAAGATCGGCAATGGGACTACATTCATCATCAATATTTTCAGGATGGATCTGACTTGGAAGGGGATCTTGCTGATGACACCAAAAGAAGAATAAAAACAAGGCACAAAAATATCCATGCATATATCATAATTTCATCTTTTGTAAAGGGAATAATATTCATTTTGTTGTAAAAGTACTAAAATACACCCTTACAAATGAGGGGAGGGCCATATCCACATCCATCATAAATGAATGGTATACATAAAAGTATACACGCGTGCATTTCTAAAAGGTTAGAAAGAATTGAAATGTAAAAGCTAAAGCCTTACGAATGCAAATGTATCCAAAAAATCAAAGAAATAATAAAAATATGAAGGGTTGTGTGTCTTATGGGGAAAAGGTGGGGTGGAGTGCACGGTTGATTATGTGCCTCTTTCTCTCCTTTCTTCCAAGACACACACATTCTCCTTTTGGATGGTGCCAAAATTTCTCTCTCCTCTCTCCTCTCTCCTCTACGCAAAATTTCTCCTCTTTTCCCTTTCCCCTTTTCTCTTGTAGAATTGAAGTTATGGAGGATGAAGATGAAGATGATGATTTTATTTATTATTAAGAGAGAGATTTATGGTTTCTTTTCAGTTTTGAGATTAAGGGCAGAGCCATACACATAGATTTTTATATGTTGTTTCCTCAGTTTTGGGATTGTATCTATTCATGGGAGGATTTCTTTCATTTTGGTGCACAACCTAGGGAAGAAGTAGATCTCAACAACTACTTGAGTCATATTATAAATTAACAAGCAATGCTAATGCAGCACTAGAATGAGAAGCCATGGCAGACCGACTGTGTCGAGAAGAAGAAGAAGAAAAAAAAGAAGAAGAAAATCAAGGAGGACAATTTCAAGAATGGACAACACAGAATATGATACTATGAGTACAGGCTCAACTGCCACATCTTTAGATTTCACTGTAACACAAGAAGAGGAGGAAGAGAGAGATGAAGGCACCGTCCTAGAGGGTTTTATAGATTCTTTATATGAGAAAAGGGCAAAGACAAGAGAAGAAGGGTTGAAAGGTCTGTCAAGAAGGGTACATGGACAAAGATTGCATATGCATCCCAACTTATTGGTTTGGTTGCTATGACAACTAGAGTTGGAGACATAGGACACCGAATTTCTTTTGAAACTTCCCCTCATCTGATCAAAGTTGCAAAGCTGGGCTCTAATTCAAAAGCTCGATTTGAGGCCTTGGGAGCTCTTGCTGTTACATGCTTTGTAAACTCAGTCGACTTCACAGCAAAACAGAGGAGGTCATGGATGTTCTTTGGAGTGTATGTAAACATAAGGGAAACCACCACTCATATCAGAATTTGGGGTTGAACAAGCCTTCTACAGAAGTGAGAGCTACATCATTGTTAGCCTGGTCATTCCTTTTAACTACTATTACTTCAAGTCGTATAGTAATCCATCACATGCTAGAGTGCCTATCAATCTTCTCATCATTGCTTGAAAATCAAGAGCAAGCCATCAGATTGTCTGCTGGGGAAGCAATTGCTGTGCTTTTCGAAGCTATTCTCAATATGACCATACATATGAAGATGCAAGCTATGAGATTTTTGGTAAGAACCATTTTAACACAAAGGAATCTGAGGTTATCAAGCATGTCAAATTATTGACAGTAGAGGCTGGGGGGAAGGGTCAATCCAATAAGAAAGTGCAACACAGTTCTTTCAAGGAGATGCTTGCGATTGTAGAGGGTGGCGATGCTTTAGTTACATCCCTGAAACTTCAACAGGGAGATACCCTTGCGTTGGATTCTTGGTTTTAGAATGTTAGGCTGAGACTTTTCACAAATTTCTTAGCAGAAGGGCTCTAGAGGCATCTGCAAGAAAATAGTTTACTACATGAAGTTTTTGACTTCATTGTCCACAACCTTCTCCTCTTCTCCATCAATTGCATGGCCTCCTCCATATCCATTCCATGGGAGCCTTTTACTCTCTCCAAATAGGTGAATCTTCCTGAGCCACCTTAGAGGCAAATGCGGTTGAATAGACCGAAAAAAGGACAACTAAAAGAACAAAAAGAAGAAGCGATCAGGTTGCCCTCTTCTCCACTAGCCACCTTGATCCTCCACATCTTGGTAGTCCATTGCATTCTACCAAAATAGACAGAAACAACAGAAGATTCATTGGGAAAAGCATCACCAACTCTCAGAAGCAGAAGACGCATGGCATCTATAGGTGGGAGAGAGAGATATTGTAATCAAGAAGAAAGGCAAGAATCCAAAGAAGAAGAAGAAGAAGAAGGAAGTGGAGCAATATGGTCAAACTTCTCCCCATTAGCCCCAATCATGAAACCTTCTCACTCTATATTATGTTGCACCCCACTCTTCCCCATCTCACTATGTTTTGTATAAAATGCCTTTCCTAATATCTCCTTGGCACCAGTGGCGATGGCCAATTTGCTTCATGATCCAAAGTTAACACCTACTACGATCTAGCATCATCCGTGTCCATAATAGTGTCTCAACGAAAGAGAAAGAAAGCCTACCCTCATCCTTGGACACCAAAAACTCCCATGGACGCCATTTGAGCCTAGTCAATTTCTACATTCCCTTTGTGCACTTCCTCCATCATCACTAGTATTCTAGCAATAATGTCTTCCATGCCCATAGAAATTACATATCATGAATGTCAATAATGTAGGAGTGCATACTTTTCTGAGATGCAACTATTTGGGAAAAAGGCTATAAGAAGAATGAAAAATGAAGCAGTTGTGAGGCCCTCCTCATGGCACCTCTTGCAAGATTGGTCGCCCTTTCTTCTAATCTCCTCTTCTCCACCCTTCACCATTAGCACCCTCAACCTCCCATTAGCATCCATGCACCTGCATCGCCTTGCGACCATAACTCTTCACACCTTCTTCTTTTCTTATCCCTAATTTTGCATCCTCTTCATTGACCTAAGTAGTTTTCCTTTATTAAATACTATTGCCTAAGTAATTTTTATTTATTGAAGCCCATTCCTATACTGATCTACCATTTCCTCTATAACTCATCCCAACCATTTTAGATCCTTAATACCTCATCTTTCTCTTTCATTCTTCCCTCCTCTACATGTCACTTCCACATTTTCCTTACCTCATCTCATGTGGAATATCACAAAACAAAACAATTCCAGCATTAACATTAGAAACATATCATTAAAAGGGTTTGTTTCCAATGCAATTTTCCATCATCACCCTCACTAATCCCTTTGGTTTTCAAGTGTTTTTGAGCTAATTGTTGCAATCTTTCTTCCCCCATTGGAATGGAGAAGTCATTCTCATGGTTCCTTGTGGAAGACAAAACCCTATTCTTTGAAGAGTAGTCAAACTTTTTAGTATGGGACTATGATTGAGGCAGGAGTTCCCTTACTCTGGTGGTTATGAATTTGGAGTCTCTATACCCTACCATGGCTAGGCCTCGTGATTGAAGTTGTTTTACTAACAATTTGGGAAGTGTTTTGTGTTAGATAGTGGTTCTTCTTTGACAAGGTTCGTGAGGATGCTTCACGTTTTAGTGTGGGAGAAAATGATGACACCAAAAGAAGCATACAAACAAGGCACAAAAATATCCATGCATATATCATAATTTCATCTTTTGTAAAGGGAGTAATATTCATTTTGTTGCAAGAGTACTAAAATACACCCTTAAATAAATGGTATACATAAAAGTATATGTGCATGCATTTTCAAAAGGTTAGAAAGAATTGAAATGTAAAGGCTAAAGCCCTACGAATGCAAATGTATCCAAAAAATCAAAGAAATAATAAAAATATGGAGGGTTGTGTGTCTTTTGGGGGAAAGGTGGATGGAGTGCACGACTGATATGCAAAAATCCTTCGTCCAGTTAATGCCAAGAAACAAAAAGATCCACAGGTGACAATAGCAAGGTGACTAGGAAATGGTCAGCCTCTTATCAAATACAAAAGAAACCAACACTAACACCACAGGGGAGAATAGAAAAATAAAGAAGAAAGGAAAATTTGGCCTTGGGGATAAATCATGTGTGATTTTTTTTTTGGTCATGTGGAAGTTGTTTATTTGTTTTTTTTTGGTTGTGTTTTGTTTCTTTTTGAAAAATACATTTGTGAGAAATTATTTTGTGGATTTTGTGGTTGTATTTAAATATGTATGTTTGAATTTTTATTTTGTTTTTGGTTTGTCTGGTTTTTTGGTTATTTGTTTGTTTGTTTTTTTTAAAAGGGTTAAATTGTGATAAACAACTTCAAAGATGAAAAATATTAAAATAAGCTTGTTGAAAATTTTCTAGAATTTACAAGCCATTTTTCAAAATTTTTTGCAAATGTTCAACCATTTTGGCATTTGAAAATGATTCTCAATGAACAAAAAATCATTTAGTGATGATTTTAGGAATTGAATATTCATTTATCATTCACCAACATGAGAAAAGGATCGAATTTTTAAAAATATTTTTTTGGGAATTAATTTTTGATTCTTATGAAAATTTTTAATGAATTTTGTTCATTTTTAAATATATTTGAAATGAATTTTTGAGTTTTGGATTTTTAGAAATTGGTTTCCAACATTTCATTTTGGAAAAAGATTCCAAAAATTTTCCAATTTGATAGAGATTTGTTTTTCTATTTTTATGTAAATTTTTAGATTTTTAAGGGATTTTTAAATGGTTTTTATGTGTTTTTGAGGGTTTTGGATAGTTTTGTAATAAAAATGGGGGTACTCGATTGCATGTGAATAGCTGCATGTGAACGAATGGGCACGCAAGACTGCATGAACAAGGCCAGACGCATGTCCTCACGCATGAACACGCACGAATAGCTCGGACAGGGCACAAAGACTCCCACTAGTGCGTATGAACACCTGCAATCATCCATAAGCTCGTTTTGTAGAAGCGTAAGCAGTGGGGGGTAAAGGGGGGATGGTGACGGAATTTGCAGTGGGTTAGGGGGATAGTGGGAAAGGGGGCTAGGGAAGAGGGAGGGGTTCTGCGGGGTTTAAGGTTGGGAAGGGGGGCTTAGGGGGAGGTGGGTTGATGGGTAGGGGGAAGGGGGCCTAAGGGAGGGTTGGGGGGAAAGGGGGGAGTGGGGGGGAGGGGGGTGGTTGTGGGGAGGAGGGGCGGTGGCCGATGGTGCTGGCAACGGTACAATCGGCGGAGG
This sequence comes from Lygodium microphyllum, assembly GCF_053477565.2. NCBI lineage: Eukaryota > Viridiplantae > Streptophyta > Polypodiopsida > Schizaeales > Lygodiaceae > Lygodium > Lygodium microphyllum. The sequence goes on from NC_141151.1 coordinate 7,791,751, forward strand.
CAGTGACAGGAGGGCGGGGTAGCAACATGGCACGAAGTGGGGAGTAGCAAGGCAAGTTAGTGTGGCACCGGGCGGCGGCGGAGGGAACAACGACGGCGGGTGGAGGAGGAGTACGAAGAAGAAGAAGAAGAAGAAGAAGAAGAAGAAGAAGAAGAAGGAGGAGGAGGAGGAGGAGGAGGAGGAGGAGGAGGAGGAGGAGAGGGGAGAGAAAGAAAAGGAGATAGAAGAGGGAGGAGGGAGAGGAGGGGTGAGGGGACACGAGAGAGGCAGTTAGGGAGGGTGGAATAGAATTTAAAAAATTATTATTTTTGTTTAAAAAATAATAAGAAGAATAAACAGAATAAAAAGAGAAAGGAAACGTCCCTCCTGTCTCGTGCGTATGCGTGGGCAGGGGGTAAAAGAATTTGCCATGCTGGGAACATGGAGCAGTCGGGACCAGCCTAACACTTCAAAACGTGGTTGGGATAGGACCTGTGCACGTGGTAAAAAATTTGCCATGGTGGGAACATGGAGCAGTCGGACTGGCCCAACACTTCAAAATGCGGTTGGGATAGGACCTGTGCATGTGGAAAAAACCAAAAAAAAAAAAACTGAAACAAGGCAAAAAAAGTAATAGGAAATGATCTGGCAATCGAATTGCGACAAAATGAAAACGGAAAATGTTCGAAGGAATAGGGCAAATAGGCTAGAAAATATCGAATGTGGTTCAAGGGATGGGAAGGCTCGCTCACATGGAAAAAACAAGGAAAACGCACCCGCAACTACACACGGATATTAATTGGGGAAGATCCGTATATCGGAAAGGAAGACAATAGAAGGAAAAAGGTGAGGACAAGTGTGATGGACAGGGCAGTTAGGGTAGAACGCATTTTCGGGGCAGGAGAAGGCGTTCACATGGAAAAAACAATAAAACGAAGCTTGAAAACACATAAAAATTAATAATGAAAAATCCAAAGGATGGAACAAGGTGGAGTAAAAAGGAATAATGGGTAGGAAGGGGGGTCATACAAGGCTATCAAATCAAAAGAAAGTGCTGAGGAGAATAGGGCAGATTTGCATGGCAAAAAGGACGAAAAGATGTAGGAAAAAGACATGAAAACCCACAAAAGTTAACAACGGACAAACCATACCTTGGAATGATTGGCGGTAAAAAGGAAAAATATCAAATGGGAGGTATAGGTCAGGGCTATCACATCCATTGGTGGTTTCAAAGCGAAAAGGGCGTGTTCACATGGGAAAAACATCACGATGATGTAAAATTTTGCAAAATTTAATAACTTTTGAACCATTAATCGGAACAAGGGCTATAAAAAGAAAAAGTGTACCATGCAAAGGGACAAACATGGCTATAAGATTGGATATGGGTTCGGGTGATCAGAGCGTGCATTCACCTGAAAAAATATCAAAACAAGGGATAAAGAGAAACAGGAAAGGAACATCCTTGGAAGTGGGGTGAGAGAGGACGGGTGGGTGGGGAAGGGACCCCACCACGGTAAAATCCAGTCGTGGCATAGATGCATGATCAAAATCGGGATGTGCATAAGGGTATGCCTTGTAGACACGCAAGGACGTGTCCCCACACTTAAGTCCTTAACGGGGTAGGGTGTACAAATAAACAGGGACCTAGGATTTGACATTCAACTAGACAACGACATTGCTACACTTAAAATAGGACCATCACTTAAAAAGAGAAAAAGTAATAGGGTTAGAAATACTTGGCCTGAGTTTGCAGATAATCGATGATGATTGTTGATGGCACTCATGGTATCACAACCGTCTGTAGAAGGTACCATAGTGTCTTTATAGCACGCATCCAACATGGTAGGGACTACGCAGTAGGACCCAGGGAGATAGCTCTGTCGGTGAAGTGCGTCGATGATGATGAAATGTTTAACATTTAGCTCACTGTCGCTCATGGAGGAGGATGAAAGAACAGTTGCTCGCCCCAACTCTCACATTGCTCAATGAATAATCGTGGGAACCCATAACTCATACCCGATTTAGAATGGAACAAGGGGGAAATGATTCAAAGGGAGTATGTCAATGTGTAGAGTTAATGGTGCGATAGTGCATTCCAACCTGTCTAGCGTAGGTGCAAAAAGGAAGGCGAGGGAGCCGAATAGTGCAGTGCACACAACAGAATGACGTGTCCTCTGATGGTGGCAGACACCCATCTCCTGTGTGCATAGGGAAAAGGAAATGTACATGACTCCAATTGTCATAGCATCCCTCAATCCACACTCTCAATAATTGATTGAGAAAACACTTGTCATGGTCAACCTCCCCTCTGTCTCACGCTTTGTTAATAGATACAGAGGGCATCCCGTTCCTGAAACCTATTGATGTCATTCTCACTGTCACTTCGTATGCCTTGTGCGCAATTGATGGTGCAACTGTGCATCCCGCCATGTGCTGGCATGCGGTGCAAGAAGGAAGGCCAGGGAGCCTTATAGTGCCATGCACAGAAATAAGTTTGTGCTTTGTGCATTGAGAGGCCCATCTCCTGTGCATATAACACTCCATTAACACATCTCACCTCTCTATTGAATATCAAGGGCAAGGACTGGTCACTCGCCCCACCCTCTGTCTCACACTCTGTTGTTGATGAATACAGAGGGAAACCCAAGCTCAAATCCCCATCTGGTTAGGATGAAAGCTCATGATACTCAATATTTGTCGATGAAGATCCATGTATTGTCTGGTTGATAACATCGCACATATCTGCTGATGACAAGGTGTACCCAGTGAGGTATCCAATAGATAAGGAACTTTGGTTGGAAGGAAGGAAACTTGTGTTTGTTTGGGAGGAGGGAATCAGAGATGCTATAGGGGTAAATGACACAGTGCACCAAGGGAGGTGGCTTCAGAACTGAATCTTGGAGATTTCAATTTGAAGAATCAATTATCTAGACTACTGGGTGTTACCACCTTTTCCTGTAGCCAGCTTTCTGCCCAAGGGTGTTTACCACCTTGTCTTGGAACGAGACTTGCTATAACAGGGATTTTATTTCTTTTCTCCTATAAGAATTTTTGTTTTTTTATTATTTTATTAATTGTGTTTCTTTTATTTTCTTTTCTTTTGCCCTACTCCCGAGGGTGTTTGCACATTTTCTCGAAGAATAGGTTGGCATGACAGGGACCAATGTCCTTTTCTCCCATGATCGATATATTTTTATTTTCTTCTTTTTTCTTCCTTTTCTTATTGTCTTTGAAGCGTCGAATGGTAGGGACGCCATGTATCAGAACCATCCTTGCCACCTCTGTTGCATCAGTCAGAAAGGAAGCCAAGGGGGAGGGGAAGGTGGCTGCGAGGGTCTATCATGATGAAACCATATCATTAGGATCAACAAGAGGATTATTAGGAGCATTAGGTAAAGCCATCTTGACCATTGTGCAAAGAATGAAGAAGCTATTGATGGTTATCGTTAGGATCCCTAGAGGGTAATACTTCTTGAGGCGATAGCCATTAATAAGGAAGGGATCATCCAAAGTATCGACTGTTTGGTGGACTGAACCATTCAGATTGATGGCAAGTATCTTATAAGGACCCATCTAGCATTGTTGAAGCTTACTTAGAAACTTGCCAAATTGGGAATCATAAGAAAGGACTAAGTCACCTTCCTTGAACTCTTTTTGCTTAATGAAGCTGTCATGATAGACCTTTTTGTGAGCTTGTGTGGCTTCCGTGCACTATAGGGCCATCCTGCAGATCTCATTGAGACACTCCAAGTGCAAGAGACGGTGTTGCAACGAGCAGAGAGGGTAGCTCGAGTTCATTGATGGCCACGAGCAAAGAGGGTAGCTCAAGTTCATTGATAGCAGCCCTATGGGAGGTTCTGTATGCCTAGAGGTCCTCTATAAGTCGATCATCCCAATCACGACAATGTGCGGCTATCGTTCATGTCAGAATCGAATAGAGAATGAGATTGGTAACCTCGACTTGGTGTCAGCTCTTCCATGATCTTGTTAAGGAAGTGGGTACCCTAGTCACTGATGAGCTCTAGGGGACTGCCAAAACAGGTGATGATGTTCTCATACAGGATCAAGGCCACACTATTACCATCATCCTGCTTCAAAGCTTTAGCTTCACACCACTTTGTTACGTAGTCTGTACAGACCAAGATGTATCTATTCTACTTCCGTCTGGTTAGTGGATCAATGGGGCCCACAAAATCAATTCCCCACTTCTTGAATGGCTTTAGGAGAAGAATGGGTTGCAGGGGCATGGCGGTGGATTTGGTAGGCCTTCCCATTTGCTGACAAGCATCACACCATTTGTAGTAATCATAGGCATCCTTATGGAGGGTCGGCCACCAATATCCTGCAAGTAAGGCCTTTCTGGCTGTCGTTTATCCTGTGAAGTGTCCACCAAAGGGCTCATCATGGCATTCTTTAAGAATAATTCCAATCTCTTCTCCTGCAACACATCTTCACAAGACTTCTTCCTTGCCTTTCTTGTATAGAGCACCTCCTAACAAGGTGTAGGGGGATGATTCCAACAGAAGCTTCTTCCTCTCATGACTCGAGACGCTAGGGGGATATTGTTGGATTGCCACGAGGTTGGCTATGTCTACGTACCATGGGGTAATCGTTTCGACTAGAAACAAGGAAGCATCAGGGAAGGTCTGGATCATCTTGCTCTTCATAATTATCACTTTGAGGGATTCGCGAAAGGTGATCAACTAGGACACGAGAGCGATCGGGTTTGGTAACCACTTCAAAGTTGAACTCTTAAAACAAAAAGGAGCCATCTCATCATTCTTTCCTTCACATCGACCTTGTTCATCAAGAAGGACATGTCTTCATAGTCCACATAGAATTTGAAATGCGTCGATAGTAGATAATGTTGGAACTTCTCCAAAGCAAATACCATTGCTTGATACTCAAGCTTTGTCGTTGTGTAGTTCCGCTCTTTGTCGGTTACTTTACAGCTTGCATAATAGATTGGTTGATCTAACTTAGAGGGGCCCTTTTGGCATAAGACTACACCTAGGCCTTCAACTGATGCATCAGTGTGCACATGGAACTCCTTCGTCCAATCAGGAGTTTGCAGGATGGGTGCTTCAATCAAACACTACTTCAGGGTGTTAAATGCCTCATCACAATCAATGGTCCATGTAAAGTCAGCATCTTTTCTCAAGAGTTTATGCAAAGGGACTGCCTTCATCACAAAGTGTGCAATGAATCTTCTGTAATAGCCCACATGGCCAAGAAATCCCCTTAATTGCTTACGGTTGGTTGGCGTTGTTAAGGCGGCAATCTTCTTAATCTTAGTAGGATATGTTGCTATCCCTAATGCAGAGACAATGTGGCCTAGAAGAACTCCTAATGAGATACCAAAGACACATTTATCAAGATTGAGAGAAATCCCATACTCTCGACATCTATTAAAACACTGCTCTAGGTGTCCCCAATGCTCACGGATTTGGCTATAGACACAGAAGTCATTGAGATACACCTCAATGAAATCATGTAGGTGGTTCTAGAAGGCAATCATCATCACTCGTTGAAAAGTAATAGGAGCATTACAAAGCCAATGGTGGCATCACTCTATAAGCATAGGTTCCCCATTATATTGTGAAGGTTATTTTGGATTGATCCTCTTTTGCAATTTGGACTTGACTGTATCCCTGCTGAATCCATCAAAAAGGGAATAGAGCTCATGGAATGCCATTATGTCCAAAGGTTGATATGTAAAAGGGATAGGAAAATGATCCTTCTTTGCCTTGGAATTGAGTTTTCAGAAGTCCACACATATTCAAGGTTTCCCATTCTTCTTGGATACGAGCTTCAATAATTAGGCCTTCACTAGTGCAGAATAATTCAGATTCATACGCATCTATCTTTGCCTCAAAGATTTGGCATTAGGCTCTAGGTCGATGTGGTGTTGGCATACTGTGGGATCGATCCCCTTTAGATCTTTATAAGGCCATGCAAACACATCTAAGTTCTCCTTTAGTAGGTCTCGTGGGACCAATATTCTTCTTCTAGAAGATTTAGACCCACCTTCAGGTGATGTTTAGTACCTTCAGCATCCACAAACATCAATTGCTTTTCACCTTCCACTTTGCGAATAAATGTCCCATGGACTACTTTTGGATAGAGATCCGACTCCTTCAAGGGAGTGGTCTCCTCTTCTGATGTTGTGTTGGAACTACTGTCCGCTTTTAATAGAGGCTTAGCTCGCTCTTTGGAAGGCTGAAAGGGTATCATTGAGGTTTCGGGTTTGGGTTAGGGATGAGTTACTTCTTGGCTTGAGGATTCGTCTTTTGAGGATACATCCAAGAATATCACATAACAAGAACTTTTTGCATTCTGTATGAGTTGTTGAACTAGGGATTGTTGGCAAGGTGCATTGTCATCTTCTTTAAGGAAGGGTAACTTTGGATGTCAAGAGCCATTGCTGAAGGAAGGCCTATTCTTCTTAATCCATTTCTTATAGAGGCTTTGTGTATGGTGTGACTCATTAATCTGTCCAAAAGGTACCATAATCAATTTATCGATCAGAAAGGGATCTTCTACTTCTGAGGCTTCAAGAACTTCAGAAACCTCTTCCTCATCTCTGCCTTATGTGAGTAGGATAGATCCTTCTAGCTCTCTTTCATAATCTTCTTGTGCATTATCACCTTTGTCCTCTTCAAATTCTGTTTCTATCTTTGTGGGGGGCTATAAGAGAAGAACAAGTTCTCTATTATGCCTCTACTTCTTCTTCTGTCTCTGTCTCTGCTCCTGTATTTGTCTCTAGTTCTGTCTCGGTGACTGCCATATAATAGGGAAAATAGTACATCCATGCTTTTATTTTGCTGTCAAAGGTGATTTCAAAAGTCAATTCGGGTACAGGTAGGAGGTATTCTCTTCTCCCCCCATGGACAAAGACTTTGCTTCTTTTGGTAGTTGGCTTATAGTGCCCACTGTTAGGGACTATGTCTATGTTTTCTTGGGAAAGATCTAGTTGGCAACCTCTTCGTCTCCTGATGTACCATCTGTTACTTCATTGGAGGAGTCACTTACGACTTCGATGGCCGTGGATCCATTTCCTTTTTGTGATCCATACACCTTAAACACCACTTTATTGGGTCCTTTTCCTAGGGTTAGGGTTTCTTTGAACGAGTTCGTCCTTACGCTTGCTTCAAAAAGCCAAGGTCTTCCCAATAGTAGAGGGTATGAGGTCACGTAGGAATTTGGTTTGACCACCAGATATGTCAGCCAATAGTCTCTTCCTGTAAGGTTTGTCTTTACATACGTGAAGAGGGTATGAGGTCCCATAGGAATTTGGTTTGACTACTAGATATGTTAGCCAATAGTCTCTTCCTGCAAGGGTTTTCTTTACATATGGGAGAATACCCAACGGTTTGATTTTGCTTTGATTTGCCAATCTAATAATCCACTGCATAGGTTGCATTTCTTGCAAGCCTAGATCCTTTATTGTCACATCTGTCATTATGTTTACTAATGAGCCTCCATCAATCAATGTATCTGAAATAAAGCACCCTTCAATATGTATGCCAATCTTTGGGGTTCCAGGATTCATGAAGGTGTTAGCCACATCTACTTCCTTTATGGGTTTTGAGGCTCTGTTGGACTTAGTCACCACAGAGGGAACAATTCTTAGGCCTCTTCTTCTAGTTAGTATGCTTTTGAATTTCTTTTGACAGCTAAAAGACAATCAAAAATTGTCAAAATGTTAATTTTGGTTTAAAAGTGTCTAGGTCTTTGACCAAATCATACTCTTTGATAGGATCCACATGCTTTTCCAATCGGCTAGGGAGTGGGGCTATGTCGACTTTTATCTTTCCTTTTTCTTCTAGGAATGGCAATATCTGTGCTTCTTCTCCATGAGGAGGTATTGTCGCATCCTCTATTTCGTGGACCTCTGGTCCTGTCTCTGTGGCTCTATGGTGCTATGTACTTCATTGGTTTGGATTGCATTGTTCTACTTTTCCCGAGCAAGGTTGAACTTCACAATCTTGATAGAGGAAACATTCTCTTTTGGAACTATGGGTTCTCCTTTCTTTGCCCGTGTTATTGCGGCCACTTCCAATTCCACCAAATTGGAAGCAAGTTCTTGGGTCTTCTGTTGGGTATCAAAGATAGATTTCATATGAGCTGGACTTGGGAAATCTTTTGCAGTGTGGCCTTCTCCTTTGCATTGACTACATAAGGGCTTGTAATCCACAAACCTTCTAGGGTTTGGACAATTTGATGAAATATGACCCTTTTCTCCACATCTGTAACACTGCACCTCTGATCACTGACCATTGCTAGACTATTCTCCTTTGTAACTCTGGAGGGGAAACCTCTTTGTATCAGAATTAGGACCAAACTCCCTAGGCTTTGGTCCAATGTCCTGAGTTGTCATTTTGGATTCCAGCAAGTTGAATCTTGCGTCTTCATCTTTTTTTTCTTCGTTCATTCATCTCTTTCAGAGAGTAGATATCCTCTGTATGGTTTTTCCTCAAATAGTATGAATAAAAGGCTCCAAAAATGGTTGGTTTTCGAGTACATTCAGTGGCTAAATGTCTCCCTTGATGGCACTTTTCGCACCATGTATTAGAACACATCACATCTCTCCTACCTCCCGCAGGAGTGGATATATTAGCAATATTCACCTTCAGCATCTATAGCTGTTATGTAATCACATCCATAAGCTCTTTCTTGATACTTGCCACTAAATTGGACAGGTAGTCCTTCATATTTTCACCTCCTAGAGTACTTGTAGTAGGGTTTTGAGAAGATTCTGTGATTACTGCATACATTGGTTGGGTTGATCCAAAGGGTCCTCTCTTCTGGTTTTGATTTAGACCTCCTATTGAGACTTGGGGTTGTTGATTCCAGTGGGTAGGATTCCATTGTTGTTAAGTCCCCATTGGAGAAATTGTTTGAGACCACTACTGTTGTGGTTAAACCATCATTCGAGGCATCATCGTTTGCAGCCACTGTGGATTAGGTGCATTGTACTGATTGTAATGGAGCATTGTTTGCATCTGGGGGTAGGGGTAGGGAACTATCCATGGAATTGGATTTGGTGGGTATACCATTCCTGGCATGGGAGAAGGTAAGACTCATCTTCTTGAGGTCATTGACAACCTTGCTTCAACTTCGTCATACAGTCTTGCACCTTCCACTACAACTTGTAGATTAACTGGTCTTCTCAATTCCACGAACTTGTGAACTTTTAGTTGTAGGCCTCTAAGAAACACTCCTTTCAGGATGCCTTCATCCAAATAATGATTGGTCCATCTCTTGATGATGGATTCCATTCGCCAGGCATAAGCTTCTACTCTTTCTCCAGGGGACTAACTTAGGTTCATGAACTCCTCTTGCATCCGCTCTTCAAAACCTTCACGCCTGAATTTAGTGAGAAAGACATTGTCTAACCTATCTCCATGGGGAGCGTAGGACCCCCACCTACAGGTGAGGTTTTCCACACTCTACAGAGTGTAAGGGAGCATTGGGTTGAGGACCCCAATGTCTCGAGCCACCACAATCCACAACTTGTCTTTGGCTATGCAAGCCCAGAATCATAAGAGCCATAACTCATCATTCACAAATCCAAAAGTAGTCATAACCATAAATTTTTTTAACACAATTGTCAATATATGCGATGCATAGAATCTATCCCCTTCATCAATTTATGTGTTTCTTCCAAAAAGCATTTGATAATACTAACATGCTTTTACAAGTTTAAGTAAGTTCTAACTAATGGTGATCCTTTTCTTATGTACTAACGTGATTATCTCTGTTTGGTCCTCCATCGTGATTACAATTTATGGCCACAACCTTGGTTTGTTGTGGAGTAACCTATCCTTCGGGTTGAATGGATTTAGGGTTAAGTTTTGCTTGCATTTCAACAGTGACTACTTCTTTACATTTGGGAGTTCTCAGAGCATGACCTCACTCAATATCTCGATGTCTCTTGGAAGCCATGGAAGAAGGTGATGGATTCGAGCAATGCTTTTGCATAGGTGTGGAGAGAGAGAGAGAGAGAGAGAGAGAGAGAGAGAGAGAGAGAGAGAGAGAGAGAGAGAGAGAGAGAGAGAGAGAGAGAGAGAGAGAGAGAGAGAGAGAGAGAGAGAGAGAGAGAGAGAGAGAGAGAGAGAGAGAGAGAGAGAGAGAGAGAGAGAGAGAGAGAGAGAGAGAGAGAGAGAGAGAGAGAGAGAGAGGCCGATTGCAGTAGAGCTTCACCGCGTCAATAGAAGAGAGACTTCCGCGCGGATCGTTGTGTGTATGTGTGCATTGTGTGTGTCTTTGACCGATGCTCTACCCATGTTTATATAGTAAGCGGGGGGGTAAAAGGAGGATGTTTGGTTTTTAGCATTTTTTATGACATCATCAATGATAAAGAGGGAACACTTTCTTTTAGTGATTTTTGATGACATCATTGATGACATCAGGTTAGGGATCCATTTTTGTAGCATGAGGATACCAATTTAACGAATATATAGGCGAGCACTGCATGTCTCGTCGTCGGGTGGTATCACTCCAAGGCTCACGACTAAGGTCGGAGACCAAGGCATAGACCTTGGCATAGTTGGCAATAGGCTACGAAGGCTTCGTCAGCAATGTTGGCTGCGCATGAGAAGCTCCCACTAGCTTGTAGGAAATTCTTCCCGAGAGGTCACCCATCTCGGCAGTTTCGTCACCCAAGTGCACTTAACTGCTAAGTGACTATCCGCTAGGCTAGTTTTTTTCATTGTTCTATACTACAAACATAGTCTTAATAAGCTAGTCTTGGGAGGGTCTCTCAAGTCTTTCTTCCATGAACTGGCATATGATACCTCATTAATAATAACAATTATCTTCATAATTAGAGCTAGTTTTAAAAATGTGCAACATAAATCTTTTTTTTTTCTAAAATGTATACGCACAATGTTTATTAAAATAAACTCAGTAATGGGAACATTACATTCTTCCCTCCCCTTAGAGAAATCGAGATGTCCTCATCTCGAGAGAAACTGGGGGTATTCTTTTATAAGGATTAGCTCATCGACCCAAGTCGCATCCTCTTCAGGATAATCCTTCCATTGTACTAGGTGTTCTCTTAGGATTCGGCTTCTTAGAGGTTTCTCCCTTGTATCTAAAATCTTCTCGGGTTGCGTTTTCAAAATTCCTTGGGCAGGCATGATTATTTTTTCGTCATTAAGAACATGATTGAGGTTTGGTACATAAGGTTTTAGTAGGCTTACATGAAATACATTGTGAATCTTGAGATGGGATGGCAATTTAAGCTTGTAGGCTTGCCTTCCCATTACTTTGGTTGCTTCATATGGTCCACAATACCTTGGACTAAGCTTTTTGTATTTCCCCAAGGATAATGAGCTCTTGTCGGGCCTTACCCTTAGAAACACCATGTCACCTTCTTTAAATGTTCTTATGGATCTTTCAAGATCTGTATAGGACTTTTTTTCGATCTTGAGAAGCTTGGATGTCATGTTGGATCAATTGGATTTGTTGGTCTATCTCTTCAAGCATAGCCTTAGAAGTCTCTACCTTGAGAGTGGGATCTGAGAAGTTTAGAGATGTATGACGTTCTTGCTCATACAAGGCTTGAAATGGCAACATCTTAATTGTTTGTTGAAAGGCAGTGTTATAAGCAAACTCCACCAAAGGTAAATGTTCAATCCACCATTTTGGTTCTTTGCCACAATAAGACCTTAGAATATCTTCAATGGTCTGGTTCACCCTCTCAGTTTGGCCATCAGTTTGAGGATGATAAGCAGTATTGAAGCATAGCTGGATTTTGATTGCTTGGAATAGGCAAGTCCAAAGCTTAGAGGTGAACTTGGAGTCTTGGTCACCGATTATGCTCTTTGGCAATCCATGTAACCTAAATACTTCTTTGATAAAGATTTGAGCAATGCTAGATGACTTATAGGTTGTTTTGATTGGGATCAAGTGTGCAACTTTTGTCAATCTATCAACCACTACCATGATGGATTCATATCCACAAGTAGCAGTACGTAATCCAAGAACAAAGTCCATACTTATTGACTCCCATTTCATTTGTGGAATGTCCAAGGGTTGTAACTCTCCAGGCATCTTGATCCTTTCCACCTTGACTCTTTGACAAGTTAAGCACTAAGTTGTGTACTTTAATACATCCCTTTTTAATCCTGGCCAATGATAGCTCTTACGAACTGCATTGAGTATCTTGGCATACCCCAGATGCCCTTCAAATGGGGCTATCATGTGTGTTCCATAAGATCTTGTCTTCACTTCTGGTCCTTTTGGGACACAAAGGCGATCATGGTAATATCGACAACCATTTCTAGCACAATAATCCTTAATCTTAGACATTTCTTTGTGAGAATTTTCTCCTTGAAGTACCTTAGCCATGAGTCCTTCATATTCCTTATCTTGAGAATTAGCTTGGTGTACAAGCTCAAGTATAGGGTTATCAGGTATGGATATATTTCTTAAGCTTTGAACTTCTACAACGCTATTAAGAAAGGCTTTTCAGCTTAATGCATATGCAACAACATTGTCCATCCCTGGACGATATTTGATTTTAAATTCAAACTCTTGTAGTATCTCTATCCATCTTCTCAGCCTCATGTTTAGGTCAGCGTGGATGAAGATCCACTTAAGACTTTTATGATCTGTCACTAAAGTGAATTCCCTTCCCAATATATAGTGTCTCCATAGTTTCAAGGCATGGATTACTGCGAGTAACTCAAGGTCATGAGTGGCATAGTTGGACTCGTAGGGTTTCACTTTTCCTAGAAGTATAGGCCACTAGTCTTCCTTCTTATACTAGAATCCCATCAATCGCAAGGCCACTTGCATCAGTGAAGATCACTTCAAATGGTTGATTGAAGTTAGGGAGTTTTAATATAGGTGCAGTGCTTATAGCTTCTTTAAGCTTATCAAAGCTTTCTTGATGCTCATTGGTCCAAATGATTATTGTATTTTTCTTCAAAAGATTTGTCAAGGGTGCAACAATGAGGGAATAATCCTTGATGAAGATTCTATACCATCCTGTCAGTCCCAAAAATCCTTGGATTTCTTTTACTATCTTAGGTAATGGCCATTCTAGGATATCTTTCACTTTGGTAGGGTCTACAAGGATTCCATTAACGGAAACAATGTATCAAAGATATTGAATCCTGTTAATGAGAAATATGCATTTACTCATATTGGCATAGATCAAAAGATTTGTCAAGGGTGCAGCAATGAGGGAATTATCATTGATGAAGATTCGATACCATCCTGTCAGTCCCAAAAATCCTTGGATTTCTTTTACTCTCTTAGGTAATGGCCATTCTAGGATATCTTTCACTTTGGTAGGGTCTACAAAGATTCCATTAACGGAAACAATGTATCCAAGATATTCAATCATGTCAATGAGAAATATGCATTTACTCATCTTGGCATAGAGCTAATTTCACGGAGTCTTACTAATGCAATGTTTAAGTCACCTTCATGTTCCTCTATTGATTTAGATTATACTAGTATATCGTCAAAGAATACTAGCACAAAATCATCTAGATATGGTCGAAAGATGTCTTGCATTAGACAATTGAATGTAGTTGGGGCATTAGTGAATCTGAATGGCATGACTAAAAATTCATAATGACCATACCTAATGCTAAAGGCAATCTTTGGGATATCTTTTTCCTTGATTCGAATTCGATAGTATCCAGACCTTAGATCAATCTTGGAAAAAAAATTGGCTTTGTGTAGGTGATCTAAAAGTTCATCTATCCTAGGTATGGGGCAAGTGTTTTTTATCGTAAGCCGATTTAGTCCTCTGAAGTCAATGTAGAGTCTAAGTGTTTCGTCCTTCTTTTTCTGGAAGAGGACAGGTGCTCCCCAAGGTGAGTTACTTGGGCGGATAGATCCTTGCTCTATTAGTTACCTCAATTGTTCCTTAAGCTCAATAGCTTCAGGAATAGACATTTTGTACGATTGTTTTGACACTGGCTCGGCTCCAGGAATCAATTTTATTTCATGATCAACCTCACGATTTGAAGACAGCTGAGTCAGTTCTTCTGGAAAGACATCCTCGAAGTCATTGATCTAGGAAGGTAGTGTAATATTCCCGCCATAACACTTCATATTAAGAAACAAATTCAGGCTTGAAATGTTTTAAAAATTACTCATTGAGTTATTACAGTAGTGATCGCATGTAATATCGAGTGTCGCATTAAATCAATTCTGCAATCCGACACGAGAAGACGCCTCAATGTTCCTAGCCAGCAAGAAGCGAACACGTCTTGTAAATAATATTACAACAGCTTGATCATAATATTTCCCGCATTATATTTGATTTATATTCTTGATTCTATTTAATGCATCAAAGATCACATTGATTTCGTAACGGAAGGACAAATTGCAAAAGCCTTAATTGATAGACAAAGAAGGCGCAAGAAAGAGCATGATATTGAGTAAGTTAAGTATCAAAGAGTATGGTATGACTTTATAAACTAGATAATACATGATGTAACTTGGCCAAAAACCACTTGATGAAGTCGTTTTGAAGGAAAAAAACGTTTTTGAAAAAATAGGCAAAAAATCATGAACTTTTTTACACCTAGAGGGAGAGAAAGCATTTTAAAATCATCCTCATGGCACCATCCAACATGTAGGAAATCAAAAAGCATTTTTTATAAAGCTTACTTAGCTCTTGATAAGTAGCCAAAAGAATGAGTCGATTGCATGCTCCCCCTCATGGTTATAAATACACCCCCTCTCCTTCACAAAGAAAGCAAGAAGGAAGATCTCCTGATGATGGAAAATTTTCTCTACATCTCTTTTCCATTCTAAGGAGGAAAATACCCCTCTTCTACCTCATTTTCATTTTCTCTACCCCCTGTTATGCCTTCCTTCTATACAGCCATATCGCTAAGCAAAATGCTGGCGAATTTTTTTTGGATGACCACCAACTCTCCCTAAACTACCACATTAATTTCGCTTGACATACATGGCTCCACGAGGTCGCAAAAATACAAGAAGCCCATTTGAAGCAAGAGAAGCAAGAAAGACGATCGATGGAGAAAATGACGCGGTAGGAATTGGCAAAACTCTTGTTACTACAAACCTGACAGAGGTAACATCTTGTCGATTTGGAATAAAATAATGTTTTATAAGCTTATTGCTATATTTGGCTTTAAATGATTATAAACATATTTTAAAGAAAATGCATATGAACTACTGCTTAGAAAAATAGCCTAAGTAATATAATAATTAACTATTCAGTGAAAATACTCTTTCACTTGGAAAAGGATTATATGCCTATCTTTAAGAAAATATCGTAATTATGGTTTATTTCATGATATTTATTGTTATTTTGTTAATGACGCATGTGAATATAATAACTGAAAAAAGGTAGACGGTGTTAAGGAATGGAATATTTAATAACTTTTTTCTAAAAGTGACTATCTCTATTTCATTTTACCAATGATAAATAGATGCATATGAGTTTTATAATAATTTATAAAAAATCATTTAGATAATATCATGAAATAATCAATGCATTAAATCAATAGAAAATTGTATAGCAAAATATATACTAGACGCGCATTAATTAGGTGTGTAGTAATATGATTCGATGTTTGAAATATGAAAGAAAAATTACACTTATAATTTTTACATTGCTTAGAATATAATTTTCAAAAAAACAATCAACATTGCACTTAGGACATAACTAAATCCAAATTGATCTTTCTAGATAACATTGAAAGTTTGACAAATGGTTGGACATTGTCGTAAACCGTAGAATATGAGTAGAATAAAATAAAAATTATTTTCTTGCTGAAAACACACACAATGTTAATATTAATGGTTATATTAGCGAGAGTGTCAATATCATGAGTTGACCCATGTATGAGTCATCAAGAAAACCTAACCTAAAATATCGAGAATGTTGAAGCAAAAATAACTATGAAATACTCAACAACCCTGAAACTATCAATATCAAGAAATTCAATAAATATTGGAAGTCTATAGGACTTATTGGATATTGATAAGAATTTGTCGATACAAATTCTAATGTCTAAACAAACTTGGAAAAGCATTTGAAATCTTGCTAAGTGCGGGTTAGGGCAAGGCAGTGCATGAATTGCCTGCCATAGATATAAATGCCCATATTATCTTTTAGGGTGAAAATACCAAGTTTTCATAAGGATATAATAGACTTCAGATTCACGAAATAACTTGTGGATCTGAAAAAAAAGAGTTACAAGTAGGAAGCCAAACTCTAAGAATAAGGTGGGACCTTAAAAGAGAAACCCTAGAATTAGGTGGGGCTGCTTTCTATGCTAAAAACACTTGCCGCTGTTTCTTTTTTTAATTTGTGCATGCATTGATGGTTGCACAAGAAAGATTAATTGTGCTTGGAGCAATTAGATTTGATTGTAAATATATAATCAGGATAATAAGAGAAAAGATTGCGCTATGCCTCCCCCATGACTAGACACGGAACCCTGCTCCAAGGGGGGTTGTTTTGTATTGCTGCGAGGAGCTTTAGACTGACCCCGACCATGAGAGGTTGCTTGATGAGGAATCCGTTAGGCAAGAGGAGGCGGGAGTGCCAAGGGGACTCTTGCTGTAAATCTCTCGATCGCTCCTAGGAACTGCTTGACTCTCACGCGAATCAGGATGGGATCCTGGAGTCCCTGGTACTAGTGAAGGAACAAAAATCTTGGAGGGTTTGTTTTCTTCTGCATAAATAGAAGGGATTTTCTAATGAATGGATGTTTTATCTTCTGCATAGGTAGAAGGGAAAAATCATTGTAAATGAATTTGTGAAATAATAAATAAATATGTTTTTCCAAAAGATTATTTTTCTCTGTCTTTGTGGTGTCATAAAATTACGCAAAGGAACATGAGATAACGAGTTAATTAACAAAGCTGCTTTCATATGTCATAACTTAATGTGATAGGTAATTAGAAAACTAAAGAAAATCATTTGTGGGAAGTGGGTGGGCGAGATCCCTGACGGATCTACCCTACAGATGGGTGGTCCCGGTAAGCTAGAAGCTTCTCTCAAGAGATTGAACAAAATGTTAATTAGGAAAAATTAGGTAGAGCCAAGCGTTGACTTACATAGGGTCAAGTCTTAAAACCTTGATTAGTAATTATCTTAGGGGAAAGGTGCGGCGGCTGTGCCAAAACTTCGTTAAGGTTCCCTAAATCCTAACCAGTTGCTGGAAAAAAGCATTGCACTCCATGAACCAAGGGTAACTACAATCACTTCAATCGAACAAGAAGCCCTTGTGGGACATCTCCGATGGAGCTAGCTGATGCATCAATACCTCAGTTGTCAAATTAGGACCTTGATCTTGCAGGTTGATCCTCGTGGGGATGGCCAGTACCTTCCATTATGGGGTGGACTTTGGGAAACATAGATGATATTCCTTGTGCATTCTTGTGAGTGTCGGGCGAAGCCGTCTAGGATAGCTCCCTGATGGACCACTAAAACATACTGCCAAGAAATTGTCAGGTAGGCATGTCACAGGTATAGTGTCTTCATTAGTATTTTCGACCTTATTTGACTGGATCATGTAGATTGGTTGAGCTTTCTTCAATCCCTTCCTGAGTCAACTTGCCTTGGCTAGTTGGACTCTAGTTCTTCCAGCTTTCCCATATGCCTTTACGGTTTCTCTTTCCAAGTCTTGAAAGATTATTTCCTCTTCATCACATAGAATTTGGGCTTTGTTCTTTTTGATCCAATCCATTCCCAGAATGCAATCATATCATCCTAGTGGTAGGATTTGAAATTCTTCTTTAGTTATATGGCTATCTAACTCAAATTGAAGTTTCCCTATAGTTTCGGTTGAGGAAATTTCCTTCCCACTAGCCAATTCTACTATCATTTTCCTTGTCCCCCTGGATTCTAGATGCAATCTTTTAACTGACTTGGGTGCAAGAAAGGAATGTGTGCTACCACAATCAATTAAGATTATAAACAATGTACCCTTGCTAGTAGCTAGAGATTGAATTACTGAACATTGGTAGTCTGCTCCTTTCTTTTCCACGGTAGCGTAAATGGTTCCTCTTTCAATTTCTTCACCTAACGTGCATTCCTCGGGCTGTCAAATCATGGTATTTACTAGGGCATCAGTTGTTCTTCCACATCCATGGCCTGGGTTGTTATTGTCGTTCCCTTGGCCTCTTCCACCAACCACGTTTGGGCTAGGATTTTGAGGACAATTAGGACAATTCACCCTTAGGTGTCCAATCCTTCCGCACTGGTAGCAATGCCTGATTCCTATCCCATTTGGTCCTTGGGTGATTGCATTAGCTCTACCATTCCCTTTGGCATTGGCCATGTCGATACCATGGTTTGGGTATCCCTTTCCATAGTTGTTTATTGGATGGTTCCTTTGGCCATTTCAAGCGATTTCCTTGGCCATAGGTTTTGCTCACATAAAAGCACCTTCGAGAGTCATTGGTCTTATTGATTCAAGGTGAGTGTCCAAAGGTGGATTTAGTCCTTGGCAGAACCTTGCAATCTGTTGAGACATTGTCATTGGGGGTGCGAGACTCACAAACTTAGAATCGTATCCTTCCAAGGTTAGCCTTAATTGTCGTAAGTTGTAGAATTCATTCATCTTGATTGATTCAAAAGATGGGGGAAGATAACGTCCTTTCACAGCTTCTTTGATCTCCTCCCAAGTTTGAGAAGCTTATGTTACCCCTTTATCTCGGCAAAAATATTTCCACCAAAGCTTAGCTTTGCCAATAAGATGAAGATGAGCAGTCATGGACTGATTTGCAGTAGTAGTTTCAACGGCTAGGAAATAGTCATCCAAAGCCTCAATCCACGCTTCTGCATCTTGCTCCACCTTGGGTCCTTACCACTAAACCTAGGTGTTGGTGTCTAGTTGAGAAGAAACTTCTTCTCTTGGAGTTCCTTGTATGTTTCATCAATTCGCACCAGTTGGCAATCCTGATTATCTATGTAACTTCTTTGTTACAAAACAAGTTGTCTCTAGGAATCGATAAGATTTTGCAAGATTGAAATACTCTGGAAGCTCATAATTTTTTTGACTTTACACTCCCAATAAGGATTAACCTATCAGGAGAAATAACCTTTGTATGTTGGTCATACACTCATTTATTTCTCATAACAATTTTTCCATCTATATATTTTGCCTTATCATTTCAAAGAGTATCACACTTTTATAAAGTCTTATCAAGTGGAGGTCCTCAAGCCATTTCAACAACTTGAGATGGAATTTCACATCTTTGTATAGAGTTGAGTCTAAGTAAAAGTAAGGGTTGTCCCTCCCCTAGGTTTGGGCTCCAATTTTAGCCCCTTCATAAGCTTTAAAAACTCCATAGAGGAGTCTTCTCTAAGATAGCCATTACACTTTCTCTTAATTCCAACATGTTTGACTAGCAAGCAGTGGAGTACATGATCTCAGTAATCAGTCGCATAAAGTGTACTTCATCATTAACTTGTCAAAGTAGTTCAACTATCATCATAAGCTCATAACTCATGCTCTTCAAAAAATAATAATGAGACTTTATATTTATGAAAAGTACTTACAAAGATGTATTTGATTATACTATGATCTATCAATACAACATCTCATGGATCCTTTCCTCATGAAAAGTATCAGGGTCTATATTCTCATATCTTGGTGGATTCTCATGTACATGGAAAACAACATAATGTGGTGGCTCTTGGGGATAACCAAAATATTCTATACCAAAACAAGGCCTTCTTGGTACTACAACAACTCTCTCAAGTGGTACTATCTATAACACTTTCCGATATACCCACAAGGTTTCAAGAGGATCATTCCCAATGTTTAGTAACTATTCAGCAAAGGCACTAAACAAAAGATATATCTTAACTAGCCTTAGTTGTTCAGCCCATCGAACCCTCCATAGTTCATAATGAAGAAAGATGTTACACCCATAACATATCTCCATATGTGACCTTTCCTTGGCCAAAAATCTCTCATGTACCATGAGTTAGGATGAGATTGCAAAACAATTGAAGAAATAAAGCTCATTTCCATTATCTCAAATATAGCCTTGCGATATGAGAAATTATTCGACCCTAAGGCTACTTGATACATGATGAAAAAATATCCCACAAATGTGTAGCTTTCTCATTGTCGCTAAGTTTCTGATGAGCACAATGTGTATGATAGTGTTAGTGCAAGATAATCAACAACAATTTTCCTTAAACAAGTGTGGTTATTTAATTAATTTCTTTTATACGTTGACTACTTAACCTTACACTAAAAGCTCATTTGAAGTCTAGGCACTTTTTGAAACCTAGGCTGCTCTAATACCATGTGTGAGATGCCTCCTCCAACAAACCGGGACGATTCCTCTTAGTAGTCGACTAAAATTCATATCCATGCACATCACCATCCTATCTCTCCATGGGAAACCATGGACTTAGTTGAACATGGGAATCTCAGTTCTACTTCACAAGGGAAGTGTGGATAAGTCACCCCTAACAGCAATCTAACACCCACTTAAGAAAGACCATTTTGTAATCAATCAAAGGCAGAAGTGAGGTTAACACCGCACTTGGTTCAAAGAGAGTGAGAGACGGGGGAGAGTGTGACTCCATCCCCCTACCCATAAGGTAAAATATCAGCTCCATCCCCATAAAACAGTGTTAATCCTAGTAACTAATCCTACATGTATTGGGAGGGTCATGATTTAATCAGTTCTATCTAGTATTGGAAAGTTACCAGACTTATTGGGTCCACCCAGCCATAGGCATCCAATCATCAAGATCAAAGCCTTCCACTTTCCTCAATGGGTTTTCTTAGTTTTCTAATTAGCAAAGCATATTAGCACACTGTTTGGACATATAAAATCATCTTTCTTTTATTACTTTGTTAAATTGGATTTGTTAAACCCAATATTTAGCACATAACAAACAATTCAAAAATCAGATACTTTATTTCACCATCACTCTGCAGAGTGGTACAAAACCATCTTTCCATAGAAAGATATCGTCCAGCCTAAGATAGGACCTTCCAATCCCTTGAGATTGGGTTGTATGTGATCGCACTCCATCTGCAGTCAACAGGGAATTTACTGGCTTAGAGCCCCTCTAAGCTTCTATGAGCCTCCGGAGCCATCCTTACATGACATGGGCACTTACCACTCGGCCTTTTGCCCTCTCAGGTGCTTGAGTGATCAAAAACCAAAAACACCTACCTCCCTCGAGAGCGTAGGACCCCCACCCGCAGGTGAGTTTTTCCACACTTCATAGAGTGTAAGGGAGCATTGGATTGGGGACCCCAATGTCCTGAACCATCACAATCCATAACTTGTCTGGTTGTTCAAGCCCGGAATCATAAGAGCCATAACTCTTCATTCACAAATCCAAAAGCAGTCATAACCATAAAACATTTTTAACACAGTTGTCAATGTATATGATGCATATAATCTATCCCCTTCATCAATTTCCGTGTTTCTTCCTAAAAAGCATTTGATAATACTAACATGCTTTTACAAGTTTAAGTAAGTTCTAACTAATGATGGTCCTTTTCTTATGTATTAACATGATTATCTTGATTTGGTCCTCCATCGTGATTACGGTTTATGGCCACAACCTCGATTTGTTGTGGAGTAACCCGTCCTTCAGGTCGAATGAATCCGGGGTTAACTTTCACTTGCGTTTCAGCAGGTGTGTCTCTGACATGATGCTCTACCCATATTTATATAGTAATTGGGGGGTAAAAGGAGGACGTTTTCTTTTTAGTATTTTTGATAATATCATCGATGATAAAGAGGGAACACTTTCTTTTAGCAATTTTTGATGACGTCATTGATGATGTCAAGGAGGGGCTCCATTTTTGTAGCACGATGATACCAATTTAATGAATATATGGGCAAGCACCATATGTCTCGTCGGCGGCGGGCGATGTCACTCCAAGGCTCATGACTAAGGCGATGACCAAGATATAGACCTTGGCATCTTGGCCTTGGCATACTTGGCAATGGGCTACAAAGGCTTTGTCGGTGCTATTGGCTGCCCGTGAGAAGCTCCTACTAGCTTGTAGGAAAATCTTCTTGAGAGGTCACCCATCTTGGCAGTGTCGTCACCCAAGTGCACTTAACTACCAAGTGAATATCCACCAGGCTAGTTTTTTTTGTTGTTCTATACTACAAATATAGTCTTAATAAGCTAGTCTTGGGAGGGTCTCTCAAGTCTTCCTTCCATGAACTAGCATATAATACCTCATTAATAATAACAATTATCTTCATAATTAGAGCTAGTTTTAAAAATGTGTAACATAAATTTCTTTTTTTTTTGGAATGTATATGCACATTGTTTATAAAAATAAACTAAGTAATGGGGACATTACACAAAGCATTGCATGTGTTCCTCCTCCATGACCTATATAGTGAAGAATGACTGTAGTCCAAGGAAAGTGAATATGGCGCACTCTCATGCCCTGATTAATCCGCTGCTTCACAACAAGTTGATAGACCTGTTGTATGTGTCAAAACTACTCGAGTCCTACAGATAAAGCGGAGAGAGAGAGAGCTTTTGGCTATGGAGGAGAGAAACAATGCTTCATGATGGTAGCATGCTTTGAGATAATGGGGCGTTGTCGATGAGGGAGAGGGGTGTAGAATTGTTGGCTCCTCATGTGCAGGGAAGTAGCATGAAGCTTTTTTCATAGCCTCATCAACTTCATCTCCTTATGATTGCCTTCATCCCTTTCTATTTTCCTCAAATTATAGCTAATGAAAATAACATTCCATAGCCAAAAATGCAGCTACAAATCCATCTCTTGCAAGTTTCATAACCACCTCTTTCCCGGCCAGTGCACCAAATGAAGAGCACCTTGCCACAGCACAAATCTAACCACGAACCGGCTAGGTAGAGGCTGCAAATACATTCCTGGCCATGAAAACCTACAAGAAGAACTCTCCTTCTCACCAAGAACCATGCCTCAAAACACACAAGAGAGAGGTAGACAAGAAATTAAGAGATGAAAACCATCCTCACCCTCTTCCTCTTCCTCACTCTCCATGAGATCTTGCAAAGGAACACAAGAGAGATAGAAAAAAGAATGAGAAATGAGAGTTATGCCAAATGAGGGAGAGGGGGAAATGAACCGTGAAAGGAGAAGATAAAGGAAGAGAGAGGGTGCAACCACCTCAACCTCCCACCTCCTTAAATCCCATGACTATGACCACCTCCTTTTCCTTTCTTGAATTATAAAATTGAGTTTGCATACATTTTGGCTAAGGTTGAAAAACCCTTCAATTTTTGAAATGGGACAAAAGATGTTTGACCTTTCTTTTCCTTTCAACATTTTTTTAATGTGAGCCTTTTGGACTACACATTTTACATTGCTTCATATTTGAGTTTTGACAAGAAAGTACAAAAGCAAAGTGTCAATTTGCAAAGGATTCTTCCATGTTAAAGCACATTTTGGTGCCTTTATTTGAACATAAGGGTATCAAAAGGGCTTCAGTCTCTGGAGGACTCTCTTACCAACATTTCTTCTACTTCCTTCTTTTCAACATCTTTGAATTTGACTTTTAGTCTAGTACAGAGGGGAAGATATTCAGTTCTAAAGGTATCAAAATTCATTCTTCTAAGGATCGCCATAGTGTCATTGTCCTAATAATACCAACTTTGTAGGGTTTCAATAGCATAGGTTATGGAGAACACTTTGTCTACTAGTTTCTAGTGGGTTGTAGTGGAAGATGAGGCTACCATAAAAAAGTGAATAAGGTAAACATACTGCAATATTTCTTTTTGGCTTGCAAAAATTATTCTCGATCAACTTTTAAATTTTATGACATTTGTTTTTTTATTGTAGATGGAACCCTTAAGATGATATGCTTATTGGGTTTGATGGATATAAGCCTTTACAGCATGAGTATGGGACTTCATGCATGATTAAAGTGGGAGAAATAAAAGCAACCTATGATGTAATTATTGATGCTTCCAAGACTTCACAAGAGCCTTTGTTGCAAATCCACTTCATGAAGCACTTCTAGGCTTAGTTGTGATTGCTCATTGCACATGCAATCACTAATATGATCTAAGTTTTGTTCTAAGACAATGGAGTAAAATCTCAACATTGTGGGATGAGAAGCTTGTCTCAACTAGGTCCTATAATAGGACATGCATCAGATGGAGATAGTTGACAAAGAAAATTAATGTTAGCTAATTATGCTCATAAACATGGTACTAGATACAAAATTGAATGGGATGGATGGCCTCTCTCAACCAAATTATCAAACGGAGAGGTTTTGGGTCTACATGATCAAGATTTTATACATAATGGAAAAAAGCTTGTTGATATCCTTGACAAATTAAAGCATCAACTAGCTTTTGGTAATGTTTGGGTCACCTTGAATCATGTTGCCATTGTTAATCATTTTTTTCTAGTTGACAAGAATATGTTCAAGGAAGTCAATATTAGACAAGATAATCATCAAAATTGGGATGTAGTGCAAAGAATATGTAGCAGGCAAGTCCAATGGTATTTGGGGAGTTAGCAAATAATGGAAAACATAGAAAATAGAGGAGCATGGTGGGAACACAAGCTTATCTTGAAATTGTAGGAGACTACATTGATATTTTCTTATCTCCACACTTTGTCTTGGTGGAGAGAGGGGTGGTCAATATTGGCTATGTCTGCTAAATGTGACAAGTCAAAAGCCACATGAGGATATTCGAGCATATGCCAAGAAGTTAAAAGAGGCATTTCGCAAATTGCAAGCCTCTATCCGATCCATTTAGCAATAAAAGTGGGCTTTTTTTTCAAGTCTAGAGATCTTGGATTATGAAGCGTGCCACATATACATTGTCAAAGAATTTTATTAGTAAGGAGCCGTTCATATATGTACAACTCTCATGCCACTTTATTGTACTACTCACAAAACATTCTAAATAATTTCATTCAAATAAGATGCTTCCAATACATTTGACTGGATTTGATGCAGTTGAAATTTTCTTTAGCAAAGTTGGGGGCATGGTTGGGCAAGATTGCACTTATGATTTGATGGACATGCTACACAATATATGGATCTTGAGTAGGCTTTCATATTTTCAATGCAAGGAGAATAGTGTGAAATTTACACATGCCCATAAGAAACAAGAACATGTATGGAGAGAGTTGAATCTCAAAGAGACCATGGAAGAAGCACATTTAGGTGATTACAAATGTGTTTCAACTGATAGTGAAAAGATCATTGATGCCTTGAAAAGGGATTACAAAGTGCTCACAACATTTATGAGCATTTGAACATGAAACCAAAAGGTAAAGAGGATAAGCAATGGTGGTTGGAGCCTTGGTTCGAAGGTGTTTTTGATGCTTATACTAGTTCAAATTTCCAAGATTATGATATAGATGAGGAATTTTCAGCTCTTACTAATGATGGAGTGGATTTAGAGGAGGATGTATCCAACAAGTAAGATAAGACATGTAATAGATTCTTTATTAGATGAAAAGGTTAAGTAAATCCAGCAGTGTGGTTGAAAATAATAGGTTTCTTTTTAAGTCAACATTGATAAGTCAACTCAACGGAAATCTCACATTGTCCGAAGATAGGCTTACAAGGGTGTGACAAGGATTATACTATATATAGTAAGAAGGAGAAACATCATACTCAAACAAATGACAATCTATTTGGCATTGGTTCATATTGTGTTGTGTTCTTCCAAGAAGAGAATACCTGCAATGGGAGGATCACAAGGCCATTGATAAGCTCTTCAAAAAGTATCAAAGAAAATAAAAGCTAAAGTGTGTGGTACTTTGAGCGATTTCAAAAGATGAGAAGAAAAGTTTGTGACACCTATGTGGAATACAAGAGAGGGTTTAGCCTCCTAGATAGGCTCTTAGGAGTGGAGGTTCCAACTTGAATGGTGTCAAAAATCAAAGGGAACATAGAGTTTGACATATGATTTGACAAAGCTTGATATGATAGATATTGAAAGTGTCATTGCCCTTGCAAACCTCACATATGATTATAAAAATAACAAATACGAGCCTGATGAAAATGATTGGAAGATCTTCAATGAATTCATAAAAGGACCATTGATGATAAATAAAAGAACATTATCTTTCTCTTTTTTAGTATTACCTGCTATGTGAATTAAGTAAAAAGAAAAGTATTGTAGAGTGATTTTGTCATTTTTCTTGATGCTAATGTTTTATATTTGTATGTCTATGTTGGGAATGCAACTAGTGGATCATATTGATGCATCTATGTATGTGGGAATCAGCATCATGAACTCTAGCTTTGAAAATGTTGAGTAGAACACACTTATGGACTAGAGAACAATTTTGTATAGCTATACCTACTTTGGAATAAAAAATATGTTTTATATAAATGCAAAAATCAATCATCATATTTTTTCATTGATTTATCATGTGGATTTGGTATATTCACACTTTTTGTATAGCTATATCTACTTTATAAAGGAACAAAAAATAAGTTTTCTATAAATACAAAAATCAATAAGCATACTTTTTATTGAAACATCATTTGGATTGTTCTAGAATTTACTTATGGCCTATAGGAATACAACATGTTTTTCCTTTTAATGTACCTACCTCCTTGAATTACAAATTAAGCTTATATTCATTGTATTGCTTGAATAATAGATTGAGCAACATTTATCTCTTATCATCTCCAAGATTGTGTGTGTACGTGTATGCACATGAATGTGTGTGTGTGACATATATACCTTTGATCTAGTTTGTAGGAATGGTGGAGAGGATATTTTGAGATGAACTAGATACAAAAGATATAATGACATGCCCTACTCTCGACCCCTGCTACCACCACAATAGTGCAACACCAAGATCAATGTTGCAACGTAAGAGGCCCAAAGATAATAATAGGATGGTCAAAATGCTTGGTTTTGTATATTTTTATTAAAGACTTATAAGACTGACTCTGGCTAGGCTTAAGCTCTAGCTTCCAATAGTTATTGTGCTTTATAGCTTTAGGCAATGCTAACAACAAAGATACTAATGCGAATTCCATTTACTAACTAGCTTTAGATTAAAAATTGCATGCTCTACTTACATACCTAATGTCTCTATCTAGAAATTACTTTAAAATCTTAGTTTTATTGATAAAAAATCAAAATCTACCTTTAGATGTCATATATTACAATGATATTTTCATAGTCACTAGAAATACTAAGAGATTTTTATGAACCCTTGAGAGTTGCTTTGTGATCAATTCTATATTGTAGTATCTTGTATCTATCATATAGGGATCTATTAAATTATTTACTTAAAATGATAGATTCACAGAAGGATTTATAAATATTGCTAAAAAGTCACATAAGGGTCAAGAAAATTTCACAAATTAGGTTACATAGGGTATATAATACATGCCTTGAATGCATGTGATGCCTAGGGATTATACATAGCAATCTCCTCGAGAAGGAACTTTGCCCATCTCCAAGTCCTCTATAGCAATATTCTTCCATATCTTTGCAAGATTTCAAGTCTATTGGCATTCTTGGAGTCTATCAAGGTTCCATTAGATAAGAGCTTTTTGATTATTCATCAAGCATAGGGGTTCTTTGTTTCTAAAGCTTAAAGAGAGCTAACCTCTTGTAATACAAGGGACTTTAAATGGTTTTACTTATTCATTGGCAACATTGGAGCATTATGAGTACAAATGGAGCAATATTGAGCTATGGAGTCCAATCTTGAGTCAAGATTTGGAATAAACAGGTACAAGCTTCAATCTTAAGTCATTGTGGCTTCAAGATATCTTCAAAGCATTCATGGAGTAAGGATTGAGGGCTATTTCATTAACATTGATAAACCGAGAGCACATCTAAGCATTAGGGAGAATCCAAGTCTTCTTCAAGTAATGTAAGAGTATTTCCCATCAATTCTTGATCTCTCTCATTTATCCAGTTGGCTAAGCTTAATTTGCTTGATTGAGAGATTAAAGATTTGAAGATGTCCCATCAAATTTGAGCCCATTCATTGATTGCATTAGCCCATTCTTTAATTACATTACTCTCTTGATTAGATCAAAGAATCAAAATCTCTTACTTAGTCTTTTGTCATTGCATTTAATCCATATTGCTTAAGAGTTAATTATTTTTTGGATTCTTTACTCTAATCCTATACTTTGCTGATGGTTTTTTACCCGTGGAAAAAATAAGTAAAAATACAATGTAAAGGGTAAGTCAAGAAGTGAGTCACTACATGGTAAAACCCTCTCCCTCTTCATTTTATTAATTCCATTTTTATTGTGCTGCATTACATGGAATAAATTGAATGGATACTTGAAGCAATGCATATCATGTGGTTGATTAGAGTAGAATGTCACTGCCATGTTGATATTTCCATTGAGAAAAATGTGAATATTGGGGGAGATAGTGGACAAAAGAGAAGTGACCCTCCCTTATGAAGATCCTAAAGAGGTGCAACCAATTGACTCTAGGAAACTTTACCCACCTCTTAGTGATTTAGAGCCTATTTAGGGAGCCCATTCTGCCATGTTATCCCTCACAAGGGTACTGCACATGGAGGATTGAAGATTTAAGTGCTCATGAAGATTCAAGACTCTTGAAGATTAAAACATGGTAAATATGGTTATTATAGAACACTATAGGATATATGCAGGTCATTACAAGTACACCCTTTTATCAGAGGTGAGGTATAAATACTATAGGTTGCCCAGAGGTTCTATCTAGCTTCCCATAGGGTTTAGTAACCTCTAGTGCATCAATTTTGGTCACATAGGTGAAAATAGAGCACTTATAGGTTAAAGCAAGGTGCAAGACTAAACAATATAGCCCCAAAGATTGGATTGTGTGATTTTCTATATTGAATTTATTATAACAAAGTATTGCTCATCTCGAAGAGGCAAAGCAAGCTTTGATTTAAACCAAAAAATTTGGCAATCAGAGTTTCTTAGCTCAAGTTATAATCAATTTACTAATAGGGTATAAAACTTCACTATAATAGCAAATCATAAGGGTAAGAATAAGGCCCAGAATGAGTATGCTCAATACATCAAAGATTCCATGCTAGAAAATACACGTAAAGAAATTCCCAAAGAGCCTTAAAGGAGAAATCAACACTCTCAACCATACCATGTGTGAATATGAGAACAGTCATGCTCATAGACATATAGAGCTACTTTCAAGGGTTGAGCAAATGGTCTTGTCCAACCATTAAACAAAGTCTTCCATCCATAAATTAGTGGATTTAACAACCCAAAAAAAGGCATCCATTGACAAGTTAGTGGAGTTTAATATGCAAATTATGGCCCAATTAACCCAATAAATGCAAAATCAAATGGGTAACAAGGATATAAGAGAAAACGTTCAGCCAAATAGTTAACCTTCAATCCCACTTCAACTATCTAAGTTTAATTCTCAAATCAAAGGTATTATCGGATGTCAGGTATACCCAATAGACAATATGAAGGAGAGACTTTACAAATGAATGAATTTGTCCAACATTAATGGTAGTAATCCACAAGTTCATAGGTTAAATCCTTAAGTACCAAGGGGTCATTTTCCTTTAGGAAGGTTCCAAATAAATTGTTGACTACCTTATAGAAAAGCATAATCAGATTTTGGAGGTCCAAAACTTCCAATTATGATCAATCTATTTTGGGACAACAACTTTTCCATGCAGAGGAGTTAAAAGACAAAATAATTTTGGCAATGTATAATGGGTAGTCACCATCACACCATTCAACCTAGAGGAATGGATTTCAAAGTTGGAATCATACTTTGACATATTTGCTAGGAATAATGACATAAAAGTTCACATTGCTTCATTGCACTTGGAGGGGTTTGTATACACTTGGTGGTGGTACATTGAGAAAGAGAACATACTAATGGAAACTTGGGATTCTTTTAAGACACTCATGGCTAAATTCCTTGTTTCTCCTCTTGAAAAAGAAAAGTTGGCGAGAAGGTGGTATGGACTAGAGAAAAGAGACCTTAGTGTATGGTAGCATACAAACTAATTCCTCAAGCTCAGTATGTATGTGGAGAGTATGAGTGATGAAGCCAAACTCTATAAGTGTATGTATGGTTTAGAGCATTCATTATCGACAAATGTTATGACTCAAAACCCCACTACCTTTTCAAGGTCATTGAGCTTGTGAAAAGGTATGAACAGAAGTATAGAAGAGACCCTATGTTTCAACCCACTTAGGGACAACCAAGGACTATTTCAAAGTAAGGATAATTTGGCAATACTGATGGTAGTAATCATTCATCTAGTGGGGGCTCTAGAGTGTCAATTTATCCATCATTTAATGCTTCAACATCTCAAAGAAATTTTGGGATAGAAAACAATCCAAGAATGGATCATAAACAAGGGGACAACAAGCCTAAAATTACTTTAATAAAAAATCCATTCCCATGGACTTATACAAGGAAAGAAAAGAAAAGGGGTTGTGGTTTAAATGTAGTGAGAAATATATAGCCAATCATGCAACAAAGTGTGCTTATAGGAATGCAAAAGCCAAGGTTCACAATATGCTAGTTCTTGAAGATTAAGTGGATGATAAGATGATACAAATATACTTATGGTTGCCACTAAAAATGAGGATATTGATGAGGATGTTGGGTGAACATAGTTCTATGATCCTACTAACACTTTTCCTTTTGACCCTCATGATAGTATTCCTTTTGATCTAGGAGGGAATGATGAGTCATATGGTGCTACTATTTACTCCATTTCAATGGATGCATGGATAGGATTAAGAAGCCCTTTAAAAAACACTTTGTATCCAAGGGACCATTAATGGGAAAAGTGTGTTCATTTTGGTTAACGGTGGTAGTACCATAATTTAATTGATAAATTAGCTATATACTGATTAAGGTGTTTCCCTACTACTAATTTTGTAGCAACATATAAAAGTCCAAGTGGAAAATGGAGATGAAGAAATCAATAACCAAATGTTTTAAATTGTATATTTAGCTAGTTGAAAAATATGGGTGGCAAATGGATTTAATTAATTACTTTGGATATGGGCCCCATTAGGTTATAATTGGTTGATGCAATTAAGCAAAATTATTGTGGACTTTTCTCAGCTATGCCTAGAGTTTGTCAGTGCTGGACAGCTCATGTGCTTAGATGGAATCCATAACAAAATAGATTTTTAGATTATTACCACAAAACAAACCAAAAACGAGTTTAAGAAAATATCACAAATATTTGTTTTTCATATTGATTAAAAAATGATAAGAATTTTTGCTTAATGAAACAAATCTTTGTACTCTTCTAAAAGATCTTGTGGGTATCTAAAGAGTACAAAGATTTGTTTCAGCAACAATGAAATATCTTTTAGAATAGTACAAAGATTTGATTCAGATACCTACAACATTGCCCCCTCAAAGACAAGTTAAACATCCAATTGATTTATAATCTCATTCAAAGTCAATTAACAAACTAGCCTATAGGCTTTCCAAGTGTGAAAGAAAAGAAGTTGCTAGGTATATTAAAGAACTGTAGGAGATTGATTTAAAGAAAAGAATTCAGCCTATAGGATTTCCAAGTGTGAAAGATAAGAAGTTGCTAAGTATATTAAAGAATAATGAAAAGAATTCAACAACAATGGAAGCTCTTTTAGAAGAGTACAAAGATAGACATCTACAACATTTCCCCCTAAAAGACAAGTTGTGATTTACATCCTCATTCAAAGTCAGTTAACAAACCAGGCTATAGGCTTTCCAAGTGCGAAAGAAAATAAGTTGCTAAGTATATTAAAGAACTGTTGGAGATGGATTTACAGAGCCTAGTTCCTTAGCCTCCTATGCATCCTCAATACTCTTGTTGAAGAAGAAAGATGGGTCATTCAAGATGTATCAACTACAGGGATCTTATAATAAGATCATGGTGAAGAACATGTATCCCATCCCTAGGGTGGATCATTTATCCGATGAGCTAAAAGGAGAAAAGTATCTCACCAAAATAGATCTATGATCTCGCTATCATCAGATTTGCATGAGGTAGGGTGATGAAGATAAGACTACTTTTAGCATAGGTCATGGCCTCTATCATTTTTTAGTCATGCCATTTCAGATTGACAAATGCCTCAGTTGCCTTTCAAAGTCGCATGAAAAGTTTTTGCCTCCATTCCCCTTTGCTTTATGCTCATATTCTTTGATTATATACTCATTTATACCAAATCATTACAGGATCATTTGGTACATATGAGAAAAGTATTTAATGCATTGAGACAACATAGGTTATTTGTTAAGGAGACTAAGTTTTCATTTATGTAGATTGAGGTGGACTTTCCAAGACACATTGTGAGTAAAAAGGAAATCCAAGCTGACTCTAGAAAGATTCAATGCATTAAAGGTTGGTATACACCCACTATTACCACTTCTCTTTGTGGATTTCTTAGTTTTTCTTTATTCTATAAGAGTTTTATCTACCAATATGGAACTATTGCAGCCCCTCTCATAGACAAGCTAAAGAAAGAAGTTTTCTTCTAGGATACAATAGCTAATCAACATTTTAATCAACTAAAAGATTTTCTTACCTTAGCCCCTATCCTTGTTTGTCTTGGCTTTCCAAAGAGTTTACTATCTAGTGTGATGCTAGTGGTTGGGGTATTAGAGCGGTTTTATTGTAGGAGCATGAGGTAGTAGCCTTTGAGAGCCACAAGCTATATGATAAGGAGATGAAAATGAATGTTTATGACCAAGAAATGCTAGCCATTCTTCAAGTAATCAAAAAGTGGTATCATTATTTGTATGGTAGTCGATTCAGGGTGAAAAGCAATCATAGGGTTGTCAAATATTTTCTATCTCGATTGAACCAAAGCAATGTAGGTGGTTAGTTTCATTATAGAATTATGACTTTGATATCACACCTATCACGGGCAAGGATACCATAGTTCTTGATTCCTTATCCAGGATGTGGGTATGCAAGGTTTCACCCATTTTTGAACTTCATTGTGATTAGGTAGAGGAGATATAGAAGGCTTATCTTTTAGACCATTGCAACACGAAGGGACTGTTGAGATATTGAGCTCCACTCGTGATATGCCAGGGTGACCGTTGTGCATTTATGTCACCGACTTATCAGTTGCAGATGCGGTTGGTACACCGCCCATGAATAATAGCTAGATGACAACTATCCTTATCTACTCTAGTTCGTGGCTCAGTTAGTATGCCACCTTAGTTAGTTGAGTTTGGTTTGAGACCCATATATAGGGTTCTTCTATTTCTATGTACTTGAGTTCTTTTGGCTTACACAACTAAGAAGAGGAAAACTGTTTTTAGCCTCCACCCTTGTGTGTATTCCCCCATTGTGCAAGCAAGGAAGCTACAAGTGAGACTCCTTCCTTCTCTCCCACAATCTTGACATGGTATCAGAGCCTTGTTCGTGGTAAGGAGCTCAAGAAAGCAAGCCAAGTTCGCGGTGTTCTGGTAAGAGGACCAATCTTTCATTTTTCTATTTTGGGAGCAAGTCTCTGTAGGTAGCACATCCGGAAAGTGCAAGAGTGCATTGTCTCAGGTTGAGACGCCCTTCGCGGTGAAGCAAGAGGGTGGTATATGATGCGGGCATGGGCTTTAGCTCTCGGTGACCTTGTTTTTTTTATTTGAGGCCATTTTGGGGCCTATTTTGGACGCAGAAGTTTTCTGCACGCACTCAAGAAAATGCCTTGTTTTATGATGTGTGACCACTTTTCTACAGGTTGGTGAAAAGTTACCACAGAAATTGCATCGTATGCTTGTGTGCAGAGACATTGGGAGTTACAGAATCATCCTTGGTCCTGTTTATGCAAAATCGTCACTAGGAAGTGACTGTGTGGTCAAATACCACTTTCACCAGTTTTGCAGATTTGCCCTTGTGAGGGTGAAGCTGTGTTTTTTGCAGTGACTGAATTTTTTGCAGTGTTCTGTAATGGCGTCTAATTCTCTTTCACAGATTATAACTGAAAAGCTTGACAAGAACAACTTCCAAGCATGGAAGTTTAGAATGACGAATTTCCTTATGGGAAAAGGATATTGGGAATTTGTTGCAGGAAATGAAGAAGAACCAGTTCTTCCTGATGTTCCCAATCAACAGCAAATACAGGCATTTAAAGCATGGCATGAGAGAGCCAGGAAAGTTATGTATTGGCTGTCTATCGGTATTTCAGACTCTATGATTGTGTATATTCAGAATGCAAGTACGCCAAAGGAGGCATGGAATACTTTGTCAAAAATGTATAGCACAAATACGCAAGCTAGGAAAATGCAGCTCAAGCAAGAGTTGCATAATGTGCAAAGAGAAAATATGAGCATCAATGACTACCACATGAAGGTGAATAAGATTGCAGATGCACTTGCTTCCATTGGGTCGCCAGTGGAAGATGATGATTTAGTTTCTGTGACCTTGAATGGTCTAGGAAAGGATTATGCACAGTTTCGAACATCCATTTCCGTCCGTGAAAGATTTTCTGATTTTGAGGAGTTGATTGCTCTTCTAATTTCTGAGGAGCAGAGAAATGGTGGTGTATCTTCTTCAGGAGGAACTTCAAAAGAAGCTGTCTTCTACTCAAATGCTGGAAGAGGTAGAGGGAGAGGTAGAGGAGGCCGATCTGGAAGCCGTGGTAGAAATCAGAATATGCAGCAAACTCAAGAAAACCAGTCCTATGGAGGAGGACGTGGTAACTCTAGAGGCAGGGGGAGCCAAAGAGATCGTGGTGGATGGCAAAGAGGCCAAAATGCAAATAGTAATGTTGAATGCTACTACTGTGGTAAAATGGGTCATATGGTTAAAGACTGCTATAAAAAGTAGAATGATATCATGAATGGAAAATTGCAACAAGGGAATTATGCATCTTCTAGTAGACAGGGTGATGGACAGAAATGAGCATTTGTTTATGGTGCAGCACATGAAAAATTCTGTGACAAGTGCAGAAGAAAGCAACGAAGTGTGGTATGTTGACTCAGGTGCATCAACCAACATGACAGGTCATGCAGAATGGATGCAGGATGCAAGAAAAATGAAAAAACCAGGATTTGTGGAGACTAGTGATGATACTGCATATCCTATTGTGCAGATTGGAAAAATTCATTTGTCTATGCAGGATGGAAAAAAGAAATACCTGTCAGATGTATTTCATGTCCCGAATATCACCAAGAATCTGGTTTCTGTTGGTCAAATGGTTGAGTAGGGCTTGTAGGTCAGATTTAATCCTCATGGATGCTTTGTTGAGGATATGAAAAATAAAGGTCGCTTGATAGCAAAAGGAAAGAAGAAGGGCAGAATGTTTACATTGGATGCAGACATGCCTGAATTGAGTGCAGCAATGTTTGCACATGGGACCGGTGTAGTTGCAGATATTGATATCTGGCATAAACGCATTGGTCATGTTAATGTACAGCGACTTAAATCAATGCAGGCCCAAAACATTGTTGCAGGATTGCCTAAATTCAAGGTTGCAGAAATGCATAAGGTATGTGAAGCCTGTCAGTTTGGAAAACATGCAAGGAAACCTTTTCCTAGACATGTTCAAGAGAGTAAGAAGCCATTGGAATTAATCAACTCTGATGTGTGGACTACTAAAGCTGCATCTCTTGGAGGCTGCCATTATTTTGTCACTTTTATTGATGACTATAGCAGAAAAGTTTGGGTGTATTTTATGAAAAAGAAAAGTGAATTTTTGGGCATTTCAAAACTCTTAAAGCTATGGTTAAAAAAGAAACAGGCCTGCAAATAAAATGCCTAAGGTCAGATGGAGGGGGAGAGTACCTCTCAAACGAGTTTGCAAGGTTCATGCAGGAGCATGGCATAAAGCAGCAATATTCATGTAGTCATACCCCACAACAAAATGGAATTGCAGAAAGGAAAAACAAGCATATTGGAGAGGTATCTCATGCCATGCTCAATGAAAAAGACCTGCCAGATTTTTATTGGGCTGAGGCAGTTGCTACAGCAGTCTACATAATGAACAGGACTCCCACTGCAGCAATACATGGGATGACTCCAGAGGAGAGGTATACTGGTAGAAAACCAAATATTTCTCATTTGAAGATTTTTGGTTGCGTTGCCTATGTTCATGTGCCAGATGAGTTGAGATCCAAGTTGGATCCAAAAGCTGAGAAGTGCATCTTTATTGGTTACTCTTTGCAGCAGAAAGGGTATAGATGCTATAACCCTTCTACTCGTAAGTTTACAATGAGTAGAGATGTTGTTTTTGATGAGATGAGTAGCTGGTATAAACCAGTAAATGTAATTGATGATGTAGATGCACAAAATGGTAATGCTACACAGAATTCACAGCAGCAGTCACAAAATATTAGTGGACCTGGAGCGTCCTCTAACAGTGGTTCACATTCTTTGCCATGGACAGGCAGATTGAGATCAGGAGAATCTTCTCAAAGCAATGCAGATAGTGGTATGCAGGTATCACGAAAAGGAAAAGAAAAGGTAGATCAGCCCATGTTTGATGTGAATGTAGGTCATTCTTATGTGGATGGTGAATCCAGTGGCTCAGAACTAAGCATTGATGATGAGTTGGGTATTCCTTCTATTGTTACACCTGGAGTAAGGAAGACAAGGGATGTTTTGAGAGTACCTGGGAGTGAACCTACTTTGCGCAGGTCTACCACAATTAGGTATCCTATGGATAGGTTGAAATATGATGGATTTACAGCCATTCACTATGCATATATGGTCAAAGTGATACAGGAACCAGAACCCACTTCTTTTGAGCAAGCCATGGGAAAAGAAAAATGGGAGAAAGCCATGGATGAAGAAATGGATGCCTTGGAAGCAAATGCTACATGGGAATTGGTACCTTTGCCTAAAGGTAAGAATGCAATTGGCTATAAGTGGGTTTATAAGGTGAAGCACAATGCAGATGGTTTTGTGAACAGATACAAGGCAAGATTAGTAGTCAAAGGATATGCACAAACATATGGCATTGATTATGAAGAAACATTCAGTTCGGTTGCAAGGATGGCAACTGTAAGAGCAGTCATTGCTATGGCTGCATCAAAGGGATGGTCTTTACATCAGATGGATGTAAAGAATGCCTTCTTGCATGGTGATTTGCAAGAAGAGGTCTATATGGAGCAGCCACCAGGTTATGTGCATGCTGTTCATCCTGAGTTTGTTTGCAGTTGAAGAAATCCTTGTATGGCTTGAAGCAAGCACCTAGAGCATGGTCTGACAAGATAAGATAGTATCTTGTCACTATTGGCTTTGAGATTTCCAAGGCAGATTTCTCACTTTATGTGAGAAAAACAGAGAAAGATATTATGCTATTGTCATTTATGTTGATGATTTGATTATGACAGGTGACAGTGATGAAGATATCCTTCATGTGAAAATGCTATTGAAGCAGAAGTTTGAGATGAAGGATTTGGGAGAGCTGCATTATTTCTTGGGCATTGAGGTGATTAGATCACCAAGTGGGATACGGCTCTTGCAGAGGCAGTATGGATTGGACATGCTGTCCAAATATGGGATGACAGGCTGTAAGCCTATTTCAGTTTCTTTGGAGCAGAATGTGAAGCTGAGCGATGCAGGTGAGCTTCTGGAAGACCCTACTATGTACATATGAATAGTAGGAAGTTTGATTTATATGACTATTACTAGGCCAGATTTTGAGCTATGCTGTTGGATTGGTAAGTCAGTTTATGCAGGCTCCAAGGAAACCGCATTTAGATGCGGCTAGACGCATACTCAGGTATGTGAAGTCCACATTGCAGTATGGACTATTTTATGAGACTGGGGTTTAGATACAGTTGCATGGATACACTAATGCTGATTGGGCCGGTAGTATTTTTGATAGACGATCTATCAGTGGATATGTGTTCTCTTTTGGGAGTGCTGCAGTCACTTGGAGCAGCAAGAAACAGCCTACAGTTGCCTTGTCGAGCACAGAGGCTGAGTACAGGGGTGCAGCAATGGCTGTATGTGAGGTAGCTTGGTTGCATAAGCTACTTTATGATATGCATCAACCTACAAATGGACCAGTTGTCATTTATTGTGACAACATGAGTAGTATACACTTGGCAAATAACCCAGTCTATCATGCTAGAACAAAGCACATTGAGGTGCATTATCACTATGTGTGGGAGAGGGTTTTACTAGGTCTTATTGATCTAGTTTATGTCAGCATAGAGGATCAGGTAGTTGACATATTTACGAAGGCATTGGGCACAGAGAAGTTGCGCAGATTCAGAGACCTACTTGGTGTGCAGGAATTGGGATTGAGCTCGAGGGGGAGTGTTGAGATATCGAGCTCCACTCGTGATATGCCAGGGTGACCGTTGTGCATTTATGTCACCGACTTGTGAGTTGCAGATGCGGTTGGTACACTGCCCATGAATAATAGCTAGATGACAGCTATCCTTATCTACTTTAGTTCGTGGCTCAGTTAGTATGCCACCTTAGTTAGTTGAGTTTGGTTTAAGACCCATATATAGGGTTCTTCTATTTCTATGTACTTGAGTTTTTTTGTCTTACACAACTAAGAAGAGGAAAACTGTTTTTAGCCTCCACCCTTGTGTGTATTCCCCCATTGTGCAAGCAAGGAAGCTACAAGTGAGACTCCTTCCTTCTCTCCCACAATCTTGACAGGGACCTAAGAGGAGAGAGAATATCGCAAGAAAGAGAGAAGAAGAGTGTAGAGGAGAGAAAAAGTCTAGATGACTAGAGAGAAAGACTAGAAAAGGAGAAAGATAGGACAGAAAGAGAGAGATGGTTGAAAGCCATGAAAGGATAAGAGGAGCTAGAGAGAAGGACAAAGTTATATTATTATGTAAAAAATATGATTTCATGTATATATGTTCTTTACCCTTTTATATCCCCCTAAATTAGCTCTTTACATTCCAATAGTATCTATGTGGTAGTGGATAGAGTCACCAAGGCAATCCACTTTATTCCTACCAAGACACAATTCACTGCTTCACAGGTGGCTAATCAGTTTATGGAGTAGATCTTTAGATTACATGGACTACCCAGGTAATTGTATATGACATGGATTCAAGTTCATGAGTAACTTTTGGTAGGCAGTATTCAACTCCATGGACACTAAATTGGCTCCTTCTATAGCCTATTATCCACATACTGATGGCCGGACGATAGAAAGGGTAAATAAGTGATTGGAGACTTACCTTTTCCATTTCTATCATGATGTACAACATGTGTGGGATTCTTCATTGCACTTGACTGAGTTTTCCTATAATAACTCAACTCATGCTAGTATTGGAGTTTCACCCTTTGAGGCTATGTATAGTTATAAGGTGCCCTTACCCAACAGTCATTTTCAATGAGAAAATTGATCCTCATGGGAAAGAAGAATTGGAAAGAATGTAAGCCCTTCCTCAGTAGTGTAAGATGAATCTTCGGAAGGCCAAATATTTGATGAAGATGTATGCAGATGAGAAGAGGTGACCTTTAGAGTTTCAAGAAGAGGAATTAGTTTTGTTGAAAGTGCCCAAGTTTCGTTACTGTATCTTGAAGGGGATCTAGTGACAAGCTTTCTCACAGGTTTTATGGACCCTATGGAGCCCCAACAGGAACACCAAGGAAAAGGGAATTCTCTTGCAAGAAAATCTATCTTGTAACATCAATAAGCTTTTTTATTAGGTTTTATATGATCACAATGAAGAAAAGAACACCAAGCACAACAAATCTTCATGCAGTATCATGTAGATCTCCCACAGATTTGATAGAATCAACCATATTCTTCAACATCTTCATAAAATCCATCAATAGAACAAAGAAAGCAAAGGAATACACCATCTTTTAATGGAAATACATCACATAGTATTCATCTTCAATGTCTTCATAGTCTTCTCTCTCAATCTCTCACATACAATCACTCTGTTTTAGTAGAATTGGCTATCTCTGACTCTCTCTCTCTCCATCAATAGTACATCATCTCCTCACTACAATCTCTCCCACGACCTCCCAAGAGGTATGTCTGATATGAAGAGTCACCAGAGCTACTACACTGTCCTTTCATAGCTCACCACTGTCACTTCACTTCAGTCTTTACTTCAGTCTTCAGCAGCTACTTCTTTCACTTCTTTTAGCTCTTTTACACTTGTATTCACCTCTTTCCAAGGCTATAAAACTTTCCCAAGCTAAACTCTCATCCATCAGAACACATACAGAAGCATACAGAACAATCACAGTACAGTACCAGAACAGCTAGAGTACAGTTACAATACAGAGACAGAAGCTCTACAGAAGATCTACAGAAGGTTACAGAAGGTCATCAAAACCACTTAACTCATACTCAAACCATTCCAAACTCTCAAAAACTATTCAATAAGCTTTCACAAGATCTCAATCTTCATCAATCATCAATCCATCCCTCATACAGAAAGAAAACAGAACAAAACAGAAGCTATACAGAAGGTATACAAAATCAATCATAACCTATCAGAACATATCAGAACCTCATATCTCTACTAATAAACATCATGAACTTCCAAAACATAATCAATATCATCCAAAACACTCTCAAACCACTTCCAAACCAATCAATCATCTCATAAAATCAACCATTCAGCTCTCAAAAACAACAAAAATCAGCCAAAAAATAGGTCATTTCAACACTCAACATATCCCCACACTTAATAAGGAAGCGTCCTCGCGACCCAGGAAAAAGGGAATACAAGTTCATTTAAAAGCTCAACTTTGATCTTCAATACATCTTCAAAAACAATCCATCCAACCACGACCCCAACTTATCGCATGTATCTAATATAAAAATACAACGAAAGGAAAACCCTTTATACATTAGCACATCTTATCAAACTAGAAATCACAACAAACTCGTAAAGGATATAAGAGGTTTCTTCTTCTTCATCATCAGCATCTTCAACTCTCCAACCACGACCCCATCACCAGTGTAGCTTGCATGAAAGCCAATCGAATAGGCAATCACCATGATCTTATTACATAAATTAACTCACAATACAAACACTACACATAGCACAACCATCTGAATGACTCCTCCAAAAAGAGAGATTTTATCATTAAAAATCATCCACCATACATTGGAAAAGGTATCAATGAAGATGATCCCTCTTGAAAGATTGGTGATTTCGGAAACGATCCATAGACAAGGATTCATCTACAAATGTTTTGGGAGGATTCTGAAAAAACTGAAGACAGCACATCCTTTCCAACACGACAAGGTATCTGCTAGGCAAACAAAGGGCATGAAAATACAATATATCCAGTTGCTGGGAATCAATGCTCACATTGACATTCATGCACAATTTTGGAATAGGCTTTGAATCATTATGAGAATGCCTATGCATGTACACCAGATACCAAGCAAAATGAGTAGTTAATCTCACTGAAGGATCCAGAGACTGTGAATACTGCTGAGCAAAATGAATATAGTTCTGGTATGCTTGACTGGCAGCTGTCCATTCTCCTGGGATTATTGGCCAGTTTATCTGAGGTCCTGTAAGGGAATCATTCTAGCTCCATCCCCTTCTTCTGGAAATTTGATGATCAAACCCATCATAGTCACTAACCAACTGAGGTGGTTGAGATATAGAAGTGGCAGGAGAGGGAAGTGGAATAAGGAAAAGTGGATGAAGAGAGGGGTAGGAAAAATCATAAAAGGAAGAATAATTTAAAGAAGGAGTAGCTGAAAATTTTAGGGAATCACTTAAGAAGGGTATTAACTAATAAATAGAAAAGGTAGAAGGTACATGAATGGATGGAGAAGGACATGGTGGAGAAGGGGAAAATACTCTATCCTCGATAAAACAACAGTATGTAAATATGGGAATTTGAGGAAAAGATTGAGGTTGGAAAAGAAGGGGTAAGATAGTTGTGGAATTAGTTTGATAGAGGGAAAGATATATATCATATCGGTGAGCCATTTGTTGGTAATACAGTAGGGTAGGAATAGAAGGTCCTAAGATAGATCTTCTCTGATAGGCAGCAAAAAAGGTAGAATCAAATGGATTATGTTTGGAAAGATAAGCTAAGAGATCCACCCTCAGTTGATTAGTGCTCTGGACATAGGTAGGGGATGTGTTCTGTCTTTGATTCAAGACCACAGAATCAATCATGGTATGCCAGGAATTATCAGGACAAGTAGCCACTTTGGAGGAGTAACTCTGAAACATGTCATCTATTCGCAACTCCAAATGGTTGACATACAAAACAGCTTGCAAAACCACGTCTCCCACATACCAAGCCATATCCACTTCATCTGAAATCAACAAGTCTCCTCGTAGATACATATATGACATTGAGTAGGTAAGTGCTCCAATCAATAGCTACTCCTTTCAACACCATCCTTGAAGCTGTGAAAAGCTCTTTGGACAAGTAATGGGATGGTATTTT
This sequence comes from Lygodium microphyllum, assembly GCF_053477565.2. NCBI lineage: Eukaryota > Viridiplantae > Streptophyta > Polypodiopsida > Schizaeales > Lygodiaceae > Lygodium > Lygodium microphyllum. The sequence continues at coordinate 7,833,987 of NC_141151.1, forward strand.
TGCAGGCATAAACCTGTCCTGGAGAAACTAACAGACCAACTTCCACACAGGATCAGTGATCATGGAAAAGGAAACTCCTAAAGAGTTGATCACCTTCTTAACATCCAGAATTTCCCTAGTCTGCTTTTGTAATAGCTTCAAAATCTCTTCGTTAGAGAAAAGCTGGTGAGTTGTAACAAAGGGTTCACCTTTGGAGGGAAGAGACAGAGCCTTCCCGAGGCCTCGAGGTGTCAAAGTCATAGAAATACCATGGACCAATCCCGACTTCTTGCTGTAGGAGGCCAAAAACTCATCACACATCGATGGATCCTCTGGAAGCAATGGAAAGGAGGCAGCCACAAAAGCAGCGAGTCCCGCCTTTGTGAGAGTCTCAAAAATGAGTAGGGAAGAGTAATCCCTACTGACTAGTGGGACATACTGGATAGGGGGAGGAGCGTGAGAAGGCGCCATTCAGATGGTTACACACACACCACAAACACAGACAAACAAGGAGAATGCCTGCAAAGCAACAAACAACGAACCAAGGATAAGATATCAACCAAAACGGTAAAACGTGACTCGACCAACTATCCCCAAGCAAACCACAACAAGGGTAGGTTCACATGGAAAAATGTCAAAAAGACGCACGAAAAAGTTGTAAAAAACCGTAAAATTAATATTTGGACAAACCGTGCATCAAAACGACACGGACTAAAAAGGAAAAATGTCAGGGGGAAAGTTTTTGTCAGGGCTATGACGTCAGATCACGGTTCCGAAGCAAGAAAAGCACGTTCACATGGAAAACCGTCTAATTTGCGTAAAAGGCTTCAAAAGTTAATAACTCGAAAATGATGCACCAAAAAAGGGGTAGGTAAAAAGAAAAAATAATCAGGTCAAAGGGAGAAACAGGGCTATAAGGTTGGATGTGGACTTCGGTGAATGTAGGGTGCGTTCACATGGCAGGACAACGAAATCAGGGAATTAAGGAAAACTGCAAGGGAACAGCCCCAAGGGTGGGTGGAAAATGAACGGGTGGTTGGGAAGGGACCTCATTAGGGTAAAAGCAAGTCATGGCATAGAGGCATTAGCAAGTTGAGGCATATGCAGAAGGGTATGCAATGTAGACGCATAGGGACGTGTCCCCACACTTAAGACCTTAACGGGTAGGGTTAATTGAGCAACAGGGACCTAAGACTACACAACAAACCATCTGCTAACGTCCCCACACTTAAAACATGAACATCACTGAGAAACAGAAGGTGTAAGGTTAGAAAAACTTGGCCCGTGTTGTCGAGAATCAAGGTTGATTGTCGATGGCCCATCCTGTGTTGTTGTCGGTTGCAGGAGGTACCAAGGCATCTTCATAGCACTCGTCCTTCGTGGCAGGGACCACGTGGCAGCACCAAGGGAGGTAGCTGGTTGAAGGAATCGCAGGAAATTCGTCGATGGCGAGGAATTTTGCACTCAACTCACAATCACTCATATGGAATGAAAGAACAGTCACTCGCCCCATGACTAATATCACTCGAGGAAGAATGATTGAAACCCATATCTCATACCTGGTTTAGAAATTGACAAGGGGATGGTGCAGAGGGAGTATGCCAGGGTACACAATTGATGGTGCATCAGTGCGTCCAACCCATCTGGCATAAGTGCAAGGAGGAAGGCAAGGGAGCTTGACAGTGCAGTGTACAGAACAGGGTGATGTGTCTTGTGATGACAGCAGAGACCCATCCCGTGGGTGCATAGGGAAACGGGAACATACCTGACTCCAAGTGTCGTAACGTCCCTCAATCTCACCTCTCGGTAATTGATTGAAGAAACTCCATTCACACTTAGCCCACCCTCTGTCTCACGCTCTGTTGATAGATACAGGAGGGTAGCCCTTTCCTGAAACCCATTGATGTAATCCTCACGGTCACTTGTGCAAAGGTTGTATGCCTTATGCGCATTTGATGGTGCAACTGTGCATCCCGCCCTGTGCCGGCATACGGTGCGAGAAGGAAGGCCAGGGAGCCTTATAGTACAGTGCACAGAAACAAATTGTGCTTTGTGCATTGAGAGGCCCATCTCGTGCGTGCAACACTTCATTCACACTTCTCACCTCTCATTTGACTTAAAGGGAAAAGACTGGTCTCTCGACCCACCCTCTGTCTCACTCTCTGTTGATGGTTATAGAGGGCAACCCATACTCATGTCCCCATCCGGTTAGGATGAAAGCTCACATCACTCAATTGTTTGTCGATGAAGATCGCATCGTCAGTTGTTGAAGAGGCGTACCTAGGGAGGCAGCCACCAGATCGAACATAGTGTTAGATAGGAACATGGCGTCTACTACTAGAGGACAGTTAGACACTCTACAGAAAGACCCAGGACACAGCGTACCAAGGGAGGCAGCTTCGGAATTGGATCCTGGGGATATCAATTGATGAATCCACTTTCTGGACTGCTGGGTGTTGCCACCTTTTCCACAGCCAGCTTCTCGCCCAAGGGTGTTTGCCACCTTTTCTTGGAATGAGGCCTGCTATGACAGGGAATTGCTTCCTTTTCTCCCATAACATTTTTTTTTCTCTTCTTTTTTTTTCTCCTTTTTTTTTCTCCTACTCCTGAGGGTGTTTCCATCTTTTCTCGAAGAATAGGTCGGCATGACAGGGATCTAAGTCCTTTTCTCCCATGACCGATATGTATATTTTTTTTCTTTTTTTTTTCTCTTCGAATTAAGCAAGAGAATGGTAGAAATACCATTTGTTAGAACCCACCTCGCCACTGTCGCTGGTGGAAAATAGAGGATAAGAGATCAAGGCTGGAAGGTGGGGCTGAGGGGACAGAGGGTTGTGTCCACTTCATCAGGAGTGGCTGAAGAACGGCTATCAGAAGTAGCATCATAAGAGTGATAGTGCCACACCAACAGGGGAAAGGAACAAGTGACCGTGATTGTCAAGATCCCCAAGGAGGGAAGTACTTCTTCAGACGATATCCATTGATCAGGAAGGGATCATCAGAGGCATCAACGGTCTGCACTTGGACAGAGCCATTAGGGTTGACGGCAAGTACCTTATATGGGCCCATCCACCGCTGTTGGAGCTTTCCAAGAAACTTGCCAAATCGTGAATCATAGGCTAGGACCAAATCACCTTTTTTGAACTCCTTGTGCTTGATGAAGCTGTCATGGTAAGCCTTGCGTCGAGCTTGCGTGGCTTCCATGCACTGTAGAGTCATTCTACGAGTTTCGTCCAAACATTCTAGGGGCAGGAGACAGCGTTGCAGTGAATCATCATCCCCCAAATGCTCTTTGATAGCCACTCTCAAAGAGGGCAATTCCAATTCAACAGGGAAAACAGCTTCTATACCATATACCAGCTGGAAGGGTGTCTGTCCTCTTGTTGCTTTATGGGAGGATCTGTATGCCCAGAGGGCCTCTGTAAGTCGATCATCCCAATCACGACGATGTGCGGCAATCGTTCTTGTCAGAATCGAGCAGAGGATGCGATTGGTGACTTCGACTTGGCCATTGGCTCTGGGGTAGTAAGGAGTGGACTTGCGATGGCGGATCTTATACATCTCTGTCAACTCTTCCATGACTTTATTAATGAAATGAGTGCCTCTGTCACTTACCAGCTCTAAGGGTTTGTCAAAACGGGTGATGATATTCTCGTATATGAACAGGGCCACACTGTTACCATCGTCCCGCTTTAGAGCTTCAGCTTCACACCACTTTGTGACATAATCCGTACATACGAGGATATATCTGTTCTGCTTCCTTCTGGTAGGAGGATCGATCGGGCCTACGAAGTCGATTCCCCACTTCTCGAAAGGCTTCAAAGGAAGGATAGGTTGTAGTGGCATGGCACTTGTCTTCGTGGGTTTCCCCATTCTCTGACAAGCATCACATCGCTTACAGTAATCATAGGCATCCTTGTGAATGGTAGGCCACCAATATCCTGCTAGCAGAGCCTTCCTGGCTATGGCTTCTCCTGTAAAGTGGCCTCCACATGGCTCGTCATGGCAAGCCTTCAAAACAATCCCAATCTCATCTCCTGCAACACATCTTCTGAGCACTTCATCTTTGCCTTTCTTGTACAGTGCACCACCTAACAGGGTGTAGGGGGCTGATTCTAACATAAGCTTCTTCCTTTCCCGACTAGAAATGCCAGGGGGATATTGTTGGGTTGCCAGCAAATTGGCAATGTCTGCATACCAGGGGGTTACAGTTTTTACCAGGAATAGGGAAGCATCAGGGAGGTCTGGATGATCTTGCTCCTCGTCTGCAGTTTGTGGGATATGCGACAGATGATCAGCCAGAACATGGGAACGACCAAGTTTGGTAATTACCTCGAAGTCGAACTCCTGGAATAGAAGGAGCCATCTCATCATTCGTCCTTTCACATATGCTTTGTTCATCAGGAAGGACAGGGCCTCATGATCCACATAAAATTTAAAGTGGATAGACAATAGATAGTGGCGAAAATTTTCTAAGGCAAACACCATTGCCAAGCACTCCAGCTCTGTCACTGTATAGTTCCGTTCCCTATCAGTGACTTTTCGGCTTGCGTAATAGATGGGTTGATCCAGCTTCGAGGAGCCCTTCTAGCAGAGAACTGCGCCTAAGCCTTCAATAGATGCATGAGTGTGTACATGAAACTCCTTCGTCCAATCAAGAGGTTGCAGAATGGGTGCCTCAATTAAACACTGCTTCAGAGTGGTGAAGGCTTTGTCACATTCTTCCGTCCAAACAAACTCTGTATCTTTCCTCAGAAGCTTGTGCAAGGAGGTTTCCTTTGTTGCAAAATGGGCTATGAACCTTCTGTAGTAACCCACATGGCCTAGGAATCCCCTCAACTGTTTGAGGTTGGTGGGTGCTGTCAGAGCTGTAATCTTTTCGATCTTTGCAGGGTCTGTTGATATCCCTTGTGCAGAGACGATGTGGCCCAATAGAACTCCAGAAGAGACCCCAAAGATGCATTTTTCGGGGTTAAGGGAAATCCCATACTCCCGGCATTGATCAAACCATTGTTCCAGGTGTCCCCAGTGTTCTCGGATCAAACTATAGACACAGAAGTCATCCAAATATACCTCAATAAATTCGTGCATATGATTTTGGAATGCGGCCATCATGACTCACTGGAAAGTAGCAGGGGCATTGCAGAGCCCTAATGGCATCACTCGGTAAGTGTAGGTCCCCCATTCTGTGGTGAAGGTTGTTTTGGATTGGTCTTCTTCTGCTATCTGCACTTGGTTATATCCGCTGAATCCATCCAGAAGGGAATAAAGCTCATGTCCTGCCACTGTGTCCAACAGTTGGTCTGTGAAAGGAATCGGAAAGTGATCCTTCTTGGTCTTCGAATTGAGCTTGCGGAAATCCACACATATACGAAGCTTTCCATTCTTCTTGGGTACCACCACGATGGGTGAAACCCATTCACTATTTTCCACTGGATAGATGAACTCGGCTTCCAGAAGCTTCAGCAACTCTGCTTTCAGCAAGGTGGAATAATTTGGGTTCATCCGCCTCTGTCATTGCCGTACTGGCTTGGCATCAGGCTCCAAGTCAATATGATGCTGACATATTGTGGGATCAATCCCCTTTAGGTCTTTGTAGGACCAACCAAACACGTCCAAATTCTCTTTCAACAAGTTGTACAAGGTTGACAACTCCTCTTCTGGGAGGCTGCTACCCACCTTCAAATGGCATTCAGTGCCATCTACATCCACAAAAGTTAGCTGCCTTTCACCTTCGACTTCACAGATGAAGGTCCCATGGACTGCTTCTGGATACAGATCCGACTCCTTCAAGGGGGTGGTGTCCTCTTCTGATGTCCCACTAGAACCAACTTCTTCTTTTGGTGGAGACTTAGGTTGCTCCTTGAGATGTTGAAATGGGATTAGAGTCGTTTCAGGTTTGATTTCACGATTAGTTACCTCTTGGCTTGAAGACTCATCTTCTGATGACACATCTAGGAATGTCACATAACAGGGACCCTCTGATTTCTGTTGGGTTTGTGGGACTGGTGCTTGTTGGCACGGTGCATCATCATCCCATTTCTTATAAAGATTTTGCATATGAGAAGATCTGTTTACCAGACCAAATGGTACCATCACCATCCTGTCCCACAGCATGAGCTCGTCTACTTCTAATGCTTCTAGAACTTCTTCTTCATATGTATCCTCTTCAGGTGGGATAGACTCTTCCATCTCGCTTTCATAACCTTCTTCTTCCATATCATCTCCATCCTCTTCTGTCTCTGTCTCTGTCTCTGGCTCTGTCTCTGGCTCTGGCTCTGTCTCTGTCTCTGGCTTTGTAGGAGCTCTGTAAGAGAAGAATAGGTTCTCTGTTTCATCTTCTGGCTCTGCTATGGCCATGTAACAGGGAGAGCAGTACATCCATGCTTCTATCTCACTGTCAGAAGTGATTTCTGAAATCGTTCCTGGTTCAGGCAGGAAGTATTCACCCATTGATAATGGCTTTGCATCTTTTGGGAGTCGGCTTACAGTATCCACTGTTAAGGAACGTGCCACTATTTTCTTGGGAAGGATCTGTTTGACAGCAGCTTCATCTGCTAATGTTCCATCTGTAGCCTCATTAGGGGAGTCAGAAGATAATTCCAAGGAGGTGGATCCATGCCCTTTTTGAGCACCATATAGCTTCAGCACCACTTTATTAGGTCCTCTACCCAAGGTTAAGGTTCCTTTGAACCAATCCGTCCTTGCTCTGGCTTCAAAAAGCCATGGTCTGCCTAGTAATAGAGGGTAGGATGTACCATAAGAGTTTGGCTTCACCACCAGATAGGTTAGCCAATAATATTTTCCAGCCACTGTAGTCTTCACATACGGGAGAATGCCTAAAGGCTTGATTCTGCTCTGATCCGCCAGTCTGATGAGCCATTGGGTTGGTTGCACACCTTGTAGGCCTAGATCCTTCATTGTCACATCCGTCATAATGTTCACTGATGAGCCTTCATCAATCAGTGCATTTGCAATAAAGCAGCCTTCTATCCACACACCAGTCTCTGGGGTCCTCGGATCTAGAAAGGCATTAGCCACGTCCACTTCTTTTACAGGCTCCGGAGCTTTATTGGACTTTGTTGCTGTTGAGGGAGCAATCCTTAATCCACGTCTTCTTGTCAGTATACTTTTGAACCTTTTTCGACAACTGGGAGACAACATCAACAATTGTCGGAATGTGAGGTTTGGTTTAAAGGTATCTAGATCTCTGACCAAATCGTATTCCTTAATAGGATCCACTGGCTTCTCTAACCGGTTAGGGAATGGGGCAACACCCATTTTCATTTTCCTTCTTTCTTCCAACAGGGGCATCATGGAAACTTCTTCTGCCACTTGTGGCACTTCCTCCTCTTCTATCTCCAAGACCTTTGGTCATGTCTCGGGAACTGTCTCTGTGACTCTCTGTGGCACTGTAGTGCTTTGTACGGCACTGTCAGGCTCTGTTCTGTTCTGTTCTTCTGGTGGAAGATTGAACTTCACTATTCTGGCAGGAGGATTATTTTCTTTCTGGATAGGTGGTTCCTTCTTCTTTGCACGTGTGATGGCAACAACTTCCAATTCCACTAAATTGGAGGTAGGCTCTTGGGCCTTGGCCGGATTATCAGTAGCATTGTTTTTCACTGGGGCTGGGCTTGGACAGTCTTTTGCAGTGTGGCCTTCTCCTTTGCATCGACTGCATAAGGGCTTATAATCCACTGACCTTCTGGGATTTGGACAATTTGGTGAAATGTGTCCCTTTTCTCCACATCTGTAACACTCCACTTTTGATCTCTGACCACCGCCAGACTGTCTTCCTCTGTAACTTTGTGAGGGAAACCTTCTGGGTCTGAAATTAGGATCAAACTCTCTAGGCTTGGGTCCAATATCCTGTGTTGTCATTTTGGATTCCAGCAAGTTGAATCTTGCGTCTTCTTCCTTCCTTCTCCTATCATGCATCTCCTTCAGAGAGCAAATATCCTCTGTATGGTTCTTCTGTAAACAGTAGGAACAGAAGGCTCCAAGAATGGTTGGTTTTCGTGTACATTCAGTGGCTAAATGGCCTGCTTGATGACACTTACCACACCAAGTATTTGACCGCATCACATCTCTTCTTGCTCCTGCAACGTTGGATATGCTAGCGGTATTCACTTTCAGCGTCTGCAACTGCTCTATAATCACATCCATCAGCTCCTTTTTTATATTTGCAATTGATTTGGATAAATAATCCTTCAAGCTTTCTCCTCTTGAGGTACTGGAAGTAGGGTTTTGAGGAGTCTCTGTAATCACTGCATAAACAGGTTGGGCTAGTGCAAATGGGTCTCTGTTCTGGTTCTGATTCAGAGCTCCTGTTTGAACTGTTGGCTGTTGGCTCCAGTCGGTAGGGTTCCACAGTTGCTACTGATTTGGCATTGGGAAAATTGGTTGGGACCATTGTTATTGTGGTTGAACCATCGTTTGAGGCATTGATTGTGGCCACTGTGGATTTGGTGCAATGTACTGTGATACTGGGGGCATCTGTTGGTAGGGGTAGGGGACTGTCCCTGGGACTGCATTTGTTGGGTACATCATTCCTGGCATCAGAGGAGGTAGGACTCCTCTTCCTGGATTCACTGCCAATCTAGCTTCCACTTCATCGTACAGTCTTGCACCTTCTATTGCAGCTTGCAGTGTAGCTGGTCTTTGCAGCTCCACAAACTTATAGACTTCTAGTTGTAATCCTCTCAGAAACACCCCCTTCTGAATGCCATCATCTAGATTATGGTTAGTCCATCTCTTCAGGATGGATTCCATTCGTGAGACATAAGCTTCCACTCTTTCTCCAGAGGACTGACTTAAATTCATAAATTCCTCTCGCATCCGCTCTTCAAAACCTTCACGCTTGAATTTAGTGAGGAAGGCCAACTTCAGGTCGTCCCATGTGCCAAAAGTTCTTGTTGCTTGTCTCTCATACCACTGAAACACCGCGCCCTTGAAAGTGGCGGGGAATATTGCTAGCCAATGCTCAGGGGCTCTGGTATTGTTAGCCACACATATTACCATAAACTCTGCTACATGAAGATCAGGGTCTTCATTGTACTCTCCCTTAAAAACTGGCAACAGGACTATATTCGTTGGCCTATTATCAATATTTCCAGGACGAATCTAGCTTGGAAGTGGACCTCCAGCAGGAGGAGAAAGGGCTTCATGTGCCATTGGGACTTCTGTAAAGAGTTTCGCAAGGGCGTCAAAGGCGGCCTCTGCTGCGAGCTCGTTCTCAGCTTTGATTTTTGCTTTCTCTCTTCTCACGTACCTCTGGACTCGTTCTAACGCTTGCCTCTTTATTGCGTCATTCATCAGGGGGTTGGCTCCACTCTGGTGTTAGTGCTCCACAAAGGGATAACAGAAGGCTTCAGTCTCTGGAGGACTCTCTTGCCAACATTTCTTCTACTTCTTCCTTTTCAACATCTCTGAATTCTGCTTTCATGCCACTGCACAAAGGAATGTATTCGGTTCTGAAGGTGTCAAAATGCATACGTCTAAGCATTGTGGTGGTGCCATCATCATAGTAATGCCAGCTTCTGATGGTTTCAACAGTGTATGTTGTGAAAAACACTCTGTCTACCAACTTCCAGTGGGTTGCCAATTGAACAAACAGAAGATTATCAGTGCACCAAGCATCCCATGTATCTTGCTGTTGAGCATCTATGAACAAATTCCAACTCTTTTCCTTCTTGTCTTCGTGAACCTCTACAGACCAAGACTCCTGAATTTTTCTTCACAATCTCCCACTTGATGATGTCTGGAAACTTCTCAATGAATGCCCAATCTTCCATGTATGGTCATTCTCTCTGTTTATGCTCTTTAGTTTGTTCCCAAACAGTTTGCCACCAAGATGCAAGTTTCTGCTGCTTCAATAGCAAAAGGATTGTGGGATGAACTTCTTATGGAAAGTGGCTTTGATTATGAGAAATTCCAACTCTTCAGTGGAAGAAGGAACTTTACAAACATCCATTGAATTCTTCTCTTCTTGGCAATGCCATTTCCTTCATTTTCAGCCTCTTCTGGTGCTTGTTGATGGCAAGCTTCCCCGGCTGCACACCAAAAACATGGAGCCCCAAGAGGAACACCAAGGAAAAGGGAATTCTCTTGCAAGAAAATCTATCTTGTAACATCAACAAGCTTTTTTATTAGGTTTTATATGATCACAATGAAGAAAAGAACACCAGGCACAACAAATCTTCATGCAGCATCATGTAGATCTCCCACAGATTTGATAGAATCAACCATATTCTTTAACATCTTCATAAAATCCATCAATAGAACAAAGAAAGCAAAGGAATACACCATCTTTGAATGGAAATACATCACATAGTATTCATCTTCAATGTCTTCATAGTCTTCTCTCTCAATCTCTCACATACAATCACTCTGTTTTAGTAGAATTGGCTATCTCTGACTCTCTCTCTCTCTCCATCAATAGTACATCATCTCCTCACTAAAATCTCTCATAATCACTCTCAATAATCCTTCTCAGGTCGTGGATACTCCTCCCAAGAGGTATGTCTGATATGAAGAGTCACTAGAGCTACTACACTGTCCTTTCATAGCTCACCACTGTCACTTCACTTCAGTCTTTACTTCAGTCTTCAGCAGCTACTTCTTTCACTTCTTTTAGCTCTTTTGCACTTATATTCACCTCTTTCCAAGGATAGAAAACTTTCTCAAGCTACACTCTCATCCATCAGAACACATACAGAAGCATACATAACAGTCACAGTACAGCACCAGAACAGCTAGAGTACAGTTACAGTACAGAGACAGAAGCTCTACGGAAGATCTATAGAAGGTTACAGAAGGTCATCAAAACCACTTAACTCATACTCAAACCATTCCAAACTCTCAAAAACTATTCAATAAGCTTTCACAAGATCTCAATCTTCATCAATCATCAATCCATCCCTCATACAGAAAGAAAACAGAACAAAACAGAAGCTATACAGAAGGTATACAGAACCAATCATAACCTATCAAAACATATCAGAACCTCATATCTCTACTAATAAACATCATGAACTTCCAAAACATAATCAATATCATCCAAAACACTCTCAAACCACTTCCAAACCAATCAATCATCTCATAAAATCAACCATTCAGCTCTCAAAAACAATAAAAATCAACCAAAAAATAGGTCATTTCAACACTCAACACCCTAGAAGATCCTAAAGTGCATTGGAGACTTGGCATATAGATTGGAACTACCCTCTTCCACTAAGATTCATAATGTATTCCATGTTAGTCAACTCAAGCCCTTCTATGGTACTCTTGTGGATACAGTTGATGAGTTGCCACCTATAGATAAAGAAGGTCTTATTCAATACATTCCTGAGGTGATCATCAGTTAGCATGAGAAGAAGCTTTGAAGTCATTCTATCATTGAATATTTAATTAGATGGAGAGGTTTACCACCTAAAGAAGCTTCTTGTAGACTTGAATCTATATTAGATGAGTTTCCCTATCTACAGGATGCATTGGCAATTGAAGCATAACTATAATGGAGCCACAGTCATGGAGCAAATAGGGTCCTAACCAGCAGTCTATTTTAGAATAGTTTTTATTTTGCAAACTTTTCAAAAACATTCCACTTTCATAGAGTCAAAATAATCTTCAAAAGCTATGTTTTGACATGTAGCACACTTCATTTTGATACTTCTATCAAAAGTTATGGAGCAAATTTTGTTCAGTAAGGTCTATTTTTATAGCAAACTGTCCTCTCAATTTTGAGTTTATTTTTTGAAGACTTAAAGGCTCCAAACTCTTTTGAATACATCAAGATCATGGATAGAGCTGAGACTTACCTTCATGTCTTCATTTTAGTCAATATATCTTCAATCTTTCATTCATTTCTATACTTTGTATAGATGAAAACAGAGTAGTACTATGTTTCATCCATCCTTTCCAACTCTTGTAAGTTTATTTTAATGGGCAAAAACCTTTTGGAAAGGATGGATTGTAGGAAGATGGAAAAAATATATATTTTAGTGTGGAATTATTAATAATACTTTATCATACTGACATAGGTATAAAGGGGGTGAGACATATACATTTTCACATCTTTGAACATTAATACATTTTATGTCTTACCTCACCTTCTTATTAATAGCTTCTATGGCTTCTCTCTCTTCTTTTCTAACTTTTTAGTATTTCTCTCTCCTCGTCACTCTTTTCTCTCTCCTCTTCTCTTCTTTCTCTCACTTCTCAAATCTCTCCTTTTGACAACCATGAATTTAGCCCCATATTTTAGAAATTACAACAAGGCATTATAGATGAGAACTCTTAATTTCAATTTGAGAAGTGGTCTCATATTGTATCATGGTAGGATTATCATTCCACATACTTTCCCATTCACATGAAAAATTATCTAGGATACGCATTACTCGCCTACAACTAATCATTTTGGTGTCTTCAAGACCTATGATAGGATTGATAAGAGTTTTCATTGGAAGGGCCTTTGGAAGGATATTAAGATTTTTGTCTCTAGCTGTGTACTATGCCAATAAAACAAGGACATCACATTGAATCCAGGAGGTTTATTACAGCCATTGCCTATCCCTGAAGGTAAATGGATGCATGTTACTATAGATTTTATCACTGGCTTACCCGTGTCCAATAAAAGATGGAATAGCATTTATGTGGTGGTGGATGGACTCACCAAGGTAGCCTACTTTATTCCCACAAAAAATCAATATATAGTGTCTTAAATAGCTAGTTAATTCATAGAGCATGTCTTCAAGTTATATGGATTACCGCAAGTTATAGTGCAAAATAGAGATGAAAAGTTCATGATAAACTTTTGGCAAGCGATATTTAGCTCCATGGGCACCAAATTATTGAGAGGGAAAGCTCAACATATGCAAACATTGATGATGGACTGCTTGGTTAGATGGGTCTATACATTTACACTTAGTACATTAGTTGTCATTATGATCCTCACATGGCTACTGACTTAACACTTATTATATTTAGTTTATTGCACCTACATACACTTGGCATAGTTATAGCGTCAATCAATTAGTATAGTCAATTATGCACTGTTTGACTTAGTAGGTCACTTTTCTTTATGTTGCATCTTATCTATACTTTGTGTATAGTATACTATGTGAGAATGAAGAATAAAAAAGTAGCAATAAAACGTTTTGGCCTCCATCTCTCTTCTTGTGTTGTCGAGTGAGATTCCTCTTGTGTATATGGTGTGTATTTGGCATAACAACTCAAGCAAGTCCCCCCACCACACAATTCGTAATATGGTATTAGAGCAGCCATTGATAACAGAGGGGCTAGTTTTGAAGACTAAGTGAAGGAGAAGAAGCAAGGATTCAAGCAAGAAAGCAATAGGGAAAAAAAACTCCCCATTCTTCCACTCTCTCTCTTCGATAATTCTTGTGGATGCATCATAAGAAAGGTAAAGTAAAAATCTCATATTTTTGTGAGATTTGATGTGTAAGCACTATATATCTGTTGCTTTTTGGCCACTTGAGGCTATTTATTTCCCATATTAGACCTACAAGTTTGTGGACATCAATTTCAAGGTATATTGCAATTTGGGTTCTGTTGACCAAACATGGGTTAACATGTTACGAATTTCAAATCTATCAATTCTGAAGTATTTGCTACCAGGAAGAAAACACAAGTTTTATCTACAAATAGAGCATTTAGTAAAAAAGTTTCTTGGTATATTGTTGTGCACTTATTGTGAAAGGTTGCAAAAGACTTGCTGCTCTTTTGTATTAATTTTGTGATAATGACAAAGAATAGTGAAAACCCATCATTGAAAAGATGGGCAAGAACAACTACCCATCATAGAAGTTTTGTGTGATGAACTACCTTATTGGAAAATGTCTCTTTGAGTTTGTTTCATGTGAAGAAAAGGAGCTAGAGTTGAGTGACACCATATAAGTGCTTGATTTTGCACCAATTGTTTTGTATCATGTTTATTAGTTTTTTTATTTCCAAGAAATGTGAAAGTACCACAAATACTTCAAAAACACCTTAAGATCTAATTAAAAATTTATGAAAAGTTTTATATATATATATATATATATATAATTTGTTATTTTAGAAAAAAATTATTTTTCATAATTTTAAGTATGAATTTATTATATTTAAAACTCAAAACTATATATTTTCTATACAAATGTATATTTATATTCAAGAAAAATTGTGACATATTCCTAGAAAAATATAAAACTTTTTGGAGATGTCTCAAATACCATTTTTTATTTTTCCTAATTTTGGTTGGTTTTATGTAAGTTTTAAATAATTTAAACTAAATTTTAAGGATTATATTAACATAGAAACCTTTGCATTATATAGTTTTGCTAACGAAAATGTACTTAGTTTTCAATATGTGTTTTGTATAAGAATTAGAGTTGGATAATAATTAAAAATGAGGATTTAATTTAATATGAACTTATATTTTCTACAAAGGCAGAAAATATAAAATTTCATGTCACATTAAGAAATAATTTCTCTATTTATACAAGAAGTGACTTAGTAGCATAGGGTTATCCTCAGTGCTGAGTCCATAGTGTTGAGTCTAACCAGTATGCTATAAGGTATCGAATTCTTTCTTTGGCACTCCCCTTGGCCCTCCCTTGTTGTGAATAGGGCAGACGTTAATTGAATGAGAAAGAAACAAAGAAAACTAATAGAGGTGCGTAAACATGCATCCCTTTTTTGTGCACTAATATGGTGTGTACCAGTACATCTGTGTAATCAATGGAAGGATAAGGGAATTTTAGAGAGCATGAGGAAAGAGCACACATTTAAAAAGCTACAGGGGGGATGTTTACATAGAAAAATACAATAAAGACATACATGGATGTATTCCCACAATTAAGATCAAAACCAAGTTGACTAATGGGATTGATAGGGACCCTAGATATATGGACTGCTAAACTGAATTGTCTCCACACTTAAAACATCAAACACACATGTAGTACACAAAGGAGAAGGTTTAGAAATGCTTGGTTGGATAGAAGTGTCAATGATGATTGTGGAGTCCTAAAAGCCATCAAAGTAGTCAAACGGTCCAAGAAACTAGAAGGGCAAGCAAGATGCATGGTAGGGACGATGCAACAACATCCAATAAGTGTAACAATTGGTAGAGGGGACGACGTTGTTGTTGACAGAGCACACATCTCTCAAGATCATCAATCACTCAATTTGAATTGATAGAACGCTCGCTTACCCCAATTATTCATATCACTTGAATGATATTGAAAAGAAACCATTTACACGTGGTTTAAGAAAGTAGCAAGTTCTAGTGTATAAGAGGAGTATGCTAGCATACATAGTTGAAGGTACAATAGTGTAACCCAACTTGGCTAGCATAAGTGCAAGATTGAAAGCTAGAGAGATGTATAGTACAGTGCACAAAACAAAGGTGTCAAGTTATTCTCATGAAGAGGCCTATCATGTGTGTGTATAGGGCTCTAGGAGGTCACTCATAAATATATGTGTGTATCACATGGATTCAAAATAAAGGGTTTTTAAAATATCATTTGTATACATTTTTTTACATACTAAAGGGTATCATATAAAGAGGTTACTTATAAATTAATTTTAAAAAGTTGTGTTTTATTTAGAAAAGTTCATAGATAAGGATATTTATAAATAAGCCTTGAACACACCTTATATATATATATATATATATATATATATATATATAGAGAGAGAGAGAGAGAGAGAACCCCCCTAGGTATAGGGAAACACAAATGTGCAAGTCTCTAGTTGTTGTGACTTCTCTCATTTCTCACCTCTCAATTGATTAAAAGGAAAAAGTGGCACGCTCTACCACCCTATTGTCTCACATGCTGTTGAGAAAATATAGGAGGGCAACCCAATTCCTTATACCCATTGATTTAATTCTTATAATTTCTTATGTAAGGGTTGGATACCTTGTGTGCAATTGAGAATGCAAACTTGCATGCTATCCTATCTTGACATACGATGTGAGAAGCAAAAGTCCAGGGAGCCTTGTAGTGCTATGCACAAAATCGATCATACTTTGTGCATTAAGAGACCTATCCCATGCGACATAGATAGTCGTTCGCTTATCTTATATTAAATGTCACTAGCCCATAGCATTGAAAGGATTATCCTAACACTGCTTGCAACTAATTACCTAGCTAACACCTAGTAACTAAGCACATGCCTATGTAATCTTAAAAATGTATTATATCTATGTTATGTGTTTTCTTTCTATAATGTTTTTTTCTATTTTCAAGTTTTTAGTTTTTAGTTTTGCAATTTAAAAGTAAAGATAAAACCTTTAAAAAAGAGTGAAACTAAGCCTAAATCATTTAAATCCTTTAACTCCTCAAACTCTAACCACTCCACACCTAATCCTTAGGGAGGGAAGAGATTTCACTATATAGCTCAAGGATATCCAAACATGTCTCCTTAGCAATACCCTTAATGACCTAGAAGCTATCCTTGCAAAGATCTAGTAAGCTGAGCTCCTCAAGTTCAATAACAAATGCATGCTCATTATCACTCCACGAACTAGCTGCATCATAATATTCACAAACATTTGAAGAGGAGAAGGCACAGTTAGGTGCATCACTAGAAATCTCCATCAAATCATGAAGCAAGGGCTACAATTGCCTCATCAAAATATGGCATGGGTACAATTGGTAGACAACCTAACATATGACCAAATATATCCATGAAATCAAAAAATAATCCAAGTATGAACAACTATCATCCAATTGAAGATCCAAATATGATGGAGTAACGCATTATAAAATAGCTTGATATATAGCAAATTCTTACTACTCTCTACCCATCCTAGGTTGGGAAACACTATGTTAGGGAGAAAATATACTATCATAATCATGACACTCGTAGGTACATCCTAGAGCATGTTGTAAGGCAATTGTACAATATCATAAAAAATAAGTCCATTTCCAACACAGCTTTTGTGCATGCACATATAGTTGCTAATAACATGGCCTAATTAAACTATGCATGAAGCTATAAACAAAAAATAATCACAAATGACGAACTACAACATGGCTCACCCATTAGTCCAGAAAGAAATTGATGGTGTGCTTGAAAACATGGAATACTATATGGACTCGCATGATCAAGGTCTAAACTATCCCGAGGGGGGTCATTCATGGATATATGTGTGTATTACATGGGTTCAAAATAAGAGACTTTTAAACTAGCATTTTAATACATTTTTTACATACAAAAGGGTGTAATATAAAGGGGTTATTTGTAGATTGAATAGAAAAGGGTTATGGTTTATTCACAAAAAATTCATAGATAAGGATATTCATAAATAGGCCTTGTACGTGCATGATATAGAGAATATACATATAGTGAACCCCATGAGGAACTATCAACATCAAGATGTGGTGTGGCATATACCTCCATAAAACCTCCATTCATGTATTCAACAAAACCCAAACCAAAAAGAAATCCTGAATTTTAGAATAGTCAAAGGTTAACTTAACTATTAACCTAATTGGACCTGATTAATCCTAAAGTACAAAATGGTCGAGTCATAAACCATTAATCCTAAAGATCTCAATTTTTGCATCAATATCTAGTATATCCACAAACCCATTATCATAAACTTTGATAAACTTAAAGAGACCTAGCCAATGAATTTTTAACTTTCCAAGAAATTTATAATATTGACTATCATAGACTAAAACTAAATCATCCTCTTTAAACTCCCATACTTTAGTGTTTTGATCATGCTAAGCCTTTTAATGCTTTTGTATCACTTTTCTAAGCTTTATAAGGCTAATAATTGCTCCTCATCTAACTTCACCAATTATAAAATCCTTCATTTCAACAATTTAGTTTCACCTAGGGCAATGCATAAAGTAGACCTGTCCTACTCAATAGGATATTGGTTCTACAAACGAGGTTAAATGGCATATTTTGCATAGTCACCTTATAAGTGGTTCTATAGGCCCAAAGTGCCTCATAAAGATGCTCATCCTAATTTCATCTATGACAAATTGCCATTTTAGTTAAAATATCACAAATAGTTCAATTAGTCACTTCTACTTGGCCATTAGCTCTCGCATAGTAAGACATTGATTTGTGATGCTTAATCTTATATAATTTTGTCAAGTTATTAATCAAACTAATGGGAACATTGATTAGTTAGTAACTCTAGTGGGCAACTAAAATATGTAATAATATTTTCATACATAAATTTAGCCACCTCAATGGCTTTATCCACTTCAAGCACTCTAGCTTCCACCCACTTAGTAATATAAGCAGTGCAAAATAAATTATAGCAATTAGATGAATATTTAGCAAGCAGATCAATTGGATCCACAAAATCAATTCCTCACTTCTCAAAGGGTGCTAATACCAATACATGTGTCAAAGGTGTAGCAAAGCTTTTAGAAGTTCGGCATGTTCTTTGACATGTATCATATTTTCTACAATACTAATGAGCATCCTTAAAGCAGGTAGGACACTAATAATTGGCCAATATAACTTTTCTTGCCATTAATTCTTTGCAAATCTACCATAAGGCTTATCATGCAATCACTTTAGAACCGTGGGCCTTATCTTCTCTTACACATCAAGGATAAATACCCTCTCTTGGAAAGAATTTATATAAGTATCCTCCTAATAATTTGTAGGAGTGTGTTTGTATTAATATCTATATTTTCTTCTATTTATCTACACGAGTTGGATATTAGGCTATACTAAAAAAAGTAGCAATATCTACATACCATGGAAGTCATGTTTCTACAACACAAAGTAATGGATTGAGCAAATCATCTTCAACAACCTCCTCCTTATCCAACATCAATAATTAAAGATGATCCACTAGAACATGAGCTCTTCTAGGACAAGTATGTTGCACTCCATGAGCTCAATGATGGGACATTGGACACCCTCTTGTTTGTTCAAGGCACTTGATTCACAAAGTACAATGGCTATCTCTCACCTAGCCTCTCACATAATCCATGAACATGATGATTCAATTGTAGTGAGCTTGTTAGCCGTTCTATCAACCATGATGGTAGTACATGGAAAACTCCATGATCCAAGTGCGTGCCCTTTGGTTCTCAACCCTCTACGGCCTCCATTTGCATGAGAGGATCATGGATATAGCAAGAGAAACTGTTGAGAGAAGATGAAGAGAGTCACTCACTTAGTTCCTCACTTTCAATCTCTCTCTCTCTCTCTCTCTCTCTCTCTCTCTCTCTCTCTCTCTCTCTCTCTCTCTCTCTCTCTCTCTCTCTCTCTCTCTCTCTCTCTCTCTCTCTCTCTCTCTCTCTCTCTCTCTCTCTCTCTCTCTCTCTCTCTCTCTCTCTCTCTCTCTCTCAATGGAAGTAAGAAAACAAGTACACTAAGTTTGCACACACACACACACACACACACACACATATATATATGAATAGCTTGCTATATTCATTTTCATCCTTTAAAGACACCTTTTTAGGCTTAGGGTTTTTCCTCCCACATGGGCATCCAACCATCTTTTTGGTCCACACCTCTTATTGAATGCTTTTCCTATTATAAGAATAGAATAGAAACTTTTTGGTTTTTCCTCAAGGGCCTGTGCTACTACTACAAATTACATGGAAGTGAGCCCGACTTGCAGATTCACATAGAAACTTAATACAAATAATATAATTTCTTGGTGATTTAATTATGCAACTACTTTGTGCACATTGTAAATGCATGATCTAAAAAATATGCTCCATTTCTGCCAAGAAATTTCTTGCAGTTAACACTATCCCACTCCTAGACAAGTATTAGTCCCATGGCACTCATTATTTCATAAGTGGCATGATCCAGCTCTTCATTGAAGTCGTAAATGCTAGGAATAGTTGTATTATCCATGGGGGAGTCCTTTAGGTTGTTGACCATTAAGGAAAATATGGACTCAAAAAGGGCCCTTTAGCTTAGGAGTTAATGACTCTTCTAATGACAAGAGATTTGAGGTGGACCAATGGGAAAGGAGGTGGTGTGCACATTTTATCCACTCCCTTTTTCCCCTTGGTCCCACCAAATGTATGCTTGTCCCCCTACCTCCACTCCCCCCCCCCCCTCTGACTTTTACCTCTGACAAGCTTATCCCCCATCCTAGGTGGGCCCCTTCTCACTCAAAAAACTCATTTCATGTTGTGTATAGTCCAAAAAAAGATTTTTTGATATGTTTCTTTGAGAACTACTGCTTCTTTTGGCATGCTTTCTCTCCATTCTACTAATCCATCCATCAAATATTTCCATTACCTCCTCCCTCCCATAGCCACAAGAGCACCATTTTCTATTGGTACTCAAGAACCACCATTTCTCTCTTTCTTGCAGTGAGCTCCTTATCGTCCTCACAAGAGCTACAAGATCCTTCTTGTTGAATCATTCTAATGTCATCTACAGATCATCAATGACGTTCTTAGGATTCCATCAAGGCTATCTATGTTCATAATACAAAGGATGTGCATGGACCATGGATAGAAGCAACATTCAAGAAAGACTAATGGGTGTACATGCAACCAAGAGCAATAGGCCCTCACTGGGTAAGACGTCGCGATTTACTAAAGAATCACTAGAAAGGTAGATTTCTTGGGTTTATGGAGGTTCAAGAGGGAGGTTTAGTTGTAATAGTGCAACATGTTTACACTATAAAGGATTTGAAACTTGGCCCCCTAGTTCACGTCATATCTTCCCATCTACTTGTAAGTCTCCATGGTAATACCCTTTTTCTTGATTTAGTTGCTTTGTAGTCATGAAATTCATCTACTTACATGTATACTCTCTCCTTGTAGATATTTTTCCATCAAGTTCAATAGAGAAACAAGCTTTGATGAGCCTATGAAGCTTTGCATGTTGATATAGGCAAAATCTTGATAGCTCGGAAGTCTTCACAGAGCCTTCTCTACTAAAAATTTTTCTTTTATGAGTATAAATATTTTGTACCTACATCTCTGAATCCATATGGTCTCTTGAACTTCTTCATTGTTTGCAATTCAACTCGATTAAGTGGCAAATTTCTGATTGGTGATTCATGCAGCTTCTGGCAACAAAAATGCTAAACTATATTCATAGTTCCATGAAGTTTTATAAAGCATCAAGATCCATAGGACTCTCCTGGTTTTTGCCAATTCATGTCTCTGTGCATATTTTCAGGGCTGCTAATCTATATCATTGTCCTTCTATGTACATTTTCAAAGCTATAGATGAAATATTAATTGCATCTATGTTCGAAGAAGGTTGGGATCAAGTGGACGGTGTAGAGGTGATGTATACTCATGCTGAGTTCCTAGAAATAGCATTACATTTTGGTATTTGATTGCACATTCTTCCTTGTGTATCACTTCCATTATCAAGAGTGGATGAAAAAAGTGGGCAATTGGATCTCTCTAGAGTCCAACAAAGATGATGGACCAACCTTTGATATTGAAATTCATATGCCAAATGGGTTGGTGGAAAAAGCCTTAATGAACAAGTATTGGAGCTTAAATTAATATCCATGAACATTTAGCTCTGACAGCTTTTGAGTAGGCAGGGAAGTTTGTTTCAGTTTATCTATGATCTTCTATGTTTTGATGCATGCATAAGATTTTACTTTTTTGCACGTGGAAAAGAGAATAGAAAAATCATTCATGTTATCTATAACTTTGAATGGAATTGAGATCCATGTACAATTTGATTAACAATGAATGATATATTATGCTTGTTTGTTACATTGGTTTTACTTTGTTCATAAATCTTGCTCTTCTCTAGATTTTAGCTTTTTAATACTCATGTTTAATTTTTTTTCCTAATTTTTTAATGGTCTTATTTGTAACCCTATATATATGAGTTCGTTGGGCTCTCATTCTCACTTTTCATAGCTTGGTTCTTGCCTCTCTTTCACCCAAGCATTCCTACCCTAAATCCCTTCCCATCCACTGTGTGTGCAAGCATGGCCTCCCAACTGAGCAACTTCATGGCCTTCTTGGAGAAGATAGAATTCAAAGGTCATGAAGATCTCTTTCAAATTGTCAACTCTACCATCTCTTACTATGACACAGTGCGATGGCATGGGTCTATAGTCTCAAAGGGCGCACCCAATACATGAATACCTACTTTCACAAGTTTGTGGTATCATTGGAGGGATCCCCATTAATCTTTTGAAGTACATCCATGCAAATGATGCCTTCAAAAAGTGCCTTGCTAGGTTTGTGAAGAACTTGACCCCTACCTTTTACAGAAAGATCACTAGCTAAGAGGCCAAGGCATTTGGGATTGTGCCATTTGGTTGGCAAATCCTCTCATGTGGAGAACTACCACATTTGTCCTATTTTTAATGAGCAAGACAATCCCCCTACTATACCAGTCAACTTGGGTAAAATTGGTGGGTTGTTAAAATATGCCAAGGACTCTAAGCCCAAGCCACTCACCAGAGCATAGGAAGAACATGACGTGGCCAAAGAACTTGATATTGTGGTTGCCCTCCTTGAGGACTCATGTGCAAAGGCTACTAGTAGTGGTGGTGATGGAGAGCCAATGTCCATGAGGAGGTGGATGAGAGCGAGGATGTGGATGCAAAGGTGTCCCACTTGGCTAAGGTTTTTGCTGCCTCATAGAGTTTGTCTTCCTCCACAATGTGGAGAAGATGTTTGGTCTACAGGAGGATGAGGCACTCTCCATGCTTGCAATAGCATGTGACTTCCCTCTAGACACCATACCACACTTGTCACCTCTTTCCTTTTTTGTCCCCGAATCTTGAAAATATCAAGGGTGCAATTGATGCCCTTGTGGCTACAATTAACACCACTAAGCAAGCCACTATTAGGAAGCATTGAAGAATTTGAGGCCACCTTGCTATGGTGGATAATGTGAGATGCCTCACATCTGCACCTAAGGTGTCAGCCCCCACTAGCAATTGATGAAGCAAAATCTAGCTTGGATCTAATGAAGGAGGTCGAGGTTGAGGCTGATAAAGCCCATGAGGTAAATCTAATAGCTCACGTGTGTCTTTATCTAGTTGAGTGTATTTATCTAATGAATTTTCTTATGGTTCTAGGCCATCCTAGATATTGATGAGTTTGCCACTAGACAAGAGAGCCAAGGGGATTTTGGAAGAGATGCCATCCTAGCTCAGTTCATTGGGAGCATCCCCCCCATTATATTATTGTGGTACATGCTAACTTCACCCCTACCACTCATGCCCAGCTTACCATCCTCAAAGCACTTTCAAAGGTGCTATGTGTCTCCAGCATCGCCACAAGTGCAAACAAGATCATTCTTTTGGAGAATGAGATCGTAAGGCACATGTTTGGCACACACTTATGTGGGAGGATGGTCACCTCAATTGCATTGGAAAGTGAATTCGAGGCTCCAAAAGTGGAGATAGTGGCTAGTGTTGTGGAGGGGCAATTACCTATAGCTAAGAGACGTTGCAAACAAGCAGTTGAAGCCATCAAAAAGTTTCCTCTTTTGTGCAACTAATGCATTGAAACTTATTGCCTCGTACTTCCCATGCTTATACACTGATGCTTGGCTCAAAAGCTACTCATTGTAAAAATAAGTTAAATATTAATACATTTTCTTTTTCATATGACTTGTGTCAAAAACATGGTGTTCTATTATTGTTTCAATTCAATTTTGTACATGTAATATGGAAAAAATTTGTTATCGAGCACACATCGTAGCACTCAAAGAGCCCAAATAGTAATGTTAAGGGATTGCCAAGGTTGCTAGGGACTGCAAGGTGAAAACTCCCACCATGGTGCATGAAATGGAAAGATAGCACAGACACAATGTGCTCAGTAATAATTTTTTTATGTATTGTATGCCTTGGCCTAACTTGGATCTTATGGCAGGCACATCGTACCTTGGACTGCCCATCAACCCCTCGACAGTGCAATTCATGCTCTAAGAGTGGAAAGTAGTTCTTCGATCATGAAAGAAAAAACATTTACTTGTATGCACCTTTGCAGTGATTGTCACAGGAGTAGTATGACAATCATCAAGTATATTCGATTGATGTAAGTGAAAATATGCATTACTAAAAACCCACCAACGGATGTGAAAGAATATATTAAAAAAAGACTTACATTTCATTGAAATAAAAACAAAAGGCTCTGCACATGGATTACAAGCTAGTTTTATCACAAAAAATTTACAACTACGAGGACTCTAGTCCCATTCCCCTCTAATCCTCCTAGATAATTGCATATCTCTGTGCATGAGGGTAACACACTTTGCATGTATCATGCATAGATATGCATCCTCAAACAAGCTTACTAAGTAAGCCTCTACTGCCTCTAATATAGCACCTTACATCCACTTGTCATCTCCATAGCTCCATAAAATTTCCTTTACAGTGTGTAAAAATGGTGCTTTGCGAATTAAAAGGTCTATGCTCTTTTGATATTTTCTTATCTCTCTAAGCACCTTCAGGTTATAGATCCTCCTCCTCCTCCTCTGTTTCCCTGGCACTCGTATTGCTAGAGATCTTCTTTGGCATCCTTGGGTAGGTGCATCGCCTTGGTGGAGCCATTAGGGCTAGTTGTTGCTAAGGGGGTTGTTGTTGTGGTGCGAGAAGTCCTACAGGTTCCTACATAGGAGCAAGGCCATCACCATTAAGGATTTCCTCCATAAAACCTTTTCCACAGCCATGATGCGGGTTTTCATCTCCTTGCTCATGATCACTATGTGTCTTCTCACTCATGGAATCCTCCTCTTGATCTTAATGTCGCTCTTCATCTTCTTCTTGATGATCTCTGTGCTCCTCATCCCCACTCTCGTTTGATGGCTTGTATGTTTCATCTTCGATGTAGGTGTCATCATCATCATCCTCTCGTGGCTTTTTTCCTTGTACTTTTTGAGCATGGTCTTCCTGTGATTGATGCATGACTATGCCCAAAGATTGAGGATGAGCCTGTGTGGTACAAGAAATTTGGAAAATCTCATTTGTGCCATGGTGGTAGCTTTTGGTTTTGCCCATGAAGTGGATGGGGTCATGTGATTTGCTTTGTATGAGCCATTCTTGTGGAGAAAGGAAGTTTAGAGGGCTACATGTGAATAAGAGTGAATTATAAGAAAGAAATTTGTACTCTCTATTTAAAGGGGAAGTTAGTTGGTGGGGAGGAAGAGATGATAATACATGGGGCTTAGGGACAAGCCCATCTAGAGCCATCACATTGTCTTCTGCTATGCCATGTGGCATGTGTATTTACTACATTACTAGTCCACCATCTCTCGTTGTTGTGAGCTCTATTTCATTTCTAAAAGATTTTGGTAGAGCAGTGGCCCTTGCATTTTCTAATGTGATTAAATGACCGAATATGCATCTATAGAGCCAATTGAACATTTCAACAAGGTAGCTAGTTTTCTAGTGACCTCCTCCATGAAAGTATTCTTAAAATAGGCACCACGAGCACTATAATAGGACTTCTCCATTCCTTGTGTGCTCCACATTTTCAAGGACCCATACTTATCCAAATAGTATGATCCCTGGGCGTATAATATATGTTGCAAAAATATGTCTTATTAATATTAGATTTACAACACCAAATTATGCTCACAAAATAAAGTACAACAAGGTAAGTCAATTTGGTACCATGTAATGGGTGATGTTTATTTCCCCCCATCCATTGGCAATAGATTTTGTGAAATCAAACTACTTGATGGAATTCTGATCATATTGAAGGATTTCTAGAGGGGTTTCAACATGATATCAAAGAAATGCCAGAGCATTCCTAATGTTGGGATTTCTTTGTAAGTCTGTACTACATTGACAGAGATCTCTCCAAAGCTCCCACTTCAACATTGATGACTTGCCAATCATGTTACTTATGAATCTTTTGGCCTTTCCCCCACTCATAGATCTCTTATGGGCTATGTCATGAGTTAGTCCTAATGCCTTTTGGTCCTTTTGGATCTTAACCTTACCTACATACATGCTTATGGAGTTTATTAACTCCTCAATTTTGGCATAACTACTTGGCTCTTGGATAGAGGTTTCATTGTGTACACATAATTGATGTGCAACTTTAAGAGCTTGTCAAATATGCATATGATGTAATGTAAAGTGTAGAAATGAATGTTGTTGATGTCACTAGGGAATATGGGTTTCCAGTTCTTGTCCAAGCATGACCTATTGAGAGGTGCCTTTCTATTTCATGCCAGTGCTCTATCATTTCACTTGACATGTTCCAAGGACTATGAAAAAAATTTTACTTTCATGCAATATAAACATAGTAGTGATGGCATTACCTTAGTGTCACAATTCAACATACACTTGAGTGTTTGAGATCATTGCCCAAGTGTCAGTTGGCACTAAATCTCCAATACCTTCCACATAAAGCTTCTCACCATTTGTTTGCCTAACAATTATGTCAAGATAAGGGGTTAGTCAAAAAATCCATGATAGCATGTTGTGTGACTCCTTAGGCACCTCAACTACTACTAGCCACCAAATTTCCTTTTTCGATTACACACTAAATGGAGAAAAAAGTGTTTCATATTTAGCGTAGGCCATTGCATATTTCATAAGTGTAAGGTCTACACTTTCCAAGTTGCATCCCTTTAGAATTTCAACTTCACAAAAAACTCCAAATTTGAACCATTGCCTGTGATAAACATACTATGTTATAAGCATATTGCAATATAAGTGTATTGGATTTTATTATTAAAATTATATCACAAATCAATACCTTGTGCATTGCACCTTGTAAAAATGAGCCCTTGCGCATTGCAACTTAATTAAGTCAGCAAAAATATTGTTGAACTCATCATACTCCAAGTAAATAATTTTTTTGAGTTTGTTGTCTTCTACTTCCATCTTCTCCACAATAAAAAAGTATTGCCTAATTGACTCTCCAATTGATGCATTTCGTGTTCATTGCATGGATATAAGTCGAAATGGACGAGGCAAGACCATATGTTTTATCTTGCTACAAGCTAGTGTATTTGCTATCATATTGTAAATGGCCTCATAACCTTGTTGACTAACCCCAGTTGTATCACATGAAATTTGAACTTCTTCCACCAATAAGCTACTAAGAACATCCTTAAGAACCTTATTCAAAGTAGCAAGGTGGAGTGCTCAATGTGGAGGGCCTCTCAAGATTGTAATCAAATGCTTACATTTTAAGAACACCTTTAGAAGCTCTAAACTAATGGCCCTCACCTTTGGCCTCCAACATCATCAAAAAAATTCATTTAAAGAAGGTGCAAATTATTAAGGAATGTAGTTATTTCTAAACTAAATTTTAGTCAACAAGAGATCACGAACCTCAATGCTTGCACATGCCTTCTTCGCACTCCACCATTAATAACTGATAGTCACAATATTGATGCTAATCAATGTTTTCTTTCCTTGTAACCCATGGGAATATACTTACACCTTTGCAACTTTGCTTCTACAATATTCTTATCCTTCTCCATTTGCTCCAATTGTGATTTCAATGCAACATCCTCCTCTAAGGTCAAAGTTTGTTACGTGTTCTCCGCTATCTCTTGTTCCTTATCTTTGCATTACTTCAATTCTTCCCCAAGTTTTTGCACTTTGTTTTTCTGATCTTGAAGGGTTTTTTGCAACACATTTAGAGAACCATGGGATTGTAACAAAGATTAGTGAGTGTTATGTAACATTGATTGATAATATTGATGCAATTGAATATTACCACCCAAGCGTTTGCAATAGCCTAGTAGAACGTGTTCACCATTCCCAATAAAAGTGAGCAATGAATAAGTGGAATTAAAAGGTGGATTTACCCTAGTGCTAGGGTCATTAGGATACAAGCAACTGTCTACCCAAAGATCGATATTTTTCTTTTCCTCTAAATGATATTGGGAAGCGGTTCTTATATCTAGGCCACACTTGCTATAAGAAGGGGTCTTTGTAAGAGCATACTCTTCATCCACATGCAAATCCACTTTCCTCTTACAATTACTTATGTCCCTAAGTGGTTCCATTAGGAAATACAAATTAGGTGAGAGAATGGAGTAGAGTAAGTTTGTCATAATAATAATGATTTAGAATTATCAGAGAGCAAAACAATGCATGAAAAATGCTTACATGTGTATATAATATGGTCAGGCAACACCATTAGAAGTGAAAAGTGCCCGTTTTTGAGAGGGGAGGAAAATTTTCACTTTTTAGGATTATAATTAATCTAACCTGCTAATGTAACACCTAGGAGGAATAATGGCGTATAAAGAGGATATGTAACTACCTCTGCAAGGTCTCAAGAACTACGTATTATGAGGGTATAAAAAAGTATAAACTGATTTGGAGGTTATTCAATGCAAAAAGGTGTATTAAAAATGAGTATTTCAACTTGCAATATGATTGGGCCCCTTTTGAGGGAAATCAACCCCTTTTTAATGAAAATTTAAAAAAAGTTATTTTTTAGACAAAAAATAAATCCGAGTTGTTGGCACTTTTGGAAGAGTGGTTGGATGATGAAAAAGGCTAGTTACTACGGTGAAAAGAAAAGGAGACCCCCTCCTTTCTAGGTGGGGCCTACAACAAAAAGTAGAGTGGAACCTAGGAATGTTGGGGAGGCGGGGGACAAAAAAGCATGCAATGATGACCATGGAAGAGAGACTAATCTAAGATCAAGGATTCATAATTCATTTTTATGAGGCCCTTTTTGAGTCCATGTATCCCCTAATGTAGCGAGAGCTTCTTGGTATAAGGTAAGTTGTGGTTGAGGTGGTGGTATAGTGACATGGCTATTAAAGTTTAGGGTATTCTTAGGATTCACCTAGTGAGTTTTGATGGTGGGTCAAAGATCAAAGGAGCATTGAAGAAGAGCTGAGGATGCATGGATCCTTGAAATCTTTTGTACCTATAATTAAAAAAATTCACGTGCAATCTCTCCCTAGGGAGAAGTGCTAATCTTTTTTGTGTGCACATATATTGATGATTTGGGAGACGTATCAAACTTCAAGCAAGCCTCGAGTGTTGTTGCATACTTGAGGACCCAAATTGTGCATAGGTTTTGATGCTTACTTATTTCTCCTTCTAGTGCCTTTCCACCTTGCTTTTGTCACATTAATTGTGATGGCACTAAAGTAAAATTGAGAGAGGAAAGTACAAGTGACTAAGAGTGAGATAGGCTTTCTAGGTATCTCCTACTCTTGATATGCCATGAGCAAGTGTGGGAAATTTTATTGTAGGGCTAGGGGATTAGTAGGGATAGAGATGGCTAATTGAAGCCACCCGATGTACATAATTTCAGGACCCTAGATACAATGTAGTAACTATGTATGCATTTTTATTTGGTTCCTTTTCTTTTATACTTTTTCTCTTTTTTAAAAAAATATAGAAATGCTATACAATGAGGATTCAAACCTTGCAAGAGGGAAACATTTTTGGGTTTGGAAGACTACGAATGATAACACTTTGTAAGAAGTGTTAAACTCTAGGTCTCAATGTTGGAGAACCTGTTGTTGATGAAAAACTACAATAGCAATCTCATAGATAATTTTGAAATTCTAGGCGAGTCATTGTCCTTCTTGTTAGGATATAGTAGAGAGATTGAGATGGTAATTGAAGTTAGTTTTCTTAATGAAGTTAGCTCCTTGGTGTCAAATGCCTTTTTGCATGCCCTTAAGGTAGATTAAGGATGTGTTCATCATTATCTTCAATCTTCTAGTTCTTCAACTTATTGTTTCAATGTTGCTAACTTGAGCATACCTATCATCACCTACTTTACCGACAAAGGCTTGTTAGCATAGCAATCAAGTATTGCTCCCTCCCCACATGAAAAGTATTATAGCTCTTCCAAGTGTTGTAGGAATGTTGATCTAGTGGTGTGCATGTTTTGTTTAAAAGTTTATTTTAATAAATTTTATTATGTACAATAATTGGAACGACACAATTATTATGTACAAGTTTGTGAATTATGGTACAATCATACCCCATCAAGGGGTGAGCCATTGGTAAAAGTATGGATTATATTAAAGTGGAGCATAGGTGTCAAGAAGATGCAATAACTTTACGAGTGGATTCAAGTATCCTGTGACATTGAATACCACAACACCTTGATCCAGCTGACTCATGACATGGAGCTTTTCTTCTATGAGTATTTTGTTAAGCAAGGGAAGGTCCAAGAGTGGTCTTGCTAGCTTTACAACTCGTACATTGGTGATTACTCAAAGAGAACTCAAAGTTACGTACATTGGTCAATTTGGGACTTCCATATAGCTCATATTTGCTCTGAAATATGCCTATGTGTGTGTGGTGGGTTGTATGCTAGAGTTGGTATGCAAGGGTGAGGGATGATTGCATGGGGGTAGTGTTAGCATGTGCACAATGTCCTAAGGAATGTGTATCGTGTTTAAGTGCAAAGTGAGTACACGAGGATAAACTCAAGGTACATGGCACACAAGTATGTATTGTATTAGGGTTAGTGTGTGAAGATGAATTTTGTGCACGATGAAAGTACACCATGGTAGTGCAATAATGCAGTGCACTAGGGTTGATTATATGTTTCCTAGTAGTGTACACTAGGGTAGGTGGATATGGGTTGAGAAGGAGGGTGTACTAAGACTAATTTAGGAGTGGAGGTTAGTGGACATTTCACAATGCAAAGTGCATGTGTGGACAGGTGGTGGTGCACTTATGTACACTAAAGTGGATACGAGTGTACTAGGATGAACTAGGAGTTTATGAGTTTGTGATAGGATGTGTTAGTGTGATCAAAAG
The DNA here is from genome assembly GCF_053477565.2 of Lygodium microphyllum. NCBI lineage: Eukaryota > Viridiplantae > Streptophyta > Polypodiopsida > Schizaeales > Lygodiaceae > Lygodium > Lygodium microphyllum. Next base: position 7,864,630 of record NC_141151.1, read on the forward strand.
GATTGGGGTATGCATGAATTGTCTATGTGGTTGTGCTAAGGTAAGTACTGTAGGATGGTGTGTGCTAAGATGCAATGGTGTGTACCATGAGCAAGGGACTATGTGCAATGCAAATGCAATGCACACTAATGCACAAGGTAAGTGCACTAGTTTTTTGCACCAAGATATGTGCAATGGCATGGGAGTGGTACACAAGGTTTGTTGTGCACTAGGATGGATGTGTGTAGCCCTACAATGGTGTTATGAATGCAATTGCCCTAAGAGATGCTGTAGAGTGGACGCATGTGCACAGTGCACGAATGCAAGTTAGTGCACATATGCACTAAGGGGTATCCAAGTGCACTTATGTGCACTATGATTAGATGCTCATTTCCCACTATGCAATGGTATCTAAGTGTAGGAGGGTATGCCTCGTGGTATGTCATTGTGTGCAATATGGCAGTGCACAAGGATAAGTGTATTGGGATGGTTGGGGTGGATTTACTGGGGGCACATGTGCACTAGGCATAGTACACAAGGTGTAATGCATGTGCAATGGTTTGAATGTAGGTGGATTAGTGCATGTGTGTGCTAGGATGTGCGTAGGAGGAGTGCTAGGATGTGTGCTAGGATGTGTGTAGGAGGAGTGCATTATGTACATGTTCACTGGTGCACTAGTGCACTAGTGCGCTAAGTGGTAGGGCTATGTGTGTGTGAGTATGGTCATTCAGTGTCTTGGCAACATACACCATCTATCCTTGATACCCTTATGAAGTCCCCTCTTTTGACAAGATATGAATCAAGGGTTTTGAAGAAGGAGGCTCTTTGACGTTGTTCTATTGTGCTTATGTGTGCTAGTAAGTATGCAAGAGGTAGTGCACAATGGGGGTCGACTAGGTGTGCACAAATATGTATCTATATGAGTGAGTTAGGGTGGACAAGTGCACACTAGGTGTGCACTAGTTTTTGTTGGCAAGAGAGTGGAGATGGTGCTCTAGTGTACAATGTATGTGCAACTATGCAATGTGCTAGCACACTACTATAGTGCACTAGGTTGCAAGGAGTGGGAACTATAGTGAGATTAGGTGGTGCAAACGAGGGTGCTAGGTGGGCTTATGCAGGAGGTTTTGCACCAAGATTCTTGCTTTAAGATGGCATAAGATAAGTATTTTTTGTGCATGTGGGCACTTGTTCCAACTAGGGGGAAGTGATGTACTCTATGTTTGGTGACCTAACCATGGATTGTGCAAGGAAGAACAATGAGTGCTCTTGTGCAATGTGGTAGTGCACTAAGACAAAGTGGTGTGCTAGGAATGGATGCAAGTGTGTGCGATGGTGTAATGGCCCTAAGGAATACATACACTATCCAACATTGGAGGTGATTTTCATTGCATCTACCTACTATCATGCAATTAATGAGGTCAAATCTATGTTAGATGAATGTTTGAATTTTTGTGGAATTTTTAGTTTTGGCTTTGCAATTATTGCCTACAAGCTATGCAAAGTACACATACATCGATGCACTACACTATGCACTAACCCAACTATATGTGCACTGGCATAAGCATTGACACATGCTCTAACACACGAGTGTATTAACACATGCATTGACACACGATCTATGTACATGTGCACTTGCATTGCATTGTGATCTCCTTAAATTTGCATACATGTCACCACACCACAGTGCACATGCACAACCTTAGGTACCTACTACAAATTGGGCCTGTGCTCAACCTCTCCTTTCTTTCCTCTCTTTGGTCAAATGCCCATTTGTTCACAAGTGAGGGCCGTCAGGCCAAAGGAGCAAGGAATGAGATGCCTCATAATGCCCATACATTGTCCTGCCGCTCATTTGGAAGGTAATCAATCACCCTACATCAACTACACATGTGTGTCCTTGTGTGCATTAGGGTGCACTTATGTGCACTTTTGTACACTCCTTTGCACTCTAGCATACTGGTTCTTGCACAACCTCACCATGTGTATACTTGAGTGTTCGCATGTGTCCTACATTGCATCTTACACAACACCCATAACCCAAGCACCACTTGCACCTCCATAAAATTCTTTGCACACCCACACATTCACTCACACTTCAGGAATCACCATAGTGTACTACACCTTGTGCTAGTGAACTATCTCAACCATGCTTGCATCATAAGTGGACTATAGTGCACTTATTGTAGAGATACTGCTTCTAATCAACCCTAGTTCACACATGATGTGACTCCCTCTCTTCCTTCACAACCTAAATGCCACCTTGTTTGCAAGGGAGGTTTGGGGGGGGGGGGGGGGGGGGTGAGTAAGGGAAGATAGTGAGGCCTTGTGCAGTCACTTGCCACACCCTATTCACGTCCTTGTGCATTTTCATACACTTGAGTGTATCTCTGTGTACTTGAGTGCACATGCACTAGCTTTGGCACTAGCATTGGTAGGTGTAGTTGTGTGCACTAGTGTGCATTAGAACCTTGCAATTGCATTAAACCCATCCCTTGTCATCACTCACAACACCCTTGAATACCATAGTGCACTAGTTTCACCCTGTTGCATTGCATTAGCACTTGTACAAGAACTTTCAACTCTAGTGCACTAGACTTTACCTAGGTGCACTAATGCACTACCTTAGTAAACATAACTTATGCATTATCCCATTCTTGTACACGATGTTACACAACCATTTGCATGTAAGCTATACACCTTGTGCACTCACTGCTAACTCAAATTCACTTAAGATCCCAAGTGCACATATAGTGCACAACACTATGCTACTCCTAGTGCACTCGCAAGAGTCTCTTTCATCCCAATACCGACCCTCACCCACCCTATTCATAAGGAGGTCTAGAGGGAAGGAGGGAAGAAGGTGACATCTCGCAATGCACTAGTGTGCCCTCATGTGCTTATGTGCATGAAGAAGGTGACATCTCCCATTGCACTAGTATGCGCTAGTATGCATTAGTGTGCCCCCATGCACTCGCATGCACTACTATGCACATGTGTGCACTAGCACTAGCACTGAAAGTAGCACTAGTACTAGCTCATGCATATGCACTTGAGTACCCTTGAGTTCATTAGCATCCACACCCTCACCCACTATAGGACCATTGCTATAATCTTTGCACCTAGACTCACCTAGTTCATTCGTACACACTAGATGCACTTACACTAGCATTGACACACATTGGTATTGACACACACTGACACTGGCATGGACATGTGTAAGTGTACACACAACTTGGGCAAGTTACTCATAAATATATGTGTGCATCATGTGGGTTCAAAATAAAGTATTTTTTAAATACCATTTTTATACATCTTTTACATATAGAAGGGTGTAATATAAAAGGGTTATTTACAAATTGAATAGAAAAGGGTTATGTTTTATTCAAGAAAAATTCACAGATAAGGATATTATAAATAGGCATTGGATGCATGTGATGTAGAGGATATACATATAATAACTTCCTCGAGACACACATGCTCTTGTGGCACACTTGTGCAATAAACTCTAGGTACCCTAACCTAGTACACCTATGTGCACTTGTATACGCTCAAGTGTTCTTGTGTTGTGTGCTTAGGTGCATGTTCACTAAGGAGCACTTCCACTTTAACCTAGGTGTACTTTCACTCAAACTTAGGTGTAGTTGCACTTAAGAACATTTGCACTTAAGCACACTTGTACTTAGGTGCTTTCTCACTAGTGTGCTCGCATGCATGCTTGGGTATACAAGCATTTGCATTGATACATAGTCCCACCTTAAAGCACTATCCCTAGAGCTAGCAATGAGCAAAAACCTAACCTTCCATCATCCTAAGTGCACCACACAAGTACACTAGCGTACCACACCTATGCATATTGCACATGCACAAGTGCATAGACACTAATGTACACACATACTAGTCCATTTGACTAGTACCATTCTAGCACTACACCCACATGTACTAGCATGTTAGTGTAACACATGCATATCAACCCTTGCATAATAGACTCATGCACATAGCACTTGCACTTGTGCGAACATATAGTGCACTCCCACATGCAATAGTACACTATAGTGGTGTAGGTACACATGCACACATGGACTTGAGCCTTGTCTTCTAAACCTTCTTAGTGCACCTACACTCGCCCATAAGACATCAAATAGAGCCATACACTAGTATACTACTAGTGTACTCACCACATGAAAATCCTTGCACAAACACAATAATGCATTGTGAATAGATGCATTAGCACAACCCTTTCATACTAGCGCACCCTTAGTACACCTTATGCACACACAAACTAGAACTACCCATCTTTCAATGCAGTACCTCCTCCATCATTCAATGAAGATAATGCTTAGCAATATTCAATGTATGGGGGTATGCAACCATAATTTCATACCTTCACTTTCTTTGTGGCTTTTTAGAGTGTTGAAAATATTTTTTTTTGTTTTTTTTTTTGGTAATTCTAGAAGTGTTTTGGTTATGATTGAGTATGTTTGATTAGCTTTTGTTGGTTTTTGGTTGAGTTGTAATATATTGATAGCTTTTATTGATGATTTGAATGATTCTAAAATGTTCTATAAGTGTGTGTTTTGTAGGGGGAGGGTGTGGTTCCATTGAGATGTTGAGGTTGTGAAAGATTTATTTTGAGTATGGTTGGATATGTATTGAAGGGTTTTTGATAGGTTGGAATGGTTTTGGTTGGAGCTAAGTGGAGTGAGAGATAGCCATTTCAGAGTCTAAAACATTGTAACATGGGAGAGATTGTGGGAGAAAAATACATGGCTATATTTATGAAAGCTCTAACATGAAGTTTATGTGATTTATTCCATTCATATGATAGTGTATGCGATTTCTTATTATCTTTTTCTCATTGCTATGAACACTATATATTGTTGTGTTTGTATTGTTTCCTTTGTGTGTTCTATGAAGAGATGAAAAAGATGCTTGTTAATGCTACATGATAGATTTTCTTGCAATTATTGCCATGTATTCCTAGTATTATTTAGAGAGATCCATATTTTGGTGCACAACCAGGGAAAACTACCATCAACAAACACCCAAAAGAGGATGGAAGGAAGTACAATGTTGAAGAGCAAGAGAAGCAATAGAAGATTGTGAAATTCCAAGAACTCCAAAAGAGTTGAAAGAATTCATAATCAAAGCCACTTTATTTAGGAGATTCATTCCTCAATGGTGGTGGAAGCACAATACTATTTTGATGTGGCCCTTGTGTAATGAATTGTTCCCTCTATGTGCAAAAGCAACATAGACTAGCTCTTGGCATCAAATTTCTTGAGAGAAATTTGAAGAATCAGAAGCATAGAGATGGTAGATTTAGCTTTAGTGAAGGATTTTCCCAACAATATCAAGTGGAAAATAGTAAATAAGCTTTCATAGCTTTGGTCAATGGAAGTCCACCATAAAGGAGAAAAGCTGGAATTCATTCATAGATACACAACATCAAGATATATAGGATGATTGGTGCACCAATAAACTTTTGCATGTTCAATTAGCAACCCACTCAAAGTTGGTGGATCATGTCTTCTTCATCACATACACTATTGAAACCCTTCAAAGCTCGTATTATCAAATCGGTGGTATCCTCAGATGGATGATTTTTAAGACCTTCAGAACCAAATTCCTTCCCCTTTGCAGTGGCATAAAGATTGAATTCAAAGATTGTGAGAAAGAAGTGGAAGAAATGCTAGCCAAGAGTCTTCCAAAGGCTAAAGCAAGTAAAAGACGCTCTATTTCCTTCTATGGATTACTAAAAGCTAGGTGGACTCAATTCTCTAATGAATGAGTCGATAAAGAGACAAGCATTAGAGCTTCTCTAGAGATGCGTGAGAAGGTAGAAAGCGAAGGCTAGAGTAGAGAAGGACAAAGCAAAAGAATAAAATCTTTTGATACTCTTGTGGTGCTCTTGACAAAAGTCCCAATGGCACAGCTGAATCAAGGTCCCCTTCCTAATCAAATATGTCCTAGAAATGTTGATGACAAACCAAAAAATGCAATCCCATTACCCATCTTTAAAGGAGAATACAATGAAGATCCTGATCTTCATGTGGTAGAGTTTACGGTAGTATATATAGCCAACAATGGTAGAAACCTAGAGCATTGGTTGGTGACATTCCCTATCACTTTCAAGGATGTGGCATTTCAATGGTATAAAAGGTAGATAGCTAGAACTTTTGGTACATGGGACAAGGCTAGGTTTTCTCATCAAATTTAGGTATAAAGACTTTGAAGATCAGATGCAAGAGGAATTCATGAATTTTAGGCAATCCCCTAGAGAATGAGTTGAAATGTATGTCTCAAGAATGGAATCCATATTGAAAAAATGAACCAGCTATAATTTGGATGAATGAATTTAGAAGAGAGTCTTTCTCATAGGGTTGCAACCAAAAGTCTGCAACTTTGTGGAATTGAGAAGACTAGCCAATTTGCAAGTGGAAGGTGCCAAACTATATAATGAGGTGGAAGCTAGATTATCACTAACCTCAAGACGAGGGTTCCTACCTTCCTTAATTCCAGGAACAATAGATATTCCTAATGTAGTTCCATGAAATGTCTCTTAACCCTATCCACATATGCCTATAGTGCCCCAATACAATGCATCAACTCCATAGTGGCCACAAACAATATCTCTTATGATGGTCCACCAACCATAATAGTAATGGTCTTAGACAATTTTCCCAATGCCAATTCAACATCAATAGTGAAACCCTGCCAATTTGAAACAGTAGGCCAACATCCAAATAGGAGCTTTGAATCAAAATTAGAATAGAGGCTCTTTTGCATCAACTCAGCCTCTATATGATGTGATCATAGAAACACCTAAAAATCCCACTCTATATGTATCAAGAGGAGAAAGTTTGAATGACTACCTATCTGATTTAATTGCAAACATTAAGAAGGAATTAATGGATGTGATAATAGAGCAATTAAAGACTCTGAAGGTGAACATTGCCAGTGTCTCCAACCCTACATGAGACCCTACATGAGCGGTCCGACACACCTTAAGGTCAAGTACTTAGTGTAAAAAAACTATCACTAAATGAGACATTTAGTCACAGAATGTACCTGAAAACCCACTTTCCTTGGATTTTCTATTCATATTGTCTAAGGAAGAACCATATGGAATACATTTTCTCTCTAAAAGAGATGCATGAGGAAGAAAGATGAAGAAGAAAGATTCAATCTATTGGGATCCAAGATAACAACCTAAGACATTGGATACAAATCTAGAGATTGTGGATCTAACTTTAGTCCAAAGAGGTTTATCTCTTAAACTCATAGGAAAATATAGTTAACAGGTGTTAAAGGCCAAATTGACTTGTCCTTTGGGCTAGTTTTTGTTGTTTTTGTGAGCTAAATGGTTGATTTTGTGATGGATTGATTGGTTTTTACTAAGTTTGAAAGTGTTTTGGAGTGTACTAGGATGGGTTTGTTAAGAGATCGAGAGAGAGATGAGGTCACAGCACAAAGCTAGTAACTCTCATTTTTTTCTTCAGTATTCAAGTAGCCTCACTCTACCTTAGTAATCTAATACAACTAAATCTAAGTGATCCAAACCATGCTGATCTATAGACTACAACTAAGTCATAACCCGACTTATTCAGTGAGACACACATGCTAGAGGCATACATGTAACTTGAGCTTGAAGTCTCAACACTCCTCCTCAAGTTTAAGACAATAGCTATACACCAAGTAGATGTTTGAAGTGAGTGAACTTATTTTTACCTAAGGACTTGTTAAAGATATTTGCTACTTGTTGATCTATCTTCAAGTGCAAGAGTTTCACCTTTCTTGCAAGTACCATCTCATGGATGAAATGATAGTGTATCTCTATATGTTTCATTCTAACATGATAAATAGGATTTGTTGCTAGGAGTACACTACTGAGATTATCATAGTATAGTGTCATTAGAGCATCTACCTACATATCTAAAATCTGCCATCAGCTACATCAACCAAGTAGGCTCACATGCAGCCAAAGCAGTACCTATGTATTTTGCTTCAATTTTGATAGTGCAACAGTCGGTTGATTCTTACTACTCCAACTGATCATCCCACTGCCAAGGCTGAATGCATTGCCATTAGCAGACCTACGATTTTAAGAACATGCTGCCCAATCCTCATCAATGTAGCGAGTGAGCTTCAGGGCCTTATCTTTCTCATAAAATATCCCATGGTCTACCATTGCCTTAACATATCGCATAATCCTTCTTACAACATCGAGATGTGGTTTCCTAGGCTTTTTCCTTAACTAACTTATAAGCCCAACTACATAACTCAAATCAGGCCTAGTGATAGTCAAGTAAATCAAACTTTCAACCATTTTCCTGTACATAGTGACATATGCAATCTCAGCTCCAGTATCTATGTCCAGTTTGATATTATGATCCAATGGTGTATCAAGTGGTTTACACTCTCTCATCCCATATTTTTTCAACATTTCCAAAGCATAATGTTTCTGCATCAACAAGCCACAGTCCATTGATTGAATTTATCACTTCAATGCCCAAGAAAAAATTCAGCTCACCTAAATCTTTCATGTCAAATTTGAATTTCAGCATACTCATCGCATTCTGTATTCCAATGTCATCATCACCTATAATGATAAGATCATCCACGTAGATGACTAGCACAACCAATCCTCTATCTGTCTTTTTAGCAAACAAAGTGTGATCAACCATTCCAACCATAAAACCAAGACTCTACAAGTAATCGCTAATCCATGCATGCTAGGCTCTTGGAGCCTATTTCAGCCCACACAATGCTTTCTTCAACTTGTAGACATAATGAGGAAACCGTGGGTGTGCATACCTTTAGGCTGATCCACAAATACATCCTCTTCCAAGTCACCATTCAATAATGCATTCTTTACATCCATCTGCTACAATATCCGACCCTTTGCTGCAACCAAAGCAATTACTGTTCTAATGGTTGCCATCTTGGCCAGTGGGCTAAAAGTTTCTTCATAATCTAAACTATATTGTTGAGCATATCCTTTGGCAACCAACCTGGCTTTATATCTCTCTATGCTACTGTCAGACTTGCATTGATTTTGTATACCCATTTTTAGCTTATGGTCTTCTTACCCTCATGTAATAAAACAAGATCCCAAGTTTGATTTTTAGTCAATGCATCCATTTCTTCATCCATGGCTTTGCTCCAATTCCTATCCACTACTACCTTAGCAAACATAGCGAGTTCTTTATACTCCATAACCTTCGTCATGTATGTATAGTGCTTTGCAAAATATCCACTATATGTGAGTCTATCCACATTGGGTATCTGACCCTCTGTGAGCATCTCAACTGTGGTGCACTTCTTGATTCCCCTCTTTCATGAGGCAAAACATACCTACTCTACCAAGCACTAGGCATAAATGCAGATGAAATATCAAGTTCACTATCAAGACTACCAGCCCGAATCATAACAAGAAGTCATCATACCAAGAGTCATCATGTCAAAAATATCATCAATAACTTTTTCTTTTCCTCTACTTTCTACCTCATTTCTCCCCCTCACTAACATACTAGTGTTAGTGGATGGTGATGTAGAACTTCTCAGTCTACCAGTCCACAAGATACACTAGAAGACACACCACCTATAGGCCCTAACATAGAAGCACTCTGCTACAAAATAACATGAGAACCAGTGTTTGAAGTCATATTAGCAGGCACAACAGTAGATGATGCATACCATGAAGCCATTTCATCAAATATGACATCTCTACTGTGCTGAAGAGTATCTCCCTAGTAGATGGATCATAACATTTATATGCCTTCCTCTCCTGTGCATAACCAATGAACACACACTTGTGTGCTTTAGGATTCAATTTCTTATGTTTCTCATTAGGGATATGAACATAGGCAATACAACCAAAAACTTTCATGTGACTTATGTCTAACTTGTGTCCATACAGTTTCTGGTATGGAGTCATGTCATGTATGCTTGTAGTGGGGGTTCAATTCAGCACATACATGACTGTCGTAACAGTAGTGGCATTTTCTTTTCATTCAGCATCGCACAAGTAGTCTCCATGAGCACTCTATTCTTTCTTTCAACCACGCCATTCTACGGTGGAGTGTAACTACATGTGAGTTGCCTACGAATGCCATTTATAGTTAAGTATCCGCCAAACTCATTAGATATATATTCCCCACCACTGTTAGATCTCAAGCATGAGATGTAGTAATCAAATTCCTTCTCCACTTGCCTCTTGAATTCTTTAAAAACAAAAAACACTTTGTCCTTGTGTTTCAAGATATATGCCTAGGTATATCGGTTGAAATTGTCTATGAAAGTCACATAATATTTAGATTCTCCCAAAGAGGCATTATGGGTTGGTCCCCATACATCAGAACATATCAATTGTAATGGTCTTGTACTATTCCAAACATGCTTTAGAAACGGAAAGTGATATTTTTTGCCAAATTGGCATGCATCACAAACATGACCGATCTCACTATATGCAAACTTTGACCAACCTGTCAAACGAGCTACTTTCTCTACATAGTTTGTAGCCGCTGAAATTTACATGACCAACCTTTTGTGCCATATTTTCAAATATCTAATAGTGGCCTTGCCTTGCATCCAATGTGAATATTCTACCATGTCTGTGACCTTGAGCAATGAGCTTACATCCATTACCAAACTCTTCTATGAAGCAGCCATGTTTTTTAAATTGAACCTACAAGTTTTGTTCAGTCATCTGACCAACTAATAACAATTTTTTTGTAATGAAGGGCACATGCAATACATCGTGCAAACTTTTCTTCTGCCCATCATGAATGACCAAGGGTACTATGCCCTTATTCTCTATGGTGTGTTGAGTATCATCCCCTGTACACACATATCCATTCTTTTCAAAAACCATATCTATAAACCAATCACACCATGAGATGTCATGTGATTCAAAGCTCCAAAATCAATGTACCAAACATTATCTATTTTAGCATCCTTAGTAGTTGCACAATTTTGAACATATGTCATGGCAAAAAAGCTGTCAGTGGAAGCACCCTCTATATGACTTGATGATGCATAATGTCCATGTTGTTTACCTTTTTGATTAGCTTGCTTTTTCCAGCACTCTTTGGCAATGTGGCCATACTTGCCACAATAGTGATAATCCTTATGTTTATTCGATTTGTCATGAGTATGCTATGACTACCAAGATCCTCTGCCCCTAGGGTTGGATCTGCTCCTCGCTCTAAAATGACCATCACCTTTTGCATGTTGATCCTACAGAGCATTACTACTGTGAGATGCATGCTGCTGTGTTCCTCGTCCACAAGCAAACCCTCTTCCTCGATTGCTACAACCTCGTTGATTAGAATAGAACACAACATCTTTGCTTTTAGAGCTACTTGATCATGTAGTTAACCCCAATTTGATTTCTCCATGGATCAGCAATGACACAAGCTCGTTGAAGTCTAGCATTTCAGCCTGCACGGATATAGAGGTATCAAACGATTTGTACTCAAGTCCCAAACCATTTAGGGTAATCACTAAATCCTCATCATCAACATTAGCTCTCCAACTAGCACTAAAACTAATCTACAATGGTCTTAATTTCGATCGCATAATTCTCTATACATCGACCTTTCCTATCCATATTTTTGAACTTCTGTTTTAGTTGGATTTTGCAAGCACTAGTGGTCATGCCATAATACCATAGGTATGAGCATCAAGTCATGCTTCAATTAGCTATTGGCAGTGAAAAACAACCTGTCCAGACTTCCTTACATCATATGACATGCAACTATTCCTCCAATTTTTTTGCCCAAGTATTCAACCACATAAGTTGCATGACAAGCTCAATGCCAACATTTTGCTCAGAGTCCAAGTTCTAATCCTTTTTGCATTAATCACTGAATATGGCTAGTCCTTTCAATCATACATAAGGGCATATTTTGATCATGTCACTCTATTGAATTGTAGCTCTAATAGGCTTACAATGATGCCAACTAACTACTGATACATATACCCAATGTAGACCAAGAGAAGCTTGATTTGTTAATAGTAATGCTACCCATACATTGTAGAGAACACAAGTACTACCTCCAAGATGCAAACAGAGTACTCTTAGAAGGTATTCAATCCTTAGGGTGATTCATAAACATCAAGCAAGCATATTGTTGCACCTCACAAGTTGATCACTGACTTAGCATTTCACTAAAATATGGGCTCTCAATCTCATGTACAAGGGCTCCATGAACTTGTGCCTTATGCTCGTAGGGCATAGTACCATTCATGATTGTTTAAGCTTGTTAATCTACAGATCTAATACCACATTGAACTCCAGCTTAGATTCAACTTTGACGCATATGCATTTCAATCCATGACCATTGGCCAATGAAAGTGGCATATCACTCAAGCATTCTTTGCTTGACAAGCATGATACCTTCATTACTCACCAAGCATTAAAAAAGTAATAAATTGCATGTATAAATCACCTCTAAACCAAGTGCTAGTTAGCCAAAAAAATATAGATCTATCCTTTCTTGACCCTGACCTCAATAGGCACACTCAAGTGCTCTATCATCTGGCATTAACTCCCCTTCATAAGGGCTCAACATAGGAGTAATACCTTGGAGTGATGCAGTCAAGTATCACAACTCAAATGTTTTCCAGGATGTCAACCAGGAAAAAAAGGTGCAATCTTTGCTATCCACACTGTCAACCAGGAACAGGCACAATTTGTGATGTCCACACCGATCAAAAATACTAGAAGCATACGTCTTTGCTTTGATTGATACTCCATTAGTCAACACTCAGCACTTTGGACTCCCTTGAATGCCTCACATAGGCCCTGATGAGAAGATATATTAGCTACATACCTCTTACTTGAGATTGCCATTTACTACAATCCATATTCAACTCCCAGTTATGCTTATGCTCAGCAAGACCATGCTTTGATACCATGTTAAGAGAGGGTTAAAAGACTAAGAGAGAGATGAGGTCACACAGAGCTAGTAGCTCTCATTTTTTTTCTTCATTATTCAAGTAGCCTCACTCTACCTTAGTAACCTAATACATCTAGGTCTAAGTGATCCAAACCATACTGATCTATAGAGTATAGCTAAGTCATAACCCAACTTATTCAGTGACATACACATGCTAGAGACAGGTGGACACATAGCTATCATGTCGAGCATATATGCAGCTTGATCTTGAAGTCTCAACAGGGTTGAGTATGTTTAAGAAATTTATAATGGTTTTTGGTTGAAATACAATGTTCTGATAGGTTCTGTGAATTGTTTGTTTGGTTCTGATAGGATCTATTTTGCCTCTGTTTTGGTCTATTTTCTTTCTGTTTATAAGCTTGAGATTATGATTGAGTTTTTTTAAAGGAATTATTGAGAGTGTGTTAGAATATTTTTGATGGTTTGAAGTATTGTTTATTTGAACTGTATGGTTTTTATGTCTTTTATAGACCTTCTACAGTGTTTTGTAGAGCTTTTATATCTAGTATGTAAGCCTCAATTTGCTTCTGTAAGTGTTTTGATGGATGGATGTTTAGCTTGGGAATGTTTTGCAATCTTGGAAGATGAATAATGCAAGCTAAAAATAGCTGGAAGAAGCAAAAGAAGTAACTGATGAAGACTTGAAGTTAAGACTAAAGTGACAGTGACACTGATGAGCTACCAAGGGACACTATAGTGGCTCTGCTGACTCTTCATATCAGGCATATCTCTTTGGAGGGGTATCCATGACCAAGAGAGTATTATTGAGAGTTGTTCTTTATTATTCTAATGTACTATTGAGAGAAAGCATGTATGAGACAGATAGAGTATAAGAGATAGCCAATTTTCTATAAAAAATATTATATCTACATGAGAGAAAGACTATGAAGACTATCAAGATGATGAAATATAAATATTATGTAATGAATTCCATTCAAAATTGATCATTCATTTATGTCATTTTGGTATTTGATGGTTTCTATGAAGATTTGTTGTGATAAATCTATGGGAGATTTATAATATGATGTTGCATAAAGATTTGTGAAGATTAGTGTTCTTTTTCTTTTTGTGTTTGATTAAAATATGAATAGCATGCTTGTTAATGTGACAATATAGATTTTCTTGCAATATTTTCCTTATTTTCTTAGTGTTCCTTTTGGAACTCCATATTTTTTGTGCATAGTCGGGGAATATTGCTATCAACAAGCATCTACATAGGCTAAAAATGGAAGAAGTGGCACTATTGAAGGGGAAGAAAAGCAATGGAAGATTGTAGAATTCCTACTACTGTTGAAGAATTAGAGATCTTCATTTTGAGAGCCACTTTCTACAAGAAGTGCATTCCTCAATGGCAAAAACATATCACCATCCTGATGTAGGCACTATGTGACAAATTGATCCCACTATCTTTTGAAGCTACAAAAAGTTGTATCGCAATAGATAATTGTTTCCCACAAAACTAAAGCGCAAAGTAGAAACAGAGAGAATGAACATCCATGGGAGATTTGGCCTTCATTGAAGAATTTCTAAACATCATAAAGTGGGAGATTGTAAAGAAGCTTTAGGAGTTATGGTTTGTTGAGGTTCATAAGAATAAGAAGAAAAAGAGTTTGAATTTATTCATGGATGCCCAACAGCAAGATATGTGGGATGCTTGTTGCACTGACAAACCTTTTGTTTGTCCAATTGGCAACCCATTGAAAGCTAGTAGACAAAGTGTTCTTCACAACCTATGCTACTGAAACCTTCCAAAGTTAATATTATCAGGACAATGGCACTATGGTGATCCTTAAAGAATGAATTTTGATACCTTCAAAGCTAAATATCTTCCCCTTTGGTGGAATGAAAGTCAAATTTAGAGATGTTGAAAAGAATGAAGTAGAAGAAATGTTGGCAAGAGAGTCCTCCAGAGACTGCAGCCCTTCTGATTCCCTTCCATTGAGTATAGACAAAGTGGGTGGATCCAACTCCTTGATGAATGACATGATCAAGAGGTAAGCACTAGAATGAATCCAGAGGTGCTAAGAGGAGAGAAGGCAAAAAACAAAGTTGAGAACCAGCTAGCAATACAGAAGCCTCCTTTGACTCCCTTGAGGCACTCTTTACAGAAGTCCCAATGGAAACCTAAGGTCCCCTTCCAAGTTAGATGAATATAGTCCCATTGCCAATCTTTAAGGGAGAGTACAAAGAAGAGCCTAATATTCATGTAGTTGAGTTCATGGTAGCATATATGACCAATAATACCAAAACCCCCAAGCATTAGTTGGTGATATTTCCTACCACTTTCAAAGGCGCAGCATTTCAGTGGTATGAAAGACAAGAAGCCTAAAATTTTGGCACATGGGATGACCTAAAGGTGGCCTTCCTCACCAGATTCAAGCATGAAGGTTTTGAAGAGCAAATGCAAGAGGAGTTCATGAACTTAAGTCAGTCCTCTAAAGAATAGGTGGAAGCATATGTCTCTAGAATGGAATCCATACTAAAGAGATAAACTAGCCATAACTTGGATGAAGACATAAAGAAGGGAGTTTTTCTTAGAGGCCTGTAACCAGAAGTCGGTGCATTTGTGGAGGTGAGAAAACTAGTTAACCTACAAGCTATAGTGCAAGGTGCAAGAGTACATGATGAAGTTGAAGCAAGGCTGTCGATGACTTTAGGAAGAGGAGTCTTATCTCCTCCCATGCCAAGAATGGTATATCCACCAAATGTAGTCCAAGGGACAATTCCTTATCCCTACCCACAGATGCAAACAGTGCCACAGGACAATGCACCATAACCACAGTGGTCGCAGACAAAACGATAATATCTCAAATGATGATTCAACCACAACAATAGTAGCCTCAAACAGTTCCCCCAATGGCACCTCAACAACAACAATGGAACCCTACCAACTGGAACCAACAACCAACAATCTGAACATGAGCTTTGAATCAAAATCAAAATAGAGGAGGCTTTGGACCAACCCAACTAATCTATGTAGTGATTACAAAGACTTCCCAAAACCCTACTGCGAGTACTCCAGGAGGAGAAAATTTGAAGGACTATTTATCCAATTCAGTTGCAAGCATCAAGAAAAAGTTGATGGATGTGATTACAAAACAGCTATAGAAATTGAAAATGAAGACCACCAGCATATCCAGTACATCCAAAGGTGAAAGAGATGTGATGCAATCAAATACATGGTGTGGAAAGTCCCACATGCGGGATATTTAGCCATTGAATGTACCCAAAAACCAACCATACTAGGAGCCTTATATTCATATTTTCTATGGAAGAATCATACAAAAGACATTTGTTCTCTGAAGGAGATGTATGAAAAAATGAAAGAACATAGATTCAATCTACTAGAATCTAAGATGACAACCCAAGTTATTGGACCAAAGCCTAGAGATTTTGGTCCTAACTTTGGCCCAAGGAGGTTTCCCTCCCAAAGTTACAGAAGAAGACAGTTTGGTGGCGGCCAGAGATCAAAAGTAGAGTGTTAAATATATGAAGAAAATTGACATATCTCACCAAACTATCCAAACCCTACAAGGCCCATGGACTACAAGCCCTTATGCAGTCAATGCAAAGGAGAATGCTACACTACCAAACCCCTATAAAGGCCAGTGTTGCTAAAAGTCAGGACCAAGGCCGAAGAACATACCTCCAACTTGATGGAATTGGAAGATATCACAATCACTCGTGCTAAGAAAAAGGAACCACTCGTCCAAAAACAAAATAATACTCTTGCCAAAACTATGAAGTTCAATCTTCCAATAGAGAAATAGAATAGCACAAAACATGACAATATAATACTGAGCATAGCCATACCATAGAAGGATACAGAGATAGTTACAAAAGTAGGACCAGAGGTCCACAAGATAGACAATGTAGAAGTACCTCGAGTAGTAATAGAAGAAGTTTTGATGTTGCCAGCTCTAGAAGAAAGAGGAAAGATGAAAATGGGTGTTGCCCCATTCCTTAGCCGGTTGGAGAATCCAATGGATTCTATAAGGGATCTTCAAACCAGATCTAGCATTCCAATAATTTTTTATGTCTTTTCCCTGCCTTTTCCAAAAGAAATTTAAAAGCATGCTGAAAAGAAAACATGGCCTAAGGATTTCTCTCACAACTGCCACTAAGTCCAATAAGGCCCCAGAGAGAGTAAAAGGAGTGGATATGGCTAACGCCTTCCTAGATCCTGGTACCCCAGAGATTGGCATTTGGACTAAAGGATGTTTTATTGCAGATGCATTGATTGATCAAGGTTCATCAGTAAACATAACGATGGATGTGACAATGAAGAATCTAGGTCGACGAGGCATGTAGCCTACATAGTGGCTTATCAGACTAAAAAACTAGAGCAAAATTAAGCCTTTGGGCATTCTTCAATATGTGAAGACAACTTTGGTAGAAAGAGATTATTGACTGACCTATCTAGTGATAAAACCAAATTCCTATGGGACCTCATATCCTCTACTACTGGGAAGACCATGGCTTTTTAAAGTAAGAGCACAAATGGATTGGTTCAAGAAAACCTTGACCCTGGGTAGAGGAACCAACAAAGTGGTAGTGAAGTTGTATGGCTCGCAAAAAGATAATGGATCTGCCTCTATCAAAATCTTAATAGACTCCTCCAACAAAGTTACAAATGGTACATTAGTAGATGAAGAGGCTTTCAAATAGCTCTTTCCCAAGAAGACAGAGGCATGGTCCCTGACAATGGTTGGGCACTATAGGCCAACTTCCAAGCAAAGTCCTTGTCGATGGGTGAGATAGAAGCATGGATGTATTCTCTCCCTATTACAAGGCCACAGTAGCAGAGCCAGAGGCAAAAGAAAAAGTAGAATATACAACAGAGAGCCTGTTCTTCTCTTATAGAGCCCTACAAAGGTACAAACAAAGTCTGAAGAGGATGACGATAAAACTCAAGTTGAAGATTATGAAAGCGAGATGGAAAAATCTATCCAACCAAAAGAGGATAAAAATGAGATGGAAGTCTCAGAGGCTTCAAAAGTTGAAGATCCCATGCTATTGGATGGAATGACTCTAGTACCCTTTGGACTAGTAAATGAATCACATCACATGCAAAACCTTTATAATAAATGGATTAATTAAACTAGGCCTTTTTTAAGGAGTGGTTCTTATTGTCCTAATTTACCCTTTTCAAGAAAGGATTATGATGATGCACCTTGCCAATAAACACCATTCCTGCAGCCAAACAGAACTTAGATGTTTCATCTTATGTGACATTCTTAAAGGAATCCTCAGAAGATAAGTCTTTGAGTCAAGAGGTAACTAACTCTCAAACAAACTCAAAAACAACCCTAATACCATTTTAGCAACCCAAAGAGATAAACGAATCTCCTCTTAAGGTCAAAGTTGGTTCTAGCAAAGCATCAAATGAGGAGACCAGTCCCTTGAAGGATTTTGATCTATATCAAGAAGCAATCCACATGACCTTCATTTGCAAAGTGGAAGGTGAAAAACAATTAACTTTTGTGGATACAAATGGCACCGAAGGTCACTTGAAGATGGGTAGCAGTTTTCCAAAACTGGGGCTGTTGGTTTTGCATGACCTATTAAATGAGAATTTGGATGTGTTTTCATGGTCATATAAAGATCTAAAGGGGATTGATCCCACAATGTGTCACCATCATATCGACCTCAAGCTCGATGCCAAGTCTATAATACAAAGACAAAGGGTGTATAAGTCCAAATTACTCAGCCCTGGTGAAAGTAGAAGTGTTGAACCTCCTAGAAGCTAAGTTCATCTATCTAGGGACCAACAGTTAATGGGTTTTACCCATCGTAATAGTACCCAAGAATAATGGAAAGTTGCAAATACATGTGGACTTTTGCAAGCTAAATTTCAAGACAAAGAAGGATCATTTCCCTATCCCTTTCACAAACCAACTGTTGGATGACTAGACATTAACTTTACTCTCTCTTGGATGGATTCAGTGGTGGTGGATATAATCAAGTCCAAATAGTAGAAGAGAACCGATCCAAGACAACCTTCACCACAAAATGGAGTACCTATACCTAGAGAGTAATTCCATTTAGGCTCGACAACACCCCTACTACCTTTCAGTGAGTCATGATGGCTACATTCCAAAATCACCTACATGATTTCATTGAGGTATATCTAGATCATTTCTATGTCTTCGGTCCACTCTATAAGTATTGGGGACACCTGGAGTAGTGCTTTCATCGAGGTTGAGAGTATGGGATCTCCCTCAACCCTGGCAAATGCATCTTTGGAGTCTCCTTAGGAATTATGTTGGGTCACATTGTCTCTAACATGGGATAGCAATAACAGACCCTACCAAGATTGAGAAGATTGCATCTCTAATAGCACCAACCAATCTCAAATAGTTGAGGGGTTCTTGGCCATGTGAGCTATTGTAGGTGGTTCATCGCCCATATCACAATGAAAGCAACTCCCTTGCATAAACTCTTGATAAAAGATGCAGAGTTTGTTTGGACAGATGATTGTGAAGAAGCTTTCAACACTCTCAAGCAATGTTTGATTGAAGCACCCATCCTATAACCTCTTGATTGGACGAAGGAGTTTCATGTGCATACCAATGCATCTGTCAAAGGTTTATGTACATTCTTATGCCAAAAAGGCTCCTTAAAGTTGGATCAGTCCATCTACTATGCAAGCCATAAGGTCACTGATCGAGAAAGGAACTACGCAGTGACTGAGTTAGAGTGCCTTGTGATGATGTTTGTCTTGGAGAAGTTTCGACACTACCTACTATCGATGCACTTCAAGTTTTATGTGGATAATGAGATACTATCTTTTTTTATGAATAAATCTTATGTGAAAGGAAAAATGATGCAATGGTTACTCATGTTTCAGGAGTGTGACTTTGAAGTGTTTACCAAGCCCGATCATTCCTATGTTTTGGTTGATCATCTATCGTGAATCCCTCAGATTGAAGAAGAGGAGCAAGATGATCTGGACCTCCCTGATGCTTCCTTGTTTCTGGTCAAAATAGTAACCCCATGGCATGTAGACATTGCCAACCTCACGCCCACACAACAGTACCCCCCTAGCATCTCTAGTAGAGAGAAGAAGAAGCTTCTATTGGAATCAACCCCCTACACCTTGCTAGGTGGCACTTTGTACAAGAGAGACAAAGATGAAGTGCTTTGAAGATGTGTTGCAGGAGAAGATATCAGGATAGTGGTGAAAGCATGTCATGACGAGCCCTATGGCACATATTTTGTGTGAGAAGCAAAGGCCAAAAAGACTCTGCTCATAGAATACTAGTGATCAACCCTCCACAAGGATGCCTATGGCTCCTGCAAACATTGTGACGATTGTCAGTGGATGGAAAATCCTACCAAATCCAGTGCAATGCCACTACAACCCAACCTTCCCCTAAAGCCATTCAAGAAGTGGGGCATTGATTTTGTAGGCCTAATCGACCCTCCAACCAGAAGAAAGTAGAACAAATACATCTTGATATGTACGGGCAAAAGCTCTCAAATGAGACGACAACAAAAGAGTATCATTACCCGTTTTGGCAATCTCTTAGAGTTGGTAAGTGACAAAGGCACTCACTTTTAAATAAGATTATGGAAGAGCTGACAACTTTACAATATCCACCATCACAAGTCCACACCCTACTACCCAGAGCCAATGGCCAAGTCAAAGTTACCAATCACATCATCTGTTTGATCTTGACGAGAACAATTGCTGCATATCGTCATGATTGGAATGATCAACTTATAGAGTCCATTTGAGCGTACAAGACCTCCCATAAGGCTACTACAAGATAGACACCTTTCCAACTGGTATACGACATAGAAGCTATCTTCCATGTTGAGCTAAAGTTACCTTCTTTGCGAGTGGCTATTATAGAGCACTTGGGAGATAATGAATCCTTGCAGTGCCACCTCCTATACTTGGAATGTTTGGATGAGACTCCCAAGTTAGCCTTACAGTGTATGAAAATTGCACAGACTCGACGAAAGGCTTACCATGATAGCTTCACCAAGCACAAAGAATTCAAGGAAGGTGACTTCGTCCTCGCCTATGATTTGCGCTTTTGCAAGTTTCCAAGAAAGCTCTAATAGAATTGGATAGGCCCCTACAAGATACTCGTTTTGTCAACCTTAACGAAACTATCCAAGTGCAAGCTAGTGATATCTATGATAATCCCTTCTTCATTAATGGATACCACCTGAAGAAGTATTACCATCCTTGAGGATCCTAACAATCACAGTCAATAGTCTCTCTCCCTTTTGGGTATCACTCCTTACTATTTCTCATACTATTACTGTTATCCATCATTCTCATTCTGATGAGGTATCATCATTCTTTTATCCCCTTGCCTCCACCTCCTGCCTCTATTTGGTTATCCTCCTATTTAATCCAATCGACGTGGTGAGGTTGGTTCTAATCTATGGTGTTCTTCCATTTAACTAATAAGAAAGAAAAAAGAAAAATGGGTCATGAGAGAAAAGGACTTCAGTCCATGCTAACTTGCTCTTCAAGAAAAGATGGAAATACGAGGGTAGAAAAAGAGGAAAAAAAAGAAACAAAAATTATAATAAAAATTGTTATGGGAGAAAAGAAAGAAATTCCCTATCATAGCAAGCCTCATTCCAAGAAAAGGTGGTAAACACCCTTGGACAAGAAGCTAGCTATGACACATTCCAAAACAACTAACTTCTCAATTGAAATCCCTAAGATGTAGTTTCAAAGCTGCAAGTCTTTATACTCCATGTCCTATGCTTCGACAGTTACATCTAACCCCCACAGCAGACGACCTTTCCTACATGCCATTTAAGTTATTGATCTGTTGGCTACCTCCCTAGGTATACCTCTTCATCAGTCGACACTCTTAGATATCATCAACAAGATGAAGCCACTCTTCATTGATAATTTTTTAGTGATATAAGTCTTCATCCTAAATTGAATGGGGATGTAAGTATTCATTGCCCTCCTATATCTATCCACAAAGTGTGAGAGACAGAGGCGGGGTTCAGTGTGACTAGTTTTTCCTTCAATCAACTCTGAGAGGTGAGGATTGAGGAATGTTACGATAGTAGTACTAAGGACATTTACATTTCCTATACACACATGGGATGGGCCTCTGCCATCATGACAAGACACATCACTTTACTCTGTGCACTGCACTATAAGGCTCCTAGACTTGCCTTCTTGCACCTATGCCAAATGGGTTAGGATGCACTATTGCACCATCAACTATGCACGTTGGCATACTCCATATGCATCATTCCCCTAGTCAACTTCTCAATCAGGTATGAGATATTGATTCTTTTTCATCCTCTTTGAGTGACGCGAGTCGTGGGGCAAGAGACTAATCTATCATTCTCACATGAGCACCTATTGAGCTAAGTGTTGTATTCTTCATCACCGATAACCTAATAGTTCTCCATTAATAGAAATACTTCCCAAGGTGTTGATGTGTGGTCCCTGTCATGCTAGATGCATGCTATGGTGAGCTGTGGTATCTCCTGCAGAGATGACTCTAACCCCCAATGTGTCAATGATGGTCCACCTCGACCATCTAATTGGGCCAAGTGTTCCTAACCCTACCTCTTACGTTTATATATGTATGTCATGACTTAAGTGTGGGGATGCAAGGGTTCTGTTCATGGTAGTGCTAGGCCCCTCCTGATTAGACAAACTAGTCCATTAAGGTTTTAAGTGTGGGGACGCATCCCTCCATCTCTCCTTTATACATACTCATAGATATGCCACTAGATTATCTTTGAATGATGTCATATTTTATATGTCCCCTATTGGGGTCCCTTTCCCATCCAACCATCCTATTCCACCCCATACTTGGGGTCTTTCCTTGCCCATTTAGCCCTTCTTCTCATTTTTTCGTTTTTCCATGAGAATGCATCCTACCTTTACCAAAATTAAAATTTGACCTTAAAATCCTATTCGTCCCTTCAAAATTTGGTATTTTTTCTTTTATTGCCCTTTTTTCTGAGCAACCATTCCTTAGTTATTAGTTTTTGAAGAATTTTCCATGAATTGAACATGTTTCCATGCAAACGTACCTTTCTCGCATCGAAACTGTAATTTGACCTAGTAGCGCTAATCTTTTCCTTTTCTTGGATTTTTTTTTAAATAGATAGTCTTTCCGACACATGGATTGGCCATCATTTATTTTTGCGTGTTTGTGAGTATTTTCTTACGTGATTTTTACTATTTTTTCCATGTAAACACACTTTTTTCTCATCAAAATGATATAATGCTTGGATAGCCTTGAGCCACACATCCAATTGACTTTTTTGTTTTTTTCTCCCTTTATTTTGGGACACAAATTTCATGTTATTAATTTTTATTATATTTTCATATGTTTTTTAATATTTTCCATGTGAACATGTCCTCTTGCCATTAGAACTGTGTTTTGACCTGTCAGCCTTATCAAGCACTACCCTAATGCTTTTCCTTTTCGTTGCACTCTATTTAGACCAATGGATCTTCTTAAATTAATTTTTGTTCGTTTTTTTGTGCATGTTTTTGTTATTTTTTCCATGTGAACACCATGTTTCTTACCATACCTATGTCTAGATTTTATAGTTGTGTTTGTTTGATGAAAGCATGCATTTTTTCTTTTTTTTACACTCCATTTTGACAAACTAATTTTTTGTTATCAATAAATCATGTTTTTGTATGCGTTTTTTTAATTTTTCCATGTGAGTGAGTGCATGTTTTTCCTTCTTCACATATGGTTCATGCAGTTGTCCATCCTATTCCCTCTGTCATCCTGCCCACTTTTCCTTTTTATTGCACGTCAATCCGAGACCCTGATCTTTTTGAATTCATTTTTTCAAGAATTTTTCATCTTGTTATATATGTGGGTCTACGTGAACGCCTAGTTTTCACATTGATATGTGTGCAACCAAGACCAACGTCTTGCGATCGACCCGCCTATGCTCCTCCCCTTCCCTTAATTGTCAGCACCGCAAATTTTTAAACCCCGTCGAGACAGGGGAAAATGGGATTTTTCTAATTTTTCTTTTTCTAAAAAATCAAACCCTCTCGCCTCGGTTTCTCCCTCCTCTTCTTCTTCTTCTTTTACATGCCTTCCATTTGTTTTTAACAAAAACATTTAAAAAAATATTAAAAACATTTTTTATGTCTTGTGCTTTTTTTTAAATGAGGGTTCACATGTAGCTTAGTGGATTTGATTGCACACATTTTCGCAATTTTAAATTGCTTTTTTAAAAAATTAAAATTTCTAAATAAACCATAAAATTTCAAATAAAATCCAAGAAATTTGTAAAAATAGCAAGAAAAGACCAACAATCCACTGAAATTTTGGCTCTCAAATATAAGTTAAAAAATGAGAATAAAAAATAGAAAAATTTTAAAAAATCTCATACAAACTTAACATTTTCATTAAAAAATCTCTAAAATTTTAAAAAATTAATTGAAAATTTACCTAAAATCTTGAAAATTTTCCAAAGAATTTTCATGACCCATTTTCAACCTTTTTATTATTGTTTGCATAAAAATAAAGTCCAAAAACCAATAATTTCAAATAAAAATAAAAAATCTCTAAAAGTCCAAAATATATAGAAAATTTACATGTGGTATTTTGGTATTTTTTCCTCACGCTGTAAATTTTCAGGTTGGTTGGTTAATATTCTGGGATTGCTTTGCGGTTTACGGTTTCCTCTCCATTAGTTGATTTGCTCATCCACTCACACACCCTATAGGTATCAAATTTTTCTTTTTTTTAAATGCACCACAAACCACATTTAATTGCTGAAATGAATCAGACAATCACACTTTTTATACACATCTGTGCTCAACACACACCATTTGATATAAAATAAAATAAACCTATCATTCACATTGCATGCGCTTCAAGCACTAAACACACACATTTGTAATTTGTAATAGAATAAATTAGTCGTCACTCTTACACGTGCTATCAAAAAAAGTGCTCCACACACAATAATTTGTAAAAATTAATATGCATTTAGAGACCTTTAGAGTTGAGTTCAAAGTCCGGGGTTCGTTTAATGTACCATGAATACATAATATTTTTTCTTAATGGATAAAAGAAACGTCGATTTTCTTTTTAAGGTTGATCACCTAATAAAATAATTCGCCCATTATTAATGATTTGTAAAATTCACCTACCATTAAATCTCAATCCATCGACACTACAGATCTATCATCTAATCAATGAACATGATATGTGGGTATGAAGGTAACGCGGTCTCTTAATTAGTCCATGTTGTCATGTGCAATTTGGTATTGGTTCTGTAGTGTCAATGTGGTGAACTTTGTTGTATTTTTTGTGTTTTGATGGTCATGTTGATGTGGTCTGGGTTACAGTATGTTATATATATTTATTTATTTATATTCTTGCTTGATATAGAGATCAAGGTGCCTATATGTTTGCATCTCACGAAGCTATTAGTTGCATGTGTGGGTAGGTCATACCGAATTTTTCCTAGAATGTGGCTTGCTTGGGGTGGTCTTTTGTGTTGTGTACAAGCTAATACTCTATCAAAATCTTATGTCTTTTGTTTTGCTATTTTGCAGGCTTCCTTTGTGTCTATCTGTGTGGTGTGTGTGTTTCGTTTTCATTTGAATGGCACCTCAAACTCCTCCCCACTCCAATATGTCCCTTTGGTCAATCGCAACTATTCTCAATTGTCGAAATCGAACCTTATTACTAAGTTCAGCCTATCCTATTTTGTGGCTCTCTCATTGCCTCTCATTCTTGACGACCCTACCTTGTGTGATGAATTATTAACCTCTTATAGTAAGTAGTCTGGTTTTGTTCATGGCACCATTGTCCTCATGACACCTCGAGGTTTGGAGAAGGCTTTGTCTCTTCCCTACCATGGGAAGACCGTTATGCAGTCCATCGACTCTTTTCCAATGCAAACATTATGAAGCTCGTATAGAGATAGAATAAGGACTTATTCGATGCTAAATGGGTCATCACTACCTTTGGTGTTTATGTTTCCATGATCTCTAATCCCTTTTGAAAATAATTGTGTCGGTTTCTTAAGGATAGGTTTATGCCTACCAAGACTCCATCTAATTACATGTCGAAGGAATTATTCACTACTTCCAATCAATGGTGCTAAAGGGCATGACCATTGATTGAAAATCTTATCTCCTTGCCAAAATGGATCAACACTTTATTAGGGTTACTATGGATAATGTGACTAATGTCACATATGGTTCTTACTTGTATGTTTTTGTGACATACTCTACCCCTGCAAATGAAATTCCATCACCTCCTCAAAATACTTGAGTTGTTCCCTCTCCTTCTACTAAAGATTCTAAACCTATCCCTAAAGATCATGACCCCCCTCCTCCTCTGGTCATTCAGAGGAAGTGCTTAAAGAATGTGGCTGAAACAGTTCTTGCTCCAATTCCTCCAATGTCAATTCCTACTACATCATGCAATACCCTTCCTACATGCCTAACTGCTACAAATTTATTTAGGGCACACAAAGGTGGTAGTTTGGATATCTTAGTTCCTTCTTTGTATTGCATGGTGACAAGAGATGCCATTCCATTATGATGTAAGGACATTCAGAGCTCCATAGAAATATGAGTTATAGCATATGATCAGCAGTTGTACTCTTCTTTCTATGAGGAGCTACAGCAATCTAAGGAGGAATTGCATAAGGCTAATACTGGGCTTGCCTCATCTAAGGTGGAAACTCTTTTTGAACTTTTTAAACCAATGAAGTCATAGACTAAATTGTTAGAAGCCCAAAAAGTGAAGATATCCTCTTTGCAAGCCCAATTGACTAAAGCAAAGGCTCATGTAACTACTGTCAATGAGGATAAGAATTGTTTTTTAAGAAAACCCATGAGCTTAAAGCTTTAATTACTACCCAAATAGTGGACTTATAGTCAACGAATTTCATAGCTGAGCATTAAAATACTAAGATTGAGGAGTTAAAATAACAATTGGCTCAGTTATGTTCCATTCCTCCAAGTCCTAATATACCACAATACCTTCTTTATCAGCTATGGATTTGGCTATTCTCCAACATAATACAACCTTGTGTCCTTTATTTCAAGCTAAGATGGAAATGCTTCAATTTAAAATGGACCTTTTGTGGTCTTTTTTTGAGTTGTTTATGGAATATATCCTGCCAAATCATTATTTCTTTGTGCACTATCAACAACAAAAGCTGGCCTTTTACATGAAGCTGTCCATTATGGATTTGCATCCTCCAGAGGATGGATGGAGTGGTACTTGATCCTCATATCTCCTAGTAGAAGTTGCTTGAATGGTCTTTGTAGATTCAATTATACTTGACATCATGTTGATGTCTTATATGTATCTTAGAGGTAATCTTCTAATTCTAGACAATGAGAATATGTTTTGGTATGTGGGGGACGTTATTTTGCAAGTTGTTCTTTATGTCCAACATTTGGAGTTGCAAATGGATATGATTTTTCAAGCCTATTCATCCAAAGTGGATGCATGTCTTGAAGTTTCTTGGCATTCCATGACAGAGTCTATTGTATTGAATTAGAAAACAACATTTGAAAGCCCCTACCTATTTACAAAATACTAACCAACTGAGGGAGGATATTTTAGTCCATGTTTCTAAAAAATCCCCTTTTGACACCTCTTTCTTTGAAGCTCACAATTGCCGATCTATTCTATGTCCATCAATACCTTCCCTGACTTATTATCAACAAATGGCCCACTAATTTGATTCTTATTTATCCATAATTCAATCGACTCCCCATGTTACTTCTCCTCTTCTTTTCCAACCACAAGGTGCTCCCCAAATTCCTATCTTTACTCATTACACATTCATTGTGATCGTATTTTCTCCCCTATTCCTCCTTGTCCTCTACCATCTACCACACTGCTTTCTACTTTTCTAGCGTATTTCTTAACTCCTTTCTTATCCAATTTAGTTAAATTACTTGAGTTTCCATCTTTGACTCCTTCTTTTTATGATTTCACATATCCTTCACTTCATCCCTTGATGCTTGTTCCTCTTCCTCCATCCTTATCTTTATTCCGAATCCCCCTTAGTTGGTTCATAGCCACTCTAGCTTTGATTTGCAAATACTTAGATGCAAAGGATGGAGACAAAATGATTCATTGTTAGGACCTCAAATGAATTGGCCTTTCATTCTAGGGGATTGGCATACTCCTATACAAGCTTATCAAAATTATGTGTAGTTTGTCCAAATCTATCATCATCAATCTACTAATCCTTCAGTTAGATTAACTACTCATGTTTCTTGATACTTAGCGTATATGCATTGTCATTCTCATAATGATCAGAAGCCAATACTAAAGTTGATCCCTGTCAGTTGGATATCTTGTATTTCCATGCTCTTTGTCTTCCAAGCAGATATCTTGTCCTTGTGGAGAGGATGTGTTGTTTGCAATTCTTTCAAAATCCTCCTAAGATATTTGTAGATGAATCCCTTTCCATGGATAGGTTCCAAAATCATCAATCCTTAAAAAGAGAACATCTTCATTGATGGTTTCTTTCTGGATGTAATTACTAGTTGAGCTTTAATGGAATCTCTTTTCATTCTTCCTTATTGGGATGTCATTCAGATTTCTATGTTATGTATTTGTGTGTGGGTATGTTTGATCTATGTTCTTCGGGAGATATAGTTCAAGAAAGATAAACAAATTTGAAGATGCTAATTTATTGATATGGCTCAAGTTTTGAAGACTTGTGAAGGAATGGAAGAACCTCTTATATCATTTACTAGTTTATTTGGTTATATTTTGTAAGCTAAGAATTGGTTTGTGCTTCAATGTGTTTTCCTTTTGTTAATATTTTTAATAAATCTATGTTATTTTGGAGATTGATGGGGTCGAGGTTGGATCATGGATACTGACTAATTAATGCTTGAGATAGAAGTGTTGAGCTAGTTTTTGGGCTTAGTATTCCTTGTTTCAAGGTCACAAGGACGCTCCCTAATTAAGTGTGGGGATATGTTGAGGGCTGAATTGACTTGTTTTGGGACTCATTTTCATTGTTTTTATGAACTGAATGGTTGGTTTTATGATGGATTGATTGGTTTTTGCTGAGTTTGGAAGTGTTTTGGAGTGCCTTGGGATGGGTTGAGTATGTTTAAGAAGTTATGATGGTTTTTGGTTGAGATATGATGTTCTAATAGGTTCTGTGAATTATATGTTTGGTTCTGATAGGGTTTGTTTTGCCTCTATTTTGGTATATTTTATTTCTATTTATAAGGTTAAGATTGTGAATGAGTCTTTTTAAGGAATGATTGAGAGTGTGTTAGAAGGTTTTGATGGCTTGAAGTAGTTTTGGTTTGAGCTGTATGGTCTTTATACCTTCTATAGACCTTCTGTAGTGTTCTATAGAGCTTCTATATCTAATCTATAAGCCTCTGTTTGCTTCTATAAGTTTTCTAATGGATGGATGTTTAGCTTGGGAAATGTTTTGCAAACTTGGAAGAGTAATAATGCAAGCTCAAATTAGCTAAAAGAAGTAGAAGTAGTAGTTGAGAACGAAAGATTGAAGTGACAATGACACTGATGAGCTTCCAAGGGACACTCTAGTGGCTCTGATGACTCTCCATATCAAGCATACTTCTTGGGAGGGATATCCACAACCAAGAGAGGATTGTTGAGAGTTATTCTTTGTTATTCTAATATACTATTGAGAGAGAGGATATATGAGGCAGATAGAGTATGAGAGATAGCCAATTTTCTATTAAAAATATTGTATCTACATGAGAGAAAGACTATGAAGACTATGAAGGTGATGAAATATGAATATTATGTGATAAATTCTATTCAAAGTTGATCATTCTTATGAAGAATATGTTGGTTTTCTATGTTGGTTACTACATGAGAGAAAGACTGTGAAGATGATAAAATATGAATACTATGTGATAAATTACATTCAAAGTTGATCATTTCTATGAAGCATACGTTGGTTATTTGATGGTTTCTATGAACAATATGAAGAATGTGTTGAATATTTGTTGTGATAAATCTATGGGAGATTTACAATATGATGTTGTGTGAAGATTGGTATTCTTTTTCTTGTGTGGTTGATTAAAGTATGAAGAACATGCTTGTTGATGTGACAAGATAGATTTTTCTTACAGTAGTTTTTTCATTTTGTTGGTGTTCTTTTTGGGGCTCCAAGTGGTGACTAGAGGTCCAAAATGAAATGTTATATATGCAGAGAAAAGGGTCATATCTCCCCAAACTATCTAAATCCTATAAGGTTTATGGATTACAAGACTCTATGTAGTAGATGGAAAGGTGAAGTTCATATTGCCAAAGACTATCCTAGTCCAACCCCTATGAAGGCTAATTCAATTGATAACTAGTTAAAGGCTTGAGAAACTACACCCAATTTGATAGAACTAGACATTGCTATGATTATGCTTGCTAAAAAGAAAGAACCAATAACTCAAAAAGAGAATAATACATGACTGTGAAAATTAAGCTTTCAATAGAGCCTGAGAGTAGTACTGTATAAAATAGTGTAGTACAAAGCACATGAGTGATGTAGAAGGACACATGGATAGTCCATGAAATAGAACTAGAGGTCCAAGAGATAGAAGAGATGGATGTATCTCCAGTAGGAGAGAAAGTAGGAATGCATCCACTTCTTGAAGAAAGACTCAAATTTTAAAGTGGGTGTTGCCCCATTCCCTAATCAGTTGGAGAAGCCATTAGACCCCATAAAAGAGTACAATTTAATGAGGGATTTAGATACATTCCATCCAAATTTAACATTCTAACAACTACTTTACCTAGTGATTTAATTGTGCAATGGATTTGTCCACATTGCAAACAATGGTCTTTGAGTCGTTTTGACATAATTTGAAAAGCATGCTCCATTTGTGTTCTGGTATTTTATGTGGTTAATAAAGTAATTATTTAAATATCAAACTCTTGAAATAATAGCATCTAATGAACCACCCACCTAAAAAGCTATGCTTAATTAAGAAAATAATTTAATGTGTCATTATTAACATAGACAATAAATTTATTTTCCAATAAATAATGATGGCATTTCTCCACCGCAAATGCAATTGATAAGCATTATTTCTTTGTAGTAGTGTAGTTCCTCCCTATATCAGTTGGATTCCAACTTGCATCATGAATCAAATAATCCACCTTATTATCATCTACTTGACATGAAACAGCTCCCACTATATACATAGATGTATCTGCCTAAATGTGAAATTCCTTAGTTCCACAAGGAGATGCTAATACTAGTTCTTCAAGCAATGTGCTTAAGAAATCAAATACTTTCTAACAAGCATTGTTCCAATTAAAAGGAGTATCCTTCCATAGCAAGTTTATTAAAGGGTGATGCACCTTCGCAAAATTACCCTCTTTAGAGACAATATGCCCTAAAAAAGTTACTTGTGAAACTCCAAAAGACACATTTATCTAGATTTAATGAGATAACAACTTCATTACTTCATTCAAACACTTGGGACAATAATTGAGGCATTTCTTTTGTTGTTCCAAATATGCAAAGCTCATCTAAAAACACTTCCGTCCCCATTGGTGGACAAAATCTTGATATGTCACTATCATAACATTTTGGAATGGGAATGTTGTAGATTGTTGCACATACCAAAAGATATCACTTTATAAGCGAATGTATCTTATTCAATAATGAAAATAGTCTTTGATTGATCTTCAAGATGGTTCAAAACTTGGTTATATCCACTAAATCCATCAATAAAAGAACTTAGCTCATGGCTTGCAACTTTGTCAAATGTGGATATACAAATGCAAGCTATACAACGAATGTGGCAATGAAAAGTCAACCTTAGGATACGTCTTTACCTTCTATACTAGTGCAATCCCAAGGATGTCTTGTTTGCAAGAATATCTAGCATTATCTACCTCTGAAGTTGAGTATATTTCAACCATAAAGGCATGCGAAGAAGGCATATAGCTTATTCATCTAGTAAAGATGAAGGCATGCCATTGTTGCATAATGATAGTTAGAGTACCATCATGTTGGCAAAGAATCATATGTTTATGCAAAAACTAAGCACATAGAATTGAGTATCACTTTATTCATTAGGTGCTTAAGAACAAGTGAGTTAGGCTTGTCAAAGCTCATATTGATGATAATCCTACACTTTCTCGACAAGACTATGCCCTCAAGAAAGTTTGCACATTGCATACAGTTTATGGGCATTGGGTGAGGGTAACTCACATGCATTTACTTCACTCATTTTCTTATTCTTTTGTCTCTCTTAAGTGAAAATTGGCCCTTAAGTGGGAGGTTATTGGGGGTAAATGTCCATGTGGTTGACCACCCATCTTATTCACTAACCCTAACTATATAGCTACACACTTAATCTTTATTCCTTGAGTGATAAGACAATAAGGTGTTGCTTACAAGAGAGATATTGGTGGATGCACCACAAACATAACACATTCTCTCTATTTGTGTGTGTGTGTGTGTGTGTGTGTGTGTGTGTGTGTGTGTGTGTGTGTGTGTGTGTGTGTGTGTGTGTGTGTGTGTGTGTGTGTGTGTGTGTGTGTGTGTGTGTGTGTGTGTGTGTGTGTGTGTGTGTGTGTGTGTGTGTGTGTGTGTGTGTGTGTGTGTGTGTGTGTGTGTGTGTGTGTGTGCGTGTGTGTGTGTGCGTGTGTGCGCACGCGCGCTCATGCAATCTTTGTTCTTCTTGTAGCTCCAATGTTTTTTGTTAAGAGATTAAACATCAATGTGCCAAATCCCATGGATTTATTGTATCTTTGCCTATAATTAATGGATCATGAACACAAATCTCTATGGGTTTTACTATTAGCCTTCCCACAATGTCCACCCAAAATGATATGATATAGACCATAGTGAATAGATTTAGTACACAAGCTTAATTTATTCCCTATAAAAATACATTGACCACATCTCAAGCTACTAAACTATTTATCAATACCATCTTCCCTCATCACAAATTCCCAAAACTAATACTTTTGGTCATGGTGATAGACTTTGTAATCATTTTTTGATAGCATTGTTTAAAAATCTAAGCTCTAGAATCGAGTTTGCCTCAACTTTCCACCCCAAATCAATGGCTAGACTAAAGCAACCAATAGTACTATCCTTGACTTTCTTACATCCTACACAATTGACCAACCATACAATTAGGACCATCTCCATTTTGTTTATAACAACATTCCACATCTAGCTATTGTTAGAGCACCCATTGAAGTTGTTTACAACAAGAAATTACTTGTTTCCATGACCACCATATCTATTGATGTTTCAACTACCTATACTCTAGTGACCATATGAAAATTCTAAAACAAGTGACTGATAAGATTAAGTAGTTCCAATTGAGATATACAACTCAATCCAATAACAAATGCAAGGCTATAATATTCAAAGAATATAATTTAATGTGTCTTTTTAAGGCATCTTAAAGTTAAATTAGCTCCAATATAATACATACCATTTTGTATTGTTCATAAGATTAACGATAATACATTTAAATTAGGCATTCATCCTCATTGGCAAATTCACATTATTCTAATCACATTATACCTTAATAGATAGATGGTAGATAACTAATATTTTATGTTGTGGTAATTAGATTATTAGATAGAATTATGAACATTAATTATTTAGAGTGGAGTGTAATTTAATGTGGATTTATTATTATTATTTACTTCATTAGCATGGACTTGTTGTATTTTTGGGTGCTCTTTAGTGTGCAAATATTGTATTTACATTAGCACAAGTTACTTATTTGGTTGTAACCTTTGTGCAAGGCCTAAAGGGCTAGATTATTATTTTTGAAAACTTTAGAATAGATTTGTTATCTAGTAGTTTGAAATTAATAGGCCAAAAGCATGGTGTTTAAGTTAAAAAACTCTAGAATGCCAAAAAAGATAATTTTCCAATGTATTTTTAACACAAAAAGATAATGCAAATCAATAAATATATACATAGGGGAGGTGCTCACTATTGGGGGGTAAAGGCACTTATGCCTATGTCACCCTATATTTACTACACATACTGTGACTGCACATCTGTACATTGCAAGTGGTGGGCGTCTATCATTGTCACTTTATTCTTTATTCTTTCAGTGACTATTGAATAAGGAAAAGCCAATCACACATTGTGATTGTTGGAGTTTCCATATACATGTTTCTTTCTCTTGCTCTCTTGCTCCATCTGCCATACCTCTTGCTTTCGCTTGTGTGCTTCCACTCAAGCTTCTTCCTTCAACTAGTATCAGAGCAAGCAGTCAAGTAGCTTCTTGATCCTTTGCTTCAACCTAGGTTCAAAGCTTCAGCTCAACTTCATGGCAACCATTGTTTTTGCCTCCTAAGGTATACATTGAGTCTTCCCTTCTCTTGACTTGTGTCCCAACTTGCTCTTGGCTTGTCGAGGAGCTTCTATGGGCTTATTTGAGACTTGTTGAGTGCTTATTGGGCTGAGAAGCAACCATTCTATCCATCTTGAGTGGATACATAGCATGTTGCAGAAGTCTGGACAGCTATGGGAGCTTAACAACACCTTCGTATTTTGGCCATAACTTTTGCATATGATATCAGATGCAAGTGTTCTATGGCTAGGAACAAAGAGTGCGATGGTAACTATAGATCTAAGCATCACAAAGTTGATTCTGTGTAGTTTTCAAACCTCTATTTTACACACAATAGAATAGTTTTGGTTTGGATAGTAATCATTTGATTGATTTATGCTCTATTGACACTTATGGGGAATGTCTGTAATGACCGATCAAAGCATAGAGGCTTTGGGAAACTTAGATAATCTGATTTTCATTGGTTGGCAGATGGATAATACATTCATGCTCCAAAAAGATTTTTGAATTGGTTAGAACTTGATTAGCTCAGATGCTAAAGTGTTTATCACTCTAATAATAGTTTGGGTAGCAACAAGCATACAAGAGTGAGCTTCATGCTTTGAATGCATATTGTGCCTAATTGTGCCTACATGGTATTTCGGGTATGCTACATGTCTACGATGATGTATAGCATTGATATATGAGCCTAGACATGGCTATGACATACTTTGGCACCTATATTTGAGTTGCATTTGATGTACTTGGACTTTGGTCAGTTGTTTTGAGCTTCCATGCTTACTCACTTATAGGTATTAAAGCTTCATTGGACACTTATACTCCCACATGTTTTTGTGATACACTTAGGCTTTGCGAATGCTTTGATTTATATATCTTGAGCTTTGCTTGCTCACTTTGCATTTCAAATTTTCTTCTAGTGGGAAATGCTTGTACTTACTAGTAGTGAAGCTTAGTTCTTTAGGATAGTGGGGCTCTTGGTTCATGTATATGCTCTCCTGCATGCTATTGGATGTAGTTACTCTCGCTTGTGGGCTGATTTGATTATGTATGCTTTGGAAATTGGCACTTACCTTTGTCATCAGTAGTTTGTTAGTGATATATATGCTTATGGGATGTATGGTTTACTGACACTTTGAGTTTGTGACAATCTTTGGTATGATGGTCTATGCTTAGCCATTACTAGTTACATTCTTTGTACCCCAATTGCTACTCGAATATCCTTGGCAGTGGAAGCTTTCTTTCTTGGCTATTTGCCCACAATTGGATTGACATATACTATTGCATTTATTTTAGTATTGTCGTAATTATAGTCTTCAACATTGTCTTGGAAAGCAAACATTGTATTTTGGTAGTCTAATGCTTGCAGTTGGTGGACAACTCTATACTTTGGTATTTCCTCCTACAAATCAAAATTCAAAAATAACACTATCTTCTTGTTTGACCACATCTTGTGGCTTATCATTCACAATGTGCGCAAGGTTTTCACCATCAACTTTTTATAGAGTCTCTAAGGGAGTACATGCTCTTTATTTCTCAAGTGGATTGTGACACATATAGGATCATGAGAGCTTCATTGATATTTTCCCATCTTGGGAACTTGTGTTTATTGTAGGAAAGAAGACTCTCACTCACTTGAATAGTAGTCAAAAGAGTGTGATGGCATAATGTGTTCAACAAGTGTCTCCTTCCTTGCCAAAATCCAACCTACGACCTATAAAGTGGACAAACATCCCCAATATTCTTTAATTTGTCAATGCATAGAGGAGGCTTGTATGGTCCAAGGGAAATAAACTAACAAAGTAGAGATCCTTTATGATACGTCTCTCAAGATTTCCACCTCAACTACATAAAAGGAAAGGTGCATACCTTGATTAATGTGGCACTACTACAAAAAACTACTTTACAACAAATGCATATATTGTCGGTGAATCTTCTTTACTAACATAGGTCTTGTTTGTCAAACTAACCAATGCAATGAATGTTTTGCTTTTATAAAAAGCTCAAAAGTGTTCCTACTTACTATGTTGATTTGTTATGGATGGATATAAGTCTCTCCCAAAAGTGTTCTTCTTTACAAAACCCTTATCTATCTTTAAAACTCTTTTTGGCTTTTGATCTCATTTGATTCAACATGTCCTCCCGCTCTTACAAATATTTCTACCGCCCATAAGCATGTTCCGTTTGGTGAAATTGATCATTGATGCTTCGGCCACCTTCATGTCTTAGTGCTATGTGCTCATTTAAGATATGGTTGATTTTGAATTTGAAAGCAAGAAACTTATTAAGTAATAGGCTTGGTCATATTCTTCATAATCTTAGATTGCATTGAAACAAGGAACACAATCATAATTGATATTTTCATAAATCTTATTGAATTTTTAAATGTAAGTTCCCCATACTTGTTGTCCCATCTTTCCAAGTCATTTGTAATTAACAAGGTTAACCTTGTTACTAGTTAAACATGACCTCAAGCTTAAAGAAATGTTAAGAATCCTCAACTTTAAACCATTGATTGAGTCCCTTCTTCATCTATGGATTGGACAAAGCCCAAATAATACACTATTTGCATGCAATAAATCCTTTTGCAATGTAATTGTGAAAGGGTTTGCCACCATGATTTGAGACAACTTCCATCCAATTTTTGAGGTTACTTTTCACTTGCTTGTTAGTATGGTAAGAGTTTGTTGTTGAGTTCACTCTTTGTCCAAAACTCCCCAATAAAAGTGTGGTAAGAGTTTGTTTCAAACTTGTAAGGGTTAGTTTAGATGGCCAACAAATATTTTTAAATCCACTCTTCTTTGTGGCTTTGTTTTTGTCACATAAGAACTTTTGCAAAAAAAAAAAGGTGAGGGCCTTTAATCAAATTGGTTTGAAGTTCAATCCTTTTATAACTCTCTCAACATATTGAAATGAGCCTTAGTACTTGTTCCATTGATATAACAATATATAATAAGGTGCATCATCCCACTTAATGGCTCTAATGGTCTACAAGAGACTATGGCTATTATTATTAATGGACTTTCAAACAAGCCATCATCCCAGTCAATGAATTGCCACCTACTTGTTGCAAAAGGCACTTAGTATAAGGAAAGTAACTAAATCAATAATCGTTCTTATCCAATTGAATGAAAAAGGAAATCATTCCAATGAGATAGTCTCTTCATTTTACTGCAGAAATGATTTGAATAAATAGTTTATTAATAATATTTTTCTCAAGGTATTTATCCAAATAGGTGAGAAAGTATTTGAATATTCTTTTGGAAAGCTATGGTTTTCTCTTGATCGCCCCTATGGTGTGATCTCTTATATCTTTTTTGGTCAAAGTTTTGTTTATCTAAGATTGTTAAAGGACCAAAAAAAGAACCTTTCAATGTGATCCCTTTATTGCTTTTAAAACTATAATGAAATTCTATTCTAGAATATCCCTAACCCACCATCTTCTTAAGTACCAATGCTATTAACAATAATGAATTTAGCCAATTGTTGATCTACATATTCCACCCTTTGAAGGAAATAGATTTTCTTGTGTTGGACCAAGTGCTTTCTCACTTCATTAGATAAATATGTGCTTAATCAACAATATAATTGTATTTATATTCAAGGAAATATGCTTTCTTATATTGAGCAGGTGTGTTTGCAAGAAGTAGATAGTCTATTGACATCTACTCCAAGGGAAGGGAGATTCTCTCATTTGTTGTAAGCTTTGATGAGGTGGTTGCATGTCAAGAAACAATGTTCATATGGAAATAAATTGTCCTAATTGTAGCATTGAAAATTGATTATCCAAGAAATTTAACTTGACAAACTCCCTTAGGTATACTTGAAAGCAAGATATGTCAAAAGACCAGGAAAGAACCAAAGATGGAGTGGATAGGAGAGGGTTAAATGTAAGGCCTAATGGGGTTTCGCATGTGAGGTGGTGATACCAATGGGCTTGTAAAAGACCCTTATGTTAAAGCAAGCATGTGATTAGTCAACAATTGACTTTGTTGTTCTATAGACTAATAGGACTCAAAACCATGTCAATGTTGTGTTTGTGAGGGGACTTCTCATGGGTAGGAAAAGCCTACTATAACCATTCGCATTGGGTGTGATTGTGTAGTAGTGTGGAGCATCCTGCATGTGCCAAAGCACCCTTTATTTGATAAAGACTAGCATTCCGTGCATGCAGAACACTAGGCCACCACGAGAAGCAACAAGTGAACAATCCATTTCTCCTCTTTCTCTCTCCTCTTTTCCCTCTCTATTTCTAATTTTTTTATCCTCTCTCTCTCTCCCCCCAATTCCCTATGTCTAATTGTCTCTCTTTCTCTCTCTCTCTCTCTGCCTTCTATAATAGTTTATTTTCTCTCCTCTTCTAATTCTCTCTCATTTTCTTCTCTCCCCTCTCTCTCTCTCTCCCTTTTCTTCTTTCCCCTCTCTCCTCTCTTTTCCTTCTCTCTCCCTCTCCTCTTTTTTCCTTTTTTTCTTCTTCTTCTCTCTCTCTTCATTCTCTCTTTAAATTTTTTTATTTTCTCTCTCTCGCTCTCTTTTAAAATTTATCTTTCCTCTCTATTATTCTCTCTCTCTTTGTTTATATTATCTCTTCTTCTCTCTCTCTCGCCCCCTCTCTCCTCTCTTTTCCTTCTCTCTCCCTCTCCTCTTTTTTCCTTTTTTTCTTCTCTCTCTCTTTAAATTTCTTTCTTTTCTCTCTTTCTTTAAAATGTTATCTTTTCTCTCTCTCTTTAATTCTCTCTCTTTGTGTCCAAATTCGCTCTTTCTCCTTTTCTTCTCTCTTTGTGTCTCTCTCCCCTTTTCTTCTCCCCCTTTCTCCTCTCTTTTCCTTCTCTTTCTCCCCTCATTTTTCATTTTCCCCACCTCTCTCTCTCTCTCTCTCTCTCTCTTAAATTTTATATTTTCTCTCTCTATAATTATCTTTCTCTCTACTCCCCCCTCTCTCTCTCTCTCTCTCTCTCTCTCTCTCTCTCTCTCTCTCTCTCTCTCTCTCTCTCTCTCTCTCTCTCTCTCTCTCTCTCTCTCTCTCTCTCTCTCTCTCTCTCTCTCTCTCTCTCTCTCTCTCTCTCTCTCTCTCTCAAAATTTATCTTTTCCCTCTCTATAATTCTCTCTTTATTCCCCCTCTCTCTCCTCTTCTTTGTTTTCTTCTGTTTGTATCTTTCTCTCGTTTTTTTGTTCTTTGTCTCTCTCCTCGTTTTTCTTTTCAATTCTATTTTTTTCTAATTTTTTTCTCTCGTTCTCTTTTCTCTTAATATTTTTCCTTTCTCTCTATTTTTCTCTTTCCTCTCTTCTCCTTTCTCTCTCCCCTATTTCCTCTCTCTCTCTCTCTCTCTCTCTCTCTCTCTCTCTCTCTCTCTCTCTCTCTCTCTCTCTCTCTCTCTCTCTCTCTCTCTCTCTCTCTCTCTCTCTCTCTCAAATTATATATTTCCTTTATATCTATCTCTCTAAGTCAAAGACTATGTCAAAAAAGATTTAATAACTAGGTTAATAAGAGCAGCTTAGTAAAGGAGTATGAAGTTCTATATGCAATTCAACGCTGCTTCCATGGGTGACATTGGCTTGCACAATATTGCGACGGAAATTAATTTTTGCTTGTTGGAGTCTAAGTCGTGCAATCCAAGTCTATTGGCATCTTCTGTCAAGATGTTTATCTTCACGATCGGCTCCACTTCATTGTGTACTTGAGTAGGTAGTAAGAGATGGAAGAATTCGTTGCTCCTTGAATATTCATGTGTGCTCCCCATAGGAGTAGTAACGTTGGGTGATAATGCACAACATTCCTCTATATAATTCTCTCTCTTCTTCTTCTTCTTCTTCTTCTCAAAGTGTGTGAAAAACTATATTAAAAAACTTTTGAAAATATTTAATTAAAAGAAAAGTTTCAATTAAAAAATTTGATCTAATTGAGAGAGAGAGAGGGGGGGAGGGGGGAGAAATTTAATTAAAAAGGGGAGGGGGAAGAGAAAGGGAGAGATTACACTTGAGAGAGAGGAGGTGGGGTTTTAATTTAAAAAAAGGAAGTAACAAAGAGAAAGAGGGAGACACTAGGCTCTCATTTAGATTAAACTTTTTAATTTAAACTTTTCTTTTACTTAAATATTTTTTTAAACTTTTTTTAGTTTAAAGTTTTTGGACATAGTTTTTACACACT
This sequence comes from Lygodium microphyllum, assembly GCF_053477565.2. NCBI lineage: Eukaryota > Viridiplantae > Streptophyta > Polypodiopsida > Schizaeales > Lygodiaceae > Lygodium > Lygodium microphyllum. The sequence continues at coordinate 7,905,018 of NC_141151.1, forward strand.
TCGAGAGGGAGATAGAAGAAGAAGAGAGAGGCAAGATAAAATTTGAGAGAGAGAGAGAGAGAGAGAGAGAGAGAGAGAGAGAGAGAGAGAGAGAGCTTAGGCTCTACATATGAGAGACACATACTGGGGGCGGAGGGGAGGAGAGGGGCTTTTAATTATTAAAAAGGGGAGGAAAAAGAGAAAATAAGAGATTACATGTGAGAGAGAAGGGATGGTATTTTAATTTTTAAAAATGAGATTTAAAAAATGGGGTATGTTCGAGAAGCCTTCTTGAGGTTCAGGGCTTCCTAAACCAATAGCCAAAGTAATATAGTAGTAAGATTAGATTCCAATACTTTATTGGTCCTCCATCACTTCTTTAGTGATTTGTCAATGCATTTTTCTAGGTTTGGATTGCAAGATGCATTTTCTAATGTTCATTTGCAAGTTGTCCTTGTATTTTCATCTCTTAGGGTGTACCTTGTCATAGTGCATTTTCCATTTGTGAGATTGAAGATGTCATGGTAGGGGACAATCTTACTACTATATTATTTTCACTATAGGTTCGGAAAGCCCCAAACCTCCAAAGGGCTTCCTGAACCTACCCCCTTTTCCAAACCTCCTTTTTCAATCAAAACCCCCTCCCCTCTTTCTCACATGTAATCTCTCATTTTCTCTTTCCCCTCCCTTTTTTCATTAAAGCCTCCTCCCCCCCCTGTGATGCACCTGCACTCGTCACGCACTCAACATGGCATAGAAAAGTAACACAATATGTGAGAGTAAGGTATACTCTTGTATTATTCAATCAAAGAAATGGTACAACATAGGCACATCCTAGGACTACACCCTCGTGACACTGCACATAAGAGGGTTCACCACTAGGTATAGGGAATCACATATAGAGTGGAAACAAGGTAGGGCTTTGAGTCACTACTACTCCCTATATAGGTGTTTCCAGTGATAACACCATGGTATAGCTACAAAGCCCTTACACTCACCCCCGCTTTACTGGATTGTTGTCCTCAGCAATCTAAGGGTAGCGTTTATTTGACTCATCCGGGTCTTAACATAGCTTTTTCTAACAAGCTAGCCAGTGTCTGCCAGTCTATGACGTGGTTGTTGGGACGACTGCGAGGTCTTAACATAGTCTATACTATCAAACTAGTTAGTGTATGCCGCACTAGGACTTGGGGGTCTTAACACGGCCTTTTCTAGCAAGCTGATCACTGTCTTCCCATCTAGACTTGGTAGGGCTCTTTTGTGTTTATTGGTGTTGGGATTACCATGCGAGTCCACCCTCGACTCAATTACATTTGAGGAGTGGAGGCGTTATGGGCCTATGATTGAGAACTGTTTGCTTGGAGAGGCTTAAGGGGCATTGGAAGGAGTAGTGGGGTTCTCCTTGAGCCAAAGGGTGAAGGTGTCTTTGCCACGTTCACGTGCCTCCGCTTTTGAAATCCAAGTTGCTTCCTTGAGGGGATGCCCATGCCACTTGGTGGGATACTCAGGGTATCCTCTTTGTTCCCAGCATCGGGGGAATGCTTCTACCTCAAAGGGACCATTGGAATGGAGCATTGGTACACGCAATCCCCATTGGTTGTTGGGATAGAACTTGCGCAGAAGACAAGCATGAAAAGCATTATGGACACATACACTTTCTGGCAGGTTGAGTTTTTAGATGACTTCATTCAGCACTTGGGTGATTCGGTAGGGTCCATAGTAGTGGTGATTGAACTTGGGAGTCATGTTCTTGGGGAGTTACATATTCTTAGAGCTGACTAGGACCATGTTGCCTATGGTGAATAGTACAGCCTTCCTCTTTTTGTTGGCTTGCTTAGTCATGGTGATTTTGCTGCTTGGCCGCTACATTCCGATCTCTCCATTTCTTCAAGAAATCCTTTGCATCTTGATCTTTAGCTTTGGCCGCTCTTGATGCTAAGGCAAGTGGGGTGATGACTTCTTTTCCTATGGCCAATTCAAAGGGCATGTAACCCGTGGCCGAGTGGATGGAGCTGTTGTAGTGGAATTCCAACACATCAAGGTACAAGGCCAAATCTTTTTAATCCACTCGAGCATAGCTCCTAAGGTAATCTTCAATGCCTTAGTTGAATTGTTTTGTTTGTCCATTTGTTTTAGGGTGGAAGGATGAGGAGAATCTCAACTATGTTTCTAGAGTCTTGAAGAGTTCCTTCCACATGTCGCTCATGAATCTTCCATCTCTATCTAATACTATAGCTAAGGGTAAGTCATGTAGTTTGAACACATGTGTGAAGAAGAGGCGAGCCACCTCCTTAGCATTCAATGGTGGTTTGGCAGGGATGAAGTGGGCTTGCTTGGAAAAATAGTCCACCACTACAAAGATGATTGTGTACCCATGGGATTCGGGGAGCTCCACAATGAAATCCATACTGATTACACCCCATGGGCAGCCTGGTACAAGCAATGGTTGAAGTAATCCTACTGGCTTTGAGCATGATGCTTTTACAAGTTAGTAAGTGGGGCATGTTTTGATGTAGTCAATGACTTCTTCCTTCATGTTGGGTCAAAAGAACTGCTTCCTAAGAGCCTCCAAGGTCTTGCTTTGTCCTTTGTGTCCTCCAAGTTTGCCATCATGTATTTCATGGAGGATGAGTTTCTTCAGCTCCACATTGTTGGGGATGTATAATCTCTTTCCTACAAATAGAATACCCTCCTTGAGGGTGTACATTCCATGCCGGGTCTTGTCAGCTTCCACATCTTGGATAATTTTGTGCATGTTGTGGTCCTGTTCCAAGGCCTCCTTGACTAACTCCATGAAGTTGCTACTAACCACATTTACGGCTTTCAAGTCAGCTTTGTGGCTCAAGGCATCTGCTATCTTGTTGGTGGAGTCGGGCTTGTATTTTATCTCCAAGTCAAATTCTACTAGAAAGTCTAGCTAGCAAGCTTGCTTTGCCAATATCTTGGGTTGTGATTGGAAGTATTTGAGGGAGATATTGTCGGTGAAGACTACTGCTGCTTGTCTTGAACATAATGCTTTCATTTTCTGAGGAAGTGGATGACTACAAGCATTTCCTTCTCATGTGCACTCCACCTTGTTTCAGTATCTGTGAACTTCTTGGATTCATAAGCTATGGGGTGGCCTTCTTGCATTAGTACACCCCTAATGCCATAATCAGATGCATCTGTGGAGATCTCGAAGGGTTTGGTGAAATTCAGTACCTTCAAGACAGGAGTTTGACTCATGCATTTCATCTGCTCAAAAGATTCCTATTGCGCACTTCCCCATGTAAAAGTATTATCTTCTTTGGTGAGGTGGGAGGGGCGGCGATGAGGCTGTAATCCTTGATAAACCTTCGGCAAAATACTATGAAGTCGAGGAACTCTCGCTCTTCTCTTACAGTTTTCAGTACATGCCATTTTTGGATAGCTTTCACTTTCTTAGGGTCCACTTTGATACCAGTTGCTCCTACAATGAAACCTAAAAATTCCAACTCTTTTACTACAAACTCACATTTTTCAAGTTTGGCATATAGCTTATGTTGCCGCAGCTTCTCAAAGACCAAGCGTAAATGTTGCTTGTGTTCTTCTAAGGTTTTGCTATAGACTAGTAGATCATCAATGTAGATAATGATTAAGACATCTATTTTAGGTCTAAAGACTCCATCCATGAGGCCACAAAATGTGCCTGGTCTATTACTTAGGCTGAATCCTAAGGCTAACCATTCAAAACTACCATATCAGGTGCGAAAAGCTATTTTAGGGATATCTTCTTTTGCTATGCAGATCTGATGGTAACCTAACCTAAGGTCTATGCGGCTAAAGTACTTAACTACCTGTAATCTATCTAAGAGATCCTCCACTAGGGGCATAGGATATTTTTTTTAAATGGTGATTTTGTTAAGAGCCCTATAATCTACACAGAATCTAAGTCCCCCATCCGTCTTCTTGACAAATAACACTAGGGCACCAAAGGGGGATTTACTGGGGCGGATAAAACCTTGTTCCTCTAATTTATGTAGTTGCTTCTTCAATTCCATGAGTTCGGTGTGATTCATGCGGTAGGGTGCTCAGGTTGGTGGGGAGAATCCTGAAATCAATTCGATCTTATGATCCGCATCCCTTCTAGGTGTGGTAGACCCTTGGGTAGCTCTGCTGGCATTACATCTTTGAATTTCTCAAGTATCTCTGCCACTTCTGTACTGCTACTCTGATGTTTGGGCTCCTTGTTGTTTTATTGCCCAATGGGTCGAATCATATACAAATAGATAATATCTCCTTGCTTGACTGATTTCTCCACCTGCTTGGCATTGCACATCATGATGCATGGCCTGATAATGGTCCCTTGGACCGGTGTTGCTTCGGTTGGTACTCTTGGTTGATTTGTACTTGACTTTAGTGTTTGGCATGAGACTCCTGGCTTATTCTCCTTCATTTGCACTTTGATTGGTGTCCTACCTGATAATTACATTCTTTCGCAATGTATTTTGACGCCTTCTATTGAGAGTGGAAAAAGACTGAATTTTTGACTGATTTTAGTTGTTTTTTAGGACTGAATGATTGATTTTTGATGGATTTAGAGTGATGTATGGTTGTTAATGGAAGTATTTGAGAGTGTTTTGGATGATATTGATTATGTTTTGGAAGTTCATGATGATTGATAGGTTCTGTTGAGGTTTTGATTGGTTCTGTATAGCTTCTGTTTTGCTCTGATTGTCTTCTGTATTAAGCATGGATTGATGATTGATAAGGATTGAGATCTTTTGAAAGCTTATTGAATAGTTTTTGATAGTTTGGAATGGTTTGAGTATGAGTTATGAGGTTCTGATGACCTTCTGTAACCTTCTGTAGACCCTCTGTAGAGCCTCTGTCTCTGCTCTATCTCTGTACTGTAACTGTCTCGCAAATGGAATCCATCCTGAAGAGATGGACTAACCATCATTTGGACGAAGGAATCCAAAAAGGAGTGTTTCTCAGGGGCCTACAACCAGAAGATCGCAAGTTCGTGGAATTGAGAAGACCAATCAATCTACAAGTTGCAGTGGAAGGTGAAGATTGTATGATGAAGTTGAAGCAAGACTGTCAATGATTCCAGGAAGAGGAGTCTTCCCTCCTCCCATGCCTGGAATGGTATACCCACCAAATGCAATCCCAGGGACAGTTCCCTACCCCTATCCCCAGATGCAAACAGTGATGCACTATAATGCACCTAATCCAGTGTGGTCATCGCAGACAACAGTGCCTCAAATGATGGTTCAACCACAACAACAGTGGCCTCAAACAGTTCCTCCAATGGAGACTCAACAATAGTGGAATCCTACCAACTGGAATCAACAACCCCAAGTCTCAATAGGAGCTCTGAATTAGAGCCAGAACAGAGGACCTTCTGGATTGACCCAACTAGTTTATGCAGTAATCATAGACGCTTCCAAAAACCCTACTACAAGCACTTCAGGAGGTGAAAATTTAAAGGACTACTTATCCAACTTAGTTGCAAGTATTAAGAAAGAGCTTCTAGATGTGATTACAGATCAATTATAGATGCTGAAGGTGAATACCGCCAATATATCCACTCCTGTGGGAGCTGGAAGAGATGTGATGCACTCTAATACATGGTGCGGAAAGTGCCATCAAGCGGGACATTTAGCCACTGAATGTACCCGAAAATCAACCATTCCTGGAGCCTTTTGTTCCTATTGTTTGCGGAAGAACCATACAGAGGATATTTGCTCTCTAAAAGAGATGCATGAACGAAGACAGAAGGATGAAAATGCAAGATTCAACTTGCTGGAATCCAAAATGACAACACAGAATATTAGACCCAAGCCTAGGGAATTTGGTTCTAATTTTGGTCCAAGGAGGTTTCCCTCTCAAAGTTACAGAGGACGACAGTCTGGTAGTGGACAGAGATCAGAGGTGGAATGCTATAGGTGTGGAGAAAAGGGACATATCACCCCAAATTGTCCAAACCCTAGACGATCTGTGGATTACAAGCCCTTGTGCAGTTGATGCAAAGGAGAAGGCCACACTGCAAAGGGCTGTCCCAGTCCAGCCCCTGTAAAGGCCAATGCCACTAATAGCCAACAGAAGGTACAAGAGCATGCCTCCAATTTGGTCAAGTTGGAAGTTACCGCTGTTACGCGTACCAAGAAGAAGGAACCTGTGGTTCGGAACGAAAATGACTCTCCTGCCAAGACTGTGAAGTTCAACCTACCTTTAGAGGGACAGAGCAGTATAGAACAGAACAGTGCAGTACAGAGCACTGCAGTGCCACAGAGAGTTACAGAGACAGTCCCAAAGACAGGATCAGAGGCCCAAGAGATGGATGATACAAAAGCACTTCCAGAAACAGAAGAAGTGTCGATGCTGTAATTACTAGAAGAAAAAGGAAAAATGAAAATGGGTGTATCCCCATTCCCCAGCCGATTGGAGAAGCCTGTGGATCCTATCAAAGATTATGACTTGGTCAAAGACCTAAACACTTTTAAACCAAACCTAACATTCCGACAATTGTTGATGCTGTCTCCTAGCTGCAGCAAAAGTATCTTGACAAGAAGGCGTGGACTAAGGATCGCTCCTTCAATAGCAACCAAGACCAATAAGCCCCCGGAGCCTGTAAAGGAAGTAGATGTGGCTAATGCCTTCCTAGATCTTGGAACCCCAAAGATTAGTGTATGGATAGAAGGATGCTTTATTTCAGATGCATTGATTGATGGAGGCTCATCAGTAAACATAATGACGGATGTCACAATGCAGGACTTAGGGTTGCAAGGAATTCAGCCTACACAGTGGCTTATTAGATTGGCAGACCCAAGCAGATTCAAACCGTTGGGCATCCTCCCAAGACAACCCTTGCAGGAAGAGACTATTGGCTGACATATTTGGTGGTCAAACCAAATTCTTATGGGACCTCATACCCTTTGCTGTTGGGAAGACCTTGGGTTTTTGAAGTAAGAGCTAGGACAGATTGGTTCAAAGGAACCCTAACCCTAGGCAAAGTACCCAACAAAACGGTGTTGAAGCTGTATGGATCACAAAAAGGTAATGGATCCACATCCATTGAAGTCATAACTAACTCCTCTAATGAGGTAACCGATGGTACATCAGGAGATGAAGAGGCTATTAAGCAGATCTTTCCTAAGAAAACAGAGGCACAGTCCCTAATAATGGGCACTGTAAGCCAACTGCCACGGGATGTAAAATCCTTGTCCATGGGTGAATACCTCCTGCCTCAACTAGAATTAACTTTTGAAATCACCTTTGACAGTGAAATAGAAGCATGGATGTACTGTTCTCCCTGTTACATGACAGTCGCAGAGACAGAGTAGAGACAGTACAAAGACAGTATAGTTACAGAGCAGAAACAGTACAGAGACAGAGCATATACAGAGCGGCTACAGAACAGAGACAGAGTGGATACAGAGACAGTCACAGAGATAGTAACCGATATAGAGCTAGAGCCAGAGCCAGAGCCAGAAGCAGAGTCAAAAGCTGTGACAGAAGCAGAAGCACATGCAGAGACAAAAGATCTGTTCTTCTCTTACAGAGCCTCTATAGAACCAGAGACAGAGCCTCCAGAGGAAGAGGATGAAAATGATAAGGAAGGAAATGAAGCAGGTTATGAAAGTGCAAATGAAGAATTTCCTCTGGTAGAGGATGATCTGGTTGATGTCCCTACAGAGACCTCAGAGGCCTAATATCTCAGTGTATAAGATGGAATGACCATGGTGCCATTTGGGTTGATCAATGGACCACAAAGTATGCAGAATCTGTATAAGCAATGGATTAAAGGTATAAAAATTAAGTTCACCAGTGGCTCTTGTCGCCCTGACCGTTCAGCCCAAAGAAAAGATGATGATGATACCTCCTGCCAACACAAGCTAGAGCCGTTAGAGTCCCGGCCTCTAGCAGGACCGTGCTATGTGACATTCTTGGACGCATCTTCTGAAGATGAATCCCTAAGTCCAAAAGAAGTCACTACTCACACAGAAGAAAACAAAGCTTTGATACCCTTCCAGCAACCTAAACAGATGAATGAGTTATCTGTTTAGAAGGAGGACACTAGTTCTAGCGGAACATCAGACGAGGATACTACTCTCTTGAAAGAGTCAAACCTCTACCCAAAAGCAATCTATGGGACATTTATCTGCGAAGTGGAAGGTGAAAGACAAGTAACACTCCTGGATATTGAAAGTACTTAACGTCACTTGAAAGTGGGTCTCAATCTTCCAGAAGAAGAATTAGTGGTCCTGCGGGACCTACTCAAAGAGAACTTAGATGTGTTTGCTTGGTCCTACAAAGATCTAAAGAGGATTGATTCCATAGTATGCCAACATCACATTGATCTAGAGCCTGATGCCAAACCTGTAAGGCAAAGACAAAGATGGATGAATCCTAATTATTCTCCTCTGGTGAAGGCCGAATTATTGAAACTTCTTGAAGCAGAGTTCATCTATCCCGTGGCTAACAATGAATGGGTTTCGCCCATTGTGGTAGTACCCAAGAAGAATGGGAAACTTTGAATATGTGTTGAATTTCGAAATCTCAATTCGAAGACGAAGAAGGATCATTTCCCCATCCCTTTTACAGACCAACGGTTGGACACAGTGCCAGGCCATGAGCTATATTCCCTCTTGGATGGATTCAGCGGATATAGCCAAGTCCAAATCACAAAAGAGGACCAATCTAAAATAACCTTCACCACAGAATGGGGGGCCTATGCCTACAGAGTGATGCCATTTGGGCTCTGTAATGCTCCTGCCACCTTCCAACGAGTAATGATGGCTACCTTCCAGAATCATCTGCATGATTTCATAGAGGTGTATCTTGATGGCTTTTGTGTCTATAGCTTGATCCATGAGCACTAGGGACACCTAGAGTAATGTTTTGACAGATGCCGCGAGTATGGGATCTCTCTCAACCCCGACAAATGTGTCTTTGGTGTCTCCTCAGGAGTTCTTTTGGGCCATATTGTCTCTGCACAAGGGATTGCAGTAGACCCGGCAAAGATTGAAAAGATTTTCGCTTTAACAGCACCAACAAACCTCAAGCAATTAAGAGGATTTCTTGGCCATGTGGGCTATTATAGAATATTTATTGCACATTTTGCAACTAAGGCAGCCCCTCTGCACAAGCTCCTAAGGAAAGAAGCTGATTTCCTTTGGATGGATGATTGTGAAGAAGCCTTTGATACCCTAAAACAGTGTCTGATCCAAGCATCTATTTTACAACCTCCTAATTGGACGAAGGAGTTCCATGTGCACACAGATGCATCAATTGAAGGGCTAGATGCTATCATATGTCAAAAGGGCCCCTCTAAATTAGATCAACCGATATATTATGCAAGCCGAAAGGTCACTCATAGGGAACGGAACTATACAGTGAAGGAGCTTGAGTGCTTGGCAATGGTAGAGCTTGAGTGCTTGGCAATGGTGTTTGCATTGGAGAAGTTTCGACACTATCTATTGTCAATGCATTTCAAGTTCTACGTGGATCATAAAGCCTTGTCATTCCTAATGAGCAAAGAAGATGTTAAAGGATGACTGATGAGATGGTTGCTCCGATTCCAAGAGTTCGACTTTGAAGTAGTCACTAAGCCTGGCCGTTCCCATGTCCTAGCTGATCATCTATCACGGATCCCTCAAACAGAAAAAGAGGAACAGGATGATCCAAACCTTCCTGATGCTTCCTTGTTTCTAGTTGAAACAGTTACTCCCTGGTATGCAAACATAGCCAACCTCTTGGCAACTCAACAGTATCCTCCTGGCATCTCAAGCCGTGAGAAGAAGAAGCTTATGTTAGAATCAGCCCCCTATACTTTGCTAGGCAGTGCGCTGTACAACAAAGGCAAAGATGAAGTGCTGTGAAGATGTGTTGCAGGGGATGAAATCAACATAGTATTGAAAGCATGCCATGACAAACCATGTGGTGGACACTTCACAGGAGAAGCGACAGCCAAGAAGGCTCTATTAGCAGGATACTAGTGGCCGACCCTCCATAAGGATGCATATGATTACTGTAAGAGATGTGATGCTTGTCAGCGAATGGGAAAATCCACCAAAACAAGTGCCATGCCATTGCAACCCATTCTTTTCCTAAAGCCGTTCGAGAAGTGGGGGATTCATTTTGTGGGTCCCATTGATCCACCCACTAGACGGAAGCAGAACAGATACATCCTAGTATGTACGGATTATGTCACAAAGTGGTGTGAAGCTAAAGCCCTGAAGCAGGATGATGGTAACAGTGTCGCTTTGTTCATGTACGAGAATATTATCACCCGTTTTGGCAATCCCCTCGAGCTGGTAAGTGATAGGGGTACTCATTTCCTTAACAAAATCATGGAGGAGCTGACGGAACTGTATGAGATCCGCTATCGTAAGTCCACTCCCTATTACCCCAGAGCCAACGGCCAAGTTGAAGTTACCAATCGCATCCTCTGCTCAATTCTGACAAGAACGATTGCCGCACATCGTCGCGACTGGAATGATCAACTTACAGAGGCCCTCTGGGTGTACAAAACCTCCCATAAGGCAACTACAGGACAAACCCCTTTCCAGCTAGTGTATGGTACAGAAGCTGTCTTCCCTGTTGAGCTGGAATTGCCTTCTTTGCGAGTAGCAGTTAAAGAACGCTTGGGAGATAGTGAGTCACTGCAACGCCATCTCCTGCACTTGGAATGCTTGGACGAGATACGGCGGATGGTCCTACAGTGCATGGAAACCACTCAAGCGAGACGCAAGGCCTATCATGACAGTTTCATCAAGCACAAGGAATTCAAAGTAGGTGGTCTTATCCTAGCCTATGATTCGAGATTTGGCAAGCTTCAACAATGTTGGATGGGCCCATACAAGGTACTAGCCATCAATCCTAACGGCTCTATTCAGGTACAAACCGTTGATGCCTCTAATGATCCTTTCCTCATCAATGGCTATCGCCTAAAAAAGTACTTCCCTCCCTGGGGATCTTGACAATCACAGTCAACCTACCCCTTTCCTTTTGGGTGTCATATTGTCCTTCTTGTCGTGCTTCTGATAGCCCTTATGATTCTCCTCATGAGGCGGTCTCGTTCTACTACCCCCTCTGTTGAGTGTTGAAATGACTTGTTTTTTTGGCTGATTTTTGTTGTTTTTGAGAGCTGAATGGTTGATTTTATGAGTCGATTGATTGGTTTGGAAGTGGTTTGAGAATGTTTTGGATGATATTGATTATGTTTTGGAAGTTCATGATGATTTTCAGTGGAGATATGAGGTTCTAATGATGTTCTGATAGGTTCTGATTGGTTCTGTATAGCTTTTGTTTTGTTCTGTTTTGTTCTATTTTCTTTCTGTAAGGAGGGATGGATTGATGATTGATAGAGATTGAGATATTGTGAAAGCTTATTGAATGGTTTTTGAGAGTTTGGAATGGTTTGAGTATGAGTTATGTGGTTTTGATGACCTTCTGTGGGTCTTCTATAGAGCTTCTGTCTCTGTACTGTAACTGTACTGTAGCTGTTCTGGTACTGTACTATGACTGTTCTGTATGCTTCTGTATGTGTTCTGATGGATGAGAGTGTAGCTTGGGAAAGTTTTCTAGCCTTGGAAAGAGGTGAATACAAGTGCAAAAGAGCTAAAAGAAGTGAAAGAAGTAGCTGCTGAAGACTCAAGTAAAGACTGGAGTGAAGTGACAGTGGTGAGCTATGAAAGGACATTGTAGTGGCTCTAGTGACTTTTTATATCAGACATACCTCTTGGGAGGGGTATCCACGACCTAAGAAGGATTATTGAGAGTGATTATGAGATATTTTAGTGAGGACATGATGTATTATTGATGGAGAGAGAGAGAGAGAGAGTCAGAGATAGCCAATTATACTAAAACAGAGTGATTGTATATGAGAGATTGAGAGAGAAGACTATGAAGATATTGAAGATGAATACTATGTGATGTATTTACATTTAAAGATGGTGTATTTCTTTTCTCTCTTTGTTATATTGATGGATTTTGTGAAGATATTGAAGAATATGGTTGATTCTATCAAATCCATGGGAGATCTACATGATGTTGCATGAAGATTTGTTGTGCCTGGTGTTCTTTTCTTCATTGTGATCATATAAAACATAATAAACAAGCTTGTTGATGTTACAAGATAGATTTTCTTGCAAGAGAATTCCCTTTTCTTTGGTGTTCCTCTTGGGGCTCCATGTTTTTGGTGCGCAGCCAGGGAAACTTGCCATCAACAAGTACCAAAAGAGGCTGAAAATGAAGGAAATGGCATTGCCAAGAAGAGAAGAATTCAATGGATGTTTGTAAAGTTCCTTTTTCCACTGAAGAGTTGAAATTTCTCATAATCAAAGCCACTTTTCACAAGAAGTTCATCCCACAATGGCGGAAACACATCACCATCATGATGCATGCTCTATGTGGTGGACAGTTTCCTCTTCCTATTGAAGCAGCAGAAACTTGCATCTTGGTGGCAAATTGTTTGGGGACAAACTGAAGAGCAGAAACAGAGAGAATGACCATACATGGAAGATTTGGCATTCATTGAGAAGTTTCCAGATATCATCAAGTGGGAGATTGTGAAGAAGCTTCAGGAGTCTTGGTCTGTGGAGGTTCACAGAGACAAGAAGGAAAAGAGTTGGAATTTGTTCGTGGATGCTCAACAGCAAGATACGTGGGATGCTTGGTGTACTGATAATCTTCTGTTTGTTCAATTAGCAACCCATTGGAAGTTGGTAGACAGAGTGTTTTTCACAACATACATTGTTGAAACCATCAGAAGCTAGCATTACTATGATGATGGCACCACCACAATGCTCACACGTATGCATTTTGACACCTTCAGAACCAAATACCTTCCTCTGTGTAGTGGCATGAAAGCAGAATTCAGAGACATTGAAAATGAAGAAGTAGAAGAAATGTTGGCAAGACAGTCCTCCAGAGACTAAAGCCTTCTGTTAACCCTCTGTGGAGCACTAACAACAGAGTGGAGCCAACCCCCTGATGAATGACGCAATAAAGAGGCAAGAGTTAGAACGAGTCCAGAGGTACGTGAGAAGAGAGAAAGTAAAAATCAAAGCTGAGAATGAGCTCGCAGCAGAGGCCGCCTTTGATGCCCTTGCGGAACTCTTTACAGAAGTCCCAATGGCACATCAAGCCCTTCCTCCTCCTGTTGGAGGTCCACTTCCAAGCCAGATCCATCCTGGAAATATTGATGACAGGCCAGCGAATGTAGTTCCATTGCCAGTTTTTAAGGGAGAGTACAATGAAGACCCTGATCTTCATGTGGCAGAGTTTATGGTAGCATGTGTGGCTAACAATGCCAAAACCCCTGAGCATTGGTTAGCAATATTCCCCGCTACTTTCAAGGACGCGGCATTTCAGTGGTATGAGAGACAAGCAGCATGAACTTTTGGCACATGGGACGACTTGAAGTTGGCCTTCCTCACTAAATTCAGGCGTGAAGGTTTTAAAGAACGGATGCGAGAGGAATTTATGAATTTAAGTCAGTCCTCTGGAGAAAGAGTAGAAGCTTATGTCTCACGAATGGAATTCATCCTGAAGAGATGGACTAACCATAATCTAGATGATGGCATTCAGAAGGGGGTGTTTCTCAGAGGATTACAACCAGAAGTCCGTAAGTTTGTTGACCTACAAAGACCAGCCACACTGCAAGTTGCACAATAGAAGGTGCAAGACTGTATGATGAACTAGGAACGATTTCCGAAATCACTTCTGACAATGAGATAGAAGCATGGATGTACTGATCTCCCTGTTACATGGCCATAGCAGAGCCAGAGACAGAGGCAGAAGATGAAACAGAGAACATGTTCTTCTCTTACAGAGCTCCTACAGAGACATAGCCAGAGACAGAAACAGAGACAGAGCCAGAGACAGAGACAGAAGAGGATGGAGATGATATGAAAGAAGAAGGTTATGAAAGCGAGACAGAAGAATCTATCCCACCCGAAGAGGTTATATATGAAGAAGAAGTTCCAGAAGCAGACGAGCTCATGCTGCGGGATAGAATCGCGATGGTACCATTTGGTTTGGTAAATGGATTTTCTCATATGTAAAATCTTTATAAGAAATGGGTTAAGAAGAACAAGCCGTCTTTCAGCAGTGGCTCTTGCCGTCCTAACCCACCTTTGCCAAAGAACGATGATGATAATGCACTGTGCCAAGCACCAGTCCCACGATTCCAATAGGCATCAAAGGGTCCTTGTTATGTGACGTTCCTAGATGTGTCATCAGAAGAGGAGTCTTCAAGCCAAGATGTAATTAATCATGAAACCAAACCCGAAACGGCTCTAATCCCATTCCAACATCTCAAGGAGCAACCTAAGTCTCCACCAAAAGAAGAAGTTGATTCTAGTGGGACATCAGAAGAGGATATCACTCCCTTGAAGGAGTCAGATCTGTACCCAGAAGCAATCTGCGGGACCTTCATCCGTGAAGTAGAAGGTGAAAGGCAGTTAACCTTTGTGGATGCAGATGGCACTGAATGCCATTTGAAGGTGGGTAGCAGCCTACCAGAAGAGGAGTTGTCAACCTTGTACAACTTGTTGAAAGAGAATTTGGACGTGTTTGCTTGGTCCTACAAAGACCTAAAGGGGATTGATCCCACAATATGTCAGCATCATATTGACTTGGAGCCTGATGCCAAGCCAGTATGGCAACGATAGAGGCGAATGAACCCAAATTATTCCACATTGGTGAAAGCAGAGCTACTGAAGCTTCTGGAAGCCGAGTTCATCTATCCAGTGGCAAATAGTGAATGGATCTCACCCATCGTGGTTGTACCCAAGAAGAATGGCAAGCTTCGTATATGTGTTGACTTCCGAAAGTTGAATTCCAGGACGAAGAAGGATCACTTTCCAATTCCTTTCACAAACCAACTATTGGACACAGTGGCATGACATGAGCTTTATTCCCTTCTGGATGGATTCAGTGGATATAACCAAGTGCAAATAGCAGAAGAAGACCAATCCAAAACAACCTTCACCACAGAATGGGGGACCTACGCTTACCGAGTGATGCCGTTTGGGCTCTGCAATGCCCCTACTACCTTTCAGCGAGTCATGATGGCCGCATTCCAAAATCATCTGCACGACTTTATTGAGGTATATTTGGATGACTTCTGTGTCTATAGTTTGATCCATGAACACTGGGGACACCTGGAACAATGCTTTGATCGATGCCGGGAGTATGGGATTTCCCTCAACCCCGACAAATGCATCTTTGGGGTCTCTTCTGGAGTTCTGTTGGGCCACATTGTCTCTGTACAAGGGATATCAACAGACCTTGCAAAGATCGAAAAGATTGCAGCTCTGACAGCACCCACCAACCTCAAACATTTGAGGGGATTCCTAGGCCATGTGGGTTACTACAAAAGGTTCATGGCCCATTTTTCAACAAAGGCAACCTCCTTGCACAAGCTTTTGAGGAAAGATGCAGAGTTTACTTGGACAGAAGAATGTGGCACAGCCTTCAACACTCTGAAGCAGTGTCTGATTGAGGCACCCATTTTGCAACCTCCTGACTGGACGAAAGAGTTCCATGTACACACTGATGCATCTATTGAAGGCTTAGGCGCAGTCCTATGCCAGAAGGGCTCCTCGAAGCTGGATCAACCCATCTATTATGCAAGCCGAAAAGTCATAGATAGAGAACGGAACTATACAGTGACAGAGCTTGAGTGCTTGGCAATGGTGTTTGCCCTAGAGAAGTTCCGCCACTACCTCCTGTCTACCCACTTTAAATTTTATGTGGATCATGAGGCCCTGTCCTTCCTGATGAACAAAGCAGACGTGAAAGGACGAATGATGAGATGGCTCCTTCTATTTTAGGAGTTCGACTTTGAGGTAATTACCAAACCTGGTTGTTCCCATGTTCTGGCTGATCATCTGTTGCGTATCCCATAAACTGCAGATGAGGAGCAGGATGATCCAGACCTCCCTGATGCTTCCCTATTCCTGGTAGAAACTGTAACTCCCTGGTATGCAGACATTGCCAATCTGTTGGCGACCCAACAGTACCCTCCTGGTATTTCTAGTCGGGAAAGGAAGAAGCTCATGTTAGAATCAGCCCCCTACACCCTGTTAGGTGGTGCATTGTACAAGAAAGGCAAAGATGAAGTGCTCAGAAGATGTGTTGCAAGAGATGAGATTGGGATTGTTCTGAAGGCTTGCCATGACAAGCCATGTGGAGGCCACTTTGCAGGAGAAGCCACAGCCAGGAAGGCTCTGCTAGTAGGATACTGGTGGCCTACCATTCACAAGGATGCCTATGATTACTGTAAAAGATGTGATGCTTGTCAGAGAATGGGGAAACCCACGAAGACAAGTGCTATGCCACTACAACCTATCCTTCCCTTAAAGCCGTTTGAGAAGTGGGGCATCGACTTTGTTGGCCCGATCGATCCTCCCACCAGAAGGAAGCAGAACAGATACATCCTCGTATGTACGGATTATGTCACAAAGTGGTGTGAAGCTAAAGCCCTAAAGCGGGACGATGGTAACAGCGTGGCCCTGTTCATGTACAAGATATCATCACCCGTTTTGGAAGTCCCCTAGAGCTGGTAAGTGACAGAGGCACTCATTTCATTAATAAAGTCATGGAAGAGTTGACAGAGCTGTATAAGATCCGCCATCGCAAGTCCACTCCTTATTACCCTAGAGCCAACGGCCAAGTCGAAGTCACCAATCGCATCCTCTGCTCGATCCTGACAAGAACAATTGCCGCACATCGCCGTGATTGGGATGATCGACTTACAAAGGCCCTCTGGGCGTACAGAACCTCCCATAAAACAGCAACAGGACAGACACCCTTCCAGCTGGTGTATGGTACAGAAGTTGTTTTCCCTGTTGAACTGGAATTACCCTCTTTGAGAGTGGCTATCAAAGAGCGTTTGGGGGACGATGATTCACTGCAACGCCGTCTTCTACACCTGGAATGTTTGGACGAAACTCGCAGGATGGCTCTACAGTGCATGGAAGCCATGCAAGCTCGATGCAAGGCTTACCATGACAACTTCATCAAGCACAAGGAGTTCAAAAAAGGTGATTTAGTCCTAGCCTATGATTCACGATTTGGCAAGTTTCCTGGCAAGCTCCAACAGCGGTGGATGGGCCCATATAAGGTACTTGCTGTCAACCCTAATGGCTCTGTCCAAGTGCAGACCGTTGATGCCTCTAATGATCCCTTCCTGATCAATGGATATCGCCTGAAGAAGTACTTCCCTCCTTGGGGATCTTGACAATCATGGTCACCTGATCCTTTCCCTCGTTGGCGTGGCACTGTAACTCTTATGATGCTACTTCTGATAGCCGTTCTTCAGCCACTCCTGATAAGTTGGACGCAACCCTCTGTCCCCTCAACCCCACCTTCCAGCCTTGATCTCTTATCCTCTATTTTCCACCAGCAACGGTGGCGAGGTGGGTTCTGACAAATGGTATTTCTACCATTCCCTTGCTTAATTCGAAGAGAAAAAAAAAAGAGAAAAAAAAACATATCGGTCATGGGAGAAAAGGACTTAGATCCCTGTCATGCCGACCTATTCTTCAAGAAAAGGTGGAAACACCCTCGGGAGTAGGAGAAAAAGAAGAAAAAAAAAACAAAAAAAAGAGAAAAACAAAATTGTTATGGGAGAAAAGGAAGCAATTCCCTGTCATAGCAGGCCTCGTTCCAAGAAAAGGTGGCAAACACCCTTGGGCGAGAAGCTGGCTGTGGAAAAGGTAGCAACACCCAACAGTCCAGAAAGTGGATTCATCAATTGATATCCCCAGGATCCAATTCTGAAGCTGCCTCCCTTGGTACGTTATGTCCTGGGTCTCTCTACAAAGTGTCTAACTGTCCTCCAGCAGACGGCATGTCCTGTCCAACACAATGTTTGATCTGATGGCTGTCTCCCTGGGTATGCCTCTTCCACAAACTGACGACGCGATCTTCATCGACAAACAATCGAGTGATGTGAGCTTTCATCCTAATCGGATGGGGAAGTGAGTATGGTTGCCCTCTGTAACTATCAACAGAGAGTGAGACAGAGGGTGGGGCGAGTGACCAGTCTTTTCCCTTCAAATCAAATGAGAGACGAGAAGTGTGAATGAAGTGTTGCACGCACGGGATGGGCCTCTCAATGCACAAAGCACAATTTGTTTCTGTGCACTGCACCATAAGGCTCCCTGGCCTTTCTTCTCGCACCGTATGCCAACACAGGGCGGGATGCATAGTTGCACCATCAAATGCGCACAAGGCATACAACCTTTGCACAAGTGATCGTGAGGATTACATCAATGGGTTTCAGGAAATGGCTGCCCTCCTGTATCTATCAACAGAGTATGAGACAGAGGGTGGGCTGAGTGTGACTGGAGTTTCTTCCATCAATTATTGAGACGTGAGATTGAGGGACGTTACGACACTCGGAGTCAGGTATATTCCCGTTTTCCTATGCACCCACGGGATGGGTCTCTATCATCATCACAAGACACATCACCATGTTCTATACACTACATTGTAAGGCTCCCTTGCCTTCCTCCTTGCACTTATGCCAGACGGGTTGGACGTACTGATGCACCATCAACTGTGCACCCTGGCATACTCCCTCTGCACCATCCCCCTTGTCGATTTCTAAACCGGGTACGAGATATGGGTTTCAATCATTCTTCCTCGAGTGATATTAGTCATGGGGCGAGTGATAGTTCTTTCATTCCATTTGAGTGACTGTGAGTTGAGTGCAACATCCCTCATCATCGGCGAATTTCCTGCGATTCCTTCAACCAGCTACCTCCCTGGGTGCTATTGCGTGGTCCCTACCATGAAGGACGTGTGCTGAGAAGATGCCTCGGTACCTCCTGCAGCCGACAACAACACAGGACGGGCCATCGACAATCAACCTTAATCCTCAACAATATGGGCCAAGTTTTTCTAACCCTACAACTTCTGTTTCTCAGTGACGTTCGTGTTTTAAGTGTGGGGACGTTAATGGATTTGCTGTGGTGTAGTCCTAGGTCCATGTTGCTCGGTTAACCCTGCCCGTTAAGGTTTTAAGTGTGGGGACGCGTCCCTGCGCGTCTACATTGCATACCCTCTGCATATGCCTCAACCTGCTAATGCCTCTATGCCATAACTTGTTTTTACCTTGATGGGGTCCCTTTCCAACCACCCGTCCATTTTTCCCTCACCCTCGGGGCTGTTCCTTTGCAGTTCTCCTTAATTCCCTGATTTTGCGGTCCTGCCATGTGAACGCATCCTACGTTCACCGAAGTCCACATCCAACCACGTAGCCCTGTTCCTCCCTTTGAAATGACCATTTTTCCTTTTTACCTACCCTGTTCTAGTGCCCGATTTTTGAGTTATTAATTTTTGAAGCATTTTGTGCAAATTAGCCGGTTTTCCATGTGAACGTGCTTTGCTTGCTTCGGAACCGTGATCTGACGTCATAGCCCTGACAAAAAATTTCTCCCTAATATTTTTCCTTTTTACTCCATGTCATTCCGATGCACGGTTTGTCCAATATTAATTTTGCGGTTTTTTAAGACTTTTTCGTGCGTCTTTTTGACATTTTTTCATGTGAACCTGCCCTATTTGCATCAGAATTCCACTTTGATTTGATAGCCATGTCCCCCACACATTTTCCCACCTTTTTCCTTTTTCCTCCACCCTCTTTCAACTTCTGGATTTTTAATTATTACTTTTTCGATGTGTTTTCGGGTGTCTTTTTGGTGTTTTTCGCATGTGAGCCCCTCCTACTTCCGTCGGAACTGCGTTTTGACATGACAACCCTGTGTCCCCCCTTCCTGTGGACATTTTCCCTTTTTACTACATGTCATTCCGGTGAGCGATTCGTCTAATATTAATTTCCGATCCTATTTTTGGGTCTGTTTTTTGGGTTTTTCTCACGTGAACGCATTTTATCTCAGTGGGAACTATGTTTTGACATGATAGGATTGTCAGGCACATCTTTTTGCACATTTTTCCATTTTCTTGCACCTCGTTCCAATACCCGGATCTTTCGATATTAATTTTTACTTGCGTTTTTTGATCAGTTTTTTACGTTTTTTGCACGTGAACGCCCTGTCTTTCCCCCGGAACCCCCGTTACACATTTTCCCTGACTTCCCTCTACCGTCCTGCCCACTTTTTGCTTTTACGACATTTTGTTTTGATGATCGGATTGGGAGATATTAATTTTTCTTTATTTTACGTGTTTTCGCGTGACTTGTCCCGCGCGTGAACGCGCCCGTTTTTGCTTTTATGCGTCTTAACGCACATCAATCGTGTCCACGTGCCCCGTAACGCCCTCCCGGCACTCTTTTGATCCCGTCACGGCAAATTTTTTTTACCTCGCCTCGTGCATGCGCGCGAGACGGGGGTACGCCTGTCCTTTATGGGCCCCCCGCCCATTATTTTCCCTTGGGCACCCTAACCCATGGGCTCCCCTACCCCTACCCTTTCCCCATGGGCCTCCTGCCCATCCCCACACCCTTCCCTATGCCCACCCCACCCTATGACCCCCTTCCCCCCTACCCTTCCCCCGGGCACCCCACCCCCTTAGACACCCCCCATGGGCCCCTGCCCATCCCCACACCCTTCCCTATCCCCCCCTACCCCGACCCCTTCCCTCCCCCAACTACCTCTCCCTCTCCCTCTGTGTGTCCCTCCCCTCCCTCCATCTCTGATCCTCCATCTCCCTCTCCATCTCACCCTTCTCTCCTCCCTCCCGCCGCCCTCCTTTCCCTCCTACTCCTCTTCTTCCTCCCTCTCTCCTACTCCTCTTCTTCCGCCCTCCCTCCTACTCATCTTCTCCTCCCTCCCTCCTCTCCCGCTCTGCCCGCCTTCGTGGCCTCCTCCCTCCTCGCTGCAGGCCGCCCTCCGCCATGACCCCTGATGTGCACCCCGCCGCTGACGTGGCCGCCTGCTGACGACGCCCTGCCCTCGCTGACGGCCGCTGACACTGCCGTGACCGCCGTTGTCGCCAACGCAGCCGTCTGTGGCGTCCTGTGACGTGGCCGCCTGCTGACGACGCCCTGCTCCACACTACTGACGAGCGCCCCTCCTCTGACGCTCGCGCCTACCCTGTCCACCTCGTTGCCAAGTGGTCGTCGCCTAGCGCCCCTCTCCCTCCTCGCCTTGTACGCCCGTGCGCCCCCTCCTCGCCCTGTACGCCCGTGCGCCCCCTCCTCGCCCTGGACGCCTGTGCCTCCAGCCCCGCCGGGTGCCGCCTCGTGACGCCCTTGCCGCCGAGTGACGCCGCCTTGCCCGCCGTCGGCGCCCTCCTTACGCCCGCGCTCGTTGACCTCCTGCCCTCCTCCCACCCTGTCCGCCCTGCTGCCCTGCCACGTCCACCCCCAGTCAAACCCTCCCACACCCATTACCCCCCTAAGCCCCCCTTCCCCCCCATTACCCACCAACACTTCCCTTCCCCCCAATCACACACTCATCCCACAACCCCCCCTAAGCCCCCCTTCCCCCCAATCCACACTCATCCCACAAACCCCCCTAAGCCCCCCTTCCCCCAATCACACACTCATCCCACAACCCCCCTCTAAGCCCCCTTTCCCCCCACCTTTGCACAAACCCACCAACCTACCCTCTGCAAGCGCCCAATCCCACCCTCACACTACCAACAAACCCCCTTCCCTCTGCAAGCCCCCTTCCCCCCCCCCACATGCACACCCGCAGATCACCCACCACACCCCTCCATAAGCCCCTGTTCCCCCGCAGAAACCCAACAGCAGGAACCTTCCCGTATGTCCCCCTTTCACCCGCCGAAATCAGCCGCACCCGCAGCAATTTCTGAACCACGCAGAAACCTGCAGCCCATTTTCAGTCCACGCTCACCCGCACAGGGTGCGTTCGCACGCGTGGTTGTTCGTGTGTTCATGTGCGGGCGATCGTTAGCTGGTTGCTGGCACACAGCTGCCACCAACCTATTTCTGGGTATTTTCCCAGATTTTTAATTCAAAAACCCGCAAACCCTTTACGAAAAAAAAACATTGCAAAATTAAAACAAAATCATTACCAAACACTTAAAATTCTGAAAAAAATTACGGAAAAATCTAGAAACATTCCCACTATTTCTTCAACAAATTGCCATGTTTTTTTCTAACCTACAAATTTCAAGAAAAAAAATTCAGACCCCTTTTAAAATTCAAAATTCTTTTAAAAATACCCCAAAAAATGAAAAAAATCATTAAAAATGCTTAAATTTTCCAAATTCATTTCCAAAAAATTCCTAATAATTCCATTAACATTTATACTTATTTTTGGCATACTTTTTAATCTGAAAAAATACTTCATGAAACACCTAAATTTATCAAAAATAAACAAAAATCCTTTTTCATTCAAAATCTCAACTGAAAAATATCGAAACAAATCCAGATATTTCTGGATTGAGGAGAGCGTATTCTTTGCATTTACATACACCCACTACCATGTATTTTTCTTTTCTTTTTTTTCAACTACCCCAAAATCCACAGTTAATTATTAAAATGAATCCTAAACACCACCATGGCACACGCATTCGCGCTAAACACACCATTTTATAATAAAAATAAACCCGCCGTTCACTTAGCATGCGCTAAGTGCGCTTAAGAGGTACTTTAATATTTTTAATTAAAATGCACCAACCGTCACAAGAGCACGCGCTGGCAAAAAAGCGCTCCACATCACCTTAATTTTTAATAAATGAACTTGCATTTAGAGACCCAGTCTGGGTATCGAAGTCCGGGATTCGGATTAAAGCACCGCTTTAACCTAATAATTGGTAATTAAAATTTTAAGAAGGAACCGCCGTTTTCTTGATAAGGTTTATCACTTAATAAAAATTCACCCATTTCTTAATAATTTCCTAAACTGAACCTTTCATTAAATTAATTTCCCCTCGCTGCACTTATTTTCCTTTTTAATGAACTCGTTTCGTGGGATGGGTATGCGAAGACTTCGGAGTTGTCTCCATGGTTCAAACCTGATTATCAAAGTTGTGGTCTTGATATGTGTGGGTTGTTGTGATGTTTTGGTTAAGTTTCTTTGTTACGGTTAAGGGTACGGTGTGTAGTTTTTTTTCTTTATTGCCTGATACGGGGATTTAGGTGTTTGCATGTTGCATAGCATGAAGCTTTCGATCGCATATGTCTAGAGGTCATGTCGAAATTTTTCTAGGCTGTGGTTTGCTTGGGGATAGTTGGTCAAGTCACGTTTTACCGCTTTGGTTGCTATCTTATTCTTGGTTTTTTGTATGTTGCTTTGCAGGCATTCTCCTTGTTTGTCTGTGTTTGTGGTGTGTGTGTAACCATCTGAATGGCGCCTTCTCACGCTCCTCCCCCTATCCAGTATGTCCCACTAGTCAGTAGGGATTACTCTTCCCTACTTACTTTTGAGCCTCTCACGAAGGCGGGACTCACACCTTTTGTAGTTGCCTCCTTTCCATTGATTCCAGAGGATCCATCAATGTGTGATGAGTTTCTAGCCTCCTACAACAAGAAATCGGGACTGGTCCAGGGTATTTCTATGACTTTGACACCTCGAGGCCTTGGGAAGGCTCTGTCTCTTCCCTTCAAAGGTGAACCCTTTGTTACCACTCGCCAGCTTTTCTCTAACGAAGAGATTTTGAAGCTGTTACAAAAGTAGACAAGGGAAATGCTGGATGTTAAGAAGGTGATCAACTCTTCAGGAGTTTCTTTTTCCATGATCACTGATCCTATGTGGAAGTTGGTCTGTTAGTTTCACCAAGACAGGTTTATGCCTGCAAAAACGCCATCCCATTACTTGTCCAAAGAGCTTTTCACAGCTTCAAGGATGGTGTTGAAAGGAGTAGCTATTGATTGGAGCACTTACCTACTCACTAAGATGGATCAACATTTTGTCAAAGTCACCAGGGGCAATGTTACCAATGTCACATATGGATCGTACTTGTCTGCCTTCTTGACCTATTCAGGTTTACAAAAGAGTGTGCCTCCACCTCCTCCATCTGATCCAGTACCTCCTCCTCCACCTTCAGATGAGTCAAAACCAATTGATATAGAGGATTTGGATTCTCCGCCTCCCCTGGTCATACAACGCAAATGCTTGAAGCGGGTAGCAGATAAAGCTCCTTCGGTTCTTCCTTCAGTGCCCATTCCTGCTACCTCTGGCAGTGATCTCCCTGGTTATCTCACCTGTAATAACCTGTTCAGAG
Source organism: Lygodium microphyllum (assembly GCF_053477565.2). NCBI lineage: Eukaryota > Viridiplantae > Streptophyta > Polypodiopsida > Schizaeales > Lygodiaceae > Lygodium > Lygodium microphyllum. The sequence continues at coordinate 7,929,129 of NC_141151.1, forward strand.
CACATCGCGAAGGTTTGTTGGATATATCAGTCCCCTCACTGAACAGTCTAGTCTCGGGAGATGCCATTCCTTTCCTATGTAAAGACATTCAGAGTTCCATTGAATTGTCAGTGACAGCTTGTGTTCAACAGCTGTACGCTTCCTTTTATGAAAAGCTGATGTAGTTTAAGGACCAGTTGCATAAGGCAACATCCGAGTTAGCCTCTACTAAGGATACCCTAGCAGATTTGTTTAAGCAGATGGAGCAACAAACCCAACTGATTGCAACCCAAAGAAATGAGATATCTTCTTTGAAGATCCAGTTAATAGAGGCTCAATCAGAGGTTACTAGCCTTTCAGAGGAGAAGGAGAGGATGTCCAGAGAAGCGCAAGAGTTCCAAACTCTTTTAGATGTCAAACTTTCAGCCTTACAGACTGCTAATGACATAGTGGAATCACAAGCTTCCCAAATCAAGCAGTTGCAAGATCAACTAGCAAAGTCACGGTCTGTTCCTCCAAGCCCTCATGTTCCTTTGATCCCTTCTCTCTCACAGTAGGACTTGGCAGCTCTTCAGAGACATGCTACCTTGTGTCCTCTATTCCAAAATAAAGTGGAAAGATTACAATCCAGAATGGATTTGCTATGGTCCACATTTGAGCAGTATCAGGAATATGTTCCTCCAGACCATTCTTTCTTTGTCCACTATCAATTACAGAAGTTGGCCTTCTACATGAAGCTTTCCACGATGGATTTACCTCTTCCAGAGGATGGTTGGAGTGGGGCTTGGTTTGCTGAGTTGCTGATAGAGGTGGTAAGGATGGTGTTTAAAGATTCTGTCACGATCGATACCATGTTGATGTCATATATGTATCTACGAGGAGACTTGTTGATTCCAAATAAAGTGGATATGGCTTGGTATGTGGGGGACGTGGTTTTACAAGCTGTTTTGTATGTCAACCATTTGGAGTTGCGAATAGATGACATGTTTCAGAGTTACTCCTCCAAAGTGACTACTTGCTCTGATAATTCCTAGCATACCATGATTGATTATGTGGTCCTGAATCAAAGACAGAACACAGCCCCTACCTATGCCCAGAGCACTAATCAACTAAGGGTGGATCTCTTAGCTTATCTTTCCAAACATAATCCATTTGATTCTACCTTTTTTTATACCTATCATAGAAGATCTCTTTCAGGACCTTCTATTCCTACCCTACTCTATTACCAACAAATGGCTCACCGATATGATATATATCTTTCCCTCTGTCAAACTAATTCCACAACTATCTTACCCCTCTTTTCCAACCTTCATCTTTTTCTCAAATTCCCATCTTTACATACTGCTCTTTTATCGAGGATAGAGTATTTTCCCCTTCTCCACTATGTCCTTCTCCATCCATTCATGTACCTTCTACCTTTCCTATTTATCAGTTAACACCCTTCTTAACTGATTCCCTACAATTTTCAGCCACTCCTTCTTTGAATTATTCTTCCTTTTATGATTTTGCATACCCATCTCTTCATCCACTTTTCCTTATTCCACTTCCCTCTCTTGCCACTTCTATATTTCAACCACCTCAGTTGGTTAGTGACTATGACGGGTTTGATCATCAGATTTCCAGAAGAAGGGGATGGAGCTCGAATGATTCTCTTACAGGACCTCAGATAAACTGGCCAGTAATTCCAGGAGATTGGACAGCTGCCAATCAAGCATACCAGAACTATATATTTTGCTCAGCAATATTCCCAGTCTGCAGATCCTTCAGTGAGATTAATTGCTCATTTTGCTTGGTATCTGGCGTATATGCATAGACATTCTCATAATGATTCCAAGTCTATTCCAAAGTTGTGCATGAATGTCAATGTGAGCATTGATTCCCAGCAGCTGGATATATTGCATTTTCATGCCCTTTGTTTGCCTAGCAGATACCTTGTCATGTTGGAAAGGATGTGCTGCCTTCAGTTTTTTCAGAATCCTCCCAAGACCTTCGTAGATGAATCCTTGTCTATGGATCGTTTCCGAAATCACCAATCTTTCAAGAGGGATCATCTTCATTGATACCCTTTCCAATGTATGGTGGATACTTTTTTATGAAAATCTCTCTTTTTGGAGGAGTCATTTAGATGGTTGTGTTGTGTGTAGTGTTTGTGTTGTGGGTTAATTGATGTAATACGATCGTGGTGATTGCCTATTGGATTGGCTTTCGTGTGAGCTACATTTTTGAAGAATTGTGGTGATGGGGTCGTGGTTGGAGAGTTGAAGATGCTGATGACAAAGAAGAAGAAACCTCTTATATCCTTTACAAGTTTGTTGTGATTTCTAGTTTGATAAGAAGTGTTAATGTATAAAGGGTTTTCCTTTCGTTGTATTTTTATATCAGATACAGGTGATAAGTTGGGGTCGTGGTTGGATGGACTGTTTTTGAAGAGATATTGAATATCAAAGTTGAGCTTTTGAATGAACTTGTATTCCCTTTTTCCTGGGTCGCGAGGACGCTTCCTTATTAAGTGTGGGGATATGTTGAGTGTTGAAATGACTTGTTTTTTCGGCTGATTTTTGTTGTTTTTGAGAGTTGAATGGTTGATTTTATGAGATGATTGATTGGTTTGGAAGTGGTTTGAGAATGTTTTGGATGATATTGATTATGTTTTGGAAGTTCATGATGATTTTCAGTGGAGATATGAGGTTTTGATGATGTTCTGATAGGTTCTGATTGGTTCTGTATACCTTCTGTATAGCTTCTATTTTGTTTTGTTTTGTTTTGTTTTCTTTCTGTAAGGAGGGATGGATTGGAATTGAGATATTGTGAAAGCTTATTGAATGGTTTTTGAGAGTTTGGAATGGTTTGAGTATGGAGCACATTGCTTATTTTGGTTCATCTCTCTCATTGCCAATTCATATTGGATACCTTGTGAGGTTTTTCACCATGTGAGATATCAACCACCAATCCATTATCGTATTCTCACCTTGCCACATCTCTAGTACATATAAGAGCCATTACTAAGAAGTGAGTATCACATTGTGTTGGATGATCTAAATGATTCTATGAATGCGACATTTACAATGATGATGAATTCTAATAAGTGTCCAAGATTGTTTTGATAACCTTTTGTAACCTTCTGTAGGTCTTCTGTAGAGCTTCTGTCTCTCTACTGTAACTGTACTGTAGCTGTTCTGGTACTGTACTATGACTGTTCTGTATGCTTCTGTATGTATTCTGATGGATGAGAGTGTAGCTTGGGAAAGTTTTCTAGCCTTGGAAAGAGGTGAATACAAGTGCAAAAGAGCTAAAAGAAGTGAAAGAAGTAGCTGCTGAAGACTCACGTAAAGACTGGAGTGAAGTGACAGTAGTGAGCTATGAAAGGACACTGTAGTGGCTCTGGTGACTCTTCATATCAGACATACCTCTTGGGAGGGGTATCCACAACCTAAGAAGGATTATTGAAAGTGATTATGAGATATTTTAGTGAGGATATGATGTATTATTGATGGAGAGAGAGAGAGAGAGAGTCAGAGATAGCCAATTCTACTAAAACAGAGTGATTATATATGAGAGATTGAGAGAGAAGACTATGAAGATATTGAAGATGAATACTATGTGATGTATTTCCATTCAAAGGTGGTGTATTTCTTTGCTTTCTTTGTTATATTGATGGATTTTGTGAAGATATTGAAGAATATGGTTGATTCTATCAAATCCGTAGGAGATCTACATGATGCTGCATGAAGATTTGTTGTGCCTGGTGTTCTTTTCTTCATTATGATCATATAAAACATAATAAACAAGCTTGTTGATGTTACAAGATAGATTTTCTTGCAAGAGAATTCCCTTTTCTTTGGTGTTCCTCTTGGGGCTCCACCCTCGCAAAAACATCTCAACTCGACATTGTTCTTTTCCCGTCTGATCCAATAACGGTGGTGAGGTTGGTCCTGACATATGGTATTTCTACCATTCTCTTTCTTAATGAACAAAAATCAAAAGAAAAAAAACAAAAGAAAAAAAAGGAAAAAGAAAAGAAAGGAAAAGATAAGGGGAAAAAAAAAACAAAACAAACAAAACTGCTATGGGAGAAAAGGAAGAAATTCCCTATCATAACATGCCTCGTTCCAAGAAAAGGTGGAAACACCCTTAAGCGAGAAGTTCACTATGGAAAAGGTAGTAACACCCTACAGTTCAGGATAGCTAACTCATCAGCATAACCTCTTCAGCAAGTAATTTGTAGCCACCTTCCTTGGTGCGCTGTCTTTGCAATATCAATCCGTCTGCCCTTCTTAACAGACGACTCTTCTTACAAGTCATTGAAGTATGAGATTTGTAGCCTGCCTCCTTGGGTACGCCTTATCCTCAAGATCCTGATGACAACAACAGCCGACATGGTCTTCATCACCAACGCGTGGAGTGATGTGAGCTTTCATCCTAACAGGATGGGAACGTGAGTATGGGCTGCCCTCTATATCTTCCAACAGAGCGTGAGATAGAGGGTGGGGTGAGTGACCAGTCTTTCCTTTCAAATCAAATGAGAGGTGAGATATGTGAACAGAGTGTTGCACGCACGGGATGGGCCTCTCAATGCACAAAGCATGATCTGTTTTTGTGCACTGCACTATAAGGCTCCTTGGCCTTCCTTCTTGCACTGTATGTCGGCACAGGGCGGGATGCACAGTTGCACCATCAAATGCGCACAAGGCATACAACCTCTGCACAAGTGACAATGAGGATTACATTAATGGGTTTCAGGAAAGGGCTGCCCTCTATATCTATCAACAGAGAGTGAGACAGAGGGTGGGCTGAGTGTGACTGGTGTTTCTTCAATCAATTACCGAGAGGCGAGGATTGAAAGACCTTTGGAGTCAGGTACGTTTCCATTTCCCTATGCACCCATGGGCTAGATTTCTACCATCAGCACATAACACATCACTCTGTTCTATACACTACACTACAAGGCTCACTAGCCTTTCTCCTTGCACCTATGCCAAACAGGTTGAACGCACTGATGCACCATCAATTGTGCACCCTGGCATACTCCCTCTACACCATTCCTTTGTCAATTTCTAAATCGGGTGTGAGCTAGGGATTTCATCTTTATTTCCTTGAGTGATATTAGTAATGGGGCGAGTGTCTGCTCTTTCAATCCATTTGAGTGATTGTGAGTTAAGTGCAATATTCCTCGTTATCGATGAATTTTCTGCGGTTTCTCCAACCAGCTACCTCCTTGGTGCTGCCACGTGATCCTTGCTACGAAGGACGAAGGATGTGTGCTATGAAGACACTTTATTACCTCATGCAGCCGACAACGACACTAGACGCAACCTCGATAGTCGACATTCCTTCTCTGCAATATGGGTGAAGTTTTTCTAACTCTACACCTTCTGTTTCTCAGTGATGGTCATGTTTTAAGTGTGAGGACATCGTGGTTGGTCTGATGTGAGGTGCCACGTCCTTGATTGTTTGTTTTATCCTTCATGTTAAGGTCTTAAGTGTGGGGACGCGTCCATGCTGCATACCCCCATGTATATATCATGTTCAGATCATGCATCTATGCCGTGACTTTATTTTGCCCTGATGGGGTCCCTTTCCCACCCTTACGTTCTATTTCACCCTGTCCTAGGGGTTGTTCCTTGATTATTTGCCCTTATTCTGGGTTTTGTGCTTCTTTCATACAAACGTACCCTACATTCACCCAAAACTCAATCCAATCTTACAGCCCTGTTCGTCCCTTCAAATTGCCTATTTTTTCTTTTTACCAACTCCTGTTGCGATAGACGATTCTCAAGTTATTAATTTTTAAAGTAATTCCCATAAATTTGACAATTTTCCATGTGAACGCGTCATTATTGCTTCAGAACCCTAATCTGATGTACCAACCCTGTTCTACCCCTTCTCTTTGACATTTTTCCTTTTTACTCCATATCCTTCCGATGCACGGTTCATCTGTTATTAATTTTTACGGGTTTTCGATTCTTTTTCGTACCTATTTTTCACATTTTTTCCATGTGAACTTGCCCTATTTTCACCGGAATTCCAGTCTAATTTGAAAGTCGTGTCTTGCCAGCCTTTTCTCCACTTTTTCCTTTTTCCTCCCCCCTTTTCTGACTGTCGAATTTTTAGTTGTTAATTTTTTCAAGCATTTTTAAATGTATTTTTCGTATTTTTTCCATGTGAACCCTTTCTCATTTTTCCCAAACTGAGTTTTGATGTACCAATCTTGTGAATTGTTTTTTTTCGGACATTTTTCCTTTTTACCGCCTGCTATTCCGACGCGCGCTTCTTCACGTATTAATTTTTAAGTCCATTTTTCGACCCATTTTTGGGGTTTTTCCCATATGAACGCATCCTATCTCAATCAGAACTGTGTTTTCTCATGATAGGTTGTTGAACACATTGTTCTGCACACTTTTTCTTCTTTTTGTACTTCATTCTGATGCATGGATTTCTTGATATTATTGTCCGTATGTGTTTTCGGGTTTATTTTTTGTATTTTTTCCATGTGAACACCCTGATTTTGTCCTGGAACCCGCGTAGTATGTTTCCAACATTTTCTCCTCATCTCCGGCCCATTTTTCCTTTTTACAGATTTTTGATCCGACAAACGGTTTGGCTTTTATTAAATTTTCTTTATTTTCCCGTTAATCGTGTTTCTCGCCTCGTGCGTGAACGTGCATGTTTTTTGGTTTTACGCACCTCAGGACGCCCCGTGGCATCCATGGCTCGCGCATCCCCGTCCCTGTCCATTTGACCCCGTCATTGCAAGAAAAATTTACCCCTGCCCGCGCATGCGCATGGGCCGAGGATGTGCTCTTTTATTTTCTTATTTCTTTTATTGTTCTTTTTTTCATTATAAAAAAACTAAGAAAAAAGAAGAAGGGAAAAAACTCACACACTAACATCACACATGAACATACCAGAAAAAAAACAAGAAAAGAAAAAAAGAAGGAAAAAAAAACACATACCTGCAAGCTGCTGTTGCGATTCGGTTCTCCTTCCTCCTCCTCCTCTTCCTTCCTATCTCCTCCTCCCCTTCTCCCCTTCCTTTCTTTCTTCTTTCTTCCTTCTTTCTCCCTCTCCTTCTTCTTCTCCTTCCATCTCTTTCTCCTCCTTCTTCCCTCCTCGGTGCTCCTGTCGGCCGCCCGCCTGTGGCTTTCTCCTCCCTCCAGCATCAACTCCTCCCACCGCCGCCTCTACCTCATGCTCGCCGTAGCATCAACTCGTCGTCCTCCACGAGCCCGCTCCACCTCCTCTCCCTCGCGGCTTGCCCTGCGCCTCCCCTCCCCTTGCCCTCGGCTCGCCCTGCGCGGCCTCCCCTTGGCCTCCTCCTAGTTCCCCGCCTTTTGCTTCCACCGCGGCCCGCCTCCTTCTCCCCCCACCCCCCCCGCTGCCTGCTCCTTCCGCCCCCTTCATTGTCGTCTCTACTTGGACAGCCTTCTTTACCACGCTGCCGCCGCCACGACTTCTTCAACACGCCACCGCTGCCTGGGCGCTGCCGTCCACCGCCGCCGCCACCTACGTGGCCACCTCCCCCACCACCTCCTCCTACTCCTCCTCCTCCTACTCCTCCTCCCACCATCTAACCCCAGCTAGGTTAAACACTAACCTCTGATTAGTTAGACACTAATCTAAGTTAAGTTAACACTAACCTAAGTTAAGTTCAAACTAACCTAGGTTAGGTTAACAACTAACCTAACTATAGTTAACCTCTAACTTAACTCAAGTTAAAAACTAACCTAACTAAACCCCCTTTAGTTACCCTCATCCCATTAGAGTTAATCTAACCTAACTAGGGTTAGGATTCCACTAACCCACCTAGGGTTAGGTCACACCTAACCTAACTAGGGTTAGGTTCTAACTTACCCTAACTAGAGTTAGGGTTTCCACTAACCTAACTAGGGTTAGGATTTCCACTAACCTAACTGTAGTCAGTCAACTAACCTAACTCAGGTTAGTTCCCCCCCCACTAACTAACCCTAGGTTGGTTAGTCTCACCTAGGTTAGTTAATACTTGCCTAGACTAACTTAACTTGACCTAATTGACCCCAGACTAACCTAATTGACCTACCTAACCTAGACTAACTCAGACTAACCTAATCAACCATGACTAACCTAACTAACCCAGACTTGACTTCCTTGACTTACCTGACTTATCTAGACTAACTTGATTTAGTTGACTTAACTTGACTTTACTTACCCAACTAACTTAATTTACATCATTTAATTGATTTAGTTAATTTTAAAAATTTCATTTAAATTCAAAAAAATTACCCAAAAAATTCTAATTTTTTTCCCATATTTTTGCAATTTTTTTGAAATTTTTTCAGGTGAAAATTTCAACAAATAAATTTTTAAAAAATTAAAAATTTAACAATTCATTCAAACTTACCTAAAAACTGTATAAAATTCATTCAAAATTAGTTTAAAAAATACAGAAAAAATTCAAAAAAATCCCAAAAAATCCACCCACCCCCCTCCCTGACCTTTTTTCACTGATTTCTCACTTCAAAATATTTTCATACACCGCATCCATATTCTTTGGAAAAAAAGAATAAATATAAAAATAAAAAACTTATTTTCATAACATAAATTGTGGATATTTCCTCCATGGTTGAATTTTTATTTTTTTCCTTCATCATATATTCATGTGCTATATATCTTGATTTTATTATCATTATTATTATTATTATTATTATTATTAAAAACAACCAAACACAAACCACAACAAACACCAACCACAAATAATAACAAATTTATTTTTTATTTGTAAAAACAACAACAATAAAACAAGCACCTAAAACACATAAACCAAACCAAATAATCATTACATAACAAACAAGATACAAAATAATAAAAATTTTAAAAATACATTAAAAATCGACAAACACACTAAGGTGTTTTCTTTTTTGTTCAGTCAGTGGTCTTTGATTTTATTTGACTAGATTCATTGCTTTTGGGGGACTCTTTTCGTACACCTTCCGGCCATTGCATACACACCTCTACCAGGTATTTATTTTGTGAGCTTTATTTATTTTCATTCCCCCTTAATCACGATGAATTGCTAAAATGAACTATCTATTCACTCACATTTTCCACGCGCATTTGCGCTAAACACACAATTTAATAATTTAAAAATCAACCAGCCATTCACTTTGCACGTGCTATGTGCGCTTAAGAGGCGCCTTAATTTGTAATAAAAATGAACCAACCATCACGAAAAAGTACGCGCTAGCAACAAAGCGCTTCACATCACTATTAATTTTTAATTAAGAAAATTGCATTTAGAGACCCAGTCTGGGAATCGTAGTATGGGTTGTGATAAAGCACCGGTTTCCCTTAATAATTTGTAATTAAAATTTTAAGAAGGAACCGCTTTCTTATTAAGGTTTAGAACCTAATAAAATGTTACCCATTGTTAATAATTTCTTAAAATGCACCCTTCATTAAAATAATTTCCCCTCACTACACTTTTTTCCTTTTTAATAAACACGCTTCGTGGGATGGGGATGTAAAGGTCTTTTAGTTGACACTGATGGTCCAGGTTATGGTCAAGTCTTGATGTACATTTTTATAGTCTTTTGATTTGTCTATGTGTTACGATTATGGGTACGATGTGTAGTTCTTTATTTCTTGCCTGATACGAGGATTTGGATGCTTGAATGTTGCATCGCATGAAGCTTTCAGTCGCATATGTGTCGAGGTCATGCCGAATTTTTTCTAGGCTGTGTATTGTCTGGGATGGTAAATAGGTTAGTTACGTCTATGTATGTATGTGTATCCTTCTTTTTTGGATTGATTCATTTTTTATAGCCTTTTGGTTGTTTTGCAGGCATTCTTTGTAACTGTTTGTGTTTGTGGTGTGTGTGTTTTCCATCTGAATGGCGCCTCATGCTCCTCTCCCTATCCAGTATGTCCCACTGGTTAGTAGGGATTACTCTTCCCTACTCACTTTTGAGCCTATCGCGAAGGCATGACTCGCGACTTTCATGGCTGCCTCCTTTCCCTTGATTCCAGAAGATCCATCCATGTGCGATGAGTTCCTTGCCTCATATAGTAAGAAGTCGGGATTGGTCCATGGTACTTCCATGACATTGATACCCCGAGAGTTAGGGAAAGCTTTGTCTCTTCCCTACAAAGGAGAGCCCTTTGTTACAGCTTGACAACTATTCTCTAACGATGAGATTTTGAAGCTGTTACAGAAACAGATCAAGGAAATTCTGGATGTTAAGAAAGTGATCAATACTTCAGGAGTCTCCTTTTCCATGATCACTGATCCTGTGTGGAAGTTGGTCTGCCAGTTCCTCCAAGACAGGTTTATGCCTGCAAAGACACCATCCCATTACTTGTCCAAAGAGCTCTTTACAGCTTCAAGGATGGTATTAAAAGGAGTAGCTATTGATTGGAGCACTTACCTACTCACATAGATGGATCAACATTTCGTTAAAATAACCCGGGGCAATGTCACAAACGTCACCTATGGTTCCTACCTGTCTACTTTCTTTACATACTCAGGTTTAAAGAAGGGTGTGCCTCCACCTCCTCCATCTGATCCAGTACCTCCCCCCTCCACCTTCAGAAGAGTCTGAACCAATTGATATAGAGGATCTGGATTCTCCTTCTCCACTAGTCATATAGCGCAAACACTTGAAGCGGATGGTAGATAAGGCTCCTTCAGTTCTTCCTTCGATTCCAACTCCTACTACATCTGGTAGTGACCTCCCTGCTTACCTCACCTGTAACAACCTGTTCAAGGCACATAGAGAGGGTTCCTTGGACATATCAGTCCCTTCACTAAACAGTCTAGTGTTGGAAGATGCCATTCCATTCCTATGCAAAGACATCCAAAGTTCAATTGAACTTTCAGTGTGACAGCTTGTGTTCAACAGCTGTATACTTCCTTTTATGAAGAACTGATGCAGTCCAAAGACCAGTTGCATAAGGCAACATCCGAGTTAGCCTCTACTAAAGACACACTGGTAGATCTATTTAAGCAGATGAAGCAATAAACCCACATGATTGAGACCCAAAGAGAAGAGATATCTTCTTTGAAGATTCAATTAATAGAAGCTCAATCCGAGATCACTAAAATCTCAAAGGAGAAGGAGAGGATGTCCAAAGAAGCGCAAGAGTTTTAGACTCTTTTAGATGTAAAACTCTCAGCCTTACAGACTGCTAATGACATAGTGGAATCACAAGCTTCCCAAATCAAACAGTTGCAAGACCAACTAGCACAGTCACGGTCTGTTCCTCCAAGCCCTAATGTTCCACTGATCCCTTCTCTCTCACAGCAGGACTTGGCAGTTCTCCAGAGACAAGCTACCTTGTGTCCTTTATTCCAAGATAAAGTGAAACAATTGCATTCCAGGATGGATATGCTATGGTCTACATTTGAGCATTTCCAAGAATATGTTTCTCCGGACCATTCTTTCTTTGTCCACTTGCAAAAGTTGGCCTTTTACATGAAGCTTTCAACGATGGATCTTCCTCTTCCAAAGGATGGTTGGAGTGGGGCTTGGTCTCCTGAGTTACTGACAGAAGTGGTCCGTATGGTGTTTGAATATTCTGTCATGACGGATACCATGTTGCTGTCATATATGTATCTAGAAGGAGATCTGTTGATTCTAGATAATGTTGAGAGTGAAAAAGACTGAATTTTTGACTGATTTTTGTTGTTTTTGAGGACTGAATGATTGATTTTTGATAGATTTAAAGTGATGTATGGTTGTTAATGGAAGTATTTGAGAGTGTTTTGAATAATATTGATTATGTTTTGGAAGTTCATGATGATTGATAGGTTCTGTTGAGGTTCTGATTGGTTCTGTATAGCTTCTGTTTTGCTCTGATTGTCTTCTGTATGAAGCATGGATTGATGACTGATAAGGATTGAGATCTTTTGAAAGCTTATTGAATAGTTTTTGATAGTTTGGAATGATTTGAGTATGAGTTATGAGGTTCTGATGACCTTCTGTAGACCCTCTGTAGAGCCTCTGTAGAGCCTCTGTCTCTGTACTGTAACTGTACTGTAGCTATTCTGATGCTGTACTGTAACTATTCTGTGGATGCTAATGTGACATGTCATCATTGCGACAAGAAGGGTCATATACGCCCACAGTGTTATGAGTTGCACAATGAGAAGCGTAAAGAGAAGGGGAAAGTCAAAGTACAGGAAAAGTCATGTGTGACTTTGGGAAAGTTTTCTAACCTTTGGAAATGATGAATCTAGGTTCAAAAGAGCTAAAACAAGTGGAAGAAGCAGCTGTTGAAGACTGAAGAGAAGACTAAGTGACAGTGACAATAGTGAGCTGTGAAAAGACACTGTAGTGGTTCTAGTGACTCTTCATATCAGACATACCTCTTGGGAGGTGCATCCACGACCTAACAAGGATTATTGAGGATTATTATGAGAGTATTGTAGTGAGGAGATGATATACCATTGATAGAGAGAGAGAGAGAGAGAGTCAGAGATAGTCAATTTTATCAAAATAGTGTAACTGTATATGAGAGATTGAGAGAGAGAGCTATGAAGACATTGAAGAAGAATAATATGTGATTGGTTTTCATTCAAAGATGGTGTATTCTTTTGTGTTCATTGTTATATTGATGGATTATATGAAGACGTTGAAGATTATGGTTGATTCTATCAAATCCGTGGGAGAAATCTACTATGATGCTGCATGAAGAATTGTTGTTTTCTTTGTTTTGAAGATCAAAAGAATGAAATAAAAGCTTGTTGATGTTACAAGATAGATTTTCTTGCAAGAGAATTCCCTTTTCCTTGGTGTTCCTCTTGGGGCTTCACCTTCTCCTTGCATATCTAGCATCATCTCATTAACTCCCTTTCCAAACATTGCAATGACATATTTGTTATAGAATTCTAAGCCTAGGATCACTTCAAAATCATCCATGGGGATTACTAAGAAGTTGAGTTTTGCTTTCCATTTTCTAGCTTCTACTTATACTACAAAGAATTGTTTCACTTCTTTGGCCTCTCCTTGTGCGAATGTTACTATTAATCCTTCTCAGGCCTTAGATAGTTTCAATCCATGCTTGACTACGCACTTCGGGGTAATGAAGTTGTGAGTGGCCCTTGTATCCATCATGATAGCTTGATTCCCTTCACTCACTCTGCCTTTGATGTATGGATGGTGGACTGCTGCTACTCGGGCCACCATGCATTGGGATCGTGCGCTTGTCAAGATTGTGGGAGAGAAGGAAGGAGTCTCACTTGTAGCTTTCTTGCTTGCACAATGGGGGAATACACACAAGGGTGGAGGCTGAAAACAATTTTTCTCTTCTTAGTTGTAGAAGCCAAAAGAACTCAAGTACAAAGAAATAGAAGAACCCTAGATATGGGTCTCAAACCAAACTCAACTAACTAAGGTGGCATACTAACTGAGCCACGAACTAGAGTAGATAAGAATAGCTATCATGTAGCTATTATTCAGGGGTGGTGTACCAACCGCATCTGCAACTGACAAGTCGGTGACATAAATACACAACGGTCACCCTGGCGTATCACGAGTGGAGCTCGATATCTCAACACTCCCCCTCGAGGTCAATCCCAATTTCTGCACACCAAGCAGGTCTCTGAACTTGCGCAGCTTCTCTGCACCCAATGCCTTCGTGAATATGTCAGCTACCTGATCCTCTGTGCTGACATAAACTAGATCAATAAGACCTAGTAAAACCCTCTCTCGCACATAGTGATAATGCACCTCAATGTGCTTTGTTCTAACATGATAGACTGGGTTATTTGCCAAGTGTATACTACTCATGTTGTCACAATAAATGACAACTGGCCCATCTGTAGACTGATGCATATCATAAAGTAGCTTATGCAACCAAGCTACCTCACATGCAGCCATTGCTGCACCCCTGTACTCAGCCTCTGTGCTCGACAAGGCAACTGTAGGCTGTTTCTTGCTGCTCCAAGTGACTGCAGCACTCCCAAAAGAGAACACATATCCACTGGTAGATCGTCTATCAGAAATACAACCAGCCCAATCAGCATCAGTGTATCCATGCAACTGTATCTGAACCCCAGTCTCATAAAATAGTCCATACTGCAATGTGGACTTCACATACCTAAGTATGCATCTAGCCGCATCCAAATGTGGTTTCCTTGGAGCCTGCATAAACTGACTTACCAATCCAACAGCATAGCTTAAATCTGGCCTGGTAATAGTCATATAAATCAAACTTCCTACTATGCGTCTGTACATAGTAGGGTCTTCTAGAAGCTCACCTGCATCTGTGCTCAGCTTCACATTCTGCTCCAAAGGAACTGAAATAAGCTTACAGCCTGTCATCCCATATTTGGACAGCATGTCCAATCCATACTGCCTCTGCAAGAGCTGTATCCCACTTGGTGATCTAATCACCTCAATGCCCAAGAAATAACGCAGCTCTCCCAAATCCTTCATCTCAAACTTCTGCTTCAATAGCATTTTCACATGAAGGATATCTTCATCACTGTCACCTGTCATAATCAAATCATCAACATAAATGACAAGTAGCATAATACATTTCTCTGTTTTTCTCACATAAAGTGAGAAATCTGCCTTGGAAATCTGAAAGCCAATAGTGACAAGATACTATCCTATCTTGTCAGACCATGCTCTAGGTGCTTGCTTCAAGCCATACAAGGCTTTCTTCAACCTGCAAACAAACTCAGGATGAACAACATGCACATAACCTGGTGGCTGCTCCATATAGACCTCTTCTTGCAAATCACCATGCAAGAAGGCATCCTTTTGATGCAGCCATAGCAATGACTACTCTTATGGTTGCCATCCTTGCAACCGGACTGAATGTTTCTTCATAGTCAATGCCATATGTTTGTGCATACCCCTTGACTACTAATTTTGCCTTGTATCTGTTCACAGAACCATCTGCATTGTGCTTCACCTTATAAACCCACTTACAGCCAATTGCATTTTTACCTTTAGGCAAAGGTACCATTCCCATGTAGCATTTGCTTCCAAGGCATCCATTTCTTCATCCATGGCTTTCTCCCATTTTTCTTTTCCCATGGCTTGCTCAAAAGAAGTGGGTTCTGGTTCCTGTATCACTTTGACCATATATGCATAGTGAATGGCTGTAAATCCATCATATTTCAGTCTATCCACATGATACCTAGCTCTCGTAGACCTGCACAAAGTAGGTTCACTCCCAAGTGCTCTCAAAACATCCCTGGTCTTCCTTACTCCAGGTGTAACAATAGAAGGAATACCCAACTCATCATCAATGCTCTGTTCTGAGCCACTGGATTCACCATCCACATAAGAGTGACCTGCATTCACATCAAACACGGGCCGATCTACCTTCTATTTTCCTTTTCGTGAAACCTGCATACCACTATCTGCATTGCTTTGAGAAGATTCTCCTGATCTCAATCTGTCTGTCCATGGCGAAGAATGTGAACCACTGCTAGAGGACGCTCCAGGTCCACTAATATTTTGTGACTGCTGCTGTGAATTCTGTGCAGCATTACCATTTTGTGCATCTACATCATCAATCACATTTATGGTTTATACCAGCTACTCATCTCATCAAAAACAACATCTCTGCTCACTGTAAACTTACGAATAGAAGGGTTATAGCATCTATACCCTTTTTGCTGCAGAGAGTAACCAATAAAGATGCAGTTCTCAGCTTTTGGATCCAACTTGGATCTCAGCTCATCTGGCACATGTACATAGGCAATGCAACCAAAAATTTTCAAATGAGAAATATCTGGTTTCCTACCAGTATACCTCTCCTCTGGAGTCATTCCATGTATTGCTGCAGTGGGAGTCCTGTTCATTATGTAGACTGCTGTAGCAACTGCTTCAGCCCAATAAAAATCTGGCAAGTCTTTTTTATTGAGCATGGCACGAGATACCTCTCCAATATGCCTGTTTTTCCTTTCTGCAATTCCATTTTGTTGTGGGGTATAACTGCATGAATATTGCTGCTTTATGCCATGCTCCTGCAAGAACTTTGCAAACTCATTTGAGAGGTACTCTCCCCCTCCATCTGACCTTAGATATTTTATTTGCAGACCTGTTTCTTTTTCAGCCATAGCTTTAAGGGTTTTGAAATGCCCAAAAACTTCACTTTTCTTTTTCATAAAATACACCCAAACTTTTCTGCTATAGTCATCAATAAAAGTGACAAAATAATGACAGCCTCTAAGAGATGCAACTTTAGTAGTCCACACATCAGAGTGGATTAATTCCAATGGCTTCTCACTCTCTTGAACATGTCTAGGAAATGGTTTCCTTGCCTGTTTTCCAAACTGACAGGCTTCACATACCTTATGCATTTCTGCAACCTTGAATTTTGGCAATCCTGCAACAATATTTTGGGTCTGCATTGATTTAAGTCGTTGTACATTAACATGACCAATGCGTTTATGCCAGATATCAATATCTGCAACTACACCGGTCCCATGTGCAAACATTGCTGCACTCAATTCAGACATGTCTGCATCCAACGTAAACATTCTGCCCTTTTTCTTTCCTTTTGCTATCAAGCGACCTTTATTTTTCATATCCTCAACAAAGCATCCATGAGGATTAAATCTGACCTGCAAGCCCTGCTCAACCATTTGACTGACAGAAACCAGATTCTTGGTGATATTCGGGACATGAAATACATCGGACAGGTATTTCTTTTTCCCATCCTGCATAGACAAGGAAATTTTTCCAATCTGCACAATAGGATGTGCAGTATCATCACCAGTCTCCACAAATCCTGGTTTTTCCATTTTCCTTGCATCCTCCATCCATTCTGCATGACCTGTCATGTGGTTTGATGCACCTGAGTCAACATACCATACATCATTGCTTTCTTCTGCACTTGTCACAAAATTGTTCATGTGTTGCACCATGAACAAATGCTCATTTCTGTCATCACCCTGTCTGCTAGAAGATGCATAATTCCCTTGTTGCAGTTTTTCATTCATGTCATTCTGCTTTTTATAGCAGTCTTTAGCCATATGACCCATTTTACCACAGTAGTAGCATTCAACATTACTGTTTGCATTTTGGCCTCTTTGCCATCCACTACGACCTCTTTGGCTCCCCCTGCCTCTAGAGTTACCACGTCCTCCTCCATAGGACTGGTTTTCTTGAGTTTGCTGCATATTCTGATTTCTACCACGGCCTCCAAATCGGCCTCCTCTACCTCTGCCTCTACCTCTTCCAGCATTTGAGTAGAAGACAGCTTCTTTTGAAGTTCCTCCTAAAGAAGATGCACCACCATTTCTCTGTTCCTCAGAAATTAGAAGAGCAATCAACTCCTCAAAATCAGGAAATCTTTCACGAACTGAAATGGATGTCCGAAACTGTGCATAATCCTTTCCTAGACCATTCAAGGTCACAGAAACTAAATCATCATCTTCCACTGGTGACCCAATGGAAGCAAGTGCATCTGCAATCTTCTTCACCTTCATGTGGTAGTCGTTGATGCTCATATTTTCTCTTTGCACATTGTGCAACTCTTGCTTGAGTTGTATTTTCCTGGCTTGCGTATTTGTGCTATACATTTTTGACAAAGTATCCCATGCCTCCTTTGGCATACTTGCATCCTGAATATGCACAATCATAGAGTCTGAAATGCTGATAGACAGCCAATATATAACTTTCCTGGCTCTCTCATGCCATGTTTTAAATGCCTGCATTTGCTGTTGATTGGGAACATTAGAAAGAACTGGTTCTTCTTCATTTCCTGCAACAAATTCCCAATATCCTTTTCCCATAAGGAAATTCGTCATTCTAAACTTCCATGCTTGGAAGTTGTTCTTGTCAAGCTTTTCAGTGACAATCTGTGAAAGAGAATCAGATGCCATTATAGAAGACTGCAAAAAATTCTGTCACTGCAAAAACCACAACTTCACCCTCACAAGGGAAAATCTGCAAAACTGGCGAAAGTGGTATTTGACCACACAGTCACTTCCTAGTGACGATTTTGCATCAACAGGCAACAGGGATGATTCTGTAACTCCCAATGTCTCTACGCACAAGCATACAATGCAATTTTTACAGTAACTATTCACCGACCTGTAGAACAGTGGCTGCACAGCATAAAACTGGGCCTTTTCCTGAGTGCGTGCAGAAAACTTCCGCCTCCAAAACAGGCCCCAAAATGGCCTCAAATAAAAAAAACAAGGTCGCCAAGGACTAAAGCCCTCACCCGCAGCATATACTGCCCTCTTGCTTCACCGCGAAGGGCGTCTCAACCTGAGACAATGCACTCCTGCACTTTCCGGCTGTGCTACCTGCAGAGATCTGCTCCCAAAACAGAAAATGAAAGCAACACTGCTCCTCTTACTAGAACACCGCAAGCTTGGCTTGCTTTCTTGAGCTCCTTACCACGAACAAGGCTCTGATACCATGTCAAGATTGTGGGAGAGAAGGAAGGAGTCTCACTTGTAGCTTTCTTGCTTGCACAATGGGGGAATACACACAAGGGTGGAGGCTGAAAACAGTTTTTCTCTTCTTAGTTGTAGAAGCCAAAAGAACTCAAGTACAAAGAAATAGAAGAACCCTAGATATGGGTCTCAAACCAAACTCAACTAACTAAGGTGGCATACTAACTGAGCCACGAACTAGAGTAGATAAGGATAGCTATCATGTAGCTATTATTCAGGGGCGGTGTACCAACTGCATCTGCAACTGACAAGTCGGTGACATAAATACACAACGGTCACCTTGGCGTATCACGAGTGGAGCTTGATATCTCAACAACGCTGACTGTTCCCACCCTTGGGTGGTCCATGCTTTCATCACTTCTGCTTGGGATTTCTTGGATGCGTGGTGGTTGTGGTTCTTCTCCTCCATACGCGCTACGTTCACCCTCGACCCGCTTGATGAGGCTGTATCTTCCACGAGGCATCTATTTTGATAATGTGGACCCCCGCATCTGAAGCATCTGATCCGTGTGGATGGGTCTGGGGGTCTCCACCATGCTGTGTTTGATCTTGTGGGTCCATATGATGCACTGGGAGTGGGCCTATAATGGTTGTTCCCCCCATCTTCCTACTGCTTCTCTTAGTACCAATGTGGATTGTGACGCAGTTAGTGTGGTATTGGGAGTTTGGCTCCGTGTGTTCGTGAATGACCCTCTAGGGGCATTGGGTCTCAAGGTCCAAGAATTATTGTTGAGGTTGGTGTTGAATCTATTTTGGTTCCCCTAGGCAGTTCTCCTGCCTTTTAGGTCCACTAGTCTTTCGGCCATTCTCATAGCTTCTGCTAAGCTGGTTGGCTTATATCTCTCCACATCTCTTCTAGCCCATTCTTGCATCCTAAACAAAAATCCATTTAATTTGGTGACAGTATCCATATTTGGTAGTTGCAACATAATCTGTCTATATTTACTGACGTATTCCTTAATCTTGCCTTGTGTTTGCTTGAGGTTTCTCCATTCGTCTCTCACTTTGATTTCTCCATCTTTGGAATAAAGTAGTTTTTGAGTTTTTCCTGGAGTTCTTCCCATGAAAAGATGGTGTGTCCTTGCTCTTGCTCTAGCAAGTACCAACTAGCAGCATCCTTCTCCAAGTAAATGGCTGCCACTTTCACCTTCCTATCTTCGATTATTTGGGCAAACTTCAAGTATCTATCCACCTCTACAATCCATTTCTTCAGGACCAGTGCATCTCTCTTTCCTTTGTACTTGGCAGGTTGAGGCATCTTGAATTAGCCATAGTCATCTTCTGAGCTATCACTATCTTCCTCCTCCTTACGGTTGTGCTTCTTATCCTTATTCTTGTCATTCTTCTTGTTTCCTGCTTCTACCACCTTCTCCTTGTCTTTTCTTGTATCTTGCGCCCTCCTAGAAGTCTCCTCTCTACCTATTCTATCCATCTCCTCTTGCATTTTGTGTCTTTTCTCCTCCTCTTGTTGCTGTAATACCCAATCTCTATAGCCCTACTCCACCTCTAGTTTTTTTCTTCTTTTCTCTTCCTCTTCCTTCATCTGCATGTTCCTCCAAATTGACTCCAGCATGCCTGATATGCCATCCAACTACCTTTCCAATTCGGCTACCTTCTCCTCTTGGGCTACTCTCCATTCTTGCCCTCTGCTCTTCTTCCTCTCTTCCATTGTTGGGAGGGGTACATTCTCCCTATTGTCCTCCATGTGGTTGGTAGTGTTGTCGGTGCAGGGAAGCCACGTTGTGGTTGGTGCGGGGAAGCCGCGTCTCGCCTTCGGTGGTAGTGTTCCCCAGGGGGTCCACTAGGGTTTACCATATGGTATCACGTGAGTGTAAGGGAGGGGGTTATTTAAGGGAAGGAAGGTATATTTTATAAGGTAAGGTACCATAAATAGGGATAGATAAGGGGTATTTTCATAGATTTATTGCACGTAGATGGCATCTCCTTATTACTACTAGTGAATCCCCCATGTAGTGTTCGTGCTGCGGGGAAGCCATGTCACGTCTTCAAATGGCGGGTCGTGTCGGGATGTCACGCTGGGGCCGACGGGACGCAGATCAATGAGACGGGGATCGATGCATGGCATCGCGACACAGGGCATCACAATGTGGGCTGTTATGACTCATTCTCTTTGGGGCACTGGATCTGCTCTCCTGCTTCCATGAGCACTCCTTCACTCAGAGCAAGAGTTGCTTTGATACCAAGTGTGATGCACCTACACTCATCACGCAGTCAACATGGCACAGAAAGGCAACACGATATGTGAGAGAAATGTATACTCTTGCATTATTCAATTATAAAAAACGGTACGATATAGGTAGGACTTTGAGTCACTATTACTCCCTATATAGGCGTTTCCAGTGATAATGCCATGGCAAAAGCCCTTACATCCCCCCACCCCCCCTCCCTACCTCCCTTTTTTTTTAAATTAACACCCCCTCCCCTCTCTCTCACTTATAATCTCGCTCTTTCTTTTCCCCCTCCCCTTTTTAATTAAATTCCTCTCCCCTCTCTCTCTCTCATGTGTAAGGCCTAGGTTCTCTCTCTATCTCTCTCTTAGATTAAACTTTTCTTTTAATTAAATATTTTTTTTAAAAAAATTTAATTTGAAGTTTTTCGAACATAGTTCTTTACACACTTTGAGAGAGAGAGAGAGAGTGAAGAAGAAGAAGAAGAAGAGAGAAGGGGGGAAAGAGGAAAGAGAATAATATTTTTTAAATTAATATTTTTCTTCTCCCACTCTCCCCCTTTGTCTCATGTGTAGGGCCTAGGTTCTCTCTCTCTCTCTCAGTTAGATTATTTTTTTAATTAAAATAAATAAACACACACACACACACACAAAGAGCAAAAAAGAAAGAAGAGGAGAGGAAGGAAGAGAGAGGGGGAATAGAGAGAAAGAGAATTATAGAGAGAGGAATATAAAATTTGAGAGAGAGAGAGGAAAAGAAAAAAAGAAAAGAGAGGAGAGAGGGGGAAGAAGAAAAAGGGGGAGAGAGACAGAGAGAAGAAAATGAGAGTGAGAAAAGAAGAAGAAGAAGAGAGAATTTGAACACAGAGTGAGAATTATAGAGAGAGGAAAGATAAACAAAATTTAAAAAAGAGGAAAAAAAATAAAGAGAAGAGGAAAAAAAGAAAAAAAGAGGAGAAGGAAAAGAGAGAGAGAGAATAAGAAAAAGAAAAAGGAAAAGAGAAAGAGAGATGGAAAAAAGAGAAAAGAGAAAAATATTTTTTAAATTTACATATTTTTAGAGAGAGAGAAAAGTTAAAATTTAAAAGAGAGAGAGGGAGAGAAGAAAAAAAAGAAATTTAGGAGAAAGGGGAGGAGAAGAAAAGGGAGAGAGAGAGAGAGAATATAAACATAAAGAGAGAATTATATATAGGGAAAAGAAAAAATTTACATATTTTAAGAGAGACTAAGCGGAGAGAGAGAGAGAGAGAAGCGCAGAGAGAGTGTGAGAGAAAAGAAAAAACTTAAAAAGAGAATGAAAAGAGAGAGAGAGAGAAGAAAAAAAGAAAAGAAGAGAGTGAGAGAGAAGGAAAAGAGAGGAGAGAGGGGGGAGAATAAAAGGAGAGAGGGAGAGAGAGAAGAAAAGTAGGGAGAGAAAAAAAGGAAAGAGAGAGAGAGAGAGAAAGAGAGAACTTTGGACAGGAGAAAAAATAAATTAAAATAAAAGATAGAAAAAAAAAGAGTAAATTAAAAAATTAAAAACAAAGAGAAAAAAAAGAGAGAGAAAATAAAAATGGATTGTTAAGCAAATTCACATGACAATTTTACTCGCTGCTTCCATGTGCATGAAACACCTTCACACGCGCGAAACACTAGTTTTTATCATCTTAGAAGAAAGCGACCTCAAGGTATGTGCGCACCTCTTCCCATTGTGCAACCCTTTAGTAGTGCCCACTGCCCAGCCTGCCTTTACCCTAGAAAAGGAAGAAAAGGCGCACTTTATCCGTATGTGCTGCGGAGGTTTTGGATTAAATAAATGTAGGGGTAGCGGCCTGTGGGGTACCATTATGCATGTGAGGCTTGAAAGTTGAGAGGGGGGACGCGGGGGCAATGACATTGACAAGGCATAATTCTCAGAAACGTAAATATCTTATTTTTCGCACTAATGAGAAATGCTGCCAAATGAGGAAGGAAATGGGGGACCAATCACGCAACGCAGAAACTAAACAATTTTAGCATTAATAACTCTCGGAAATGAAGGGGACAAAATCAGAGAACGTAGAAAACATTTGCATGGAAATTTGAAAAGGGCAGCGTTTTAAAAGGCCTCTAGAGGGCCCGCGGCCCGCGTTATTTGGGGACAGCCCGTTAAAAACCGTCTGTGTAATGATGAGTTATGGGCCGGGCGGCGCCCCGGCTACCACGAGAAGAGCAGCCCGGGGCCCACCACGTGGGCACTTTGGGCCTTTGAAGGGGCCTTTGAGTCTTTCATTCAAAGGGTCTAAGAGACGAACGTGTCGCACAGACCACACACATCCTCGTGAGTCGTGACAGGTCACCTGGCCTGGCCGCCTCTCTTCTTCTTCTTCTTCTTCTCTCTCTCTCTCTCTCTCTCTCTCTCTCTGCTAGGTATCCGTCGCAAATCCCCATGGCCCCCCCTGCCGATCCCCTCAAACAGCCACAATGGATGCACGAGCTCAAGCATGGCGGCCCCCTCCCCCTCCAAGACCCCGACCGCTGCTCCCATGGCTGGTCCTCCCCCCCCGGGAACACCTTCCACGTGCGCGCCGCCGATTATCCCGACACCAAGCTCAAGATCCCTGCGCCAGAGCAATGGCTGCTCCAGCCCCTCGCATTCGACTGGATCAAGAGCTCCACCAAGATCTGCAACATCATGCGCCATCCGCACAGCCGGGTGAGGGCGGCCATGGAGGAGGCCAGGAGAAGCCACCCTTCCTCGTGTGGGAAGCCGTTTGTGTGGGCCTTCAACCTGCAGATCCCTTCCAAGGACAACCATAGCCTAGTTTTCTACTATGTGTCCTTTGAGCAGCCCCCTAGGGGCTCCCTCATGCAGAGGTTCCTGGACGGTGACAATTCCTTCAGGAACTCACGCCTCAAGCTCCTTGCCAATGTGTCGCAGGGCCCCTGGATTGTCAAGACCGCCGTTGGTGAGCGCGGCGTTTGCCTCCTTGGCCGTGCCATCACCCTGACATACATCAGGGATGAGCAGTTCATGGAGATTGATGCAGACATTGGATCATCCATGGTGGCCAATGCAGTGGTCCTGCTGGCATTTGGCTATGTCACAAGCCTCACTGTGGACCTTGCCTTCGTCCTAGAAGGGCAGAAGCATGATGAGCTCCCTGAGAGGGTCCTTGCTGCCATCAAGTTTGCTAATCTGGATGCCGCATCTGCTAGCTCTCTTGATGCATCTCCCGGGCTTGAGGATGCCCGGGAGAAGCCGCGTCCATCGCGCAGGTTCTGGAGGTCTGTCAGCAGCCTCCTGCACGCAGGCCAGCATGATCCAGTGGCCAATGTGGAAGAAGATGATGATGATGAGCCTGATCAGCAAGCAGGCACGAAGGGCTCTATTCCTGGCTAGCCGGAATTGCAGCCATGGTGCAGAATGCATGTGATTTAAAGCGTCCTAAAAGAAAGCTTGGACTACTACTGCCTTTGCTACAGCGGGTCATCAGAACGCATCCAATATACATGGCATCTGCAAGTGACGTTTCTTTAGATACATCTCGTGAATTTATGCACACGATCTTGTTGGAGGCTAGTCAATGTCCAGTCAGTCATCTTGTTTTGCCGCCTAAAATCCGCTGCAATTCACGGAATGCCACCCTGGTGAGGAAAGGCACAGAGGCAAGCTGGGGAACTGTAATTATGAGCTCCAACGCTGAAGCCTGAATCTCAAGTAATTTGAATCTCAGGGTCTATTTCTTTTTTCGGCTATATTTCCTGTCAAAGGCACTCGTTTTTGGTCAACACTCAGGATGCCTGAAATTTCTGATGACATCTAAGGGTTTGCCTAAATATTTCTAATGGCAACTAAAACACACACTTTCCTTTCCTTTTGACAGAGGTTACTAGTGGTAAACTGCGCCATGGTTAGAATCATTACGAGGCTTACAAGGTCATACCTTGTTTGCTTTACGATTGTGTAAGCAATCTACATGGGGTTTTATATTCCATTTCTTATTGTGCGTGTAGGATTGACTCCGTGCTTCACATGACATGTTTTATCTCTCAGCATAATATATGCGCATCATAGCAAATCATTTTCTTTCAATCAACTCATGGGTAAGAACCTTCAAATTTTCAAGGCAACATCTTTATGGCGTTGCTAACTACACTTGAACATCCTTATAGTAGTTAGTAAATTCATATGACTAAACATAGGTGAATAATGTGTAACAAGAGATTTGAGTAGAGAAAATCCTTGTACATAACAATTGAAATGCATCTCCTTTTGGAATCAAATGCTTTGCAAGTTGGAGGTTGCTAAGTGTCAACATTAATCTTAGACTAATGCATGTTGTGTCAAGATTGTGGGAGAGAATGAAAGAGTCTTACTTGTAGCTTTTTTGCTTGCACAATGGGGGAATACACATAAAGGTGGAGGTTGAAAATAGTTTTTTATTTTCTTAGTTTGTGTAAGCCAAAAGAACTCTAGTACAAAGAAATAGAAGAATCTTATATATGGGTCTCAAACCAAACTCAACTTACTAAGGTAGTATACTAATTGAGCCACGAATTAGAGTAGATAAGGATAGCTGTCATCTAGCTATTATTCATGGATGGTGTACCAACCGCATCTGCAACTGACAAGTCGGTGACATAAATGCATAACGGTCACCTTGGCATATCACGAGTGGAGCTCGATATCTCAACACTCCTCGAGCTCAATCTCAATTCTTGCACACCAAGCAGATCTCTGAACTTGCGCAGCTTCTCTGCGCCCAAAGAAGCTGCGCCCAATGCCTTCATGAATATGTCAGCTACTTGATCCTCTGTGCTGACATAAACTAGATCAATAAGACTTAGTAAAACCCTCTCCTGCACATAGTGATAATGCACCTCAATGTGCTTTGTTCTAGCATGATAGACTGGGTTATTTGCCAAGTGTATACTACTCATGTTGTCACAATAAATGACAACTGGTCCATCTGTAGGCTGATGCATATCATAAAGTAGCTTATGCAACCAAGCTACCTCACATGTAGCCATTGTTGCGTCTCTGTACTCGGTCTTTGTGCTCGATAAGGTAACTGTAGGTTGTTTTTTGCTGCTCCAAGTGATTGTAGCATTTCCAAAAGAAAACACATATCCACTGGTAGATCGTTTATCAGAAATACTACCAGCCCAATCAATATCAGTGTATCCATGCAACTGTATTTGAACCCTAGTTTCATAAAGTAGTCCATACTGCAATGTGGATTTCACATACCTGAGTATGCGTCTAGCCGCATCCAAATGCGGTTTCTTTGGAGTCTGCATAAACTGACTTACCAATCCAACAGCATAGCTCAAATCTGGCATGGTAATAGTCATATAAATCAAACTTCCTACTATGCGTCTGTATATAGTAGGGTTTTTCAGAGGCTCACTTGCATCTGCGCTCGGTTTCACATTCTGCTCCAAAGGAACTGAAATAGGTGTATAGCCTGTCATCCCATATTTGGACAGTATGTCCAATCCATACTGCTTTTGCAAGAGCCGTATCTCACTTGGTGATCTAATCACCTCAATGCCCAATAAATAACGTAGCTCTTCCAAATCATTCATCTCAAACTTCTGCTTCAATAGCATTTTCACATGAAGGATATTTTCATCACTGTCACCTGTCAATCAAATCATCAATATAAATAACAAGTAGCATGATACATTTCTTTGTTTTTCTCACATAAAGTAAGAAATTTGCCTTGGAAATCTGAAAGCCAATAGTGACAAGATACTGTTCTATCTTGTCAGACCATGCTCTAGGTGCTTGCTTCAAGCCATACAATGCTTTCTTCAACCTGCAAACAAAGTCAGGATGAACAGCATGCACATAACTCGGTGGATGCTCCATATAGACATCTTCTTGCAAATCACCATGCAAAAATGCATTCTTTACATCCATCTGATGTAAAGACCATCCCTTTGATGTAGCCATATCAATGACTGCTCTTACGGTTGCCATCCATGCAAACCGGACTGAATGTTTCTTCATAATCAATGCCATATATTTGTGCATAGCCCTTGACTACTAATCTTGCCTTGTATCTGTTCACAGAACCATCTGTATTGTGCTTTACCTTATAAACCCACTTACAACCAATTGCATTCTTATCTTTAGGCAAAGGTACCAATTCCCATGTAGCATTTGCTTTCAAGGCATCCATTTCTTCATCCATGGCTTTCTCCCATTTTTCTTTTCCCATGGCTTGCTCAAAAGAAGTGCGTTCTGGTTCCTGTATCACTTTGACCATATAGGCATAGTGAATGGCTGTAAATTCATCATATTTCAGCCTATCCACAGGATACCTAGCTCTGGTAGACCTGCGCAAAGTAAGTTCACTCTCAGGTACTCTTAAAACATCCCTGGTCTTCCTTACTCCAGGTGTAACAATAGAAGAAATACCCAACTCATCATCAATGCTCTGTTCTGAGCCACTGGATTCACCATCCACATAAGAGTGACCTGCATTCACATCAAACACGGGCCGATCTACCTTCTATTTTCCTTTTCGTGAAACCTGCATACCACTATTTGCATTGTTTTGAGGAGATTCTCCTAATCTCAATCTGCTTGTCCATGGCGAAGAATGTGAACCATTGCTAGAGGACACTCCAGGTCCACTAATATTTTGTGACTGCTGCTGTGAATTTTGTGCAACATTACCATTTTGTGCATCTACATCATCAATCACATTTACTGGTTTATACCAGCTACTCATCTCATCAAAAACATCTCTGCTTACTATAAACTTACGAGTAGAAGGGTTATAACATCTATACCCTTTCTGTGCAGAGAGTAACCAATAAAGATGCACTTCTCAGCTTTTGGATCCAACTTGGATCTCAACTCATCTGGC
This sequence comes from Lygodium microphyllum, assembly GCF_053477565.2. Taxonomy (NCBI): domain Eukaryota; kingdom Viridiplantae; phylum Streptophyta; class Polypodiopsida; order Schizaeales; family Lygodiaceae; genus Lygodium; species Lygodium microphyllum. The sequence goes on from NC_141151.1 coordinate 7,956,541, forward strand.
ACATGAACATAGGCAATGCAATAAAAAATCTTCAAATGAGAAATATGTGATTTCCTACCAGTATACCTCTTCTCTGGAGTCATCCCATGTATTGCTGCAGTGGGAGTCCTATTCATTATGTAGACTGTTGTAGCAACTGCTTCAGCCTAATAAAAATCTGGTAAGTCTTTTTCATTGAGCATGGCACGAGATACCTCTCCAATATGCATGTTTGCATGAATATTGCTGCTTTATGCCATGCTCTTGCAGGAGCCTTGCAAACTCATTTGAGAGGTACTTTTTCCCCTCCATCTAACCTTAGGCATTTTATTTGCAGGTCTGTTTCTTTTTCAACCATAGCTTTAAGAGTTTTGAAATACCCAAAAACTTCACTTTTCTTTTTCATAAAATACACCCAAACTTTTATGCTATAGTCATCAATAAAAGTGACAAAATAATGACAGCCTCCAAGAGATGCAGCTTTAGTAGTCCACACATCAGAGTGGATTAATTCCAATGACTTCTTACTCTCTTGAACATGTCTAGGAAATGGTTTCCTTGCCTGTTTTCCAAACTGACAGGCTTCATATACCTTATGCATTTCTGCAACCTTGAATTTAGGCAATCCTGCAACAATATTTTGGGCTTGCATTGATTTAAGTCGCTGTACATTAATATGACCAATGCGTTTATGCCAGATATCAATATCTGCAACTACATCGGTCCCATGTGCAAACATTGTCGCACTCAATTCAGGCATGTCTGCATCCAACGTAAACATTCTGCCCTTCTTATTTCCTTTTACTATTAAGCGACCTTTATTTTTCATATCCTCAACAAAGCATCCATGAGAATTAAATCTGACCTGCAAGCCCTGCTCAACCATTTGACCAATAGAAACCAAGTTCTTGGTGATATTCGGGACATGAAATACATCCGACATGTATTTCTTTTTTCCATCCTGTATAGACAAAGGAATATTTTCAATATGCACAATAGGATGTGCAATATCATCACCAGTCTCCACAAATCCTGGTTTTTTCATTTTCCTTGCATCCTACATCCATTCAGCATGACCTGTCATGTGGTTTGATGCACTTGAGTCAATATACCACACATCGTTGCTTTCTTCTACACTTGTTACAGAATTGGTCATGTGCTGCACCATAAACAAGTGCTCATTTCTGTCATCACCATGTCTACTAGAAGATGCATGATTTCCTTGTTGCAATTTTCCATTCATGATGTCATTTTGTTTTTTATAGCAAACTTTAGCCATATGACCCATTTTACCACAGTAGTAGCATTCAACATTGTTGTTTGCATTTTGGCCTCTTTGCCATCTACCACGACCTCTTTGGCTCCCCCTACCTCTAGAGTTACCACGTCCTCCTCCATAGGACTGGTTTTCTTGAGTTTGCTGTATATTCTGATTTCTACCACGGCCTCCAGATCGGCCTCCTCTACCTCTGCCTCTACCTCTTTCAGCATTTGAGTAGAAGACAGCTTCTTTTGAAGTTCCTCCTGAAGAAGATGCACCACCATTTCTCTGCTCCTTAGAAATTAGAAGAGCAATCAACTCCTCAAAATCAGGAAATCTTTCACGGACGGAAATGAATGTTCGGAACTGTGCATAATCCTTTCCTAGACCATTCAAGGTAACAGAAACTAAATCATCATCTTCCACTGGCGACCCAACGGAAGCAAGTGCATCTGCAATCTTCTTCACCTTCATGTGATAGTCATTGATACTCATATTTTCTCTTTGCACATTGTGCAACTCTTGCTTGAGCTACATTTTCCTGGCTTGAGTATTTGTGCTATACATTTTTGACAAAGTATCCATGCCTTCTTTGGCGTACTTGCATCTTGAATATGCACAATCATAGAGTCTGAAATGCTGATAGACAGTCAGTACATAACTTTCCTAGCTCCTCTCATGCCATACTTTAAATGCTTACATTTGCTGTTGATTGGAAACATCAGGAAGAACTGGTTCTTCTTCATTTCCTGCAACGAATTTTCAATATCCTTTTCCCATAAGGAAATTCATCATTCTAAACTTCCATGCTTGGAAGTTGTTCTTGTCAAGCTTTTCAGTGACAATCTGTGAAAGAGAATCAGACGCCATTACAGAATACTGCAAAAAATTATGTCATTGCAAAGAACACAGCTTCAGCCTCACAAGGGTAAATCTGCAAAATTGACGAAAGTGGTATTTGACCACACATTCACTTCCTAGTGACGATTTTGCATCAACAGGCAACAAGGATGATTCTGTAACTCCCAATGTCTTTGCGCACAGGCATACGATGCAATTTCTATAGTAACTTTTCACCGACCTGTAGAACAGTAGTCGCACAGTATAAAACTGGATCTTTTTCTGAGTGTGTGCAAAAAACTTCCGCCTCCAAAACAAGCCCCGAAATGGCCTCAAATAAAAAAAACAGAGCAACCGCGAAGGGCATCTCAATTTGAGATAATGCACTCTTGCTACACCGCGAATAGCGTCTCAATCTGAGACAATGCATATACTGCCCTCTTGCTACACCGCGAAGGGCGTCTCAATTTGAGACAATGCACTCTTGCACTTTCGGGCTGTGCTACCTGCAGAGACTTGCTCCCAAAACAGAAAAATAAAAGCAACACTGGTCCTCTTACCAGAACACTGCGAACTTGGTTTGCTTTCTTGAGCTCCTTACCACGAACAAGGCTCTGATACCATATCAAGATTGTGGGTTAGAAGGAAGGAGTCTCACTTGTAGCTTTCTTGCTTGCACAATGGGGAAATACACACAAAGGTGGAGGTTGAAAACAGTTTGTCCTCTTCTTAGTTTGTATAAGCCAAAAGAACTCTAGTACAAAGAAATACAAGCAAAGATATCATTATCTTTGAGGCAATGGAAATGACTGCAAAATTTTGCACTTTCATGTCTTCAAGGTCTTCAAATGGGTACATTGATGGCATTTGGATATAGGAAGCTCCATGTCTTCCTGTAGGTAGAGTACCATCTTCTACGTAGTACAAGTGAGTATCAAGAGTAGTTGTGTTACCCTTGATAGCATGTGTCCATATGAAAAAATTCATTTTGGTCATTGAGTATTAGCTTCAAATTTGAGATAAATCAGTAGTGAGTTGATTCTTGAATGTGCTAAAGAGTAAAAGTGCCAAGAAGCACTAAATTAGTATCAAGAGATACTATGGTTTGAAGATGATAATTCTTGATGCTTGTTGTTGCTTTGCTTGATGAACCGGTTGCTTGAGTCCCCTCCTTGCTAGTGTGATGGACAAATCTTGCTGGTAAAACACTTGAATCCTTGCTAGAAATCGAGCTGGGAGCTCAGATCAGAGTGGCAAATCCTTCTAATGGAGTGAGAAGGAAGAGGAGCTTGAAGTGAAATGGCTATGGCTTCCTTCGTTGGGTTTGACAGGGGCCTGATAAAACAACTGTAGCAGCTCATATATTGAACCATTTTCCATAAAATTTCATGGGGAGGAAGCTTAGGTCTTGACCTTGAAAATCCCTAGGGATGTAGCACAAAATTCATCACGAAATGATGGTGTTGTTGTATGATCTACTGCTGTAACGAAAATGCACCTAATTCTGATACAATCACAATGCCGGGTTTATTCTGCATTAATCATGTCGATTTTTGTGCTACACTGAAGCATCTTGAGCAGAGTAACAACTATATAGAAGAACACATGAGGGTTATGCCCTCTATTGCAAGATCTAGCTCCTCAAAGTTGGCAAGGTTTGGCTATGGTAGACACACATAGGGAAAAAGTTGTAAGAGTTGACAATGTTGAGCTTTGTGATGAGCAATGTCTTGTTGTAACATAATAGAGAGAGGCATCTTGAGTCAAAAAGATATGCCTAGAAGAAGGTATAAAAAAATATTGACTGTGGAGAGAGATATGAAAGCTCCAAGCTACTTGGCTATGGTTGCCAAGTAGATAAAGTGAGGAGAAGAAGTGGGACATGAGGTCCTGAGCTGGGGATTGAGCTCAAGCCAAGCTACATGACAATGAAAGAGAGCTGAAGAAGTAGTGCCATGCCCGATTGGGCTCTAATACCATGTCAAAAGATGCAGATCTAGAGCATGGCAGATGCTATGGCAGGTGGAAGATGAAGACCAAACTCATGATGACATAGATAAGTAGAGAGAAACTATTACACAAGTGAAATAGGTTCCAAGATGGCAGCTTGGACGCAATCTTGTGTAGGATTGATAAAGACAAGAAACTTAACTGAAAGTACAAAGCATCATGACATTGTATTCATTCCATATGAAAAGTGGCAGTCAAGTACAATGCTTTATAGTTGTTGGATGGTAGTAATTTTCCCTTTTTGTGCATATGGGATTTAGTCTACCTGCATGTCCTAAGCCTAGAACTACCTCGTACAAAGAGGCTACAATAGGTGTGATTGTAAATATCTCAACAAACCCTAATGAATTGACCCAAGGATTCCTAAAACTACGAAGGTCTCATAAATACCAATCTAAGACCCATCTAAGAAGGGTCACTTCACTTTGTAACCAATCGAAGGAATACCCGTACATGTGGATTCATGTCCTCAAGTTTAATCCTACTACATTTGATTGGCTTTACTTGCTTCTTCTGGACCAATACATTGTATATTTGCTCTTTCCAATATGAAAAGGTTGTCCCATTAGGCATTTCAATATTGAATAATCCATTCTTTGAACTTAATGAAGAAGCTGTAATGACAAAAGTATATTTACACACAAAAAACAACAAGGTATACCCAACTACAAGATTAGTATAAACCAATGGACTACAAATAGTGTTGAGGATCAAGCTCATTCTATTCTACCGACTCTCCAGCTATAGCTTAGATGTGTGTCATGTGTGGTCAATAAGTTGAGTTAGTAACTCAACCATGGTTAGACCTATGGTCAGTAGTGAGACCTAGATTATCTTCACTATTGTAGTATTAGACAGTAAGGCGTGAGATAGATGATGAATAATGAAGAGTAAAATAGCATAAAGCACATTTCTTTGCTCTTGCTCCACCTCCTTACCCTCTTGTCTCTCTTGAACTTCTAACATGGCATCAAAGCAAGTTTCTAGGAGAGTTCAAGTGAAAAGCTCAAGCTAATTTGATTTGTAGACAAGAAAGGAAGGCATGAATTAATTGTCCTTTTTGCCTAAAGAAGTTGAGGCATTTAAGGGGGTTCAATGGCCCAACTAGAGCTCTAGGAGATGAGCTTTATGACCACCATTTAGTCCATAAATTCAGCATGGACAACATCAGCTAGTTTGAACTTTCAACATGAACAGCATTGGACTTGCGCCAGGTTTGAATAGTCAGTGTATGGACAACATCAGAGCTTTGGAAGTTTCTTTCATATTTGGCTATTGATTGGCAGATGTAATATCTACCTTCTGTTGCATCTTGGGCATTATTGTGTTGCATCATCAAGTGCTGATCATAGTAGCATCGCACAACAACAAACTTGTGTTTCTAATTTAGCGTGGCTAGCACAGAAAGCGCCTATTTCTTGGGCACTGAAGGCACATGTTTTTAGACACCTTTGAACATTGGCACTAGATATCTTTGCCTTGGTTTGAGCGTCCATTGAGCTACCTAATGAACATTAAGTCTGCATGCATATACCAAAGTAAACTGTGAGAAAATGCTCATGGTCTCTAATAGTGTTGATCTAAATTTCCGCCATCTAATACTTGGCACTAACATACTTGGACAACAAGGGATGCCTAGCAATGAACTTGGCATTATACTCATGTATCTGGATCATTGGAAGAGAACTGAAAGTGTGTGTTACAGAAAAGGTGCTGCAATAAATCTAAGACAACTTACCCCTTGACTTTCTTGAGCTCACTAAAGTCTCTATTAATGCTTATGCATGCTTGGATAGTACTATATTATCATGGAATGGTTCTTGAGCTACTATGAGCATTGATTGCTCAGTTTTGAACTGATTTGTTGCTGGTATAACAACCCCTTGTCTGGATACTTTTTATTTGGAAGGTTTGTGATCATGTCTGTATGAGATCTATGCAGTTAATGATGTTTACTTGGTTATGCTACAACACTTAGATGCTTTGGCACAGATGTTCAGAGATGGTTGGCATATTTTTTAGCTAAAATATCATTGATTAATACAAAGATATTAGTGCAATCATTATAGGACTAAAAGGTTGAAAAGTGTATATCTATGCCACTTAGCTGAGATTGTTGAGATTTTGTCTAATGTATGAATTTCAACTCTATGTATGGGATGAGCTGCATTGAACTAGATGTAGAGTAGCTTGGAAATGTATTTGTGTTGCTTGGATGTTAGGCAAGCATTGTGTCTTTGAAAAGACTGTTTGGTCTACAAGGAGTCAGGCATTGGTAGCATAAAACTTGGATATTGTAGTAAACACTTTCAACTACAAATATGACAAATGTAGATAAGTAAGATAATATCACATAGATTGTTGGGGATAATAGTAACTATGGAATATGGAATTTTTGTATGGAGAGTTTCTTGATTGGAAAAGGGTATTGGGATTCTATTATAAGTAATGAGGTTGAACCAAAACTTCTAGAAAGAAATCCCATTCCTAAACAATAGAGAGCACATCATGCTTAGCTTGAATGAGACTACAAAGTCTTGCATTGGCTCTCACTATGTATCTTTGATGCAATGGTCAAATCATGAATTGCAAGTCACCAAAAGATGCATGGAACATCTTGATGTAGTATTATGATACTATTACCAATGCATGAAAGATCCAATTTTGAAACAGAAGTCTAATGCCGTGGATAGGAAATGATGGTCAATATAGGACTATGTCATAGATATAAAGATCATTGCTGATCAACTAGCCTCTATTGGAGCTATAGTAGATGATGAAGCTTTGGTTGTAGTAACACTGAATGGTCTTGGACCTGAGTATAAGTAATTTGATATGTCTATCTCACTGTAATCACTTAGAGATGCTTGATTTTAATGAACTAGTTTCATTGCTTGTCCATGAAGAGGTTGGATTAGCTATTCTAGTGGGCCATTCAATATTAGTGAGTTTGGGAATCTCCCAATTCCCATTTTTGAATGCTAAAAAGGTGGCACCCGGATAACATGCCCATAAGGTTCTCAAAATTGTATGATGTGACCTCATTGGAAAGCACTTGAAAAGTGGAATCTATTGAGCTATAGAGCGCTCGATTTGGAGCTATACTGTTCAAGTTATGAGAAATCCAAATATTTGACCACGTGTCCCAAACTTATGGGAAATTCCCACATTCCCCAATATGGTGTTTGGCTCAAAGGGTAGAGATGCAATTTTTTACTCGAATCAAAGAGGCTTAGGTAGCCATGGTGGAGGGTTCTCTCATGGTCAAGGGACTAATCAGAATGCATCTCATAATGTGAATAATCAACATACACAAAATGTTAGAGGTGGTGGATACTCTGAGCAAGGGGGAGATCCAACTCTAGAGGAAGAGATTCATGACAATCACAGAGTATGCATGAGAATGCAAATAAGGATAAGGACTACCATTCTATGGAAAGTATGGGCATATTACTAAGGAGTGCTAGAAGAAACAAGTGAATCAGAAAGGCAAGCAATAGTTTCATTATGCTTTATTTAGTCATGTTGAGGATGTTGCTCTATTGATAGATTGTTTGCTATAACATATGTTCGTAATAATGTTACTAAAGAAAATAAGTTAGATGATGTATGGTATGTTGACTCTGGGGTATCCAATCATATGGCTTCGCATGGAGAATGGTTCATTGACATGGTTTCTAATAAGAATGGCTATGTCTGTGTAACAGGTGATGGCACATAGTATAACATTGAGCATAAGGGTGTAGTTCCCTTGGTTATTCATGATGGTTATTAGAAGTATTGCATGTCCCCTCCATCACTAAGAATCTTCTTTTAGTTGGGCAAATGATAGAGCAAAATCTGCAAGTGTGATTCAATAAGCATAGTTGTTTTATTGAAAGATTTTGGAAATGGTTGTAAGCTAATTGCTAAAGGCAAAAGATATAATCATATGTTCATTTTGGATTCTAGTATTCTACAATTGAAATTAGTCATGTTTGGACATGGATAGGGTGTAGTTAGAGATCTTGAGATGTGCATAAGAGGACTGGACATGTGAATGTTCAAAGATTGCAACTTATGCAAAGAAAGCTATTTGTTACAAGCTTGCCAAATTTTGCATATTTGGATTTAGGTCATGTTTGTATTGTATGTTAGTTCAGAAATAAGAAATCTCAATTTCTATTTATGAAGCATGTTTGGAACAACTCTAGGCCATTGCACTTGATTTACTTGGATGTTTGGGGACAATCCCATAATGCTACTCTTGGTGGATCTAGATATTCTGTAACATTCATTGATGATTTCAGCATATATACATGGATGTATATCTTGAAGCATAAAGATGAAGTGATTGCTGTTTTTAAGGACTTTAGGTGACAGGTTGAGAAATCATTTGATTGCTCTATCTCCCACAATGATGATGAATATGTATCAAATGAATTTGATAGATTTTTGACAAAGAATAGCATTCGAAGGCAGCTTACTTGTGCAACTACACTCCATAGTGAAATGGAGTAGTAGAAAGAAAGAATAGAGTTCTTATGGAGACTGCTCGTGTGATGCTTAATGAAAATAATATGCAAGTGTATTATTGGGTTGAAGTGATAGTGACAGTTATGTATGTGTTGAATCGTACTCCTACTGGTAGGGAATCTTGACATGACACCATATCATAAGTTGTACGGACAACCGACATTAGCCATCTGAAAGTCTTTGGCTGCATTGCATATGTACACATTCTAGATGAGAAGAGGAAAAGGTTGGTTCCTATGGCATAGAAGTGTGCGTTTATTGGTTATGCTTAGGAGCAGAAGGCTTACAAATGTCTTGTTCCATCTACCAGGGAAATGGTAATCAATAGAGATGTTATCTTTGATGAGTTGACTTCATGGTATGGGTCATTTGTTGTTGTTCCTCATGATCAACTTTCCAATCATGTATCTACTACTATTCCACAACAGTACTATGTTTGGACCTATAGGTTATGTGTCTCTAAGTATTTTTCCTTGGATTGGTAGGTTATGTAGTCATACATTACCATCCATTATAGCATTATGTTAATGAGGGGGAGAAATGAAGCAAATGGCAAAGGCAAAGAGAAATTTCTTGATGATACTCCTGGGAGGATGACTTCGGGATGTGATCAACTGGCAACTTGGACAATGAATTTGGGATTCCATCGATTTACATACCTAGGGCTAGGCAGACCAGATATGTACAGCCTCATGAGAGAGGGGAATCAAGTAGTCCACCTTACTTGAGAAGGTCACAAAGGGTGAGATATCCTATTGACAAGCTTACATACAGTGTTTTTTCAGCAAAGCATTATGCATATATGACAAAGGTCATGGAACATAGAGAGCTAGCTACATCCATGAAGCTATTATGGACAAAAATTGGTGCAAAAAGTAATGGATGAGGAGATGAATGCACTGGTTGAAAATCACACTTGGAAATTTGTTACATTGCTTGATGATTAATAAGAAGTCCATTATCTGCAAAATGAGTTTATAAATTCAAGTGTAAGTCTGATAGTAGTACTGAAAGATACAAAGCCAGATTAGTGGCAAAAGGATATGCACAAAAGTATGGCTTGGATTATGAAGAGAGATTCAATCCTATTGCCAAAATGGCAACTATCAGGATAATGATTACTTTGGCTACAATAAAGGGCTAGAAATTATAGCAAATAGATATGAAGAATGCATTTTTGAATGGAGACTTGGTAGAAGAGGTGTTTATGGGGATTAGATGGAAGGATACATGCACCCTTAGTATTCGACTTATGTCTACAAGCTGGAGCTGAAATTTTATATGTTACTATATACATACATATGGTAGGAAGTCTTATCTACCTCACCATTACTAGGCTTGGTTAGTTGGACTTATCAGTTAATTCATGGCAGAAGCCTAGAAAATCCCATTTGGATGTAGTGAGATGAATTATGCATTATGTCAAGGCTACAGTAGATAATGAACTCTTCTGTGATAAGGATAAGCACTTGAAGCTCATGGGATACACTAATGCAAATTGGGCCGGTTTTCCATATGATAGATGGTCTACTAGTGGATATGCATTTAGCCTTGGTAGTGGAATGATTAGTTGGAGTAGCAAGAAGCAACCAATAGTTGCACTCTCTAGTATTGAGATCTATAGAGTATAGAGGTGCCACATTAGCAGATTGTGAGATTGCTTGGTTGCTAAAGTTGTTGATAGATTTGGGTATGTAAGAAGATGCTCTAGTTACATTGTATTGTGACAATATGAGCTGTGTACTTATAGCTATGAATCATGTATATCATGCTAGAACAAAACATATAGAGATACACTATCACTTGATATGAGATATGCTCTCGTTACATTGTCTTGTGACAATATGAGCAGTGTACTTATAGCTATGAATCCTATATATCATGCTAGAACAAAAAATATAGAGATACACTATCACTTTATATGAGAGATGCTACTTGTAGGGGAGATAGTTCTCATGCATGTCAAAACTGAAGACCAAGTAGTTGACATCTTTACCAAGTCACTAGCTAAAGATAAGTTCAGTCACTTTAGAGGGCTACTTGGGGTACAATGTCTTTCTTGAGCTTAAGGGGGAGTGTTGAGGATCAAGCTCATTCTATATAGCCAACTCTCCATTAGATGTGTGTCATGTGTGGTCAATAAGTTGAGTTAGTAACTCAACCATATGGTCAATAGTCAGACCCAGATTATCTTCACTATTGTAGTGTTAGACAAAAAGGTGTGAGACATATGATGAATAATGAAGATGAAGATAGCACAAGAGCACATTGCTTTGCTCTTGCTCCACCTTCTTGCCCTCTTATCTCTCTTTAACTTCTAACAAACATTGTGCCTTACAAAGCTAAGAAATGGTTATCTAAATATCAAAGTATTTAGCCCAAAGGCATATGTACTTTTTTATAAGATGTCTCAAGTATTTCAACTATCTTTTGAGCAAAAAAACAACCATTGAAGAGTAGGTATATGCAAATTACCTTCACAAATGAATTTTAGCCTATATGATCTTCACTAAGTGAACATAAAGTAGCATAAAGAATCATTCAAGATGACAAATCTATCAAAATCTGTGTGTAATTTGAAGCCAAGAGTAATGTAGGAGCCTTTGAGTGTAAACTAGTTACTATTTACTAATTTTTGAACCTTACAGAAAGGTTTCTATGATAAATAAATGCTTAGGTCAATTGGGGAAGAGTCAATGGTATATGTTGAGTGATAAGCTATGGGAATTTGGAGAATATTCTTGGGAATATTTGTGAGTGATGGTTGGTGGGTCGGATGGACCGTATGGATGGAGAGTTAAGAAGAAACATGTGAGTGGCGAGTTAAAGAGAAACCTGTGAGTGGTGAGTTAAGGAGAACCATGTTTGAGGATATTTAATATCCTACATTATCCTACATGTTGATGGAGGATGTGTAATGCCCTACTCCCTAATAATCCTATCCATCTACCTCCTTCTCACTTTAATGGATCCATCTTTTCCTTGCCAACCATCCACTAGGTCTCTCTCGATATTGCTATGGAGAGGGGCTTTGACCACTACCAAAATAACCTCTACCTCAGTGCTTATGCCCATGGCTACAACTCCTATCACTTTTGAGAGATGGGTCATGTTGTAGAAAAGGCAAAGGTAGCACTACTGGAGTAACTAGGATTGTGGGGCCATTTACGATAAAAAAAGTTGAGGGGTGGTCATGTACTCATATAGCTTAGTTCGGGGTAGGAGGAATGCCTAAAGAAGACCTCTCGCCATCATGCTCTCTCTCTCTCTCTCTCTCTCTCTCTCTCTCTCTCTCTCTCTCATCCTCAAGGTTGAGAGCTTGAGATGAAGACCGTCACCTTAATATGTGCAAAGAAACATCTGCAAAGGCACAATATAACAAGATTAGTTGCATAACATGATGTACTAGTTGTCAATACCTAAAATGGGCCTGATAGAGGTTCACACACACTCAAGTGCACTCGCAAACATTAAACCCAACCCCCCATGACCCTGCGGCCATTAATGACTAGAAGATTGACTAGAAAATCTCACACTACAAAAAAACACTATGTTATGCAGCCCAGTCCCTACTTTTCTCATCCTAAACTCCAAATAAGGAGCATCCTAAAAATGAAGGGTATAGACACCCCTCATAACATAAAAAATGTGTTATGTAGTCCATTCCCTAATTTTCTTGTCCTAAAATCCAAGCAAGGAGAGCATCCTAAACATGAAGGGTATAAACACCCCTCATAACATAAACATATGCTTCTCAGACTAAATGTCCTAGTCTCTATTATGGGTGTCCTATTTGGTTAGGATTAGTTCTTTCCAGCCCCATCCTTTATTCACAATGCATCACTTACTCCTCTCTTTCTCACTTGACCCATTTAATATCCTTGAATCGCTCTATGGATTGGATCTTGTTGCATACACTCAGTCAAGAGAAAACCAATTGCAATCCATTTGTATATACAAGATGAAACATGTAATGCATCAAGTGTATGCCATGTGCTTAAACAAAATGTTTAAAAATTAGCATACACATGCAAAGACAACCCTTACACTTTTCATACAACGTGCATAGAATATAAAATTATAACATTTTAGAATTCAAAGATTGGCTCATTATATTTCCTCTTAATTCTAATGTATAATGCTGACATATAGTGGGAAGTATCCCCTTCAAATCCTTGTACGACCATGCAAAATATCTAGGTTCTTCTTCAACAAATCATGTAAGGCCAAGAGCTCCTCTTTGGGAGGACCACTGCCCATCTTGAGATGACATTCCGTTCTAGCTTCACCCATAAAGGTAAATTGTTTCTCACCTTCCACTTCTCTTATGAATGTGCCTCGCATAGCTTTTGAGTATAAATTAGACTCCTAGGGAGTTGTGTCTTCTTCTGATGCCCCACTAGAATTGGCATCTATTGCATTGGCTTAAACTCTTTAGACACTACCGGTGGGGGCTTAAATGGAATAAGAGTTGTTTGTGACTACTTGTTAAGTGGGACCACTCCTTTACTAGTGAGGCACATGCCTTTTGAGTTGAGACATGAGATATTCAAAGAGTTACAAAAATTATGTAAGGTTGGCCTTATATTTCCAGTGCAACACACAAAATGGTGTTCACTTGTGGTTATCAAGAATAATAATAATAATCAAATCCAACTTTGTGTTGATTTTAGAGAGCTTAAAAAACAAATAGTTAAGGATTATTATCCATTCCCATTCATTGATCAAATCTTACATCAACTAGTAAGTAGGGATATATATTCCTTTATGGATTGTTTTACCAACTATAGTCAAATGACTATTGCATAGGAAAACAAATCAAAGATGACATTTGTAACCATGTTTTAAACCTTTGTGTATCATGTCATGGCCTTTGGATTATGTAATGCACTGAGTTCTTGGCAACACACGGTTGACAAAACCTTTGGTGACATTTTCCTAGGAGAGCTTAAAGTTTTCATTGATGATCTAGTGGCAGTTACTAGTAGGGATAGACAATTAATAACTTTAAGAAAACATTTTGAGCATTGTAGGTAGTTTTGGATTGCTCTAGATTTGAGGAAATGTATATTTAGAGTGCCCTACGGATTACTTTTGGGCCATGTAGTTAGTTTGGCCAAATTGTGACTTTGATCCATAAAAGATTAAAATCATTGTCTTTATGAATCTACTGCAAAATCCCAAGGAAGTGCATAGTTTCCTATCATAAGTTGGATATTAGCAACGATTCGTTAATGTAGTAGCTAGGAGAACATTGCCATTGACAAATCTATTATATTTCAAATGTTAGTTTTCTTGGAGTGATATGTGCAAAATCTTCTTCCAGGATGCAAAGTAGGAATTGGCTAAAGCATTGGACTTGAAAGTACAAAAAGAGGTGAGACGTTCTATGTGTTTTTGGAAGCCATGATGTATAGTATCAACTATTGCTTAGCTCAAATTTAGAGCAATGCAAAACTACCTACAATGCTCAATTTGCCGATCACAAATTGGGTGTGTTTGAAATTAATTATACATAAATGAAAAATTTATGCCTTGGAATGGTCTTTGCCACCATGAAGAAATTCAGTCACTATATTCTGTATGAGAAGGTCGTACTTTATACAAAGGCAGAAGGGCTGAGGTTATTTATTAGACAAGTTACAACCGCCCAATCACCTAGCAAAGTGGTTAATCACTTTGCAAGAATTCCATTACGAGATTAAGATTATGCCTCCAAGATTGCAAGGCATTGTAGAATGTTTGTAGAATTTGGGGAGTAGAAAGAAGTATTGACTTAAGTTAGTGACCTTGAGGGTTTGTTTAAAATAGACACAGCCTCCATCATTCCATCCTCATATACTACAATAACACATTATCTATCCATAGAAGATACAAGAGTCTCTTTATCTAATTTAGGTTTTCCTTAATTGCAGGAACTCTATATCGGCAGGAGGTAGATAATATTTATCATCAATGTGTTATGCCCCATCAAGTTCCATTTATATTGTAAATGTCACGACTCTGCTTGTGAAGGGCACTTTGTTGGATATTTGACTACATAGAAAGCCTTAAAGTTGGATATTGGTGGTGGCTATCTATCTTCCAAGATGCATTTGCATATGTAAAGAAATGTGATATATGCCAAAGACATGATAGTAAAGAGAATCAAAAGTACCCATTGACTCCTATTGTGGCTTTATTACCATTTGAGAAGCAAGGCATTGACTTTATAGGTCTAATTACCCCATCGTCCTCTTCACAAAAGAGGTATATCATAGTAGTGATTGATTGTTTTACGAAATGGTCAGAAGCACGAGAGACAAGGAAGGATGATGCAAAGGAGACTGCTAGCTTCCTTCATGAATAGATAATCTATCGGTTTGGTCTACCAAAAGAGTTGACATTAAACCATGAAACTCATTTCCTAAATAAGGCAATCAAAAGATTGACTAGCAAATTAAGCATAATAAAACAACACCTTACAATTCACAAATGAATGGGCAAGTTGAGAGTACTAATAAAAGTAGCTTATGGGGATCCAATCAAAGATCATGTTAGAAAAGAAACGAGATTGGGACAAGAAACTATACGTGGCTGTATAGCCATATAATATGACCTTTAAACGAGCTACTAGCGATATTTTGTTCACATTAGTCTATGGAGAGGAGTGTATATTACCCCTTGATATCGAGTTACTTACAATAAGATTCACAATCATCCATTCTTTGGGGGATGAAGATGCACTTTTCGAATGCTTTACGACCTTAGCACATCTCGATGAGCTTAAACTTCAAAGTCTATTACATTAGGAGGTGGCCAAGCATTGTACAAAATAGGTTCACGATGTGAAAGCAAAAAAGTATACCTTTAAAAAATGACAGTTGATCCTATACTATGATATGCATAGGGAGCTTTTTCCTGGAATGTTATAGCCTAAGTGTGATGGTCCCTACAGAATAGTTAGAATAGGCTAAAATAAGTTCATTGCATTATTAGTAGATTTAAAAAGGGGTGGTTTGAAACTTGCAAGAGAACTCAAACCACTTGATGGGGTGGCTAATCCCCTATTTGGAGCACCCATACCTAGAACAAAGATACTATCAAGGATGGCTTGTTTGGTGGAGCAAAGGGTATAAGGTGATTGAGCAAGAAGTCAAAATGTTTGTTTAGGAAATTAAGATCTTCTACCATCACTACATGAGTATCCTTGTAGGTTTCAATGAAGAAGGTAGGATGGAACCTTTGGTTCACCCTCTGAATATGTTGAACTTTGATGATCATAGTTATGAATAGAGGCCTTGATGATGGCCGACTACGTAAACCCTTTAAAGACCAATACATTACATTTTGATGAAGCATCCAAGGGTCCCAATAAGAAAGGGAGCATCAGGCTAGTCATTAGAAATCCCTAGTGTAAGGTTACGATGAAATTAGATGTCTATCTTGGGATTGAATTTACTAACAATACGGTATAATATAAAGCCCTCATATAATGGGATTGAACATTGCTAAGAGAGGCAGTATGTGCTAGTTATTATTAGTAAAGAGGGATTCCTAGTTGATATTGAATCAACTAAATAGGTTGTACATTGCATGCAATCCCATCCTTTGTATATATTACTACACTGCTGTAAATCTGATTACTGAGTTTGAAAGAGTGTCTCTTTTGAAAGGAGTAGAAGAAGGGTGCAGCCATTGAAGGTCGGTTCAAGGTTCTTGGTAGTAGTGTGTCCTTGAGGTTTGGCAAAAGGCATCTTGGCTCATCAAGCAAGGGGCCTGCTTGTTCAAAGAAGCATGGGGTCAGCTTTCTAGTCGAAGACAATAGAGAGAGAAGAGAAAGAAGAGGTGGTTCTGGGAAGAGCTCAAGGCTCTAAGTTTCAATACGTGGTAATCAAGTCTAAAGCAACTTTGTAACAAACAAAGAAAAGAGAGGATACATGATATCGTCCAAGGTTCTGCACATCTCTTGAGCTCATAGCTCAGCAATACACTTGTATAAAACCAACTTTGTTCCCTCTGTGGAAGCCTTTCCTTGACCATTGGCAACCTCTCTTGCTTCTACTAGACTCTCTACTTGCTATTCAGCAAAAACTATAGAGAAGAGATGGAGATGGATCTGCAATATCTATGTGAGAAACTGACCACTAGGTGACTCAGGATGTAGGGGACCAATAGGTTTGCTATTGCCATGGGTGGTGGAGTGGTAGAAGGAGAGCTCCAAGCTCCAAAACTATCCGTCTACTGCGAGAGAGGCGGTAGGACTATCCCTGATTAGTGTCTTTCCTATCAACTTATAATTCTACATTTTAAAGAAAAAAAGATAAAAATAAGGTTTTAATAAGCCTCTACTAAAATATCCCCTTTCACATTGCTTCTCTATCTTATAAACCCTGTCACACCTATTTCACTCAAACTGGTTTAATTTCCAAAGTTGAGTTCATTGTGTAGATCCTCATAAGCATTCCCTTGATCAAAATCCAATGCCAATATAATGTCAAGCCATGAGCCAAAGTCACATGAAATCCCAAAATTCTATGCGTCCAAGGCTAATGTACTGATGTGCTATCAAATTATGTATTTTAGCAAGCCAAAAAGATATCCAAAAGAAAAATGTATCCATCTTGTATGCCGAAAGCTATGCGATGACCTCACAAGACCAAATGGGATTCCAAAATCTATGTATCCCAAGTATCTTATCAAAGAAGCAAATATCTTCAAGAATGAAGAACAAAACAAAGATAATGAGCATGAAGACAAAGAAGTCCAAGAAGATCTAGTATGACAAGAAGAGGAAGGATATTATGAAGACTAGCAAAGAATGAAGACTGGAGCAAAAGGCCGAGGGTGAGGATTCCACTCTGACAATAAAAATTGGATGACATGTCATTATTGTGGTAAGACTAGTGTGAGAGCTTTCACTCAACCGCCAAGACCCTCGGACCGCTTATTGTTTCAAGCGTTCCAAGCTGAGCACTAATGGCTACCTCTCACATAGCCGACGTGCCATCCATATCTACAGGTGTAGTGAGCTTACCTTCGTGCCGTTGGAGTTACCTCCTCTCCCACACACTCCGGTGGCTCCACGATCCAAGTGCAAGCTTCAAGCAAGCTCCATCCTCCAGCTCCACGCTCCAAGCTCCATTGCCGTGAGCAAGACAAGAGAAGAGAAGAGAAGAGAAGAAGAGAGGAGAATATGGAGAGCTTCTCCTCCTCGGTCCCTCACCCTCACACACTCACTCCCTCACACTCTCACACACTCTCTCTCAAGCACAAGCTCAAGCAAGCAAGAACAAGAAGAAGAAGAAGAAGAGGAGAGCTACTTTTGGCCGCACACAAGAATGAGCTTCTCATTCACTTTTCAACTTTATATACAAAACCCTAAATCCCTTTTGGGCGGTCATCCCCTTTTCCCTTTTTTACATGGCCGGCCGTAGCCTTGGCCCTCTTTCCCATTGTCCTTCTATCTTCCTAGCTTCCTTTCCACCGCCCATCTACATTTACAAATTGCACGGGTGAGAGCACGGCGCTCTTTTACAAGATTTCAGGGTGCGCCTTTCCCCTTTTGCCTTTGCCTTGGACTTTTAAGGTTGCCCTTGCGCTTTTGGCCTTTTCTCCTTTCTTTCTTCAGTCGGGCTACCTTTTTTCCGCCTTTGCCCTGCGTCTTTTCCACTTCCTTTTGCTTTCTTCGTGTTGGGGTTAACATTACCCCCTCCTAGACGAGTGCCAGTCCCATGGCACTCACCGTCGTAGGTAGCAGGCTGTGGCATGCACCGAAGACGTGGGTAACAAGGACGCCTGTGGTTTCCATGGAGGAGTGTTGGTGGTGGTGTGGCAGAAGGTCCTGGGGGCCTGTTGGTGGCTGGTGGAAGATTGTTGGAGTTGGTGGTAGGGCTATGCTGTGTTGGGGATTGTATTGATGGCCAGCACAAGTGTTGGTTTGTTGGGGATTCTTCACATGATGATCCTTTTTGGGCTTGTCGAATGGTAAGGGATAAGCATTCAGAGTTGGGTGTTGATGAAGATCGAACGACACTTTTGTTGGAGTCTTCAACACCTGCAATTTGAAAACCTCTCGTGTGGTCTCTCCCTAAGGGGGTAGTGCTAGTCTTCTTATCGTGCACAAGACATATTTGATTAGTTTGGGAGACAGGTCGAACTCTAAGCAAGCTGAGAGTATTGTCCTGCACTTGAGGACCCAAACTGTGTATATACTTTGGTGCATATATTAGGTGAGTGCTCGTGCATACTTAGATATTACGTAGTTAGAAGACTGTGGGCTAGTTTTTCATAACAATGTGTGGATGAAGCAAAGTTGTCCGTGTTGAGAAGAAGTGCACGTGAAGGTATATGAGACATCCTTTGCATTGTGACTGCACGATGGAGCATAATTGAATATAGAGACACCGCACTTTCAGTAGCTGGAAACTATTGGACTTGCTTGATGAGTACGGTGTACTTTTCATGGCCAATCGTGTGGTGCTTATCACCACTGATTGCAATGGTACTAAGGCAGAGTGCAAAAGAAAATTGTGCAAGTGGGTCAGGGTGACAGGTCTAACCCTAGGCGAGACAAGCTCCCGAGGTATGTCCTGCCCTTGATGTGCCCTGAACAATTGTGGGTGATTGTAGGGGGCTAGGGGACTAGGGACGAAGCCGGTCGACCAAGGTCACCAGACGTACCTAATTTGAGGACCCCTAGGTGCTGTGCTGTGATCGTGGGTGCTTCTTATTTTTCCATTCAGTTCTTTTCCTTTTCTTTTTCTTTCTTTTTTTTTCTTTTTCTTTTTCTTTTTCTTTTTCTTTTTCTTTCTTTCTTTCTTTCTTTTTTTTCTTTTTTTTTCTTTTTTTTTTTGCCTGAGTACAACCATTACAATATGTTGAGGCTATCAGCCTTTCCATGGGTTGGAAAATGTCAAGCTTCGAAGGCTTCGAAAATGAATAGTACCATGATGATGGTGCCCTAGCCTCGTCGTTAGAGAAGCAGTTGGCGAAAGGGGGAGATACACTTGAGATATTGCAACCCTCCTTGCGGTACATGTGATGTGGGTACAATTGAGGTGACGACTGTTGGAGCCAACTATAGAGCTTGTCGCAGAAAGGGGGCGTGGCCCAGGAATGTTTTGTGGGCCATGCAATGTGGGCGATTGGCAAGGGTGCTTTTCGGCAACGTGGCTTTGCCGCGGCTCGTTGTGGGGTTGTGGGTGTTTCGGTGATTGGACATTGAGCATTTTCGCACAGGGACCTGTATTATCCTGCATTCACTTGTCGCTTCATGAGAGCATATGCATTGTGTATACCGCAACTATAATAAACCAGTGCAATGCAAGGAGACATTACTTATTTGGATTCTATGGTGTTGACTAGACATTTATCACCTGCGCTTGATTAGCTTTTTCTTTTGCTAAAGGCGTAGCATATATTAAACGCAGATATGATAAGTTCATACAAGTTAGGAACATGTCAACACTTAACAAGTCGGGAACACTCAACCATTTAAAAACAAAAAGTCCTGGCCAGTTATCATTTGATAAGCCCCTTATGCATTATGGGCTACTCGATTTGTACGAGGCGGGGTGAGTTTGGATGGCCGGGTGATGGGGTTCTGCTGGTGTGGGACTCCCACGGGGGTCAGCAAGGAACATGTCGGCCGGGTTATGAATGGTGTAATCCCGGCTCGCTACCGTCTCCAAAATTTCTTTAAATAATTCATTAAATTCTTCTCGTTCCCGAGCTGCCTTTTCTGCCTTAGAGCGTCTGGGGCCCGAGCAGGAGCTGGGAGTGCGCACCACTAGTGCTGCCACCTGTTGCGCGTTTCGAGTCCCGACTTTCTTGACTCGAGGATTCTTCGGCCTTCGCCCTGGGCAATTTCGCTTAGGGCCTCGCTTCTTGGCATACCTCTTGATGGTGGGCACATAGCACTCCGACGGAGGGGCGCGTACAACATGCTCTCGCCTTCTGCGAAGAGCGTCTTTGCAAGCCAACTCTTCATGATTCTCCATGCGTTCCGCCAAAAAAGGAAACCTGCCAGACGCACTCCAAGGGTCAGACCTTGATACAAGATACAATTGTTTGCATGGAAGGGATTTTAGTGTGGTTTATGAAGCGCATATGACAAGAAGGGGAGGGGTGAGGCATGCGGTGTTTGTTGTAAAGGGATGGCCCCCGTGATGATGTTTGGTTTGCCTCCAGCCATTAGCCGATATTGGCTTATGCTAAGTCGCGTGGACTGTTTGTCATGGAGTGGGACAGGGTACATCCTCGGGAGGATAGACCAAAAAGGGAAGAAGGTGTATAGGAAGGGACTACACCCTGTCTACACCATCAAAGTTGTTGGTCAAGGCCTCCTATGGTGGCAATATGGGTTGCATGCCCTTCACTTGGAGGTGAGCTGGTCACCCGACTTTTAAAAGCGTGATGTGAGGAGGACCTGAGGAGCTTAGCCTGTCAAACCCGACTCTTCTCCCTGCGCTTGACTATCATTGCTTGTGTGTGTTGTTATTGTTTATACATGGTGACACAAAAATCAGTGTTTATTTATATACATATCTATGAATCCATGTCACATCACGAGGATAAGAACCAAGTGTAGAACTCGGGGTTGTACCGGAGCATGGCACACGCATCTAGTATTCGTGGTAGCTGACTTAATACTTATAGATATTTTGCCACATCGAGTAGTACGAAACCTTGACCGAGTCTACCGGCAACATGTAACTCCTCTTCGGTGAGAACCTTATCAATCAAAGGGCCCAGTAGCCTAGTCCCAGCTAAGTCCGTACCCCGAATGTCAGTGAGCACTCGAAGGGAAGTTGGTGCCACGTAGGTTGGGTCTCTTTGAGACCGCCATTTGGCCAACCGCTCTTCTGAGACCGTCATGATCTGAGCCCCTAGTTCGGCCATTACGACGCGGCTTTCGCACCAACGCCGCTCAAATTGACTCTGGCCTGCTGACAGTCGCTTTAGTAGCTCTATGTCTACGAGATTTGGTCGACAGAGCACTTCATTGAACGTGACGGTTAATCGTAGTTCGTGAGCCTCCTCGTCAGGGATGAGTCGCATCTGTTCATGCAGGAGCCTGTTGTAGTGCCCGTTAAGATGTTCTTGTTCTTTCCATGATAGAGGAAAGGCCAAGTACTCTCCAAGCTTCTCCTTGGGGATTGTGCCCACATCTGCAAGGACATAGACACGCGCGACCACTTTGAGCTTAGCCTCCAACTCAGTTAAGCATTCTGCGACACTTCTATGTTCAACGCGGGCTTGCTCGGTTGCTATCTCATGCAAAGTCCTAAGAGTTTCCTTAGGCTTTAGCATGGCTGGGGGCTCAGGTCTAGATGAGCAAGATTGGTCAACGCTAGGATTTCTTATGCTCTTGGGGTTTTCATGGTTCTCCCAAGGTTTTACTGCTATGTTGTCATGGTTCTCCTCGGATGTGACTGGTACAGATTGGTCACCCTGTTGTGACAGCGTTGTATCCACTCTTGCTTGATCAATGTGAGTTCTATTGTCAGTGGATAGAGTGTTGGAAGCAACAGTTGATGGCAACTGTTGCTTTGATTTTTCAGAGCACCTAGATGTGACTGAGGTTTCACCGCTATTAGGAGAGACATCAATGGGTTCATTGGTGGATGGACTTGATGCTTTATTCCCCAGCTCTCCATCGCTCTTGATGTTCTTGGGCCCCACGTCCACCTGTGATTGTTGTTGCCTTTTGTGTTTTCTCCTGTTTTTCTTAGTCAGCGCAGGTGCATCTAATGGCTCAGGACCTTGGGCTAAGTCGACCGCTGACGTGCTTGGTTGTGCCTCAGCATTTCCCTTCACTAGTGTGTCCTCATGGGACACAGTCGTGGCTTATTGAATAGCCTTCCCAAGCTGTGAGGGCACAGCTGCCTCCCTTTTCAGGGAGTCTAGCTCTTCAACCAACTCCCTTGCGTTTGACTCCTCTGTCCTAGGCTTTAGGCGCTTTGAGAGTACTGGAGTTGTTAATGAAGTTGGTTGCGACACCTCCTTCACAGGTAAACCACTAAGGACACGTTTCGCAAGGGGTATTGTCACGGCCAAGGGATGTGACTGCTGTGATCCCAGATTGGAAGTAGTGGCTAGTTCAATGGATTGGCTACCATTGGTAGACTGCGGTGTCAAGTCCCTAGGCAGATCAGAAGTGGTCGTGCCTTTTGTTGCCCTTTGCACCTTCACTTGTGTAGGTTGAGCAGCGGCTCGAGGCTAATGCTGCCGCGCTTCACGTGTCAATTTAGGTGAAGAGGATATAGGAGATCTGGGACTCCTACATGGGCTTGGCACTAACTGGAGAATTTACTCGTGATTGTTAGACGATTCTGTCATTAGCTTTGTTGAGCGATCCACCTTATCATGAGCAATGTTGTGCCTGTGGTGCCCATTATCCTTTTGGGAAGTCAAAGGCTCCTTGGGCACTACTCCTTGGGCACTAGTGGGCTTTGTGCACACTTGACAGTTACCTCTGATATCTGCTTGCTAAATACGCCAGGTTGGGGATCTACTTTTTGATAGGCCATGTTTGGTTTCTTGATTTCAATAGTGAGGGGCTCGATCACTCCAATATTTTTGGTTTGAGACTTGGCCTTTCGTTTAGTTTTCCTCCTATGCCTCTTTGCTTTGGACATAATTTGGGCTTCTGACAGAGGTGGCTTAGCAGGGAGTTTGGGTACTCAAATCCAATGATTCCCTGCATAATACCCTTGAGCACGAAGCAATGCCTTGGATATCCATCGTGGCGTTGTGCTAACTCTCCATCGATGCCTTCGCCTATAAGGCTTGGGCTTCTTTCGTGGTCTTCTATGATATTTTTGAGTCCAAACCCTATCCTTGGCCTTGTCTCCTAACCTTTTTGTCTCAAGCACGGTCTCACTCACTGGTTCTCTCCGTTCAACCTGTGCTTGTATCAGCTCTTCCAACAACTCCTTGCTCTCATTACTAGGCTTGCTTGGTATGTCAGAATGCTCCTTCCCCTTCCTTCGAGGTTTGGTGAGGTCACCCTTGCCAAACGTTGTGATTATCCTCACACCTGGTAGTGTTAGGTGTATCCTCTGTGCTATATAGTCGGCTTCACACTTCATTGCCTTTTTGAAGGGCCTTCCTAGGAGGATTTCCTTTCCACAATTCTCGCTATTTGGAGGGACATAGAACAGGACTGGCAAGCTTTCTGTTTCAATAGTTACAAGGATTTTGCACTTCCCTAGAAGTGCTTGTGGGTGTTCCCCGTAAGGGTTAAGAGTTGCATCAGTCGGTTTGAGCTCTGGTTGACCTAGTAGAGTCCATGCTTCGTAAGTCAAGATTTTGAAATCTGCTCCTTCATCAATGAGAGCATCAACACTATGCTCTCTTTCTGCGGTGAGTTTGACCCTAAGATAAGCAGGTGGTACTATGTCTTCATCTTTCGGGTCCTGGCTTGTGAATTTAAGCCTTCTGACATATGCCCTTGAGTTCTCGACTGCACGACCAGATGTGGATTCTCCACTGCTGTCTTGGATCGTCAGTGCAGTGCTATTCAAGGTACATCTCTCGTCAAGAGTGTCATGTCTAGTCATCTTGGCATTTGTAGCTTGCTGATGTTGCATTTCGCTCCGACTAGACACGGTGTGAACACAATGTCTTTGTGTTCTAGTGATGTGGCCTTTTTGCCCTTGATGGCTAGATTGGCCCGTTGAGGTTCTAGGGTCTCTGTTTGTCTCTGTTCGGGTATGGGCTTTTGGCTGCTCTTTTGCACGTGAGAATCCATGCTCGTGTAGAGCCATTGCTACACTAGGGTCCAATTTGGAAGACCTATCACGGCGCGCATTTTCTCTCCAACCTACTCGAGGGAGGTGCGGAGGGGGCAGAGCCCCCTCTGCGGGGTCCGGGGGGGCAGTCCCCCCGGCCCGCAGGGCCGTTATGGTAGACGCCATATGCAATTTGGAGGACCATTTATAGCCAAATTTTCTAAATTTTAGCCCAGTGATGGATCTGTGATGTGCCTTTAGCTCTACGTAGCATTGGGGTCAATATTGGGGTTTAGATGTGTCAGAATTTCTGTTCTAGATACCTGTCCGATTTTGACAGTTTTTTGGTCCGATTCTAAGATGTCCGATTTTCAGGACTTCGATTATCAGAATCGGACGTCCGATTTTGGGTGGGTCCGATCGGACCAGTGGTCCGATTTTGGTCATGTCCGATTCTGGGACTCGGATCAAAAAGTGGTCCGATTTTCAAGTGGTCCGATTTTGGGAACCGGATCGGACAGGGTGGTCCGATTCTGAGCTGGTCCGATTCTGGCTGGTCGGATTCTGAACTGGTCCGATTCTGGGAATCGGACGGCTTGGTCCGAGCGGTCCGTTTTCAAAAATCGGACGAGGTTGGTCCGAGCGTCCGATTCTCAAAATCGGACGGTTATCCGAACATCCGATTCTCAAAATCGGACGTCCGATTCTGGGACTCGGACGGCCTGGTCCGACGGCGCGGACAACGGCCTGCGAGTTGCACGCGATGCCTCTAGGTTGACGTCTACTACACCGAATCGTCCAGCGCCTTCCAGATAGGTGCAGGACACTACAAGGGAATGCCAGACATGCCTGGAACCACTGTGGTGCTCAAATCGAACGGCACTCCAAGGATCTGTGCCCCTATTTCCCTGTTTTTGCCTGTTATACAGCAACAGAGAACCCTACTGTTTGTTTCTTTTTCTTTGTTTTTTCCTATCCTAATGCATCCAATCACAAAGTAAATTCCTACACTACTTCATTCCACAACATAAATCTCAAGAAAGTAAAACACCTACTTGCCAAGGAGATCGAATACCATCTTCAACCCCCTTGCTTCCTACCTATCTCAAGCACCAGTTCAGGGAAACCCTTACTTTGATGCTCGATTCGAAGCGCACAAGCGCTCAAGGCTTGAATCTGTTTGTCCCGGCAACGGAACCAAAATGTGAGAGCTTTCACTCAACCGCCAAGACCCTTGGACCGCTTATTATTTCAAGCGTTCCAAGCCGAGCACTAATGGCTACCTCTCACATAGCCGACGCGCCATCCATATCTACGGGTGTAGTGAGCTTACCTTCATGCCGTTCGAGTTACCTCCTCTCCCGCACACTCTGGTGGCTCCACGATCCAAGTGCAAGCTTCAAGCAAGCTCCATCCTCCAGCTCCACGCTCCAAGCTCCATTGCCGCGAGAAAGACAAGAGAAGAGAAGAGAAGAGAAGAAGAGAGGAGAAGATGGAGAGCTTCTCCTCCTCGGTCCCTCACCCTCACACACTCACTCCCTCACACTCTCACACACTCTCTCTCAAGCACAAGCTCAAGCAAGCAAGAACAAGAAGAAGAAGAAGAAGAGGAGAGCTACTTTTGACCACACACAAGAATGAGCTTCTCATTCACTTTTCAACTTTATATACAAAACCCTAAATCCCTTTTGGGCGGTCATCCCCTTTTCCCTTTTTTACATGGCCGGCCGTAGCCTTGGCCCTCTTTCCCATTGTCCTTCTATCTTCCTAGCTTCCTTTCCACCACCCATCTACATTTACAAATTGCACGGGTGAGAGCCCGACGCCCTTTTACAAGATTTCAGGGTGCGCCTTTTCATTTTAAAATGCGCCTTTCCCCTTTTGCCTTTGCCTTGGACTTTTAAGGTTGCCCTTGCGCTTTTGGCCTTTTCTCCTTTCTTTCTTCAGTCGGACTACCTTTTTTCCGCCTTTGCCCTGTGTCTTTTCCACTTCCTTTTGCTTTCTTCGTGTTGGGGTTAACAACTAGCCATATAGCCCGTGAATGTTTCCACTGTAAAAGAGCACAACAAGTGCAAGATGATCACCACCAGAATCAATTCATGAATGAAAGAGAAGAAGAAGAAGATGCTTCCACTATCAACAACAACTCTGACAAATTGTTTTCAAGAAATTATCTTTCCCTTAGTGGATTTGCTTTGTAAAATGAAACCCTTGCCAAAGATGTAAAGTTTCAAGCTTTAACTTGACTAGGCTACCTATGAGCTAGTCTCCTAGGCCATGTCATCGTGTAGGGGGGGCAAAAGCCAGCAAGTGTAGGAACTCATCATTTGAGGGGGGTGTTGAGAATAGAAAATGATACCTAATAGAGGTTGGATGTGTGCCCAAAAGAGGCTTGCCCATAAGTGCCTTTGTATGGAAGATAGACATATGATGTATGCTCTAGGAAGAGATGACAGAATCCCATAAGCACAGTGAGGTACATTGGTAGTATCCAAGAAGCTATATAAGCATGTACTTGACACTCATTTCAAAAATATAGTACTATCATTCTATGTCACTCAAGATTGTGTTTATGAGTCCAAGTTAATCTATCTTGGAACCTAATTCACTTGAGTTACAATTCTTTATCTCAATCATGTTTTATGTTTATAACCTCTGTCCACCATAGCTAGCATAGCTCTAGATCCATGTTTCTCAACAATCCACAAGACAATGGCCAAGCAGGAGCCATGAACAAAGTCCTCATTGGTATCTTGACAAAAACTATCTCAACATCACATTTAGATTGGGATCATAAATTCATTGGTATCTTGACAAAAACTATCTCGGTATCACATTTAGACTGGGATCATAAACTCATGGCAATATTATGGGCTTGTCAAATGGCCTATAAAATCGTTATGGGACGAACTCCATTTTGACTTATGTATGGAGCCGACACCATTATGCCCATTGGGTTTTTAATCCCCGTCCTCTGCATTGCCAACCAATTACATTGGGAAGGCACTAGAGCTTGGAAATATCACCTTGAGGAACTTAAGTGCTTGACTAAAACATGCCTGCTAGCCAAAATGAAAAGCTTGGTTTGACAAACATGTCAAACATAGATCCTTAGATAAGGGTATTCTTGTTCTACTTTACTCTATAAAATTCCATAAATAGAAAGTGAAACTACAAGGCCTCGAATGCTTCCATATCCGTGTGATTAGCAAGACATGAAATATGAAGTTGGAAACTTTAAATGCCCAATCCATTGGCCACTTCAATGGCAACAAAATTAAGAACTACTACCACTTGGACATCCCTTGCATGACCCTCCCATGGTGAATATAGGTCATCCCTTGTTGCAAGTGGAACAAACCTACAAACAATTGAAGCAACAATAACAACCCTTTTTGCACCACCCTTTTGATTGAACCTAGCTAGCTCTATCACAAATTTTGGAGTGGACACTCTCAACAGTTTGGAAATGCAAGATGAGACTTAGATCTCGGCTGCTTACTGTTGCATCCACCTTACCACAACTAAGTCAATCTTAGCTTATGCACTTATTCATGAAGGGTCAAACTATAATATACTTCCTTCTAGCTATTGGATTAGCTTAGGCTAACCATAGCTTCTTAGCCCACATCAGCCAAGTTGAATCCCTATGGAAGACAACCTTACTCATCATAAGGCAAATGTAAACTAACAGCCACTATTGAGATTGAAAGCATCCCACTCCTCTTTTATGTTCTTCCAAACTTTGATGAGAGTAGCATTGAGATTTCATTAGGACAAGCATTTAAGTTCTTAACCAATTGTAATGTCAACTACATCAACAAGTGTGTCCATATACATTTGGCTAATGCTTGAGGAATCATGACCTTTAGTTCCAAGGAATCCAAACTATGCCTACTTAGATAAACCTTGTGTCTCAATCTAAATATGCCTTTGAAACCACCATGTTTTTTTGGCAACTAATAAAAGATCACACCTACAAGAAGCCACCCCTCAACTCCACTATTCAATGGAAATGGCAACCCAAGAACTCCCTGCTAGTTGTCCCCATTTGCAGCACAAGTCTAGGAAACAAAAATGACATTATTATAGTCACCGTCACCAAACCTGGCTTAACTCTCACACAGTAGCTCGATGGATTCCCAAGACCCTTCTTGCAATGCAAATATATTATGATGGTTGTTGCTAGCTCTAGCTACCAAAATCATCCACATAGACCCTTAAAGCAACTGACCGCAGGCCCAGATCAGGACCCTCAATCCTATGCCTTCTTGCGAGTCCAATAATTTTTCCATTGGCACTATGCCTACCAATTTAGCCCCCATTGAATATCCCCACAATAGCTCCTCGCTCCATTACTTCCATTGGCATCTCCATCTCAAGCTACCAATGTTGTAGCCAACACAAACCCATATTATTGCCAACTTACCTCCGCAAGAGATAGCTTTGTTAACTTGCACCAAGTTTCCCCATATTTGCTAAACTATTTTTCATGATCAATATTGGGTTTGCCAACATTGATATAATGGCACCCCATGTGGGGGGAGAAAGAGCATGTCTTTCAAAAAAACACTCCATCTAGGACCAAGTAGCTCAGGAGATTCCCCAATAGCAATTACAAGCTTGTTGCATCCTTCCCTTGTACAAAAAGGCAACACTTTCTTAAGGATTTTTCTACAATTGACTAGCTCAACCTACAATCACTCAATTTCTCAACTGATGGTATGCTATGTGTTATGAACTTGCTACTATAGGCAGCAAAACTGTCACCAAAAACACACTGGGAAATCATCAATCTCCTCAAACATGACCCAACCTCTTGTGAAACCATGTCATTACAAGAAATCATCAAATCTCGCAAGCTAAGCCCCTCCAAAGAGCTACTTAATCATCCTCATCTCGATAGGCTTTTAATTGAGGAAGTGCTCCATGTGGCTAGTCTTTTGAATGGGCCATCACTCTTGTATGATCTCACATTATACCTTTATGAGCGATGCTATGCTATGCGTTACAAAGTTGCTATTATAGGAAGCAAAATAGTCAGCACAATCAAACAATGTAAAATCATTAGTCTCCTCAAATATGACTCAACCTCTTGTGAAACTATGGCACTAGGAGCAATCATTGAATCTCTTCAAATATGACCTGACCTACCATGAAACCATGTCATTACAAGCAATCATTGAATCTCATGAGCTGAGCTCCCCGAACAACCTAGATGCTCTTGTTTGTTGACCTAGAGTACAATCTTGACTTCTACAACTAGTGGGTTCCTAACACAATTTTTTTCCATAGATAAATGACTCTTATTGTATATATAAATAAAATTGTCATTTCTAAGGCCCAAAAACCCAAACATAATCATATACACTAAAATCAAGTCCCTAATCTCAAAAGCTTGACTTATTTTCTATGGGGAGTGGCAGATTAACAATCTATCTCCAATTTACCAACAACCCTAGCCAATATTGAAATGTATTGCCCTTGATTAACCAATGAAAGACCTTGACCTATTTGCAGTAAAAATTTTGTTATGGTAAAAGGTTAAGTAGGTAAATTTGTGGTAAGTAAATTGTATTATGTTCTTTTCTACAAAGGAATTTAATCATGAATTACTTGTTTTGTAGATGGCAACACAATGTGTTCTTTTACTTAAACCTATTGCAACTCCCATACACATCAAGGATGTCCTCAATGAAGATAAAGTTGTATTTTCCTCCCAATAACAGCTAGATTACAACATGGACGTGATTGGGGAGTAGGCCACCTCAAGTTCAAGGTATTCACCAACCTCACAAACTTGGTGACTAGGCATTAGAATATTTGAGACCAAGTGATCTAATGTGGCCTAGTTGAGTATGTCAAAGCTACAGAGACACCCATTCATTTTCGGACTTGTGATGGTCTCATAAAATTTTTTAGCCCAAACACTTGAACTAGCCAGTTCATGTACTCTGTGGGAGGATAGGTTAGCATAATGAAGATAGAGAAGTAGCCATTGAGTTCATTGCAAAATTGATTGAGGAAACCTTAGGCATCAAGGCCAACAATAGATACATATGGGGTTAATTTGAAAAATGTACCCCAAAGGAGGAACTAAGAGTCGCAACATAGCTACTCCATCATATGTTCGCTTCCAATAAAACCATCACCTATCAACAAAGTGCTCCAAATGGTTAATGAAGGATAACTTGATAGAAAATATAGTCAACCAAGACCTAAATGCGATGTGTTTAGAGTGCATCACAAAATCCTTAGTTAAAGATCACAAGGTTTTACTCAAGGGCCCCAGTGAAAAGATCAGTCAACTAGAAGGAAAGCATACCCTTATCAACTATGGGGGAGTCCTTACCGAAATTCTATCAATTTCTGGTCTAGGAAGAGATGAGTGAGCAAAAAACTATGGCTTGGTTGTCGATCTAGGAAGGATATGAAGAAGATGGAGGAGATAATAGTAAATTCTATCAAAGGGCTCTTAACTAGAAAAGGAAAAGGAATAAGGTCATAATAGGGCAAAGAAAAGATAGGTGAAGGCTCATAGACTATCAAAAACACTAGATTAGAGAATTTGGGAATCTCCCAAGCTCCACTCTCAAATTAGAAATAAATATTTGACCATGTGGCTAAATCTTAATCCCTTTTTTGAAAATGGAACTTGGTACTATCACCTATATAGTATCTAGAAAAAGTTTCATCTTCAAGGAAGGGGGTAACAAGTTGACCATGTGACAAAATATTGGCTATCCTATAAATTCCCAAAGTATATGGAATTTCCTAAACTCCCTAATATAGTGTTCAAAGCAACAATGCTATAGAGCCTCATAACTACCATAGAAGGATTGCAAATTGAAGTCACAAACTTTGCAAAAGCAAAGACCATGGAAGGTACTCCTAAGAAGACCAAACAAGAACAAGCTCCCAAGAGAGAAGCTTGCCAAATCTCAAGGTTAGATCATAGTAGTGAGCACAAAGGGGGGTCTTGAAGTCTTGCAAAAACTCTATGAGGAGCTCAAGAAGGAGAAATTAGAAGCTTTTGAAATCAAGCAAGGACTTCAAAAACAATTAAATGAGACAAAAGAAGCTTACAAGAAATTCATCATTCAAGTAGAGGAACGGGTACATGACCTCCAAATCAACTCCAAGAGCATAACTTCACCCTCAGGAAAAGAAGGCAAAGATGATGGAATTGCAATAAGAGTTATAGGAGATGAAGCACCTTGTCAAGATCTAACTATAATAAGCGGTAGCAAAAATAGCACTACGAGAAAGAGAAAAATAGGAATATCAACAAATGTAGGGATAGTAGAAGATCTCATGTGCTAGCCTTCGAGAAACTATAATCACTAGATTAACTAGAGCTGTGACTTCAAAAAAAAGTCAAACTTAGAATCTCTATGAAGAAACCCTCATGAAAATGTCCATCGACTTAGGTGTAGCACTGTATAGTGAAATCTAACATAAAGTGAAAATGGAAGCATATAAGCATGCAATGATAAAACAACAAGAAGTATTTGGAGAATTTTCCTTGATTGAATCATGCAAATAGAGGGCATTGAAGGGCTCAAAGCCCAAGTAGGATTTGTGGGTAGCACTTTAGAGGGCTTGGAGCAAATTCAAGGGTTCAATTTGCTAGCTACAAAGCTCACCAAGGAAGATATGATCTATCATCTAAAATAGAAAGTGTACAGGGAGAGAGATTAAAAGTAATAGGCCTCTTGCAACTAAAAATGAGTCCTCTAGAGTCTCTTATTATCCTCAAGCAACCAACTACCATGACACCACCCATGGATCTGTTCAACATGCTAGACTTTGATTTCGAAGAAGCAATCGATACAGGAAAACCCAAAACAAAAGGCGGCTTATGAAGCCATGATTGAGAAATTGAGGGCACAACCACAAAAGATCAAAAAATTTTCCCCTCCCAATATGAACTTTGAGTGGAAAAAGAGCAAATAAACTCTAAAGAGGTGATACAAAAATATCAGGCACAAGAAGAATCTAGGAGTGTGGTAATTTTTTACTTCAAGGTGGATGAACGAATAGGTTCAATGAGCCTTTAACCCAGTGCAAAGTGCGAATGATCATCCCAGTAGCTAAAAACATGGCCGAAAAGTTGGCATGACAACTTGGCATCAAAGCCTTTAAGGAATATTGTCAAGCCATAGGTAGCAAAAGTAAATACCTCGCCATGAAGCCGTGGAAAGCTTGGCTAAGACAATCTAAATGGAGATACCCCATCCTAGAAAATGGCAAGGCGGCATGGCATGCATTTGTTTATTTAAGTAACATTGCAAAGGTAAACCCACTCCATTGTCCCTACCCTCATAGGCATGGCAAAGAATACAAGGAATAAAAATGTGGTAGGTATAACTTTTCTAAAATTCCAAATGTTAGAGCCATTGAGAAGAAAAAGGCCTAGATATTCTAGCCACTCGACCTCATCCCATCTTTCACTTTTTGTGTGGAGATTCAATAACTACCCTAATCCTTCCTTTATAAATCATGACATGCAATTATCTTTGACTCCTCGTTATATTACTGTGATAGCCTATCACAACATATGAAGAATGACTCACTATTCTTCAATGTGAATATAAGAATTGACCAAGTGGTGATGATAGGCTATCACAAACATATGAAGAATGACTCCCGCCACTATTCTTTAATGTGAATACAAGAATTGACCAAGTGGTGATGATACGGTCTCATTTTACAGCTGCACTACTACCTCATTATTGTATTAATCTACTAGAAGCTATGGTGGATAGTTGGTTTGCATTGTTGTAATATTTCCACAGAATAAAAGTTAGTTGGTTAGTTTGAAAGTTAGTTAGTCAAATAATAAGTTAGTAAGATTACTAACTAAAGACTAACTAAGGTAAAAACTAACTAACATTAATAACTAATCATTTTTATTTAATTTAAAATATTTTATTTAGAAAAATTGAGAGTCGTAAATCTGATATTTTTCTCAAATTGACAAGGACCGTAGCCACCCTTCACATAAGTTACAACGTGAACGAGACTTATGAGCTATATTAATCACTAGTATTAATGTGTATAGTTTGGATGGTCAAAAAATATTAGATTCTGAGCAAAACTAGTATATTTTAGATATTATAAAAAAAAGATATGGAGATTTCTAGAACTGGATGTCATTTAAAAGAAAAGACAAGTGATGTTTTAGTTAGTTTTGGAGATTTTATTAAAATAAAAAAATAAAGAGAGGATTTGCGAAATCGCATGTGCCGCGGTCGCAGTCCATAGACAGAAATTAGCACTTCGAACAGAGAAAAGAAGAAGGAGTGAACTAAGAGCTTTCAATTCAAGTGTCTTGGGGTTTTACCCCCCTTTTGGAGCCAATAGAACCATCAGATTTATTATTTGAGCATCAGATCACTGATCTTTCCAAGATCCCCCTCCACAAAGAGCTCCACTTCTCAGCCACAAGCCCTCTCCTCTAATTCACTATAAATATGAGGCATGGGGAGGCACAAGGAAGCATAAGGAGACCCCGTGAGGCTGCAAGAGACAGGTGGAGAGAAGGATTCCCCTCCAAGAGTCTGAGAGAGAGAGAGAGAGAGAGAGAGAGAGAGAGAAGAGTTACCTCGAGAGGCTGCACAATTCCCTCTATCTCGATCCTCAACTTAGCCATCTTCTCCTACACTCTCCCATCTTGAATCTATTCCACCTTCTTAATCTCTTGAGTCTACTTGCGGATGATGGCCCCCAAGCAAAGAATGTCAGGTGCAGATGATGGCAATCCCATAACCAACAATGAAGCTTCGGGCGAGGGCATCACTACCAACCCAATTGCGGTAATGTATTTCCAAATTGATATATACATTCTTGATTCTCGTATGAGATACGTTAGACCCCATACTATGATGCATGAGTATAGATCATTTCATCTCACATATTCGTAAGATGGAGCTTGCAAAGTGCATATATCAAGGAAAGTTAATTGCACCTAGTTGCATGTGGCTTATTCGTTGATAGAGCAATTACAAGGAAGAATTGGTCAAGGGTTATGAATGGCATAATCATGGCATTAAAAATTGTGCATACAAGCGTTAAGTAAAGTTTATATAGAATCACTCGTTGATCCTAAGGGGGAGAGCTGATATGCGATGGAAATGTTATTGCGACTATTCTTGCATTGTTTGGGAAGAATGCAATTGGTTTTGTTGGTCGATTGAACAACATCCTAAATACTTTTACATTAAACTGGTTGTTAGTTATTGTTTGGATGATTATTTCAAGTGCTTGTGATTTATGGTAAATGCATGGCAAGGATCTGTGATGACAAGTTGCCATGGGAATAAAGGAATGTTTTCCCAGAAAATGGTATTAGGGCTGAATGCCTTGTTGTGCTGGATTCTTAAAGGATTTAATTAAGGAAGGATATATTGCATGGGTGGATCACCTCCATGATTGCACCGCGGATTAACCCAAAGAGGGCACTGCTTGATTCATGGGCCGAAGGTTGAGTGGCGAAAAGGCCAACCACGTGAATGATGTTTTGCTCCTAGACAGCTTGCGGGTCAGTTGGAACTCTGGACACCCCTTGCTAGGTCTAGAATGGAGTTGAAGACCTCCATGGGCCCCAATGTCTGGGCATGTTGGGAGATCCTATTCTAGATAAAGGATTGAATTTGTGGTGCCATGTGATTTGGACCAGTTAATTCTGCATAGCAGAAGAGATACTTCTGTTGGTCAGAAGGGATACATAATTTCTCATGTATGGGCGGGAGACAAAGATTAACTTGAAGATAAGTTAAGAAACTTGTTTGTCAATAGATTGCTTTGCTCTGTTTTCGTGTCCGTGCTATAAGTTATGCGAACGAACCATATTCCCTAAAAGGCTTAATTAATGAAGCTGGTTTAAAGTGTCACACATAAATGTGGTAGGACCTAATTGGAAAACTAAAGCTATTGAGGGAAGCGGGTGGGTGGAATCCCCGACGGGTCCATCCTACGATAGGGTGGCCCCAGAGATTTGTTAGGATAGAACCTCGATTCATGCCATTTTAGGGGAATGGAATGGGACTGTGCCCTACGGGTAGAGAGGTTGAGCAGCGCATCCTTCTCGTTTCCCATTCTCTTTGAACAAAGTGCGGCATGGGTCTGCTTCGGCTTGGATATCTCTGCGTAAAGTAGGATGTCCAAGATCCGTTGCTGGAATGTTGTTAGGAGACCTTGGCCACCAGGAGTCCAAATTTCAGGTCGATCCTAGTGGGTTCAGCTGTGAACATTCTGTTGCGAGGGGGATTCACGAAACCCTAGGCAACAAAACCCAAAATATTCCATGGGAGTGCCGCGTAGCGACGCTTAGATTCATTTCTCGATAGACTGCTAAAAGCGTGCCTAGACAGCCAATGGGCGAGCACCTCACAATTGTGTACACATCACTTCTTCCCTAAGTCACACCTATAGCTACACAATTCACTAAAAGGATATATGGTTAGTATGGGATGCCTCCAACATGCACTCATGCCTATCCTTGAGTAATGTTGTGCAGGTCAACTTGTAATTCTATATATATTTTTTTAAAGGGAGAAAAAGAGAAGAAACACAATAACACACTCACTACATCTAGGGTTCACCCCCTAAACCCATACACCCCACACCACAACCTCAAGGTGCATAAAGGGTAGGAGAACTCTAGCTTGCTCAATAGACCTGTCACCCTAGAGGGTGCACAACACCTCAACCTCTCACCCATTGGGCTCTCAAGTTTAAAACAACATTCCAAGTATACTTGAAACTCAATCCATCTCCTAGTAGCACAACACATGTACCTCACATTGCACACTAAATAGGTAGAGACAACCCTTAGGGAGAGCATGGTGACATGATAGTACATTGAGTGCATGTAAAACCATCAGCATCAATGGCCCACTTTTCTGCGACCTCCTTCATCTTTGGCAGCTACCATCCTCCCACCTATTTTTCATAACTATCCATGACCCCCATGCACGAGGATATTCTTATCAACTATCCCAACACCATTTCCAGTCATTCAATTACTTCTAATGTGTGTGCCATGAGATTGGCACTTGTCTAGAATGGGGAAAAGTGTTAACCTACATACAAGACATGAAGGAGAAAGGAGAACCTTGAAGAATCAAAATTTAAATTTTTATTGCCTTGAAAACTTAAGAGAAGACTATGTTTTGAGAGCTAGGCTTCTCTCTCATGCAAAGTGTATTGGATTATGAGGCACTTAGTGCACAAAATAATCAAATCATAATATATCTAAATATATGCAACAAGGGGAGACTGATCTCTAGGCCAAAAAGTGGGCTATGCCCATGGGGATGGGAAGACCCTAACCCTAAAATTTTTGTATTCAAAAGACAAGAGAGAATGGAAAAGGCTATTCATGTATATGCTAATTTCTTGATCTCATTTTCTTGCTTTCATTTGTGAGTGAGGGAAAGAGTGAGAGTTGGAGGGAGCTTGAGAGAGGGAGTGTGTGAGTGTGAGGGATCAAGGATGAAACCTCTATATTCCTCTTGAGCACTCTCTCATGCGTGCCTATGCCCATGCTTCTTCCTTGCATGCAAAGGATGCAGAG
The DNA here is from genome assembly GCF_053477565.2 of Lygodium microphyllum. Classification (NCBI taxonomy): domain Eukaryota; kingdom Viridiplantae; phylum Streptophyta; class Polypodiopsida; order Schizaeales; family Lygodiaceae; genus Lygodium; species Lygodium microphyllum. The sequence continues at coordinate 7,993,442 of NC_141151.1, forward strand.
GGTGAAGAAGGAAAGGAGTATATGCTTGTGCGAAGCTTGCTAAGTGCAACCTTCAAGCTTAAAGGCCATCCAATGAGCTCACTACAAATGGATGTGACTTTTGCAGCATGCAAGAGGTTAGGTGATAGCTATCTAATGCACTACCTGTTCAAATATCTTGAATCAATACTAGTGTGTCCAATGTCCTAAAACATTAAGCATGTGATGCCCAAAAATAAGGTAGCTTGTATGGGGTGGTTGGGGTCAATAGGAGATGAGCCCAAGTGAAAGTGAAAGATAAAGAGTTGTGTATTGTATGGCAAGTCATAATGTAATGCTCATATACTCTAAGAGGAAATAAAGGCTTGTTATTAGATAAAAGGACCCATGAGCACAACAACCATAAGCCACAACAATAAAAAGAGAGGAGCACAAAACAAGGAAGCCAAAAAATCAATCATTGCAACTATGCAATAGTAGAGCAAAATTATGAATGTATGAGGTTTCTAAGAATTGCAAGGATTTTCTTGCTATTTGGGTGCTATGATAGGATCTTCAAAATATATCCATATGATGTGTTTTTGTTGGAGAAGAGGATGGAACTAAAGATGTTTATGTGCATGATGTTGATTAGAACATCAAGCAATTTCTCATGGTTTGAATATCTATTGGGTTTTTGGGTCAATATCAAGTATAACACAAGGGCTTAAACATTGTTTTTGGATTTAAAACTATATTCATCTTTATCCTCTCTCTCTCAATCCTTTTCGTAAACTTTTGCAACCAGAGACTTGATGTTTACCTAGATTGGCCACACACACAAATTTTCTCTTGACATCTCTTTTGGTGAATTTGATGTGAAATTGGCCATGGTTGAGGTTCCTAGATGGAGATCCAATTAGATCTATATGTGGTTTGTGAGGAGTAATGACATTTGCATCATATATGTAGGAACCAAAAACTATCACAAGGATGGAGGCATCAGCGATAAAGGCACTTTAATCAGTAGGGGAACTAAAATAATGTGATGGGCAAGATATATCTAAATATCTCAAAACATATGCCAACAAGGATATACTTATGAGGCCTATGGAGCTAAGGAGATGACTTGAGGAGGAACCCTATAGAGCACCACCATGGAGTAGCATTGTGGGGTCAATCTATGGAGCCATTTGAGTTGAAGAAAGATGCATGAGTGTAACGTGCCCACCTATCGATTGTCCAAGCACGCTTTTAGCGGTCCATTCAGAGACGAGTCTAAGCGATGCCGCCCGGCACTCCCATGGAATGTCACGAGGTTTGTCGCCTAGGGTTTATCGAGTCCGCCTCGTAACGGAACGTTCGCAACTGGAATCCACTAGGATCGACCTGAAACTTGGATCCCTAGTGATCAAGGTCTCCTGGCAGCATTCTAGCGTTGGGTCCTGGACATCCTCCTTTATGCAGAGATACCCTAGCCAAAGCAGATTCATGCGTACTTGGTTCAAAGAGAATGGGAAACGAGAGGGATGCGTTGGTCAACCTCTCTACCCATAGGGCATAGTCCCATTCCGGTCCCCTAAAACGACATGAATCAGGGTTCTAACCTAACAATTTCTAGGGGTCAACATTGGCAAAACCTTGTGAGAAGCCTCCCAGTTCTCTAGGACCACCTTGCCGTAGGATAGGCCCATCGGGGGTTCCACCCACCCGCTTCCCTTGATAGCTTTAGTTTTCTAAATAGGTCCTACCACAATTACGTGCGACATTTAAAATCAGCTTCCTTAATTAAGCCTTTTAGGGAATAGGGTTCGTTTGCGTAATTTATGGCATAGACACGAAAACAGAGCAAGCAACCCTTTTGACAAACATGTTCCTTAACTTATCTTCAAGTTAATCTTTGTCTCCTGCCCAAACAGGAGAATTTATATATCCCTTTTGCCCAGCAGAAGTACCCGGTCCAAATCACATGGCACCATAATTTCCATCTTTTATCTAGAATAGGATCTTCCAACGACACAGACATTGGGCTCCCGACAATCTTCAACACCGCTCCAGACTAGGCAAGGGGTGTCTAGAGCTCCACCTAACCCCAAGCAGCCTAGAAGTGAAACAGCATTTCTGTGGTTGCCTTTTCACCACTCGACCTCGACCCATGAATCGAGCAGTGCCCTCTCGGGTTGAAGTGCAATGTGACCTTGGAGATGATCCACCCACTCAAAATATCCTTCCTTAATTAATCCAATTAAGAATCAAGCACAATTAGCCTAATATCATCTTCCAAGAAAACATTTCTTTATTCCCCATGGCAAATTGTCATCATAGACCCTTGCCATGAATTTACCATTAATCACAAGCACTTGGAGTAATCATCCAAACCACAATCCAACAATCAGTTGAATGTACAAACATTTAGGGTGTTGTTTGATGAACCAATAAAAACCAATTGTATTTTTTCCAAACAATACAAGAATAGACGTGATAATAATTCCATCGCATGTTCACTCTTCCCCTTGGGATCAAAGAGTGATTATATAGAAAATTTACTTAACACTTGTATGCACAATTTTTAATGTCATTTTTTTTATGATTATGCCATTCATAACCCCTGATTGATTCTTCCTCGTAATTGCTCTATCAACAAATAAGCCATATGCATCTAGGTGCAATTAACTTCCCTTGATACATGCACTTCGCAAACTCCATCTTTCGAATATTTGTGATGAATTTATTATTCTTAATAACCCATTCTCATGCAGCATAGTATGGGACCTAATGTATCTCATGCGGGAATCAAAGCAAGCATCTAACAATTTGAAAATGTATTGCTTATATCTGATACCATAGTTGTGCCAGAAGCTTTGTTGCTGGGTGTGGGATTGCCATCCGCACGTGACATTCTTCGCTTGGGGGCCATCATTTGCAAATATATTCAAGAGATAAGAATGAGGAATGAATTTTGAGATGGAAGAGTGTAAGAGAAGGCGGCTCAATCAAAGACCAAGATAGGGGGATTTGAGCTAACTCTCTCCATTGTGCAACCTCTCGAGGTAACTCCTCTCTCTCTCTCTCTCTCTCTCTCTCTCTCTCTCTCTCTCTCTCTCTCTCTCTCTCAATCTCTTGGAGGGGTATCCTTCTACCTCTCTCTCATAGCCCCTTGGGGTCTCCTTGTGCTTCCTTGTGCCTTCCCATGCCACATATTTATAGTGAATTAGAGAAGAGGGGCTGTGGGTTGAGAAAAAGAGCTCTCTGTGGAGAGGATCTTGGAAAAATCAGTGATCTGAAAGAATTGTTTAGAAATCAATGGAACAATTGTTTAGAAATCTTTCAGATCACTCCTTTTTCTCCATGTTCGAAATGTCGTTTACTACCTGTAAACTGCAATCACGACGCGCATGATTTCGCCAATCTCTTTTTTTTCTTTTTTTAATAAAATCTCCAAAACTAGCTAAAACATCACTTGTTTTTTTAATATGACATCGAGTTCTAGAAATCTCAATATCTTTTTAGGATAATATCTAAAATATCTAAAAAATGCTAATTTTTTCCAAAATCTAATATTTTTGGACCATCCATACTATACACATTAACAGTAGTGATTATTATGGCTCATAACTCTCGTTCACGTTGTAGCTTCTATGAAGGGTGGCTACGGTCCTTGTCAATCCGAGAAAAATGTCGGATTATGATTCTCATTTTAAAAAAATATTTTTAATTAAATAAAAAAATTAGTTATTAACATTAGTTAGTTTTTACTTTAGTTAGTCTTTAGTTAGTAATCTTACTAACTTATTAATTAACTAACTAACTTTCAAACTAACCAACTAACTTTTAATTGTGTGGAAATATTACAATGAGATTTGTAAGAGTCTAAAATGAGCCACAATAAACCAAAAATAGAAAAAAAGAGCAATGAGAAGAGAGATGGACAAGAGGATTGTTTCTATTTAGGGTGTGCTTCTAAGACATAGAGAATATATATTTTGAAGTGTAAGCATTTAGGAAACAATGAACCCCTATGAGGCTATGCCACTATGAAACAATTGGGAACAACCATCACAAGGGACACACTTTTTGAGATGTTGCTTGAATAAAAGTGCAGAAGATAATGAGATTGATGATGCCAAACTTGTGGACAATCAAGTGGACATATCCCCGAGCCCACAAACCCAGGTTTTATTTTTTCTATTAAAGTAATGCATTAAGCATGACAACTCCAAGGATTAGGAAATACCCGTGCATGTTCAAATTCACCTAACCTAGTTAAATACAATAGGGAAAATTTGGTATTTTCAATATAAACGCAAATTGTCCATCCATCTTACGACCTTAATAGTAAATTGTTTTGTCGTGCATTTTCAAAGGAAAGCCACATATTGCCTAGGGTTAAAGAGGAAATTGTTAAGTGCATTGGCCATTAAGGAAAGGAGTAATTTTTGCAATAACTCCCTTCATTAGGATTCGCATGAGGAAAGTGTTAATTTCTGTTGCACGGCATGAAAAAAGATCCCCGATCTTATATAAGTTGCATAGGGAAATGATGCTTGCAAATAGATTAAATCGACTCTTGCCTTAGTATTGCATGAACTTCATTCACGATGTTGTTGTATCTAAGGGTCGCACTTATACTTTCGCAAATTTCATTCATCATGTAGTATTAGGAATGATTGCATGGCTTATAAAAACATGAAATGCAAATACTTAGACACAAGGTTGTAGGTGTTATCCCTTGATTTAAATCCTAGTAAGCCCTATGTAGGTTATTCTTCAAAATTATCTTGCCTTTTGACTTTAACTAAAAAGGGATAGGGCTATTGCGGATCTTATGGTACGTGGAAGCAATGAATTACAGGTTTACATGTATTGTAACATTTTGCAACTATTTTCCTACTTTAGATAAAATATATCATCTCTAGGAAAGAATTGTCCTTGTCAAAGACAAGTAGGTCAATTTACCCAAGTCATTTGTAGTATCATGACTGATAGGGCTTCATATAGGCATAGCTAGCCGATTCAATAAAAACCTCAAGTACTAGCTAGGGCTTGGCACGTTAGAGATGTAGCCAAGTATCGTACTTGGACACCAAGTCGAAGTCCTCAAACCCAAAGGTCCTACCCACCTTCCCGGAAAGTTGAGCCAATGGGACGCGCACGCAAATAATGATCTAGGGTTTCTACCCTAAGGATCATTCGACCTAGTGCTAGAACTTGGATTGAGTTGGAATCCCTAGGACCGAACGTTGACGGTCTAGTGCAATTAGGATTGGGGTGAGTAAGAAGACACCCTAAACTCTACTTCGAGTCTAATCATAATTCTTTGACCAGAAAACACCACTCAATGGGTGAAATGATCTCTTGGAATGGAAGCGACACTTGTACAACAAGTTGCAACGTCGCATAGCTTTGTGGTTTGATCATAAGAAAGTTTTGCCATTCCTTGGAATGAGGTTGGCAGGTTCTTGTGCAAGTTTAACTTGCAAAAAAAAGGGATGGGTAGTCATCCTGTTACATCGCCCTCATTAGGGGAAATTTGCCAAGTTAAGGGAAGCTAGGTATTTGCTTGGATGCAAATGATTAATCAATAGATTAAAGCGACATGGCCGCCGGGATTTACTATTAATAAAACCTAAGGTATTGGTTAAGATGGGTTAACAGGGTATGACCCTAACCCAAGGACAATAGGAATCTTGCCAAGTTGCAATTGATTCCGGATTGAATGCTGGATGCATTCGGAGAGAAGGAGTCACTCCTTAACAGTTTGCCAAATAAACGACCACTGGAATTGATTGTGCTTGTAACAGTTTAGAAAGCACTGTTTGCATTGTTTGTTCAAGGAACTAAAGGATGAAAAGATATATAAATGCTTCAAGTTGAAGGCCTGAAGGGAGGGGCAGCTTCAGTTACCCCCGACTGCCTGCCTGACCCTAACCAAGGGGGTTGTTTGACCGCGCCGGGAACGTGGACCGAACCCGCCGCGAGAGGTCTTTCCGTTGAGCTCTACTTGGAGCACGAGGACGCTTGGGTGCCAGGGGGGGCTCTGGCCGTAAATCCCTCACCTTCCGGGTCCTGCACAAGAGGCTAACGTGACTCAGGATTGGATCTCGAGCCCGCATACTAGTCTACGGGCAGAAGCTTGGTATAGTGATCCCCAACGGATTATTGGATGAGCCTTCGGGCGGATTATGGACAAGCCTATGGGCGGAACTCCTCGTATTTCAAAGATAAAATGATGAAATGATAATAAAGAAGTTGTTTGATATTGTTTTTCTATGTCACGTGATAAGATTACGTGAAGGAACCAGTGCCTAACAGGGTTAATTAAAGAAGCTGGTTGTTATATGTCAAATTAATGTGTTAGATAATTACATAACTAAAACAAACCGAGGAAAGTGCGGAGGATGGACCTTGGGTCCGTCCTACGGTTGGGTGGTCCCGGTTAGCCGGGAACTTTTCTCAAAAATCTCCAAGAACAGCGGGATGATCATCATTATCAAAGCGAATAATGAGAGCGATAACCTAGAGTTACGTCTTACCCGATTTACGCTGTTTTAGGGGAACGGAATGGGACTATGCCTTATGGCAGAGAGGTTGAGCCTTGCATCCCTCTCGTTTCCCATTCTCTTTGAACCAAGTGCAGCGTGAATCCGCTTCGGACCTGGCGTTTCTACGTAAAGTAGTTCGCTCAGGTCTGACGCTAGTTGCTGCTAGTTAATGACCAAACAGGAAAACCCAAATTCAGGTCGATCCTAAGTGGGAACGGCCAGGATACTTCCGCTACGTGGCAGACACGGGAAGACCTAGATTGCAAAACCCGTAACATTCCGTAGGAGTGCCGGGCAGAGTTTTCTAGACATCCTTTCCGATGGACTGCTAAGACGTGTCCTGGATGATTCTAGTGGACACGTTACAGTTGGTATCAGAGCCGACCAACAATGGAATTGTTTCGTGAGATCTCAATAAAATGAAGTAAAGAAATTGTTGCTGTCCAAACATTTCCTCATCTACAATACTGTCTTGCAGAACTATGAAGCGTGGAACAAGTTTTTGGTGTTCCGGATCATCTTTATGACTGCAATGCATTCTCCGCATTATAGGCAGAGAGTTGAAATGATGAACATCCTGGAGCAGATTTATAATCCATCACCTTTATATATAGAACGAAGATGGACTGGGTCTTCAGGAATCTACTACATAGCTGCCCACCGGTTCACTTATCTACAAACCAACCTAAAGAGGATCAAGTGGTTGGAAGATTTGAAAGTCGTGAAGCTGTTCATTTTTGTGGAAGCTCACGTAAATTCGACTTTGCATATTCAAGGTCGGAGGGTTGAATTGAACTCATATGTATATGAGGAAGTAACCCGTGTAATCCCAGCCGACAGGATTAAGGTGTTGGGCCGCCATGGGAAGTATGGATTCCAGCGGAAAGGATATCCTGAACTTCCGATGAATTATCGATTCCTAAAGATCCATGACCCAAAACCCTACTATTACACAGTTCCTGTAGACAAATCCAATACAACGTTGTTCTCCCCAAACTACATATAATGATTGGATTATCATCACACGAGATGTTGTATAAGGCTACGCCCATGTAAATATAAATAAGGACTTCTTTTATCAATATCTGATTGTGCATCAGGGTTGTTACGAAAAGTTAAGTAGCTTCATGATTTACGAGATAGCTGAACTAAAGATAAGCTAATGTCAACTATCATATAATAACATTAAGAAAACTTTTACCCAGGCACAACCCCAGGTACAGGTTCCAAATTCGCCCCCTACATCAAGTACTGCTGTGATCCAGGAGAAGAAGTTCCTCCTCAAGCAGATAAAGCCACCCGAGTTTGACGGGAAAGGCAGATTCGTCCAGTATGATGCTGAAATTTGGATTGAATCTATGGAGGATTACTTCGAAGCAGCTGGTACTGCTCCTACCAATCAGGCCATGCTCGCCAAATTAAAACTCACCGGTGAAGCTAGATTATGGTGGAAACAATGGTGCAGGGATCAAGGGACTTCAGAGGGGTCCGTTACCTGGGAGAAGTTAAAGCAAGCCGTGCAGGGGAGATATTTGCCACCTGCATATCGTACACAGAAAATGAATGAGTTCTATGAGCTAAAACAGTTAGGACTCACCCTTGACGCATACTACTCTAAATTTGTCTCACTCTTAAAGTATGCGCCACAAATGGACACGACGCAGCAGGTGTCCAAATTTTGCGCGGGCTTAAATCCACCTGTAAATACTCGTCTCGAATCTATGTGACCATCAGATCTTCAGGATGCACTCATTCGAGCGGCACCTATAATTCAGGAAGTGCAAGCTAAACCAAGGAGTATTAAGAATTGGTCTTATAGCGACCCGAACAGAGGAGCATTCAGACCCCAAGTTAAGAGAGTTCAAGGCCACAATCAGGGACAAAGGAAGAAAGCAAGGACAAATAACGTCAATAACTTTGTTCCTACTCACAGTAATGGCCGAAACCTCCGATGTTTCCACTGCAACGAACTCGGTCACTTCAAAAGGCAATGTCCCAAGCTCAGCGAGGGACACCGTCAAGGTGCAGGCCGCGGTCAAGGAGCCGCCACCCGTGGAAGAGGGAGAACTGCCTGCATTACCAATAGGCAAAGATGTGAAGTAGAAGAAGAGGAAGATCCAACTATGGAAGCAGAATTCGAAAGAGCGACAGTCCATGCCGCTTTACACAAGAAGGGGCCGAATCGCCAGTTCTCGGTGATTCAAACACCGTCGGGCTATCAAGGTAAAGGCTTCAAAACCTTGATTGATTGTGGCAGTACGCACTCCTTTATCTCACCAGCGTGTGCTAAAAGATTAGGAATAGCCACATTAGAAGCACCTACCCTACTTGTGGAATTGGCAAACGGTCGTGAGGTAACTTGTACCAGGCAAACTACTAAGGAAGAGTTCTTTCTGGGAGGAAAGAAAACCTCAGTCAAATTCAGAGTCATGAATTTAGGTATCCATGAGTGTCTACTCGGGATGGATTGGCTTAAGCCTAATGACGCTCACATCCACTCTGGGAAGGGTCAAGTTTCCTTTCGAAACTCTGAAAGAGAGTTTGTTACGACTCAAGGTGAAGCGGGAGTGCCAAGAATCCAGTTAGCCAAAGTATCGCGGATCATAAAAGGGGTTAGGAAAGGATTACCTGTTTACCTGATCAAACTCAACAAATTAGATCAAGGGCAAGAGTCTCATGAGGGACCCTCTTGGCTAAAGGAATACGCTGACGTATTCCCTGAGGAATTAACTGAACTTCCACCTCCAAGAGAAGTTGATCATGAAATAAGGCTAATGCCTGGAGCTGCGCCAATTGCAAAGAGACCTTATAGAATGTCCATACTAGAAGCTATTGAGTTGAAGGAACAACTCAAGCAACTGTTAGATCAGGGTTACATCCGGCCTAGCAACTCACCATGGGGAGCTCCAGTACTATTCCAGAAAAAGAAAGATGGGACACTTCGACTATGTATTGATTACCGTGGGTTGAATCAATCAACAGTCAAGAACAAGTATCCTATTCCTAGAATAGATGAGCTTCTTGATCGCCTTCAAGGTGCAAAGATCTTCTCCAAAATTGATCTCAGGTTAGGTTACTATCAAATCAGGATCAAGGATGAAGATATTCCAAAAACGGCCTTCAATACAAGATATGGGCACTTTGAATTCTTGGTTATGTCATTCGGGCTTACAAATGCACCTGCCACCTTCAATAGATTAATGCAGGATATTTTTAGACCATATCTTGATGATTTCGTGCTTGTCTTCTTCGATGACACCTTAGTTTATTCTAAACAGGAAGAAGATCATGAACCTCAACTTCGGATTGTCCTTGAGACAATGAGGTCTCATAAGCTGTATGCAAAAATGAAGAAGTGTGCATTCTTCAAACGTCAGATTGATTATCTAGGATTCGTAGTATCATCAGAAGGAATATCAGTAGACCCAGCCAAAGTCAGAGATGTGCTTGAATGGCCAATACCAGTATCCGTCAAAGAAATACGTAGTTTTCTTGGCTTGACAGGATGGTATAGGGTCTTTATCAAAAACTATGCTTTGATTGCAGCACCTCTTACCGACTTACTAAAGAAGCAGACTTCTATTACATGGTCAACTCCCGAGCAAAATAGCTTCGACCAATTGAAGCAATGTTTGGTATCAGCACCTATTCTAAAACTTCCTGACCTCAATAAGGAGTTCGAGGTAGTAACTGATGCCAGCATTCTTGCCTTGGGGTGTGTACTTATGCAGGAAGGTCATCCAGTAGCATATTCCTCGAGGAAATTGAAGAGTCATGAAAAGAATTATGCCACGCATGATCTGGAATTATTAGCTGTCATCCATGCTCTAAAGCTTTGGAGACACTACCTGTTGGGTAACAAGTTTACTCTAGTAACCGATCATAAGAAGTATAAGGGCCAAATAATGCTTTTTCACTCACCACAAGAGTAGTTATAACATTGGTGTCAAGAAGAGGACTTGGAGATGAGAAAGAAGAGTGCAAAAAAGATAGAGAGAAGAGGAGAGAGAATAAGTGACAAAGGAGAGAAATGTTAGAGAGAAGAGAGAGGTGAGAGAAGCCATGAAAGATAAGAAAGAAGGTAAGATGAAGATATTTGTAATCTGTATTAATGAGTTGGTTTAAAAATTACAAGTCTCAATGCCTTTTATATGCTAGTGTGACATGGTATTATTTAATTAACCACACTAAAATAATGTCTCTTCCTAGCTTCTTACATTCCATCCCTATTTAAGGTTTTTTCCCACAAAAAGGAACTTATTACAATGGCTGAGAGTATGGACATAACAAAGTACTACTCTATTTTACAACCGTACAAATAATAGGACCTGGATGAAAAAAATAAATCAAATCTTTGGCTAAGAGGAAGTCACAAATAGAAGAGTCTACACTACACATCACCCTGATGTCTTTAAAAGAGACATTGAGAATTTAGATATTCAAGAAAAGACCCCTTGTAGACCATAGTTTGAGCCTGCAATAAAAGATCCTTATAGATAGCTTGCTATAATAACATGCCTTGCTAGATAAAAACTACCATAACTCCAAGAAATCCAAATGAGGTGTTTCTCCACACATCAATACAAAGCTCTAAAACAGTATTTTGACCCTATGTAAGTGGCAATTTGATGAAAACAGAACTAAATAAAATATGTTCTAAAATAGACTAATGTCTAGGTCTTGTCTGCAATCTCGCCCAACTAGAGCTATGCTTTAGCCAATAAAGCAGCTCGAAGATAGGGAAACTCATCTAGAATAGAATCATGCCTCCAAGAAGCTTCTTCAAGTAGTATTCCTATCCCCTTAATCAAGTACTCAATGACCTGGAGTGAAGCTTCTTCTCATGTTGCCCTAAGATCTCCTGAGGGATGTACTATATGAGATGTTTTTCATCAATGGATAGGTAGCTCATAGAGGGTAGTCATTATGTGTACCAAGTCTACTATTTGCTTTAGAATCTTGTATGGTCCATAAAACCTATGAGCAAGCTTATTGCTAGAACTATCCTTCAAGCTAGAGTACCGAGGCTTGGATACGTTGAGCAAAACCAACTCTCCTTCCTAGAACTTCATAGGACACCTCTTCTCATTAGCATACATCTTCATCTGTTCTTGGGCTTTCCTAAGATCCACTTTACAGTATTGAAGAAGGGTTTCAAATTGCATCCTATTTAACTCTTCTTTCCCATGAGGTATATCTTCTCCCTAAAAAGAACTATGGGAAGGAGCACCTTATAGGCGTACAAGGATTTAAAGGGAGAAACTCTAATAAGGGCATGGAAAGAATTATTATAAGAAAACTTAGATAAGTGTAATCAGGAGTCCCACACTTGCTGCACATGATGATAGAAATGTCTAAGGTTAGTCTCTAACCACTTGTTGACCTTTTTTGTCTAATCATTAGTCTATGCATGATAGGATGTAGAGGGAGCCAACTTAGTACCCATGGATTTGAATACCACCAGTCAAAATTTTCTCTTGAACTTAGAGTCCATGTCATGCACAATCACCTAAGTAATCTATGTAACTTAAAGATGTGTTGCATGAATTGACTAGCCACCTATGATGTAGTGAATTGTGTCTTTGTGGTGTGGGAATAAAATGGGATGCCTTAGTGAGTCTATTCACCACCACATAGATGGGAATTCTAGAGACAACTTGAGGGTAGTGAAGAGACAAAGATATCTTGAGACATGAAAAAGCAATCCTAGAAAATATTTTTTTGCTATAGCACCAAAAGATATTTGAGATTGTATGACCCCAAAAAATATTGAGGTAGGTCCAAAGTCTTGAGATGGCAAGCTCCATATAATGAGACATTGATGATGAACCATTTGGTTAGATGGGTCCACCTACATGCAATACGTAGGTGATCATGACATTCACATGGATGGCACTAACTCATCACCTATTGTATCCAATTAATTACATCTACTTACAATTGGTATAATCATAGTGTCAATTGATTACTATAGTCAGTAATGTACTACTTGACTTAATATGCAACTTTCTTTTATGTTGTATCTTATTTATAGTTAATGTACATTGTGCTCTATATGTGAAAAGAAATGAAAACTAGCAAGAAAATGTCTTGGCCTCAATCTCTATTTTTGTATTCTTGAGTGAGATTCTCATTGTATTTATTGGGTGTGTTTAGTGCATCACTTAAAGCCCCCCTATCACATTATGTTTATTATAGTATTAGAGCCACACTATTGTTAGAGAGTATCTTGAACACTCAAGACAAGGAGAAGGAGTGATGATTCAAGCAAGCAAGAAATATGTAAGAAAATCTTCCATTTTCTAATTCTTTGCTTTGATATTGCATATGGAGGTAATAGAAGTAGGGTAGCACAAAAATATCATATTGTTATGAGATTTGGTGTGTAAGTGATACAATGTCTATATTGGAGATGAGCTCTCAAGAGCATTTCTGCTATTTTTTTGCCATCTAAGCCTGTTTTGGATCCTATTTATGCTTTGAAAGGTTATGAATAGCAATTTAAGGAAAAATAGTACTGTTGGTTGTATTGCCTATTCTCAAGTTAAATATTTAAGTTCTAAGATGTTTATCAAAATCAAATACAAGATTTCATTGCAAAGAAGTTTTAATTATATCTATTATTGAGCACTCAATGAAAAATGTTGTGTGGCTTGTGATTGTATACTTTTGGTTAAGATTACATTAGACTTGCTTGCTATTTGGTACTTAGATTTGTCATGATGTTTGAGAATAGTGCAGATCCCATCATTGAGAAGTTTGATAAGAACAATTATCCTTCGTGGCTCTTCAATGTGACAAACTTACTCATTAGAAAGAGCTTATGAGAGTTTGTTATAGGTTAAGAAAATGAGTGAGAACTAAGTAGGTACGTGATTCTAGAAGAACTAAAGGCATGAAAAGTGTGGAATGCAAAGGATAAAAAATTCATGTATTGATTATTTGTTGTTGCTATTGTTGGCAATGGCATACTAGGGTTTATCAAAAATACAGAGAACTCATACATAGCTTCGACCACCTTCAAAAATATGTTTTTTGTAAATAAAAAGGTAAGGAAGATTTAGCTCAAGTGAGAGGTAAGGACTTTGAAAAAGGAAAATATGTTTGTAAATGAGCACATTTTAAAAGTAAGAAGCATTGCAAATGCTTCGCTAGCCATTAATGCAATACTCGATGATATTAACTTGGTTTCATCTAGTATTATTTACTTTTATAATGAAAAGACTTAGGAATTCCTTGTTGCTTCAATGTATTTATGAAGTCCAATTCCTTATTTTGATGAGTTGGTCTTTCTCATGATTATTGAGAACAACATGCAATCAACATGTGAGGTGAATCTTTAGAAAGAAGTAGTGAACATGTCTAAGAACTTGAAAAGGCCATGGTGTGGGACATGTTGGCAATAACTAGCAAAATAGTTTAAGCCAACAATTTAATGATATACATATTTTAATGAGACCTAGTAATTATAGAGCCATGGAAAGCTCTAGAAAGGTTTTGGTAATTTTATCCTTGTTGGTCATTACTATGGAAAAACAAACCATATTGTAGTCCATTTTTATGATATAGAAGATGACATTAAAAGTGGTAAATTGAAGTTTTAAAAATTGTGTTATTATCAAGGCAAGTTGATGACAAGAAGGATCACATGTTTGTTATGCAATGAATGATGAATACTATTATAGGAAAGAGGATAGATTATGATGTTTGATACATGTGCTCTCGTGCATCAAACCACATGATTAAATACTATGAATATTTTGGAGAGATGAAAGATTTAGAAAGTCTAGGTTAGGTAGATATGAGCAATGATTCATGCCATTAGATTTCTCATGTTGAAAATTTTCATTGTCATTGAATGATAGTCAAACATGATGTCTTTTTAATATATTATATGTGTTATCTATTACAAGTAATTTAATATTTGCTAATAATATTGTGGAGCAAGGGTTGTAGGTCAAATTTAATGCAAAGGGCTATTTTGTGGAGGATTTTAGTTTTAAGTGTAGGTTAATAACAAAAGAAAGTAGAGTTAGCTATATATTTACTTTGGATTCTAGGATTCCTATCATTAATGGTGCTATGTTGCTAAAGGCAAAGATGTAGCTGCAAATATTGAAATTTGGCAGAAATATTGATTATAAAAATGTACAAAGACTAAAATCAATGCATTCAAAATGGTTGATTTGAAGTTTGCCTATTAAAGTTATAAAAGCGTAATAATTCTATGAAGCATGCCAACTTGAGAAGCATGCAAGAATTTTTTTTTACATGATAGAAATACTAGTAGAAGCATATTTAATGTTTTTCATATAGATATTTGGGTGCCTACACAAAATATAACTCTTGATAGTAGTAAATATTTCATTACATTTAGTGACGATCATTCTAGAAAGAGGTGAGTTTATTTATTGAAGAAAAAGAGTGAAGTGTTTGAGAACTTCAAAAGTTTTAAGACTTCTATTGAAATAAAAAAATATTTGAAATTTAAGTTTTTGAGGTTAGATGGAGGGGGAGAATATCTCTCTGATGATTTGAATGAATTTTTCAGATCTTGTGGTATAAAACAACAATTTACTTAGGTGCGTCCCTTAGTAAAATGGAGTTGCAAAAAGAAAAAAGAGACATATTATAAAAAATGCATGAACCTTCATGGTTGGCTGAAATAAATATGCCAAAGTATTTTTGGTGTGAGGATGTTTATACTATATTTTATGAACAGAATCCCCACATCTACAATTCATGACAATGCTTTATAGTTTGGAACCTCGATATATCACATTTGAAAGCCTTCGGTTCTATCATTTATGTTCATGTGCATGATGAGTTGAGAAAGAAACTTGATCCAAAGCTAAAAAGTGCATTCTCATTGCATAATTTATTGGATAAAAATGTATAAATGTTGTAGACTTGGTATCCTAGTAGTGACTTCACAGTGAGTAGGGATATATGTTTTTTGATAATGAGAAGTTGATTCACATCTAGGGGTAATGGATTGGATGATGATGATGATTATGTTAGTTATGAGGGAAAATAAAAAAAGAGGAATCACATTCTCTTAGTGGACAAGAGGCATCATTTGGTAGCAAATATGTAGTCAATTATTGGTTTGGAAGACAAATGAGTAGCCCTATATCTTTAGATGCATCTACTAGTATCACAAGTAATGTAAAAAGGACTACTATTTTTTATAACAAGGGAAGAAGAAAGTTTTAGATTGTAATGATGTATCTACTAGTTATTTAGTTCTTGATAAAAATTCTAGTGGGTCAACAAGTTTGAATGATGAGATTGGTACTCCATCTATAAAAAGATCAAGTGTACAAATGCCACATAGCAATATAAGGGTTCCATTGAGCAATATAGTGGTATGTAGCTCTAGTAGGGTGAGATACCATGTTAAAAGATTTGGCTTTGAGGGTTCTAAAGTTCACCATTATACTTGCATAGTAAATGTAGTTGAGGTTATAGAGCAGACTTATTTTAAAGAAACTATTGGTCATGCACATTCGAATGTGGAAATGGGTGAGGAGATAGATACATTAGATGCCAAAAAGACTTGGGATATAGTACCATTATCTAATAAGGGCAAGAAAGCTATTGGTTGTTGTGAGTGGGTCTATCAGATCAATCATAATGCAGATGGTTCAATTAGCAAGTGTAAGTTAAGGGTAGTTGTTAAAGATTATGTTCAAATAGATGGCATAGACTACAAAAAGAAATTCAATTAGCAAGTGTAAGGCAAGGATAGTTGCTAAAGATGATACTCAAATAGATAGCATAGACTATGAAGTGACATTATATCTAGTTTTCTAGGATGGCAATTGCTACATATGTGATTGCCCTAATAGACACCACAGGTTGGACTTATAGCAACATACATCAAATGGATATGAAAGGATACTTTATTGCATGATGATTTGAAAGAATAGGAATATATGGAACAACTAATAGGTTATGAGGATTTGAAGCATTACACATGTGTGTAGGTTAAAGAAGGTGCTTCATGGTGAAGCTATAATGAAGTATATTAGACATACTTTTGAGGAATATTTCTTAAATACTTCATGTTATAGTGGCTTGGTCTATATAGATGTAAGTGACTATTTCATTTTTCACCAAAAGATAGTACAAATTAGTCTCTCCATCTTCAAGCTTCTTGCTAAGATTTTATGGCTTCTCCTTCTTTCTCTCTCCTCTTTTTATTTATCTATATCATGTTCTAGTCTTTCACTTTCTTCATTCTCTCTCTACACTCTATTTTTCTCTATTCTCTAGCTCAACCTCTTATAAATGATGTCAAAGCACTAGTTTTTTATCAATTTTCTTCTCATTTCTTTCATATATTATTTCATTTTCAATTTAGAAAAATCTAAGATAGTGTTCTAGAGGTAATATAGCCCATTTATATCGAAGGACTTTCCATAAATGGTAAGAGTCGATATTGGAGTTTTGGAAGTAGGAATGGATAAATATGGTAGAGAAAGGACCAATTTATAGTTGTTCTTTCATTTTGAAGCAATTTTATCACACATTTTGGTAGAAAGAGGCTCACTGGACTTAGTAGAGACTTTATTATAGTTATTGTTCAAACAATCTTCTTCCTTGGCCATTCTCTCAAGATACCATGGATTCTTCAAGTTCTCTTTCTTTGAGTATCACTTCCAGGTATCAAAGGTTGATAGACAAGCATTCTACATAACAACTGCTTCAGCTTGATAATCATTGTGGAGACCTATTATGGAGTTTGTGATGTGCCCAAGCTAGTGAAAATTTTGGTGCACTTTGTGGTGAATCTTTTACTCTTCATTTCCATAACTAGCAAATCATTGTGTTGGGATCATTTGTTCAAGCATGATTCTTCATCTAGCAAAACTTTTGGCAAGCATTGAGCTCAATTTTTCCCTTTCTTTGTACTCTCTTCTCCTATAAGTCCTAAAGAAACATAGACAACCATTGATCCTCTTCTCAAAGCTTCAAACCTTTCAAGGAAGACTTCATTTATTGATCAAAGGACTTATCTACACCAAGAATTTTGGAGGAGGCATCAAGATTCAAATGATTGAAGGTTTTTTTATCCACCATTGCAAGAAGAGCAAAGATTTGGGGCATATGTTGATATCGCCTTTCATTCTTATAAGAGGATTCAAGTTTACTAAGGAGCATTTGAAGGCTATATTGAAAGTATCTTTGGAGTTTCAAGTCCATGGGATTAATATATACAAAGAATTGAGTATTTCAAGCTTTAACTAGCCACATTATAATATGCATTTTTGTAAATTTGTCTTATTCTTTGTTTAGATCCTATTGTTGAGTCTAAATCCAAACATTAAAAAGAGATTCTATCCATAATTTATCAACCACTATCTTAAATATTTGCATTGTTGGAATCATTATATTATTAAAACCATTGCATTGAGCAATTCAAATTATCTTCATTCATGCTCATGGATTCATTATTGGGAATTAAAGGCCACCTATTCCTAGCCACCTACATTTACTTGTACTTACTATCCACACAATTGTACTTACTTCATTCATGCTCATGGATTCATTGTTGGGAGTTAAAGGCCACCTATGCCTAACCACCTACATTTACTTGTACTTACTATCCACACACTTGTACACTATACTTTGACTTGTACTTACCACCCACAAGAAGTTGTACAATGCAAGTGGTGTGGCCACCCATCATTATCACTTTATTATTGATTTTTTACATGATAATAGAATAAGGGAAGGATAGGCCACACATTGTGACTATTGAGTTCCCATACATTGTCTTGCTCTCTATTGCTTGAACCTCCATAGCTCTTACTTCTTTGTTACTTCTGCTTGTGCTTTCACTCTTGCTCCACCTTTCAACTAGTATTATAATGGGCATTCTAGGAGCTTTACCAACATTGCATTTATCCTAGGAAGAGAGATTGACTTACAGTTTTCATGGTAGCCCTGTTTTAGTCCATTTGAGGTACATTTTGGCTTCCCTAGCTTCAACACTTGTTCCAGGCTAGTTGAGGGGCTTCTAGGGCTTAGTTGAGCCTTGTTGAGTGCTTATTGAGCTAAGAAGAAACTATTTTTTCCATTTTGAGTGGATATAGAGCATGTTGCAAAAGTTTTAGTGGACTACTATGGCAGCTTGACATCACTTTCATATTTTGGATATAACTTTTGCATACAATATCAAATTGAGATGTTTTATAGCTCAAAATGAAGAGAGCAATAAGAAATACAAAGTTAAGCAATCACTATGTTGATTATATATCATTTTTGTATTTTTTTTAATTTACAATACAATAATCAATGATAGTTAATATATATTTATTGAATACTTACATGCTATTCGGGTATGCTACATTGTCTCAGATATACTTATGTTGAGTTATGGAATGCTTACATGCTAATTGAGTATACTACATGGTCCCAGATATGCTTATATTGCATGCTATGTCTTGATTTGAGCTCACTTGGTTGCATTTGGGTAGTAGCTATTTCATCCAATGATTTCCAGTTGCGGACTTGAAGAGTTATTGAAGGTATATGCTCTTGGATGTATATATGATGTACTTTGGAAACTTGTATGCTATCACCTCTGTGCATTGAGCTTCCTTATAGTCAAAATTTATCCTTCAAAGTTCTATAACCTGCATCAAGTTAAACGCATGAAACATGAGTATGGCTTTAATGGACAAAAGAAACCTAGCACCCACATTACAACAAAAACTTGTAGGCCTTAGTTGTATGAAACACGAGGAGGCCTCATGTGGACAAGAGAAACCTAGCACCCATTGTGTTTCATACATTTGGCATTTTTGGGGATGATTTAGTAGGAGCGTTCAAGTGATTCAGAACTTACTCATATTTTAGAAAAAAGACTTACATTCTTGAGTGTTGAGTGCATATACTATCGATGAAACCTTCTTTGGTACCCTTGTGTGGAAGAATAATTTTCTATTGCGATCAAATTAGCATTGTGTTGGTGTGGTTGAGCATAGAGAGGGTTTTGTCTTTGAAAAAACTCTTTTGCGGTTCAGAAATCAGGTTTATAAGGATGTTGGCTTACACATGTGGCTACTATAATGCATAGTTAATTTCACACGTGAGACTGAAGACTATTTTGCCTGGGAAGTTGTGCCATGTGTCACTTACTTTTTTGGCATGATAGCACTTTTATAGCTCCTTTTTTTTTTCATTTTTCTTTTTCATTTAAAGTGGACATCCTCCAAATTAGTGCAGCGTACTTTTTGATCAAACGTGTGGTGACCGTTGGCATATATATATGAACACTTAGGTTTGGATCTTGGTTACTATTTCTCTCACATATCTTGTCTTGTCTTCGACCAGTTTTTTATCTCGTAAGCATCACAAGACAATCCAAGCATATGCTTACAAGAAACCATTTATTCTCAGGAGCAAGACCTGCAAATATCAGGTATCACACTTTTCTTAATATTTTTCTCTGTAATCTTGAATTTTGAGGCATTGAAGATGTTAGTTGGTTTAAAAGGAGAAAGATACATCAGGGACTTAGAGATTTCGTATTGGTTTTACTTTGTTTTTCTAGCAATATTGGTCTAGTAAACATGTAAAACGATGGGGTTTTGATGTTCTTGAGGCATTGTTTTGTTCAAATTTTTCAGATGCATAAAGTGCAAATTTGTCAAAATTTTTTATAAGTTACGTTTGAAACGCGATTTTGTGAACTGTGAGGCGGTCTGAATCATTGTTTTCGTGTTTCATGAGTCGAAAATGTTAAACAAAGTTTGATCAATGAGACTTGGAATTGCATGCTTTCTCTACTGCATAAAGTTTTAATTCATTTCTTTCATCTTGGTCTAGTAAGCATGTAAAACGATGGGGTTTTGATGTTCTTGAGGCATTGTTTTGTTCAAATTTTTCGGATGTATAAAAGGTGAATTCGTCAAATTTTTTATAAGTGACATGTGAAATGCAATTTTGTGAATTGTGAGGCAGTCTGAATCATTGTTTTCGTGTTTCATGAGTCGAAAATGTTAAACAAAGTTTGATCGATGAGACTTGGAATTGCATGCTTTCTCTACTACATAAAAATTTAATTCGTTTCTTTCATCTTGTATTTCCTTAATTTTCTTAGCAATCTTTCTTTAGTCTACTGCATATGAGAAAATGTGAATTTGTATATTATGACTCTTATTTTTGTTTTTTGGATTTTCTTTTATCAGTAATTAGGATGACTAAAAGGAAGTTTTCATTAGAGGAAATGGAGGAGGAGGATCTGGAGGTCACCTGTGATGAAAGGCTTTTTTTCTTTTAGGAAAGGGAAAATTCGACTCCAATGAGTAGATCACTATCACAACAAAGTCAAAACCTCGGCACAAGTACAACTCTCCCCTTTGGGGATTCTCAAGGTTCAAAATGAAAACAAGGCAAATAGCCTATCTTTAAACTAGAAATGCAACATTTATCCATGAAAAGGATAATATCTCTTCAAGATAAAATAAAATTCAAATAATCCCTTTTTGAGTATCCCAAAAAGGTTAGTAAGCTTCAACATAATCCTCCAAAGAGTGAACACTTAATCATGCATAATCACTTCCTTATGGCATCACAAGGCATTTATCTTTGCATCTAGTACAACCTAGGGATTATGAGGCCTCGTGTAGTCTAATCCTATGTTTCACAATGGATTCTAGGTTTTTATTTCTAGTCTCTTTCATGCATTTCTATCGACGATTTTAGACAGTTTAATAACCCTTTTTATAGAGCAATCCAACCATGCTTCTACAAGTGGTATTTCACATCATAACTCTCTTCTCAAGAGTTCATCATTTTAATGAGACTCAATACTTAGAGCCTTAGGGTCTTTCCCTTGAGGGCACACTACATGTGGTGCTTCTAAAAATATCATCATGCTTTGAGAAAATTATTCTGATATTGATGTAAAAGCAAGCCCCTAGTTTATAAGGTTTTAATCTCTAGGTAAGCCTAGCTATGATTTTATTGAGTTTTAAAGCTTCATCATCTTTTTGTTGACCCTAGTTTTCCCATGTTTCCATCTTTTAGAAGATAGAAAAATTTTTCGAGCATACTAGTATATGTTTAATTTCTCTAATGCTCATGTTAAGTACAAGGCTTTCAATAGCTAATAAGCAAACATCATATAATGATAATGGTCATACTATGTATTTTTAAGTGATGATAAGGGCTTCCTTTTCTTGTGCACCTTCACAACCTAATCTAGATGCACTCCTCTTAAATGCCATGCTATATACTTCTTTTAATCTTCAATATCTTGGTTCAGCTTCCTTCACTGACTTCACTAATAGTGGATACCTTATGCTTGCTACTAGGAAGACACTCAGTCTTTTAATCTTCAATTCCCTAGTTCAGTGTTAATGGTATTTTGAGAAGACTGTAGAAAGTGCAAGTGTCAGCTACTATTTTATACTCATGGACATCATCATATTATCATGGATGTATTATTTTGTGAGAGCCAAGCTCACTCCCATGCACATTGTATTTATCTCCCATAGTTGTATTTGTCGCACCTGTAAGTGTTGCATGGGTTGCACACATGGATTTGTGATTAGATTAGCATAGGCTTGGTCTATTTAGGCTAAGGTTGAAGCATGCTTCAAGGATTGACTGGCCTAGAGCCCACTAAGTGGGTAGGACATCCAAGAGAGGGTGCAAACCCTAATTCACAATTGTGGAAACCAAAAATGCAAAACACAAAATGGTGCAAACCCTAAATGCAAAATGCAAACCCTGATCCTAACCCTAATTCTTGGTCTATATAAGGGTGGGAGATCTTAGTTGTATTCGCCCCTTTTGGCACATCCATGATGTGGAAGCTTTCTACTCGCTTTCTATTCAATCTTTCCATTCTATCATCTTGCTTCCATTGTGTTGAGAGTGATTGAGAAGGAGAGAGTGAGAGGCGTGTTGAGTAAGGGATTGAGGGACAGTGAAGCTCTTTGATATCATCTTCTTTTTCTCATCATCTCTGCTAGCTCTTCGACTCGTTGGTGTGCTCAGTTGTGGATACGAACGAGCAACAGAATTGGATCATGCTGATCGTGATCGTCGAACCATCTTTGAGCCTTCGAAAGGTAAGTTTGGTGATTTCACTACAACAACTCAAAGCTAGTCTAGTGTTCTTGCTTTCTTGGATTGGAGAGGAGGATGCTTGGATAGTTAGAGCAAAATGCCGAGAGACAAGGTGAGAGATTGTCACCAGCGTGAGTTACAGCTTTTGAAATAATAAAAGTCCGTCCAAAGTTCCAACTATTAGTGCATTTGGCTCAACATTTTGGTTCCATTGTTACTGGGACCTAGGGCAATGCAACTGCCAAGATTCTCACACTCCTATCATGTGGCGGAATAGGAGGCTTGTGCATGGGCATGAATGGGATCAATGGGGTTCCAATCATTTGCGTTTGCGACGACTACCATTCCAAAACCCATGCAGTTAGGTTAGGAAGTTTGAATTGGAAGGAACTGGTTCGTTGGATTGAGATTGAAATAGGGTAGAGTAGAAGAAAACACAAAACACAAAAATTGTTAACCTCAACACAAGAAAAAGTGAAAAAGCGTAAGTCGGGAGTTAAAAGAGGCAGCCCAGAAGGAAATCGGACACAACGAAAAAAGTAAGAAGAAAAACGATCGAAAGTGCAAGAGCATCCTCAAAAGCTAAGTCAAAGGCAAAAGCGCATTTTTAAATGCAAGGCGCCCCTAAAACTCTTTGTAAAAGAGCGCCAGGCTCCCTCTTGTGCAATTTGTAAAGGTAGATGGGTAGTAGAAAGGAAGCTAAGAAGACAAGATAACAATAGAAAAAAGGGCCTACGGCCATATAAAAAAGAGGATAAGGGGATGACCATCCAAAAGGGATTTAAGATTTTTTTTATGGAGTTGAAAAGTGAATGAGAAGCTTATTCTTTGGTGTGTGGCTAAAGTGGTCACTTGTTCTCTTCTTCTTGCTTACTTGTGCTTGTGCTTGAGAGAGGGAATGTGAGAGTGTGAGGGAGTGAGTGAGTGAGGGTGAGGGACTGTGGTGGAGAAGCTCTCCATATTCTTCTCTCTTCTTCTCTTCTCTCGTCTTGCGTGCATGGCTATGGAGGATGGAGCAAGGTGGAGGATTGATGATGCGTGAGCTTGTATCTCGAATCGTGGAGTTATCGAAGGGCTTGAGGGAGGAGGCTACTCCATCAAGCATCAAGGTAAGCTCACTACACTCACAGGATCGAAGGCACATTGCAACTAGGTGAGAGATAGCCATTTGTACTCGCTTGAAACACTTGAAATAATAAGTGGTCCATGGGTATTGGCGGTTGAGTGTGAACTCCCACTACATTTTGGTTCTATTGTTGTCGGGACCAATGGATTCAAGTTTGAGCACTTGCGCGCCCCAAATCGAGCAATTAAGTAAGGGTTTCATCCCCGAATCGGAGCTTGAGATAGATAGGAAGTTTTAGTTTTTTGATGATTAGGTAAGTAGGAGGAAGCATTTCAATTTTCTATTTTTTATTTTTGTTGCATTTGGAGTAGGTTAGGACCAAGAAATTGAAGGAAAAAGCTTTAGGGTTTCTATTGTCATAACAAGGCAAGAGGGTTTGATTTGTTTGTTGATTTGTAATTTGGAGTTTATTTGCTATTCCGAGTATATACAATCCTTCACTAGGGTCTATTCATACATTCTGAAAGTTTATGCGACCCCTCATAACCAAAACCATTAGAATCGAATTGTTTTTCGTCATCCGTGGAAACTCATCCGCAGGAATCAGACACTATTACCAGAGCATTGATTCCCAAATCAGACAAGGATCTAATTTTCAGACATGGATACCCTAAAAACCCGTCTGATCAGACACATGGGACTCGTCCGATTTGGATGCTCGCACAATCGGATAATCGAACGCTCAAAATTGGACTACCTAGGAGTTGGACGCACAAAAATCAGACACACAAAAATTAGACCGGGGTCCATAATCGGTCCATAATCAAACCACCAAAATGGACCACTCAAACTTGGACCATCCAATCAATCGCTCAAACCAACCAAAATCAAACGTCCGATTCCTGAAATCTGATACTACAGAATCGGACCAAATTCTAACACATTAAAATTAACAAATTTAGTGTGTCCAGGACAACAGAGAGTGCAACCTACAACAAGAGAATTCACTGCAAGCCTTATAGGCAAATCTAACCCTAGAAATCGTAGTCAAATGGCTAGGCACAATGTTGACATTCACATCAGCATATTCAACACGATTAGAGCCATAGGCTAACCAGCAAACCCCATTTGGCCCTGAGCAAGCTAAACGATGTAGGATAGACCCTAGAGACCAGAGGAAATAGCCACAAATCGAGCCTAGAGTCCCATTAGGCCAAGTATGTAGACGAGAGTGCGAGAGCTACAATAATCATCTTGTATTCGCACCCACATTGTTTTCCAACACTTGAAGTGCACTTAAGGAAAGCTGAAAGCCTGATTTCCCACGGTGCACGGAAGAGAGCAAGCACACACACACCAAGTGAGTTTAATTGAGTACTATTTGTAAATGATAAGGAACTCACTCATACCTAACAAATAGAACAAACCCACGTATAGGACCAAGCGCAGATGCAACCTAGGAGTCAGATGCTACAAGGACCAACACCATTGGAGGAGTGGATCTACCCAACTTGATCGATCTCATTGACAACCTAGTGGAGCACGAGACTGTGAACACGGCAGAGTCAAGCACTAACCACAAACATGGCAAAGAGCTTGACCTAGGCAGTTTCCTAATAGAAATCCAGTGGCTAGTCGTCAATTACAATCTACTGACCCGAACAGACCACCATGGTAGGATGTTCGAGGATATCATAGCGGGCCTCAAAGAGGAGAGGAACTAGTGCAAGAAGCATTGCAGAGCAATAGAAATAGAACAAGCACTGATACAAAGAGAAAAAGAGCTCAAGAAGATGATCTCACATTGAGCGAGCTTCTTATGAAGCAACTACTATAACTCATCAGCAAGAGCAGAGCGCCGCTGCAATGACAACCTCATTGCTTGCACGATTAGGAGTTAACCGAGGCTCTAAGAGCCAATCAAGAATCCATGCCGTGGCTAAGAAATTAGACAAGTACCAGCCAAACAATGACCCATATAGTTTTGTAGAGTAATTTGAGCAGGTCTGCGAGGCCAATGGCCTCACCGATCTTACTCTATGTGCATAAGATTTCGGTCTATGCTTAGGAGATAAGGGTAGGACATGGTACATGAGTTTGGAAATTGCTTGAGAAAACTGACTTTAACAACCTCAAGAGTCTCTTTATCAAGAGATTCTCTGAGCCTAGGTACTCCGATAACCTTCTAGTGTGGCTCATGAATATCAAGTAAAAAGACAAGGAGGACATAAGAGACTACATCACCCATGTGCAAAGTCTTTCCAAGAGAATCCCAACTGGTTGGGTGACCCACCAAAAGAGCGGTCTCCACAATCTTCATCAATGGGATACACACAGTGAGGAACTCTACAAGGCCTTGGCAGGCAATTCAAACTTGCAGCAAGACGCGCTAGCTATAGGGTCTTTGATGAGGCAATTAGAGTGGATGACTAGCTCAAAGAGAGAAGCTTCAAGAACTCTGACTTGAGAGAAGAAAAATGCTAGAAACTCTGACAGAGTTTCAACGTCAAGTGAAAGATCAGACCCAAGTACTCAAGATAAAGGGAAAGGCATGGACGTAAGTCAAGAGCTAGCAAAGATGAAGATGGCTTAGAGCTAGACAAATTACAAGAAATGATGAGATGACCAACACGCCCGAAAGGTGAAAAGGATCAAAGCTTGCAAGTGAGAAGGATCGAAGCTTGCTTGGAAGAGCTATGGTGGGAGAGCAAGAGCAAGAAAGAGAGAGAAACCAAATGGGAACTCCAACATTCACAATGTGTGACCGGACCTTCCTTTATTCAAATTGTCACTAAAAGAATAAAGAATAAAGTGACGGTGATGGGTGCCCCCCACCTATATTGTGTAATGGCGGGTACTGTCGGTGTAGTAATACATGGGTGGCTAGGCAGAGGTACCTTTAGCCCCAACAACCTCCCATTTAAAGGAAAATCTTCCCGAGTAAGAACTGAAAAGAAAAAGAAAAGACAATACAATGTACACATGTACAATAGGATGAGGAAAAATGTCATCTCATCCAACGCCCATCAATCTCTTGAGAAAGACAAAGCGCTCAGTAGTGAGGCTTTTCGTGAGCAAATCTATACAATTTTAATCAGTGGAGATCTTAACAAGGTCAACAAACTTGTCCTCCATGAATCCACATATGAAGTGATACATCACCTCAATGTGTTTCGTCTTCGCATGGAAGATTGGATTCTTGGCTAGCCGAATAGCACTCATAGAATCCAAATGCAACTTAGGTATAGAATCAATCCCAAGGTCATGAACCAAACGGCCCAACCATATGGCCTCCTTGCAAGCCTCAATGGCTGCAACATACTTGGCATCAATGGTAGAGAGATTCATACACTTCTAAACCCTCGACATCCAAGAGACAGCACCTCCAGCATAGATGAATACATAGCCGGAAGTGGACTTCCTACTATCTATATGTCCTGCATAATCGGAGTCTGTGTACCCCACAACTCTCGTATCCTAGCTACCATAGCAAATACACATATCTCTTGTGCCCTTCAGGTATCTCATGATACCCTTCACGACATCCCAATGTTTCTTTCCAGGTGTAGCCATATAGTGTGCCATAACACCAACTACAAAGGCAATATCTGGACGAGTGGCTATCATGGCATACATCAAACTGCCCATAGCTGATGCATAAGGGATCTTGGCCATCTCGGTCCTCTACTCATCTGTCTACGGACAATCAGCCTCTGAAACCTTCACATAAGAAGGTAATGGACAGCCAATAGGCTTCACATCCTGCATGCAGAAACACATGTGGAAACACTCAAGGACTTTATGAATGTACTACAACCATACATCCCCAATGCCAACAATAGCAAGCGACATGTCATCACCCAAGTGAGCTGAACTAGAGGCAATGTGGTTGGAATGAAACCATTCACGGCATGGTGTAACATGAAATGAAGCACCAGAATCCAAAAGCTAGCACTGCACATACATAGAGTGAACCTCGGTCAAAGGCATATCATCACAAGAACTAGCTACAAGTATGTACTCCCCATCGGAGTCATCAATCTGCATGACATTGATTTCCTCTATTTTCGCACTGGATTTCACAGGTACCATGCTGCAATCAGAGGAATTTTATTGTACTTTGTCTTTTCCCTTCTCTTTGCACTTCTCATTGTGCAACTCATGACACTGTGGGCATATACAACACGACCCTTCTTACTGCAATGATGACATGTCACATTAGCATTTCTCCCACGAGACTTGCTACGCAACTTACCACATGACTTAGACCTACACTTCTGCGAGTCTCTTCAATGGCAAGCCAACCACTAACTATCAAAGCATAACCGACATCACGGGCATAAACCAACAAGTGACAGTTATACGAACATCAAGCAAACACCCAAGCATGTCAAAAGAATATGTTAGTAAGCTAGCACACCCCTTGTGTAATAGGGCAAACTGTATACAACACTAGCAAGACCTGACACAAAGAGGTGTATGCTCAGGGAGTGCAAAGCCCAAATCAGTCGAAGTACATCTATGAGCACCACGGCATATCCACCATGCAACATCGAAGTGAAGATCCCAGTCTCAAGTATCTAAATGCTCAAGTAGCATAAATTGCCTGCTCAATGTCATCAACGTATCAAGATTCTCCCACTAGCATAAAAGGCTAGAAATATCAAGCAAAGAAGCTCAACAAGGGCATATGATAGCACCAGTGCTAGAAGATCCAAGATCAAGCATCAATAAGACCTCATGAGCATGTAGACCGTGTAGCATCTGTACATAGCATCCATAGACATCAAGTACATCCAAAGTGTAACCTTGGCAAGCTAAGAAAATAGCCAAAGCTCTAGGCAATCAAGCCAAAGCAAGGTTCAGTAGCATCCAACTCCAAACAAAGTAACGTGCATGTAGTAGTGGCATAGGCCAAGCATGTCAAGACTAGTCAAACATAAGTAAAGTACATGCCATAACTACATCAAAGATGGAGATCCAAATATTATGCAAAGCAAGGTCAAGCTCAACCAATGATTTGAGAGCAAATCCAAGCTCTATGTCGATCCCCGAGAGTCACTACATCAATGTATATATCTAAGACATAGCCCGAATCCAATATGCATATCCAAACATAAGCAAAAGATCTTCAGCCCTGAATATTCTAGCAACTAATAAATGTCCAAAATTGAGCAAATAGTGGCTCAATCCAAGGGCTCAAAACCATAGACAGACCATAGGCATAATCGGGCATCAAATGACTATGTAGCATAAAGTCTAATGACAAGGAGCTACCCTGTTTTGGGCCACTGTGAACTGTGTAAAAAAAATCAATAACTGAGAAAATTCAGCCCCAAAAGCATCTCATATCATAGGTATACATTCCCCTAGCATTTGGGGAGCATTCAAGACCAACTGAGCAACCAATGTCAATGCCAAAGTGGTCCAAACATAAAATGCTAATGTAGCACTGTTGTGGGCTGCCTGTAAACTGTGTATAATAGTCCCAAACCTAAAGTAAATCACATCAATGCTCAATGCCAAGGCTCGCGATCAAATACCAAGCATGAACCAAGTGTATAGTGCTTAAATGAGGCTACCAATGACTAGAATGAGCTGGAGGAGATCAAACAACTAATCACGTGCTGTGAATGCACCTTGAAAAATGGCACAAATATGCCTGGGGTTGCTGCTCATGTTTTCGTGCTGGGAAAAGTGGTAGAAAGCTCAAGTGGGTGCCAAAGAAGGCACACAACAAGCCTAAGGTGTCCTAGTAAAGCCTATGTCAAGATATGGAGCACCAGAGCTTCAATGGTGCTACCCTCTTTCTCTTCTCAGACTTGTAGATCTGTAACCAGCATGAAACCCTAAATAAAATGAATAAATACCTTTTTTGGAATGCCTTGAGAGTTCCCAAAGGGTCCAAAAAGGTGCTTCAAAAGTCAAGGAGTGACGGGAGCTTGAGAGAGTTGGCTATGGTGTTGAGATGGCAAGCTCAACACGTGCGGACATTGATGATGGACCGCCTGGCTAGATGGATCCGCACGTCTACACTTAGCATGTTGGTAGTCATTATGATACTCACATGGCCACTAACTTATCGCTTATTATATTTAGTTTGTTACACCTACCTATAGCTGGCAAAGACATAGCGCCAATCGATTATTAATGTAGTTGGTTATGCACTGTTTGACTTAGTAGGCCACTTTCCTTTATGTTGTATCTTATCTATACTTTGTGTACATTGTATAGTGTGTGGAAGAAGAAGAAGAAACTAACAAGAAAACGTTTTGGCCTCCATCTCTCTTCTTGTGTTCTTAAGTGAGCTTCCTCTTGTGTATATAGTGTGTGTTTGGCGCAGCAACTCAAGCACGTCCCCCCACCATGCGATTCTTGACATATGGCTATCGAGAAGGAGACCCAATGAGTGAAGGGATTCAATAGGAAGCTGAAGACACCACGAACTAAGCTCAAGCAATCATGAATCTTTGCTCTAATACCAGTTGAAAGGTGAGAAGGATTGAAGCTTGCTTGGAAGAGCTATGGCGAGAGAGCAAGAGTAAGAAAGAGAGAGAGACCAAATGGGAACTCCAACAGTCACAATGTGTGATCGAGCCTTCCTTTATTCAAATTGTCACTAAAAGAACAAAGAATAAAGTGACGATGATGAGCACCCACCACCTGCAATGTTCAGTGGCAGGTACTATTAGTGTAGTAATACATGGGCGGCTAGGCAAAGGTGCCTTTGCTCCCAACGACACCCTCCCATCCAATGCATGTATTGTTGAGGAAACCACTTGTTAGCTGAGTGTCAAGATCCGAGGTCGTGACCTTTTGCCAATTGCGGTAGGTTCGGTCATGATACCCTACATTACATGCTACCAAGGAAACTCCCATATTCACAACCATATGGACAGCCTTACCTAGTGAATAGATTGCAAAACTTTTTCAAGAGGGGAGCCCCATTGGCTCTCCCAGCACCTAATGACACCAAACCAGCCATTCCTAGGATGGAGATGAACCCCACATGCATACCTAGACCACCTAGACCCTACGTGACCCATCCATTGAGCGACACTCCAATCCACTATGTGGAGGAGTCAAAGGATGAAGAGCCTTATCTTCACCCCTACATATTGTATGACGAAGAGGGCAATGCAATCCCTATGGACTTCCAACCTGTACAATTAGTGATGGTGTTCAATAGAGGTAGAGGCAAAGGCTTTGGAGGACTAACCCAAGAACCAGTCTCGTGTTGGACTTGTGAACACCCAGGACATAGAGGTAGAGGCAAAGGCTTTGGAGGACAAACCCAAGAACCAGTCTCGTGTTGGACTTGTGGACACCTAGGACATATCTCCTCATGCTACCCCGAAAGAGAGCAAGCTAATTAGAAAAAGGCCAATCTTAGATGCCCAGAGTGTGGAATCACTCACATGTTTGCCGAATTCCCTAGATGAAGACCACCCTCTAGTGCAAAAAATGAGCCATCTATATCATTGGGGCTATTTGGAGTCCAAACATTTAATGGAGAAGACACACTCATCCCGTTGCATGTCATAATCCACACACACACAAAGTAGGTGGTCATATCATTGCCAAGGCCCAGCAACTTAGATGCAACCTCAATCAAAAAGAAAAGTCGTGGGCAAAGGAGAAAGAAAGCCGATGCTAAGGTCACAGTAAAAATCAAGAGTGCCACGATGCTCCCTACCAGAAAAAAGGTGACAGACACAAAGGCAGAAATGTTAGCTCCAAAGACGGCGAAGAAGGGGAGTGCAAAGGTCAGGGAGCGGGGAGTATCCCAACCCGAAGTGCCAACTTGAGGCCATCAAAAAGGTCAAGGAGTGGGTGAAAGAAGCCCAAGAGCATCTAAAGGATGTTGACCCCATATCAAAAGATGAAATCGATGATCTCTCAAGCGAAAGCACACCAGTCTCGCCTCCCACAACCAAAGTCAAGAAACGCAATTGCGCCACAAGTAGTGCCATTTAAACAGAGCATACACGATATGGGCAAGCAAACCAATCAGGGCCATTGGCTAAGAAACATAGAATTAGGAGAGAGGTAAGCAGTCAATGACCTCCTCACCATACTAGTGACCACCCCGGTGACTCTAAGCCTAGGATATGTGCGGCATCATGTGACGCTATGGCAGGAACTAAAGCAGTGGGTTGAAGGACCAATGGGGCAAGGGGAAGCTAATCTACATGATCACAATGCAGTAAATCAAATACTGAGCTTGACGCTACACTCGATGCCCAAGTCCTTATATGTCAATGCTTTTTTGGGAAGGCACTGAAAGGCATGCAGTCTTACCGGTCCTAGCCCTAAGAGACACCACAAGAAAGGGAATTGTAGATACAAGAGCATGAGTTTGTGCTAAGCCATACAGTACTCCAAGATTGGAGTAACATGCTTGTTGGTGAGAATGCTAGGTTCAATGTCACCCTAGCCAATGGAACAAAAGTGCGGCCATTTGGAGTGTTAAAGAATTGGCCCTTGAAGATCATAGGAATCCAATTATCTATTGACTTTATAGTCATGAAGAGAGTGGACTATGACATCCTGTTAGGCTAGCCTTGGATGCGCAATGCACGAGTCATACAAGACTGGGGCAATGGTTTAATCTTCTTGGGCAATCGAGCAGAAGCAGTAAGAGTAGAGATGGATACATGGAAGACCACACCAGTCGACCTGGATGCCATCTCCACCATGCTCAAGGGTGGTGCGCAAATAATAAAGTCTTGCGGGCCAATCACAAAGTATATCCCTTGCCCAGAGGATGAGTTTGATTGGCATGTACTTGCTACAATTGATCTGCCATTCTCAGATGAGGAAGAGAAGTACAAGCAAGTTGCAGAGAAAGAGGTAGTGCCCAAGAAGGAACCTACAATGCCACTCTACATGATGGCTAGAAGCCCTTGCAACCAATCCAAACATGTCATGTTCCATGTCCCTAGCAATAGGCCAGAACTCCAAGAGGTCTTGAAGTACCTGATAGGCAAGCTAGTCGAAAACCCTACCACTAACTTAAAACCTCTCAACAATCTCTTGAATGAACCCAACTAGCAGTGGACTAAGGTGCACAACCTAAACATAATGTACAATCGGGCCTTAGTCACTGATAAAAAGGAAAGGCCATGTCAAGACTTAGGAAATGATGAGCAATCGGATGAGGATAGTTCTCACAACGAATACAAGGACTGCTACTCCAGTGAACGAGAGCGAATATGAGGACTGCTACTCCTTTAGCACCAAGGACTACTACCCACTACACGAGCCTCCATTGCTAGAATCCCCTATCAAGGTACGAGTGGCCACTATCACATAAATTGAAGATGAAGATGAGGAAGCCATAGCTCCAACTTACATGCGCATGACTATCAATGCCAAGCAAATACACACATTTGATGTGTTGATCGATGAGGGTTTTGGTTTTAATATCTTGACTCACAATCATTGGGTTCAAATTGGCACTTTTGAGAAAGTGTAAGGTTGCAATCTCTCTATCAAGTCTAAAAGCATAGCCCTAATCTTTTATGTGT
Organism: Lygodium microphyllum; assembly: GCF_053477565.2. Classification (NCBI taxonomy): domain Eukaryota; kingdom Viridiplantae; phylum Streptophyta; class Polypodiopsida; order Schizaeales; family Lygodiaceae; genus Lygodium; species Lygodium microphyllum. Next base: position 8,026,627 of record NC_141151.1, read on the forward strand.
CATCGAATGCGAGGGATGCAAGTACAAAATTGATGTTAGGATGCATGCTTAAAAACCAGACACTCTGCAACATCGACTACGACTCACAGCATATTCACCTTGCTATTGGCAATATACGAATAATCACCACTTTCAGTAAGGCCTTGGCCATTAGCTACGCTAGTAGATGCTCTCAGGAACAACCAAAGCCTCAACCATTAGTTGCCAAATTATCTAGTTACATGCCACCAACAGGTCTTAAACCATTCTATGAACGACAATCAATCCTTACACTCGCTAAAGACCTAGCTGAAAACAAAGGAGACGACCTGGTCACCTGCATCAAGCGCTTAGATGCCACTTTCACTCTACTTGCTAAGAGCTATGAGCGCTTAGACCTAGGTCTACTTGACCCATCCTTAGCATTAGAAGTCCATGCCATGCCATGCACTTGGGAGGAATACGAATTTGTGACAGTGAAAACTCCCATGGCCATAGAGGAATTAATCGCCAATGCTAAGATATCTCTAGACCAAGCCCTCAAACAACGGCTAAACACCTCCTACAACAAGAGCAGACTTACTCCCACAAGCCAAATGCTTGGACGAACTCCACAAGCTAGCCGATAATGACTCATCTTTCTTGAGGAAGTGGCATGCTCTCAAACTCCAGTGGGAACAAGAAGGCTGCCATATCATGACCAGTGCTGAGCAGCAACATGCCATTAAGACCTCCAACTATGATCCCACTTATGTAGCTCCAACCTCCTATAGGGTGTTGACCAACATTCGTGACTGACCCTGGAAGAGCACATCGTGGCCCACCCATACTTAGACCAAATTCTGGCAAAGGAAGAGTTACGCGTTACTAGCAAGATCAACTCCAATGACTTTCTTACGAATGTTCTCACCACTACATCACTCAAGCAAGCATCCGTCCTTTCGACACGGACCGCTATGCTAATCTCGAATACAATTCAAACTTCTATGATTGGCTCATGCGGAATTGAAATACCGCAAGCCAATGTTGAATGCCCTTGGCCCCTCAAACCTTAATGCTAGGAAGGATTCTGGGGCAAGGTGGAATCAAACATGCGAACAAGTAAGGTGAATGAAACACACGAATGAAACCTCCATCAGTGACCAAGAGTAGAAGAGAGTGGATAAAAATCAACTCGTGATGACTAATGAAAAGTCATAAAATCTTTGGAATGAATGGACTACTTGAAGGAAAAAATGCTCTTCTTTGTAATTAAGCATGTTATTCTTCCCTAGAAAGCATAATCAATTCCTGCTCACCTTTTTACAAGAAATTATCTTGAGAACACTAATGGTGAACTACAGCATTATGACATGTATCCACTATTGCGGTAGGTCAAGACAAAAGCAATAAACTTCCATTCTCGGAGGAGAAGCAAGAAAAATATGGCCTCTTGTTGGATCAACTTAAATTCAGGTATATCCTGAATCTAGAAGACATAGTCATGGAAGAACCATCAATCTAGCAACTGGTGAAGCAGTGCATGCTGTAGAAGTATGTGGAAAAGGTGGGCCAAGTCATCGACTATGAGAAGTGCACCGATTGCCTTTGGACCTTCAACAAAAACTGGGGCACTATCATGGTGCATCTAGAAAAGGAAGCCCTCCAAGTAAAAGCTGAGCCCTAACTTGGTGCAAAAAGCATTGGGCTTACCAAACAAAGTGGATGGAGCCCCGAGAGGAACACCAAGGAAAAAGGAATTCTCTTGCAAGAAAATCTATCTTGTAACATCAACAAGCTTGTTTATCATGTTTCATATGATCACAATGAAGAAAAGAACACCAAGCACAACAAATCTTCATGCAGCATCATGTAGATCTCCCACGGTTTTTAATAGAATCAACCATATTCTTCAATATCTTCATAAAATCCATCAATAGAACAAAGAAAGCAAAAGAATACACCATCTTTGAATGGAAATACATCACATAGTATTCATCTTCAATATCTTCATAGTCTTCTCTCTCAATCTCTCATATACAATCACTCTGTTTGAGTAGAATTGGCTATCTCTGACTCTCTCTATCTCACTCCATCAATAATACATCATGTCCTCACTACAATCTCTCAAAAATCACTCTCAATAATCACTCTTAGGTCGTGGATACCCCTCCCAAGAGGTATGTCTGATATGAAGAGTCACCAGAGCCACTACAGTGTCTCTTCAAGGCTCACTACTGTCACTTCACTCTAGTCTTCTCTTGAGTCTTTAACAGCTACTTCTTTCACTTCCTTCAGCTCTTTTGCACTTGTATTCACCTCTTTCCAAGACTAGAAAACTTTCCCCAAAGTCACACATACATTCCACAGAACACTTACAGAAGCATACAGAACAGTCTACAGAACAGTACCAGAACAGCTACAGTACAGAACAGAACAGAGACAGAACAGAAGCAGAAGCTCTACAGAAGACCTACAGAAGGTTACAGAAGGTCATCAAAACTTCATAACTCATTCTAAAATCATTCCAAACTCTCACAAACCATTCAATAAGCTTTCACAAGATCTCAATCTTCATTAATCAATACTTCATCCCTCCTTACAGAAGACAATCAGAACAAAACAGACCAAAACAGAACAAAACAGAAGGTATACAGAACCATTCAGAACCTATCAGAATATCACAGAACCACCAACAAACATCATGATCTTCCAAAACACAATCAATATCATCCAAAACATTCTCAAACCACTTCCAAATCAACCAATCATCCCATAAAATCAACCATTCAGCTCTCAAAAACAACAAAAATCAGCCAAAAAATAAGTCATTTCAACACTCAACATATCCCCACACTTAATAAGGAAGCGTCCTCGCGACCCAGGAAAAAGGGAATACAAGTTCATAGAAAAGCTCAACTTTGATCTTCAATATCTTTTCAAAAAGAATCCATCCAACACGACCCCATCTTATAACCTGTTTCTGATATAAAAATACAAAGAAAGGAAAACTCGTTTGAAATTAACACCTCTTATCAAACTAAAAATCATCACAAATTTGTAAAGGATATAAAAGTTTGCTTCTTCGTCATCTGCATCAGCTGCAACTCTCCAACCACGACCCCATCTCTACAAATCTCCAAAACATAGCTCGTACACAAAATCCAATAGGAAACCACCACGTTCGTTTGACATACATGAACTCACAACACAAACACTAATACACAACACAACCATCTGAATGACTCCGTCAAAAAGAGAGTTTTGCATTAAAAGCTTCCATTATACATGGAAAAGGTATCAATGAAGATGATCCCTCTTAAAAGATTGATGTTGTCGGAATCGATCCATAGATAAGGATTCATCTACAAAGTTTTTAGGAGGATTTTGAAAAAATTGGAGACAGCACATCCTTTCCAACAGGACCAAGTATCTGCTAGGCAAACAGAGGGCATGAAAATACAGTATCTCCAGCTGTTGGGAATCAATGCTAACATTGACATTCATGCACAGCTTTGGAATAGGCTTTGAATCAGTATGAGAGTGCCTATGCATATACGCCAGGTACCAAGCAAAGTGAGCAGTTAATCTCACTGAGGGATCTGCAGACTGTGAATATTGTTGGGCAAAATGAACATAGTTTTGATAAGCTTGACTAGAAGCTGTCCATTCCCCTGGAATTACGGGCCAATTAATCTGTGGTCCTGTAAGGCAATCATCCGAACTCCATCCCCTTCTTCTGGAAATCTGAGTATCAAAACCGTCACAGTCACTAACCAACTGAGGTGGTTGAGATATGGAAGTGTTAGGAGAGGGTAGTGGAATAAGGGAAAGTGGATGTAGGGAAGGATAGGAAAAATCATAAAAGGAAGAAAAGGTTAAAGAAGGAGTGGCAAAAATTTGGAAGGAATCACTAAGGGACGGTGTTAACTGATAAATAGGAAATGTGGAGGGTACATTTGTGAGGGGTGAAGGACAGGGTGAAGAAGGGGAAAATACCCTATCCTCAATAAAGGAACAGTATGTGAAAATAGGAATTTGAGGGAAATTGGAAGGTTGGAAAAGAAGTGGTAAAATTACTGTGGAATTAGTTTGACAAAGGGAAAAATATATAGCATAGCGGTGAGCCAATTGTTGGTAATAGAGGAGGGTAGGAACAGAAGGTCCTAAGAGAGATCGTCTATGATAGGCATCAACGAAGATAGCATCAAATGGATTATGTTTGGAAAGATAGGTTAAGAGATCCATCCTCAGTTGATTAGTACTCTGGGCAAAGGTAGGAGCAGTGTTTTGTCTTTGATTTAGGACCACCGAATCAATCATGGGATGCCACAAAGTATCCTGACAATCAGCTACTTTGGAGGAATAACTTTGAAACATATCAGCTATGCGCAACTCCAAATGATTGACATATAGAACAGCCTGTAAGACCACATCCCCCACATACCATGCCATATCTACCTCATCTGGAATTAACAAATCTCCTTGGAGATACATGTATGACATCAACATGGTGTCTGGCGTGACAGAATCTTCAAAGACCATTCTGACTACCTCTGTCAACAACTCAGCAGACCAAGCCCCACTCCAGCCATCCTCTAGAAAAGGTAAATCCATCGTGGAAAGCTTCATATAGAAGACCAACTTCTGTAAGTGGTAGTGGACAAAGAAAGAATGGTCTGGTAAGACATATTCCTGAAATTGCTCAAAGGTAGACCATAACAAGTCTATTCTGGACTGCAATCTTTCCACTTTATCTTGGAATAGAGGGCACAAAGTAGCCTGTCTCTGTAGGGCAACCAAATCCTGTTGTGAAAGAGAAGGAATCAATGGAACAGGAGGGCTTGGAGGAACAGAGCGGGACTTTGCAAGCTGATCTTGCAACTGCTAGATTTGGGAGGCTTGGTTGGCCACTGTGTCATTAGCCATCTGTAAAGCTGAAAGCTTGTCATCTAAAAGAACTTGGAATTCTTTCACTTCGCTGGACATCCTCTCCTTCTCTGCTGAAAGGCGAGTAACCTGTGACTGAGCCTCGAATAACTGGGTCTTCAATGAAGCAATCTCATCGCTTTGAGTGGCAACCAGTTGGGTTTGCTGTTCCATTTGCTTAAATAGATCTACTAGGGTATCCTTAGCAGAAGCTAACTCAGATGTTGCCTCATGCAACTGGTCTTTAGACTGCATGAGCTCCTCATAGAAAGATGCGTACAGCTGTTGAACACAGGCTGTCACGGACAACTCAATGGAACTTTGAATATCCTTGCAGAGGAAAGGAATGGCATCTCCTGAAACGAGACTGTTTAGGGAAGGAACTGAGATCTCCAAGGATCCTTCTCTATGTGCTCGGAACAGATTATTGCAAGTGAGATACCCAGGGAGTTCACTGCCAGAAGTAGCAGGGATAGGCACTGAGGGAAGTACAGCAGGGGCTTTATCCACTAGCCTCGTCAAGCGTTTGCGTTGTATGACCAGGGGAGGCGGAGAATCATCATCCTCAATGTCAATAGGTGCTGACTCTTCTGAAGGTGGAGGAGGAGGTACTGGATCTGATGGAGGAGGTGGAGGCACAGTCTTCTGTAAACCTGAATAGGTCAAGAAGGCAGACAAATATGATCCATAGGTAACATTGGTAACATTACCCCTCATGACTTTAACAAAATGCTGATCCATTTTAGTGAGGAGGTAAGTGCTCCAATCAATAGCAACTCCTTTCAACACCATCCTGAAAGCTGTGAAAAGCTCTTTGGACAAATAGTGGGATGGCGTTTTGGCAGGCATAAACCTGTCCTGAAGGAACTGACACATCGTCTTCCATACGGGATCAGTGATCATAGAAAACGAAACTCCTGAAGAGTTTATCACTTTCTTAACATCAAGGACTTCCCTTGTCTGCTTCTGCAACAGCTTGAGAATCTCTTCATTAGAGAAGAGCTGACGAGTGGTCACAAAAGGTTCTCCTTTGAAGGGTAAAGACAGAGCCTTCCCTAATCCTCGAGACGTCAATGTCATAGACATTCCTTGGACTACGCCTGTCTTCTTGCTATAAGAGGCCAGGAACTCATCACATAAGGACGGATCCTCTGGAAGTAATGGAAAAGGAGTGGCCACAAAAGCAGCAAGTCCTGCCTTCGTGAGGGGCTCAAAAGTAAGTAGGGACGAGTAATCCCTACTAACTAGTGGGACGTACTAGATAGGGGGAGGAGCATGAGAAGGCGCCATTCAGATGGTTACACACACACCACAAACACAGACAATCAAGGAGAATGCCTGCAAACCAACAGACAAAAAACCAAGGATAAGAGAATTACCAATCAAACGTGACACGACCTACTAACCCCAAGCAAACCACATCCTAGAAAAATTTTGACATGACCTTGAGACAAATGCGACCGAAAGCTTCATGCGATGCATCAGACAAACACCCAGAACCCCGTAGCAGGCAACAAAAGAAAAAAACTGCATACCGTACCCGTAACCGTAACTAAGACAGGAAACCAAAACCATACCATATCCGGCACATATCAATACTATATTTGTGATAGAACCAAGACTGGACCATGGAAAATAACACTAATGACTGCGCATACCCATCCCTCGAAACGGTTCATTGAAAAGGGGATTAAGTGCAGTGAGGGGGGGATTAATTTAATGAAGGGTTGATTTTAATCAATTATTAAAAATGGGTGAATTTTTATTAGGTGATAAACATTAATAAGAAAACGGCGGTTCCTTATTATAAATTTAATTACCAATTATTAGGTTAAGCGGTGCAGTTATGCGATTCCCGGACTTCGATTCCCGACTGGGTCTCTAAATGCAATTCATTAATTATAAATTAAGGTGATGTGGAGCGCTTTTTTGCCAGCACGTGCTCATGTGACGGCTGGTTTATTTTTATTAAAAATTTAAAGTGCCTCTTTAGCGCATGTAGCGCGTGCTAAGTGAACGGCTGGTTTATTTTAATTTAAAAAAAATGTGTATTGAGCGCGAATGCGCGTGGAAACTGTGGGTGAATTAAAGGGGTCATGTTAACAATTAATTTGTGATTAAGGGGGAAAATAAAAATAAATAAAGCACATAAAATAAATACCTGGAAGGGGTGTGTATGTAATGCAGGAATGCGCACTTCTCAATCCAAAAATATCTGGATTGGGGTTTCGAGACGGTTAGTTGGGGTGTTGGAGGAATAAGAGATTTATTTATTTTTTGTTAATGGTTGTTTTTATTTATTTGTTTATGTTATGAATTTGTGTGATTTAGGGTGAAAGAATTTAGGTGTGAAAGAAAATATTATAACAGCTGAGAAAAATATGCCAAAAATAAATAAAAATGGGAAGGAAAGGGTTAGGAATTTTTCAGAAATTAATTTGAAATCTTTTTTAACATTTTAAATGAATTTTTAGCATATGTTTGGGTATTTTGAAAGATTTGGGAATTTAAAAATAGGAAAAAATATTTTTTTTCAGAAATGTACAGGTTGAGAAAAATGGCCATGGATTGCAAAAATAAAAGGACAGGTTTCTAGATTTTCTGTAATTTTTCAGAATATAAAAGTGGTTTTTTAATGATTTATTTATATTTTTCAATGGTTTTGTGTGTTTTTTAGGTGTTATCTAAATGGAAAAAAGGATTTACGGGTGTGTTAATGAAAAATGTGGGAAAAATACCCAGCAACAGGCTGCGTGGCAGCTGCGTGGTCAGCAACCAACTAATGATCTTCCGCACTCGATCCCGCACAATCACACGATCAAACACGAACAAGCACCCACATGCGCGTGCATCAAGGGCGGAGAAAATGTATCGGCGGGTTTCCACGTGGTTCGTGAATGGCGGCGGGTGCGACTGGTGTCGGCGGATGAAAGGGGGCGTAAAGGGGATCTTCTGCAGGTGACACGGGTGGGGTGAAGTTCAGCGGGTCTGCTGGAGGGAAAAACAGGGGTTTAGGAGGGGGTTGAGGCATATGAGGGGGGGTGTTCTGCAGGGTGTGTGTGATTGTCCCGAGGGGGGAAAAGGGGCTTAGGTAGGGGTGAGTTTAGTGGGTGGGAAGGGGGGTTAGGGGGGGTGGGTTTAATGGGTTGCAGTGGGGGGAATGGGGGTTAATGGGGGGGTGGGTGTGGTGGGGGTGAAAGGGGGCTAAGGAGGGTTAATGGGGGGTGGGTTAGAAGTGGGTGGGAAGGGGGGTTAGTGGGGGGGTGGGTGTGGTGGGGTGTGCAGGTACACGTGGCAGGCACGCGGGCGTGGAGCAGGTGGTCGACGACGAGCAGGAAGGCAGCGCGGGCGAGGAGGGCAGGGCGTGACGGCGCGGCGGCAGGAGGGCGCCACGGAAGCAGGAGGCGGAAGGGAGGATGGAAAGGCGGAAGGGAGGCGGGAGGAGGAAAGAGCGAGGGTGGAAGGACGCCAGCGAGGGGGAGGCGGAAGGAGGAAGGAGGAGACGCTAGGGGCGCTGGGAGAAGAAGGGAGGAGGAAGCGCGGGGGGAGAAGACGAAGGAGTGGGGGGAAGAATCAGCGGCGGGGGGAGGGAGGCTAGGGACGATGGAGACTGGGGGGTGCTGGAGGCGAAGGAGTGAAGGGGTGGGGGGAGACGCTGGGAGGCGCTGGGGGGAGGAAACGAAGGAGTGGGGGGAGGGAGAAGGAGAAGAGGGCGCAGGGAGGAGGAGAAGGAGGAGATGGCGGAAGGTAGGGGAAGGAGAAGAAGGTGGCGCGTGGGAGGGAGGAGAAGAGAGGAAGGGGCGGCGGGAGAGGATGGAGAGGGAGGTGGCGCTGCTGTGGGGGGACAGAAGGAGGAGGAGGATGACGAGGAGGGAGGGTGGAGATGGCAGGGAGGTAGAGGACGCAGGAGGAGAGAGAGAAAGAAAGGGAGAGAGAACGAGAGAGGGAAGGGCGGTTGGGGAGAAGGGATGGGCAGTTGGGGGGGGGAGGGGTGGGGGCCCATGGGGGGGGCCATGGGGTGGGCAAGTGGGGGGAAGGGTTAGGAAGGGTAGGGACAAGGGTAGGGTAGGGGGGTGGGCAGGGTGGGGACAAGGGTAGGTACCCCCGTCCCGCGCACATGCGCGGGGCGGGGTAAAAAAATTTGCCGTGACGGGATTGAAATGGCACCGGGAAGACGGTGCGGGTTATGCGGGCACGACCGAGGCGCGTGGAGACTCGTAAAATCGAAAAAGGGCGCGTTCACGCGCAAAACGGGTGCGAGAAAAACGTAAAAATAAAGAAAAATTAATAACTCCCAATCCGGACGTCAAAACGAAATAGCGTAAAAACGAAAAGTGGGCAGGACGACAGGGGAAAAACAGGAAAAACATATGACGAAAGTTTCGGGAGGGTAAAGGACGGTTACGTGAAAAAAAACACCAAAAACGAACCAAAAATGCAATTTAAAAATTAATATCGAAAAATCCGTGCATCGGAATGAAGTGCAGAAAAAAGGAAAACTGTGCAGAAAGATGTGCCCGACAATCCTATCATGTCAAAACATAATCCCGACTGAGAGAAGACGCGTTCACATGGGAAAAACCCAAAAAATAAACCCAAAAATGGGATCGGAAATTAATATCGAACAAACCGTTCACCGGAATGACATGCAGTAAGAAGGAAAAATGTCCGCAGGAAGGGGTGGCACAGGGTTATCACGTTAAAACGCAGTTCCGGTGGAAGTAGGAGGGGTTCATATGCGAAAAACTCCAAAAATACTCCCGAAAACTCATTCAAAATTTAATAAGTAAAAATCCAAACGTCCAAAAAGGGTGGAGGAAAAAGGAAAAAGGTAGGGGAAGGCACAGGGGACACGGCTGTCAAATCAAATTGGAATTCCGATGCAAATAGGGCAGGTTCACATGGAAAAATGTCAAAAATACACACGAAAAAGTCTTAAAAAACCGGAAAATTAATAACGGACAAACCGTGTATCGGAATGATGCGGAATAAAAAGGAAAATTGTCGAGGAAAAAGTATTAGTCAGGGCTATGATGTCAGATCACGGTTCCGAAGCAAGAAAAGTGCGTTCACATGGAAAATCGTCTAAATTGCGTAAAATGCTTCAAAAATTAATAACTCAAAAACCGTGCACCGGAACAGGGGTAGGTAAAAAGGAAAAATAAGCGGTTCGAAGGGAGGAACAGGGCTATAAGGTTGGATTTGGATTTTGGTGAACGTAGGATGCATTCACAGGACAGGACCGCAAAATCAGAGAATGAAGAAAAACTGCAAGGGAACAGCCCCAAAGGTGGGGGGAACATAACTGGGTGGGTGGGAAGGGACCCCCGTAGGGTAAAAGCAAGGCAAGGCATACATGCATGAGCAGGGTAAGGCATATGCAAAGGATATGCAATGTAGACGCGTAGGGACGCGTCCCCACACTTAAAACCTTAACGGATAGGGTTAACCGAGCAACAGGGACCTAGGACCACGCCACAGACCATCCACTAACTTCCCCACACTTAAAACATGAAAATCACTAAGAAACAGAAGTTGTAGGGTTAGAAAAACTTGGCCCGTTGCGTCAAGAATCAAGGTTAAGTATCGATGGCACATCCAGTGTTGTTGTTGGCGCTAGAGGGACCAAGGCATCTTTACAGCACACATTCGTCAGGGCAGGGACCACGCCGCAGCACCCAGGGAGGTAGCTGATGGAAGGAATCGCAGGAAATTCGTCGATGATGAGGGATATTGCACTCAACTCTCAATCACTCAATTGAAATGAAAGAACAGTCACTCGCCCCATGACTAATATCACTCGAGGAATAAGGATTAGGACCCATATCTCATACCCGGTTAAGGAATCGACAAGGGGGGAATGGTGCAGAAGGAGTATCCCAGGGTGCACAGTTGATGGTGCAGTAGTGCGTCCAACCCGTCTGGCATAGGTGCAAGGAGGAAGGCAAGGGAGCCTTACAGTGCAGTGTACAGAACAGGGTAATGTGTCTTGTGATGATGGCAAAAACCCATCCCGTGGGTGCATAGGGAAACGGGAACATACCTGACTCCAAGTGTCGTAACGTCCCTCAATCTCACCTCTCGGTAATTGATTGAAGAAACTCCAGTCACACTCAACCCACCCTCTGTCTCACGCTCTGTGGATAGATACAGGAGGGCAGCCTTTTCCTGAAACCCATTGATGTAATCCTCACAGTCGCTTGTGCAAAGGGTGTATGCCTTGTGCGCAGTTGATCGTGCAACAGTGCATCCCGCCCTGTGCCGGCATACGATGAGAGAATGAAGGCCAGGGAGCCTTATAGTGCAGTGCACAGAAACAAATTGTGCTTTGTGCATTGAGAGGCCCATCCCGTGCGTGCAACACTTCATTCACACATCTCACCTCGCATTTGATTTGAAGGGAAAAGACTGGTCTCTCGCCCCACCTCCTGTCTCACTCGTTGTTGATAGATGCAGAGGGCAACCATACTCACTTCCCCATCCGGTTAGGATGAAAGCTCAAATCACTCGATTGTTTGTCGATGAAGATCGCGTCATCAGTTGTTAAAGAGGCGTACCCAGGGAGGTAGCCATCAAATCGAACGTTGTATTGGACAGGAACATAGCGTCTGCTAGAGGACAGGTAGTCACTTTGTAGAAAGACCCAGGACACAGCGTACCAAGGGAGGCAGCTTCGGAATTGGATCCTAGGGATATCAATTAATAAATCCACTTTCTGGACTGTTGGGTGTTACCACCTTCTCCACAGCCAGCTTCTCGCCCAAGGGTGTTTATCACCTTTTCTTGGAACGAGGCCTGCTATGACAGGGAATTGCTTCCTTTTCTCTCATAACAGATTTTTTTTTTTCTTCTTCTTCTTTGTTTTTTCTTGTTTTCCCCTATTCCCGAGGGTGTTTCCACCTTTTCTCGAAGAATAGGTCGGCATGATAGGGACCTAAGTCCTTTTCTCCCATGACCGATATGTTTTGTTTTGTTTTTTTTTCTCTTTTTTTTTTCTATATTGAACAAGGGAATGGTAGAAAGACCATTTGTCAGAACCCACCTCGCCACTGTCGCTGGTGGAAAATAGAGGATAAGAGATCAAGGCTGGAAGGGGGTTTTGAGGGGACAAAGGGTTGCGTCCACCTCATCAGAAGTGGCTGAAGAATGGCTATTAGAAGTAGCATCATAAGAAGTACAGTGCTGCGCCAACGAGGAAAAGGATCAAGTGTCCATAATTGTCAAGATCCCCAAGGAGGGAAGTACTTCTTCAGGCGATATCCATTGATCAGAAAGGGATCATCAGAGGCATCAACGGTCTGCACTTGGACAGAGCCATTAGGGTTGACTGCAAGTACCTTATAGGGGCCCATCCACCGCTGCTGGAGCTTGCCAGGAAACTTGCCAAAGCGTGAATCATAGGCTAGGACCAAATCACCTTCTTTGAACTCCTTGTGCTTGATGAAACTATCATGGTAAGCCTTGCGTCGAGCTTGCGTGGCTTCCATGCACTATAGATCCATCTTGCGAATTTCGTCCAAACATTCCAAATGCAGGAGACGGCGTTGCAGTGAATCATCATCCCCCAAACGCTCTTTGATCGCCACTCTCAAAGAGGGTAGTTCCAGTTCAACAGGAAAAACAGCTTCTGTTCCATACACCAACTAGAAAGGTGTCTGTCCCGTTGCTGCTTTATGGGAGGTTCTGTACGCCCAGAGGGCCTCTGTAAGTCGATCATCCCAATCACGACGATGTGCAGCAATTGTTCTTGTCAGAATCGAGCAGAGGATGCGATTGGTGACTTCGACTTGGCCGTTGGCTCTGGGGTAATCAGGAGTGGACTTGCGATGGCGGATCTTATACAACTCTGTCAACTCTTCCATGACTTTGTTAAGGAAATGAGTGCCTCTGTCACTTACCAGTTCTAAGGGACTGCCAAAACGGGTGATGATATTCTCGTACATGAACAGGGCCACGCTGTTACCATCGTCCCGCTTTAGGGCTTTAGCTTCACACCACTTTGTGACATAATCCGTACATACGAGGATGTATCGGTTCTGTTTCCTTCTGGTGGGAGGGTCGATCGGACCTATGAAGTCAATGCCCCACTTCTCAAACGGCTTCAAAGGAAGGATAGGTTGCAGTGGCATGGCACTTGTCCTGGTGGGTTTCCCCATTCTTTGACAAGCATCACATCTTTTACAGTAATCATAGGAATCTTTGTGGATGGTAGGCCACCAATATCCTGCTAGCAGAGCCTTCCTAGCTGTAGCTTCTCCTGCAAAGTGACCTCCACATGGCTCGTCGTGGCAAGCCTTCAGAACAATCCCAATCTCTTCTCCTGCAACACAACTTCTGAGCACTTCATCTTTGCCTTTCTTGTACAGTGCACCGCCTAGCAGGGTGTAGGGGGCTGATTCTAGTATGAGCTTCTTCCTTTCCCGACTAGAAATACCATGAGGGTACTGTTGGGTTGCCAGCAGGTTGGCAATGTCTGCATACCAGGGAGTGACAGTTTCTACCAAAAATAGGGAAGCATCAGGGAGGTCTGGATCATCCTGCTCCTCGTCTGCAGTTTGTGGGATACGCGACAGATGATCAGCCAGAACATGGGAACGACCAGGCTTAGTAATCACCTCAAAGTCGAACTCCTGGAATAAAAGGATCCATCTCATCAATCGTCCTTTCACATCTGCTTTGTTCATCAAGAAGGACAGGGCCTCATGATCCACATAAAATTTAAAGTGGGTGGATAGGAGGTAGTGGCGGAACTTCTCCAGGGCAAACACCATTGCCAAGCACTCCAGCTCTGTCACTGTATAGTTTCGTTCCCTATCAGTGACTTTTCAGCTTGCGTAATAGATCGGTTGGTCCAGCTTTGAGGAGCCCTTCTGGCAGAGGACAGCACCTAAGCCTTCAATTGATGCATCAGTGTGTACATGGAACTCTTTCGTCCAATCAAGAGGTTGCAGAATGGGTGCTTCTATCAAACACTGCTTCAGAGTGTGGAAGGCTTTGTCACATTCTTCTGTCCAAGTAAACTCTGCATCTTTCCTCAGGAGCTTGTGCAAGGAGGTTGCCTTTGTTGCAAAATGGGCTATGAACCTTCTGTAGTAACCCACATGGCCTAGGAATCCCCTCAACTGTTTGAGGTTGGTGGGTGCTGCCAGAGCTGCAATCTTTTCAATCTTTGCAGGGTCTGTTGATATCCCTTGTGCAGAGACAATGTGGCCCAACAGAACTCCAGAAGAGACTCCAAAGATGCATTTGTCGGGGTTGAGGGAAATCCCATACTCCCGGCATCGGTCAAAGCATTGTTCCAAATGTTCCCAGTGTTCACTGATCAAACTATAGACACAAAAGTCATCCAAATATACCTCAATAAAGTCGTGCAGATGATTTTGAAATGCGGCCATCATGACTCGTTGGAAAGTAGCAGGGGCATTGCAAAGCCCAAATGGCATCACTCGGTAAGCGTAGGTCCCCCATTCTGTGGTGAAGGTTGTTTTGGATTGGTCTTCTTCTGCGATTTGGACTTGGTTGTATCCACTGAATCCATCCAGAAGGGAATAAAGCTCATGTCCTGCCACTGTGTCCAACAGTTGGTCTGTGAAAGGGATAGGAAAATGATCCTTCTTCGTTTTGGAATTAAGCTTTCGGAAATCCACACATATTCGCAATTTGCCATTCTTCTTGGGTACAACCACGATGGGTGAAACCCATTCACTATTTGCCACTGGATAAATGAACTCGGCTTCTAGAAGCTTCAACAACTCCGCTTTCACCAGTGTGGAATAATTCGGGTTCATTCGCCTCTGTCGTTGCCATACTGGCTTGGCATCAGGCTCCAAGTCAATATGATGTTGACATATTGTGGGATCAATCCCCTTTAGGTCTTTGTAAGACCATGCAAACACGTCCAAATTCTCTTTCAACAAGTTGTACAAAGTTGACAACTCCTCTTCTAGGAGACTGCTACCCACCTTCAAGTGGCGTTCAGTGCCTTCTGCATCCACAAAGGTTAACTGCCTTTCACCTTCTACTTCACGGATAAAGGTCCCGCGGACTGCTTCTGGGTAGAGATCCGACTCCTTCAAGGGAGTGGTGTCCTCTTCTGATATCCCACTAGAACCAACTTCTTCTTTTGGTGGAGACTTAGGTTACTCATTAAGATGTTGGAATGGGATTAAAGCCGTTCCGGGTTTGGTTTCAAAAGTAATTACCTCTTGGATTGAGGACTCATCTTCTGAAGATGACACATCCAAGAACGTCACATAACAGGGACCCTCTGATGCCTGTTGGGTTGGTGGGACTGGTGCTTGTTGGCACGGTGCATCATCATCATCTTTCTCCGGCAAGGATGGGTTAGGACGGCAGGAGCCACTCTTGAAAGACGGCTTGTTCTTCTTAATCCATCCCTTATAAAAGTTTTGCGTATGAGAATATCCATTTACCAGACCGAATGGTACCATCGCCATTCTGGCCCATAGCATGAGCTCATCGGCTTCTGATACTTCTGGAACTTCTTCTTCAAATGTATCCTCTTCAGGTGGGATAGACTCTTCCATTTCACTTCCATAATTTTCTTCGTCCATATCATATCCATCCTCTTCTGTCTCCGCGTCTGCTTCTGTCTCTGCTTCTGCTTCTGCTTCTGCTTCTGTAGGAGCTCTGTAACAGAAGAACAGATTCTCTGTGTCCTCTCCTGCCTCTGTCTCTGCTTCAGCTTCTGCTTCAGCTTCTGCTTCTGTTGTGGCCATGTAACAGGGAGAGCAGTACATCCATGCTTCTATCTCACTGTCAGAAGTGATTTCAGAAGGCATTCCTGATTCAGGCAGGAAGTATTCACCCATTGATAATGGCTTTGCATCTGTTGGAAGTCGGCTTACAGTATCCACTGTTAAGGAATGTGCCATTACTTTCTTGGGAAGGATCTGTTTGACAGCATCTTCGTCTGCTGATGTTCCATCTGTAGCCTCGTTAGGGGAATCAAAAGATAATTCCAAGGAGGTGGATCCATGTCCTTTTTGAGAACCATACAGTTTCAGCACCACTTTGTTGGGTCCTCTACCCAAGGTCAAAGTTCCTTTAAACCAATCCGTCCTTGCTCGGGCTTCAAAAAGCCATGGTCTGCCCAGTAACAGGGGATAGGACGTACCATAAGAGTTTGGCTTCACCACCAAATAGGTCAGCCAATAATCTTTTCCAGCCACTGTAGTCTTCACATATGGGAGAATGCCCAAAGGCTTGATTCTACTCTGATCCGCCAGTCTGATGAGCCATTGGGTTGGTTGCACACCTTGTAAGCCTAGATCCTTCATTGTAACATCCGTCATAATGTTCACCGATGAACCACCATCAATCAGTGCATTTGCAATGAAGTAGCCTTCTATCCATGCGCCAGTCTTTGGAGTACCTGGATCTAGGAAAGCATTAGCCACATCCACTTCTTTTACAGGCTCTGGAGCCTTGTTGGACTTTGTTACTATTGAGGAAGCAATCCTTAAACCACGTCTTTTTGTCAGTATACTTTTGAATCTTTTCCGGCAACTGGGAGACAACATCAATAATTGTCGAAATGTGAGGTTTGGTTTAAAGGTATCTAGATCTCTAACCAGATCATATTCCTTAATAGGATCCACTGGCTTTTCTAATCGGTTAGGGAATGGGGCAACACCCATTTTCATTTTCCCTCTTCCTTCCAACAGAGGAATTACAGGAACTTCTTCTGCCACTTGTGGCACTTCCTCCTCTTCTGTCTCCTGGACCTCTGGTCCTGTCTCTGTAATTGTCTCTGTAACTCTCTGTGGCACTGTAGGGCTCTGTACGACACTGTTAGGCTTTGTTCTGTTCTGTTCTTCTAGTGGAAGATTGAACTTCACTGTTCTGGCAGGAGGGTTATTCTCTTTCTGGATAGGTGGTTCCTTCTGCTTTGCACGCGTGATGGCAGCAACTTCCAATTCCACCAAATTGGAGGTAGGCTCTTGGGCCTTGGCTGGATTATCAATAGCACTATTTTTTACTAGTGCTGGACTTGGGCAATCTTTTGCAGTGTGGCCTTCTCCTTTGCATCGACTGCATAAGGGCTTGTAATCCACTGACCTTCGAGGATTTGGACAATTTGGTGAGATGTGTCCCTTTTCTCCGCATCTGTAACACTCCACTTCTGATCTCTGACCACCGCCAGACTGTCTGCCTCTGTAACTTTGGGAAGGAAATCTTCTGGGTCCGAAATTAGGACCAAACTCTCTAGGCTTGGGTCCAATATCTTGTGTTGTCATTTTGGATTCCAGCAAGTTAAATCTTGCGTCTTCTTCCTTTCTTCTCCTATCATGCATCTCCTTCAGAGAGCAAATGTCCTCTGTATGATTCTTCCGCAAACAGTAGGAACAGAAGGCTCCAGGGATGGTTGGTTTCTGTGTACATTCAGTGGCTAAATGGCGTGCTTGATGACACTTACCACACCAAGTATTTGACCGCATCACATCTCTTCCTGCTCCTGCAACGTTGGATATGCTAGCGGTATTCACTTTCAACGTCTGTAGTTGCTCTGTAATCACATCCATCAACTCCTTCTTAATGTTTGCAACTGAGTTGGATAAATAATCCTTCAAGCTTTCTCCTCCGGACGTACTGGTAGGAGGGTTTTGAGGAGTCTCTGTAATCACTGCATAAACGGGTTGGGCTGGTACAGAGGGGTCTCTGTTCTGGTTCTGATTCAGTGCTCCTGTTTGAACTGTTGGCTGTTGACTCCAGTTGGTAGGGTTCCACTATTGGTGCTGATTTGGCATTGAGGAAATTGGTTGAGACCATGGTTGTTGTGGTGGAACCACCATTTGAGGCATGGATTGTGGCCACTGTGGATTTGGTGCACTGTACTGTGATACTGAGGGCATCTGTTGGTAGGGATAGGGAACAGTCCCTGGAACTGCATTTGGTGGGTACATCATTCCTGGCATCAGAGGAGGTAGAACTCCTCTTCCTGAATTCATCGCCAATCGAGCTTCCACTTCATCGTACAGTCTTGCACCTTCTGTTGCAGCTTGCAGTGTGGCTGGTCTTTGCAGCTCCACAAACTTACGGACTTCTGGTTGTAATTCTCTGAGAAACACTCCCTTCTGAATGCCATCATCTAGATTATGGTTAGTCCATCTCTTCAGGATGGATTCCATTCATGAGACATAGGCTTCCACTCTTTCTCCAGAGGACTGACTTAGGTTCATAAATTCCTCTCTCATCCGCTCTTCAAAACCTTCACGCCTGAATTTAGTGAGGAAGGCCAACTTCAGGTCGTCCCATGTGCCAAAAGTTCCTGCTGCTTGTCTCTCATACCACTGAAACGCCGCGCCCTTGAAAGTGGCGGGGAATATTGCTAACCAATGCTCAGGGGTTCTGGCATTGTTAGCCACACATGCTACCATAAACTCTGCTACATGAAGATCGGGGTCTTCATTGTACTCTCCCTTAAAAACTGGCAATGGGACTACATTCGTTGGTCTGTCATCAATATTTCCAGGACGGATCTGGCTTGGAAGTGGACCTCCAGCAGGAGGAGGAAGGGCTTGATGTGCCATTGGGACTTCTGTAAAGAGTTCCGCAAGGGCGTCAAAGGCGGCTTCTGCTGCGAGCTCGCTCTCGGCTCTGATTCTTGCTTTCTCTCTTCTCACGTACCTCTGGACTCGTTCCAACGCTTGCCTTTTTATTGCGTCATTCATCAGGGGGTTGACTCCACTATGTTGTTAGTGCTCCACAGAGGGTTAACAGAAGGCTTCAGTCTCTGGAGGACTCTCTTGCCAACATTTCTTCTACTTCTTTCCTCTCAACGTCCCTAAATTCTGATTTCATGCCACTGCACAGAGGAAGGTATTCGGTTCTGAAGGTGTCAAAATGCATACGTCTGAGCATTGTGGTGGTGCCATCATTATAGTAATGCCAGCTTCTGATGGTTTCAATAGTGTATGTTGTGAAAAACACTCTGTCTACCAACTTCCAGTGGGTTGCTAATTGAACAAACAAAAGATTATCAGTACACCAAGCATCCCATGTATCTTGCTGTTGAGCATCCACGAACAAATTCCAACTCTTTTCCTTCTTGTCTTTGTGAACCTCTACAGACCAAGACTCCTGAAGCTTCTTCACAATCTCCCACTTGATGTTGTCTGGAAACTTCTCAATGAATGCCAAATCTTCCATGGATGTTCATTCTCTCTGTTTCTGCTCTTCAGTTTGTTCCCAAACAGTTTGCCACCAAGATGCAAGTTTCTGCTGCTTCAATAGGAAGAGGAAACTGTCCACCACATAGAGCATGCATCATGATGGTGATGTGTTTCCGCCATTGTGGAATGAACTTCTTGTGGAAAGTGGCTTTGATTATGAGAAATTCCAACTCTTCAGTGGAAGAAGGAACTTTACAAACATCCATTGAATTCTTCTCTTCTTGGCAATGCCATTTCCTTCATTTTCAGCCTCTTCTGGTGCTTGTTGATGGCAAGATTCCCCGGCTGCGCACCAAAAACATGGAGCCCCGAGAGGAACACCAAGGAAAAAGGAATTCTCTTGCAAGAAAATCTATCTTGTAACATCAACAAGCTTGTTTATCATGTTTCATATGATCACAATGAAGAAAAGAACACCAGGCACAACAAATCTTCATGCAACATCATGTAGATCTCCCACAGTTTTTAATAGAATCAACCATATTCTTCAATATCTTCATAAAATCCATCAATAGAACAAAGAAAGCAAAAGAATACACCATCTTTGAATGGAAATACATCACATAGTATTCATCTTCAATATCTTCATAGTCTTCTCTCTCAATCTCTCATATACAATCACTCTGTTTGAGTAGAATTGGCTATCTCTGACTCTCTCTATCTCACTCCATCAATAATACATCATGTTCTCACTACAATCTCTCAAAAATCACTCTCAATAATCACTCTTAGGTCGTGGATACCCCTCCCAAGAGGTATGTCTGATATGAAGAGTCACCAGAGCCACTACAGTGTCTCTTCAAGGCTCACTACTGTCACTTCACTCTAGTCTTCTCTTGAGTCTTTAACAGCTACTTCTTCCACTTCCTTCAGCTCTTTTGCACTTGTATTCACCTCTTTCCAAGGCTAGAAAACTTTCCCCAAAGTCACACATACATTCCACATAACACTTACAGAAGCATACAGAACAGTCTACAGAACAGTACCAGAACAGCTACAGTACAGAACAGAACAGAGACAGAACAGAAGCAGAAGCTCTACAGAAGACCTACAGAAGGTTACAAAAGGTCATCAAAACTTCATAACTCATTCTCAAATCATTCCAAACTCTCACAAACCATTCAATAAGCTTTCACAAGATCTCAATCTTCATTAATCAATACTTCATCCCTCCTTACAGAAGACAATCAGAACAAAACAGACCAAAACAGAACAAAACAGAAGGTATACAGAACCATTCAGAACCTATCAGAATATCACAGAACCACCAACAAACATCATGATCTTCCAAAACACAATCAATATCATCCAAAACATTCTCAAACCACTTCCAAATCAACCAATCATCCCATAAAATCAACCATTCAGCTCTCAAAAACAACAAAAATCAGCCAAAAAACAAGTCATTTCAACACTCAACAGTGGAAAAAAGGCCAAAAAGAGATGTGTATGACATGCTAAGGATGGAAAAAGTGATGGTCCACACCAACAATGGCATTAGCCTAACCGACATCCCCAACCCTGAGGTTCAAATCTAGGCCAAAATGGTGCATGCTTTGTTCTCTAGTCAATGGTATAATGCTTTGATTAACAAAATCAATGTACCAATGCTAGAGAGCATCACTGCTCGATCCTTCGACAAGGTAAACCTCAATGGCTTTGTAAGGAAGACAATAGAGGCGTCGACAAAAGCCTTAGCCACTGGCAGAAGACCTGCGGGGGGAGAGTCCCCAACCTCCACAACCAAGAAACCGTCGTCCTCAAATGCCTCCAACATTGGCTTCGAAGGAATCTTGATAGCCATCATAAGAGAAGCACTAGGGAAAGTACAAGACAGTGAGGCACGATGGGATGCTGGACATGTCCTCTTTGCACCAAGGACAAGAGCAATCTAGCAAAAGGACCGTGGGTGAGAACAAAGGAGAGCAAGAAGCACAATCTGGCCAAGTAAGGGCCAAGAAGTCAAATAAGGTGACCCCACGCAAAAGAAGGCCAAAGAGGAAGGGGAGAAGAAAGAGAAAATAGACCCATGCAGAGCCCAAGGGAAGCCTAAAAGCATAAAAGAACAAAGAAAGAAAGAAGAAAGGGATGAGGCAAAGAGAATAAAGAAGGAATCCAGAAGAGCTGAGGAAGAGAGAAAGAGAAGAGTTGAGGAGGAAGAGGCGGAGCTCAAAAAGGAGGAAGACGACATAGCTCTCACTATCCACCTCTCAATGGAGCAACCTTCAAGACAAGAAGAGTTGGCAGCCATGAGCCCACCCCAACACAAAGGTCAAAACACCAACTCCAAGACACCCAAAAGCCTACTGCCCCCAATAACCGAGGAAAAAGGCAAGGGTTTGATCCACCAACCATCCTACTACCCGCCACCTTGGTCACTACACCCACCCAAGACTCCTCTACCATGGTAGATGCTAGCAACCTATGGCATGGGTGCATTTTCTGGTCAACAAAGAGGCAACTCAAGGTGCAAGTGTAGAAACCCCTATGATGGGAGCAAGAAGATAGGAAGTTGTTGCAGACGTGGAATTTAGACGGGGCCTCAAACGAAGATAGATGCATCTACAACCACTAGTCCCTTTGCACTGCTAGTGTCCACAACCTACTATGCCTATGTGCAAGAACTCCTGTTACGATTAAAACGGGCAAAGGAAAACAAGAATATAGCCGTAACTAAGCTTGAGGCTAAAAGGGAGACAATGGCAGTCTATCAGTTAGAGAGAACCCATCAAGTGGCCATCTAACTATCAAAGAGAAATCAAGGAGCTAACAAAGAAGCTCGAGGCCAAGGAAGGAGAAGACAAGAGATGGCAAGCAAAACTTGCGGTGGAAACACACAACCTCATGAGCCTACAACACAATTTTGATAAGCTGGTGGACCTGTACAAAGATCTGCAAAGAGAAAATGAAAATTTTTGAGAAGCCACAAAGCAACTAGTAGCAATAGAAGAAGAGAGAAGCCAACGGCACCAAAAGCACATAGCAAATCTGGAACAAAGGCTAGCCTCGGAGCTTGAAGAACAACAACACTTGGAAAGAGAAATCTAGAACAAACAAGAGAAGAGGCTAAGGGCATTGGCCTGCAGGCACAACAAAAGCCTAGAAGAAATGAAGAAAAAAGTAAATGAATAGGTGAACAAGAGCGAAGAAAAAGTGAGCGACTTAGCGCGTTGACTAGCCCTTGCAGAAGGCAACAGGGTGCCAGCATAGAGCACACCAGAGGCTGCACAGGTGACCTTAAAAGGCCAATAATGTGCCTTCCTCCACACTCTTAGACACCACACAATCTGAGGAAAATAAGGCCATTGAATCCTTAAAGAAAAAGCTAGAGATCACATCCAGGGCTCTAAGGTATGGGCTACACGTCCAAACACAAATTGCACTGCCCACAGAAGCAGAGCCACCACAACATAGGGAAGAAGAGAGGCGAAGGCCAACTGAAGACGCAAGGCCAAGTTTTAAAAGGTGGTAGCAAGCCACGACTCCTTAGTGGGAGGTTTTTACAACAAGGATGCCACCCCCCATGACTCTTTTTGACCTCCAATGCCAACAAAGATATCTGTGCTATGGCTGGCTCAACGTGTTTTTTTTTTAAACACACATAGGTCACAGTCACTATACCTAGGGGTCCTCAAGTTAGGAACGTCCAATGGCTTTAGTCGACTGGCTCTGTCTCTAACCCCCTAGCCCATTTTGATTCCCCACATCACACTTAGGGCACATCAAGGACAGGACAATATACCGAGGGAGGTCACACTCGCCTATGGTTAGACTTGTCTCCCTAAGCCATGCACTGCACCTCTAACGATGCACAAATTGGGTCCTCAAGTGTGGGACAAAAACCAGGCAATCATGTGGGTCAGCATGGGTCAACCCAACTCCCAGTTCCACTCACACGAGCACTATGCACCACACGGTAAGGTAGACACACCCCCAAGTGTAGTGTACCTTCTTTCCTTTTTAGGTAAAAATAAATGTTGCAACCCACCAATATCAGAGGCCCCATCATCCATGCAATACAATTTTGGCCCCTACCACCTCAACCGGTTAATCAATCTCTCCCCAAGACTAATAATCCCCACGAGACCTCATCATCATCGACTCACACGACCACCCTTTTCAATCCCAAAATCTTCATTAACTCAACACCGCAAGTGTCAAGGAATTGGCACTTGTCTCAGAGGGGGGTAATGTTCCACGATAGGTCACCATTTAGTCAAAACGAAGCAGAGGACGACCAAGGAAGACCATGTCAAAAAGTGAATGAAGAAGCTCTTTCTGCTCAAGAGGTAGGAACAGTGAAGAAGAAGGAAAAATCAAAAAATATGGGAGAGCCCGAACAATTTTGACAATGTCCTATCAAGGATGAAGGATGCTCTGTCAAGGTTGAAGGAGAACCCCCAAGGGCTCTCGCAAGGAAAGCGCAGGATGCAATGTATTTCATTTTATGAGAGTGCTAGGCACCATGTGCAAGTCTTAAAGTCTAACAACCACATGTGAAGGGATAAGGCAAGAGAGCCTTGGCAAGATGCCGGTCATGTAAAAAAGACGATGGATGTCCAAGGGATTTAGGGATTTAGAGATCCATTCAACAACATCGTCAATTTTCAAAGGATAGATCCCCCTATTGTCAGCATGAGCGAAGGACCATACCCAACACCATCTTCAATTTCAAGGGCCAATCCAATCGACACCCTCCTCCACAAGGGCTTGTATGCAAACTCAAAAAAGCCACTTAGCTACACCCATCCCACCTTCCAACTACTACCCATCAACGCCATGGGACTAACACTAGGCTAAGAGGAGGGATAATGTTAACCTCAGCACAAGAAAAAGTGGAAAAAGTGAAAAAGTGCAAGTCGGGAGTTAAAAGAGACAGCCCAGAAGGAAATCAAACACAATGGAAAAACCAAGAAGGAAAATGGTCGAAAGCGCAAGGGTGGCCTCAAAAGCTAAGTCAAAGGCAAAAGTGCATTTTTAAATGCAAAGTGCCCCTAAAACTCTTTGTAAAAGAGCTCCAAGCTCCCTGCTATGCAATTTGTAAAGGTAGATGGCGGTAGAAAGGAAGCTAAGAAGATAGGAGGACAATAGGAAAAATGGACTAGGCCACGGCCAGCCATGTAAAAAAGGGGATAAGGGGATAACCGCCTAAAAGGGATTTAGGGTTTTGTATATAAAGTTGAAAAGTAAATGAGGAGCTCATTCTTTGGTGTGTGGCTAAAGTGGTCTCTTTTTCTCCTCTTTCTTCTCTTCTTCTTTCTTGCTTATGCTTGTGCTTAAGAGAGGGAGTGTGAGAGTGAGGGAGTGAGTGAGGGTGAGGGACTGTGGTGAAGAAGCTCTCTATCTTCTTCTCCTCTCTTCTTCTCTTCTCTCGTCTTACGGGCACAACTATGAAGGATAGAGCAAGGTGGAGAATTGAGGATGCTTGAGCTTGCATCTTGAATCGTGGAGCTATCGCATGGCTTGAGGGAGGAAACTACTCCATCGAGCATCAAGGTAAGCTCACTACACTCGTAAGATCGAAGGCACGTCGGCTAGGTGAGAGATAGCCATTTGCGCTCACTTGAAATGCTTGAAACAATAACCGATTTGTGGGTCTTAGCGGTTGAGCGTGAGCTCCCACTACAAAAACACAAGAAAACACAAAACTCAACGCAAAACTCAAAACTCAAAACTCAAGGCACTCTTCTTATTGTTGGACATCTTGTGTGGCAACATGATGAGGGTTCATCTTTCTTAATTTTTTCATTAGTTACATACATGTTTATGGTTGAAATCTAACCAAATATATAGCTCACCCTTGTACTCATCTTTTGAAGTTCTTGCCTGTAAGGTAGAAGAAGGAGAAAGTGAAGAAGTTCAAGAAGAAGTAGACAGAAGATGGTTGGGAAGAAGAAAAGATAGATGAAAAGAATGTGAAATAGAGAAGAAGGAAGGGCAAGAGGTAGTGAGGAAGAGAGCTAGAAGAATGAAGGAAAGAAGTAGAATATCCCACACCCCATTCCCACTACCCTAAGCATGCACACAACCACCATACTCTTTACCCACACCCTTTTCACATGTCACTCACATTATCATACACTAAACCCTAACCAATTTACTCTCACTCACACCCATCACCCTAACTTGCACACCCCTATTTTTCTTTCACATGCAAACCCTAACTTCCACAAAACCCTAATTCCCACACATCCATCTATCTCACTCCCACACACATGAGCACTCATTTTCAAACATCAAACCCTAAAACCTCACTCCCACACTAAGCCACTTCCATAGATCACTCGCACACATTAGTTCACTCACACATATAGGAGTCCACTTAAACACATAGATCACTTGCATACATAGATCACTCGCACACATAGGAGTTCACTCACACACATTAGTCCACTCACACACATAGGAGTTCACTCACACATATTAGTTTACTGACACACAAAGAGTTCACTTGCACACATAGGATTTCACTCACACATATAGATCACTCGTACACATTAGTTCACTCACACATATAAAAGCTCACTCACACACATAGATCACTCGCACACACCTCCACACAAATGCACAATACTCCTCCAAACACACACAATTCCATACATACACTTGTTTACCCTCGCACAATCTCCATTCCTTCTCATTGTGTCTAGGCACAACTTGACAGCTTGTTTTGTCTACCTTTGCACAATCGCCTCTAGGAGTCTTGTCTTTGCCTCTTGCATTAGGTTGGTCTTGATATTTTTCCATCTTTGTCATGAAATTGTGGATTGAGGAATTTCTTGCACCCGTGCACATTGCATTGGAAAGGAAAGGCTGATTTTGCACACCTCACTCTTTCGAGTTTTTGAATCAAAGTGTTGTAGAGTGCCTTGATAACTTGTAGGTTTTGAAGTCAAGCATTTGAAGTAATTATCTTAATGTCTTAAGAACTCAACAAGGAGCTTGTTAAACTAAGTAACCACCTCATCATATTGCAAGGACCTGGCACACATTGCACTTAGCACCTAGGCAACCTTTGCAACACACGTTGGGCTGATATTACCTTAGGTCATTTAGGATCATAGTGCACAACCACAACAGTCACTTTCACATCTACATATAGGACCCCTACAAGTCATTAGGGGGAAAATCATCCAACCAAGCTACCATAATCATGTGCTCCATTCCAATCGTTACAAGGGCTCGATTAGTAAAATATTATCAACCAAGCTACCATAAGTCCTAAACCCCCTTTGAATCATTTTGAACCCCATTCGAAGAAAGTGCCAAGGCTGCAAAAAGTGAGAGGAGAAGCCAAGCATTGAGCCAATAATTCCACCATTTGCACTTAGAGCAAGCTCACAAGAACAATTGACCAATGAGAGACAAATTTGAAGGATAGGAACTCCAAGAAACAAAGTTGCAAAATCCAAGAAGAACTGACAAGCCTAAAGAGTTAAACAAGAACACCCACACCGAGAACCACACAATACCATTTGAAGAGTTTTTTGTCTGGCTATTAAGGGCCTTACACTCTATTGACGTGCTCCATAGTGGACTCAACCTTACGTCTTGAAGTCCTAAACCCTGATGAGACAACACAAACGAGTGAACATTCATATCTATCCATTCACATATTGCCAAAGCTAGCAACAGAAAAGCCTAGGCCAAAGCTAGCACACCTAATGGTGATAGATAAATTTTCAAGAGCTGACCTTAGATGCATTGAGTGTCGTATCACTCACATGTATCATGACTATCCAACATGCAAGGTTTCATGTAGTACCCTAACTAGGTCTAACATACCTAATATACGAAAGGTACAAGCCACAAACACTAACCCAGAAGATGAAGAGCTAATCCCTCTTGCATATCTTAGGGTCAATCTTACTGCCAAGCAAGAGCATTGATGCTCTCATAGTCGAAGGTACAAATTACAACATCTTGACCTATGAGGTATGGACTAAGATTAACGGACAACCTTCCAACCAATGCAGCTATCAAGCCATATGGAGGATCAACCTATTCCCTCTTAGGACAATGAAAAATTCTTTTGACTATGGAGACTGAAAGCATGCCCACAGTGTTTTATGTGCTTTCAAATCGAGAAGATATGGGAAAGGAAGTCTTGCTTGGAAGACCTTTCAAGCGTGCAACCACCTGCATTTTGGACTATGAAGCACACTATATACACCTAAGCTTATGAGACATGGAGATAGTCACTACTTTCAACAAAGGGGCCCTTGTCTCTTCTCTAGATAATGGTAAGAAGCTTGTCTCAGAGTTAAATCAAATACCTAGAGAGGACAACTAGAGAGTACTTAATAAACTACTCACTGCACACGAGAATAAGAGAGAACCACTCAGTAGGAACCCTCCTAAAACCAAAGGAAAGACCATAGCTACTAGAAACACTACCACAGCTTCTCAAGTTGTTGGAAATAGAAGTGCATCTAAAAGAGGGAAGAGATTTAGGGCAAGTAATCAAAAGTGTCAATGGAGAGCTAGCATAAGGCTACAAGGGTGCCCAATGTGTTGCTCCGTACTCAAGGGTTTTATGTGGAAAATTGTTGGATTTGGTTACCAAAACAACCCACAAAGCCACCTCCAATGACCATAGACCATGTCCCATCCAAATCCAAGAGAAAAAAAAAGAGACCCACACACAGATTTAGATCATGGACCAAGATACTTGAGAAGACAACACCGAATAAGTTAGTGACTGACGAGCTAGTTCCTATGACACTTGAGCCCACAATTCCAAAAAAGCAATCACTTGAAGTTGTTGCTAACCACAGGAGGAACTGGTAGTGTCTCAAAAGTCATCAAGCAAGGAGGAAAAGCTAGAGCCAAAGCATCCACTTCCATGTGAGGCTACTCAAGCTGAAATGGAAAGTCTAAGGATAGATGAAATAAACCCCTCAAGTATTTATAAGCAACAACACCAAGTTTTTGCTGGTTCTTCAAAACCACCAAAGTCTCCTCAAACAAGGGATAGCTATGAAAACATCAAAAGAGCGATGACCTCCCTCTATGAGTGTTGTCACAAAAAAATCTAGAACTACCAAGACCATGAATACTTCCACTCAATCTGAGGATCCAAGTGCAAGTCATATGTGATGACTGTCATGATTGACTACTCCACTAAATTGAAAGTTACTACTTCCAAGTCTAAGATGGAACCCATACAATCATAGCCCTTGGTGGTTGTGACCAAGACTGTCAGTTCACTAAAGAACAAACCTCTAGTATTTTAGTCTCACACAAGGATATAGAATCTAATGTAGAGAGCATAATGAATCCATTGATTCACAAGTCATGCTCTTCTTGACCAAAGGCTCCAATACACTTGAAACCAGCTAAATGATCGATCATGGAGATGTTAGAAAAGAGGGGACAACACAAAGATCAATTAGAAACTACAAATTCTCAAGAACTAGATGAAACACTCTTGACTTCACTTGCTCATGCATATGTTCATGCCGACCTTGGAATTCACACTGCTGAGCATTAGGAACTCTTAGAAAAGCCTTTGACATGGTTGGAGCAATCAAAAATTTATTGGATTTACCCAGCAGTCGTGGGAGAAGTTATAAAGAAAATGACCAAGGAAGAGTAGAAGAAGCATCACTTAATTCTTGTGTTCTACACTGGGAAGCACATAACAAGCTGGAAAGATGTTGCATCATTGGCTAAGAAAGCAGAAGGACAAAGTGAGTTTGCACAAAAATGGTATTCTAGTCGAGGGCTAGATGCACGATATGGTAGCTGCTTAATGACTATCTCTGAGAAAAGAAAGACACTTTGGACTTCAATGCATGATCCTACATATGATGCTCCTACATCTCTCACAGTGCTTGCACTTGGGTGTGGTGTCAACATTTCTAAATTGGCCTTGTGTGACAAACTTCTTTCAGAGGAAGAGCTACACATCGCAAGTCAATTAGGACAACATGACATGATGATTGATGTCACTAGATATATCTTTTGTCTCATCATGACCCACAACTTCTTTATGAGCATGCTTCATTTAGAATACAATCCTAATTTCAATGAATGGTTTATTCCAAGGCTGCATGACACAACACCAAATCTTACATTTGCTTCTAGTACTACAATGATTGAATCTTCATCAAATGATGTGAAGTAGAGTGATGTATATAAACCTTCTCCTAACCCAGACACAGTGACTACAAGAGGTATGCTTGTTGCGACTCCAGATCCTAGGCCCAACACCATCGATGTCCCTACTAACTCACCCCACCAGTTAGTCCCAATTGAGCTGGTTGAACCTCAAGATGCTTTCGAGGAGGTTGCTGTGAGACACAACTTCAAATCAACCCTACTAAACTTGACCCTCCTTTTGGCATCAAGCCTTTGCTGTAGTATGTTGACGATTGAGTACCATGGCTGCTCATTTGGCAAAGAAATTCAATTCCTTTGAAATAGGATGCCTACTCCAATTTTACGCCATATATACTACTTATATACTACTTTGCTATAGTATGTTGACGATTGAGTACCATGGCTTCTCATTTGGCAAAGAAATTCAATTCCTTTGAAATAGGATGCCTACTCCAATTTTATGCCATATATACTACTTATGCCAAGTTGTTTGCAATTATTGATCTAGGCCTTGCTAATGATCAGGTAGTTCAAGTTGTTTCTAAATGGCATTCCACTTGGGAGGATAATGAACATCTTTCCAATAAAATCCTCTTGATTTAGGAGGAATATGTTAGGACTTTCCCTTGGGAGAACTTTTTGCTATCATGTCGATTTATTCCTTCTTATGCTTCTCTGACCAAAATCCAAGACCAATCAATACTTGATGAGCTTGAGAAAATTTGTCATTCCTCAAGTTCGTTCTTGCATAAGTGGTTTTCTCATCGACTTGAGATTGCTTGCGATGGGAGTCATCTTATGACCACAACTGAGCAACGTTGTATAGTCAATATACTTCAAGCTGACCCAACTTACTGAGACCACTTCATTGTGCTCTATCATCCTAGCTCAGAATCTTGCCTTGCCACGAAAGTTGATATATCACCCATTACTTAACAAGATTCCGATTGAAGAGGAACTACACATTGCCGGTCACTTTGCAGGACCCTCTTTGCTTGGTGATTTGATTACCTACATTTGTGGACTGGTTACCAAACCACTTGACTTGGATGCTTTTGCCGAATTGTAGTACAATCTGAATTTCTATGACTTGTGGATCCCAAAAACTGTAGTATGCTAGCTCTTTTTCCTTTTCATCTCCAACCCTTTCACTCCTTGTGTGATGGTGAAATTCAAAGAAGAAAAAAAGTTGTTTATAATTATTTCTGTCTTTTTCCCTGAATCCACTGCATGGTACTCTCAAAGTTTCACCAAGTGAATGCAGGAAAACAATAGGTGACAAAGCAATGCAATGAACCTCAAGGCTTGAAGACAATATCATCGGCAATAGAAGCTTCCTATGAATATCCTACGTTGCAGCAACATTAAAGACTTGAACCTGACACTAGCATTAGAACCTTCCTGAAGATCTCAAGCTCGAGAGGCATCACATTGTCAAGCCATCAAAGGCCAATCAAGACAACAAGTTTATCTTGGAGCCTCTGTGAAGAAACATAGAACTTAAAAAACCATCAACAACGAGGTTCTGATTTCTTCAATTACAACCTACCTTGACTACAACATCTAATGGTCATCTACTTCCTGAGGAATAGTTGCAAATTGCTTCATCAATGAGCATACAAGTCTTCATCAATAAGTTCAGGTTCTTCTTCAATGACAGCTTCATCAACAATCCGGCAATGTGCTTCGATGTCCAGGCTCAATGTTCAAATCTTCATTGTACACACCTTAGTGTGCACCAATCATCTTATACTTCCATTTCTCCTTGTAAGGTAGCGTGCCTTATCGTATATCATTGTTGTTGCTTGACTTGCCAAAAGAAAAAGAAAGAGAAAAAAATAATAAGAAAAGAACAAGAAATATGCACTCATATGCACTGCACCGCACCTAGGGGTCCTCAAGTTGGATGTGTCCAGTGGCTTCAGGTTAGATGGCTCAATCTCTAACCCCCTAGCCCTTTTTCCATTTTCCTACACATTTACTTTGGGCACATCAAGGTCAAGACATACCTAGGGAATCTTGGCTCACCTTGGTTAGACTTGTCTCCCTGAGTCACTTGCACTTTTTCCCTTTCCACTCCATTTCATCGTAGATCTCGCAACTCAACTCCAATACAAGGTGGAAAAGGTTCTTCAATCTAGAGATCACAATTGCATCAGCTACCATGAGTGGTTGGTCCATCGAAGAACCATGCGCTTCAAGAGCATATTGGATTGAAATCTCTAGCTCCTATCCCTCTATCAAACAACAACTCTTTCCATCCTCATCAACTTCAAGGTTCCTTCACTAACCGAGCCACTTTTAACCAAGTTACCAAGCCAACTTCTACGAGTTGTTGCACTAAATAGGTGATATTGGTAACTAATTCTTATGATTTATCTAGCCTTCCTTGATAGTCACAACACTCATTCGTAGTAGCCCAACTAATCTAATATCTAGAACTCAATAAGCTTACTTATTTTTGCACTTTACTTTTGTTTTTAACCTTCACAGTTATGTCCCTATACTCAACACTAGGATACTAAGCCTAGGATGTTTATCCCTGGGGAATTGGTTTCAGAGAGTAGATCCAATAGATCTATCTACACATCTCTAGTTAAATTCCTTTTAAATTATCTCTTCTCTGTCTCTATATAATAAATTTATTTTATTATTTATTAATCAATAAATATTCAAAAAAGTTAACTAAAATTTTAATTTTTTATTTAAACATTTCCCTTATTCCATATGGTATAACTTAATACTTTGTGAACACTCTTAATTTGTGTGAAGTCGAAAACGCCATATTGTATATTTAGAGTGTTTCAAAGTAATAACATCAATTTTTTTTTCTTTAAACTCAAGAAAATTTGATAAAACATCCAAACCTATATTCTCAGTATTTCCATAAAATATATTTTTTAAGCTAAAAATGTTATTTTTATCAATAAATACTGTAATTTTCATCCCAAATAACTATTTTTTATTTTTAAAACATATTAAAAATCTTCAAAAAATTCTAGAAAATTTTAAAAATAATTTTAATAGTATATAATTTATTATAAAAATATTATATCTCATAATTTCTCAACTAAATATTTTATTAAATTTTATTTATGCCATTTTAAAAGTATTTTAAAGTATTTTTAATTATTTTTTATTTTTAAAATATAAAATAAGACATATGTAAATACTAACAACTATTTAGAGTTGAAAATGAGGTTTATAGATATTTTATAAAAATTATAAACCAAATAAATATTTATGCCATATCACTTATTTTTGTTAAATGAGGTAAGACACTTACTTTTTGGAGGTTGTGTCCTTTGCAATCCGGCCAAGAAGAAGTCTACCCAATCATTGTAAACCGTAAGCTCACCATTTTCTGCTTCCTTGAGATTTCCTTTGCCAATTGCATCGTTGCTAATTGCATTGTTGCTATAGGAATGCGCACTTAGAACGCTCTTAAGATTTAATCTTGATTAATTTTGAACTTAAGAGCTTACCTTCCATGGAGTTCATGTCGAGGACTGAGAGAGGGAAACATAGTTATTCTAGGTCTCTCTCATATTTCCATGAAATCGTTGGCCGAATAGAGTGATTGAAAGGTAGAAACTTGTTCTCCTACCCCATCACTTCGAATAGGATGGGTACATTAAAGCTCCATTTCAATGTTTAGGGGGAAGGCATGGCAATGATCTTCAACAACAAGGCATTAACTTCAATTCTCTCCTCTTGCTCTTCTCTAATTAATTTTTTATTAATCTCCTAGCTTTGATTGTATTTTGGAACTCTCTCTCTCTCTCTCTCTCTCTCTCTCTCTCTCTCTCTCTCTCTCTCCATGAGAGTCACATGTGTGTGTTAGTATTGTTGAGGGTGATATGTCCTTAGCACTATCGATTAAATGGCGCCTCCCTCTCTATATATTTCACGGTTCGTGTTGATGGAGTGTGTGAGGGATGACTGATGATGGTGCAGAAGGATGGTGCCTCTCCCCCCCTCTTTCTCTTCTTCGTATCAGCAGGCCTCGTTTACTCTCTCTCTCTCTCTCTCTCTCTCTCTCTCTTTTTGGAGGAAACATAGGGCGACACGTGGATCTACCTGAGCTACAACACCTCGCCTTCATTACATGGTTGCATATTTCCTTCTGTATCATCAATATCCCGGACGATAGATCGATTTCTGCAGAGCTCCTATAGTCAATCGTCTTATCTATCATCATCCTCATCGTTATCTATCTCTACGCTTCAACCTTCTCACATTGCAAAAAATCTTACGAGGGTGTGTGGCCATGTCCAAGCTTCCACAGATCTCATGCCTTTGCTTGCTTTTGCTTGCACTCGTAAGCACCTCCCCCTTCTCTTCCCATCACAAGAAGAAGGTGCCCCCAACTTCCAACGGTTTTTTTCTTCTTCTCCACGACGTTGCTAACCACCTCTTTCTCCCCCTTCTCATTTTTTGTTTTTTTCCTTCAATTCATTTTTTTTCCGCCCCTCTGAACCTTAGAATGGACACTCTTTAAGGACTTTGACATCTAATGGGCATGTACACTCCTTACAATCCTAATTAGAGCTCTAATGCACCTTTTGCATTTAAATGTGCAATAAACTGTGCCTTTGACTTACTTGGAAACGGAATATCCTTATGAGTTTTTTCATGAATACTTAGCTTTGAAGATGTTGCTACCATAATGGAGACATCATGTTCTTTGCATTGCGGGTTAGAAGGGGCATGCAAGTGTTACTTAACTGATATGCTGAACCACCACAAAGCTCCTAGACCTGCCTCTTTTCACTTTTTAAAAAAAAACAAATTTGGCACTGCATTTTACTCCTACTTGTTGTGGACGATAGAATCTTCTCCTATTGCTCCTAAAGGCAACAGACTTTTGTGTGTGTTATGAGTCAGGGGGAAGGTATCGTTGGTGTTGGAAGAGGGCGTTGTCAATGGAGGGAGAGGGAGGACCATGGGGGAGGTAGAAGTTGTGGAAGAGGAGAGTCACAAGCACTCATTGGAAAGAGGGAAGTCATGGGAGAGAGGAGTCATGGGAGAGAAGGAAGACCCTCCCCTCTCTGTCTTTAGATTAATACTAAGATATCCTAGCTTCAAACCTCAAAATTGCACTTCTAACATCCTCATCTCAACCTGTCAA
Source organism: Lygodium microphyllum (assembly GCF_053477565.2). Taxonomy (NCBI): domain Eukaryota; kingdom Viridiplantae; phylum Streptophyta; class Polypodiopsida; order Schizaeales; family Lygodiaceae; genus Lygodium; species Lygodium microphyllum. The sequence continues at coordinate 8,060,944 of NC_141151.1, forward strand.
GACTTTGGCAAATCTAAAAACCCCTTGAAAACCTCTAATTTGTAACAAGATCTTATCATCTCTAGGTGATAATAACTCCCTATGGGAAATTTTTGAATAGTTATAACTGGGATTCACTAAGTAAATCTATCAGTTTTTGTCTAAAACTCCACCTTCCTCTCATACAAAAACTTCATTATATCGACATCTCCATGCTAGTAGACTACTGCAGAGACACATCCTCAAAAAAGAGCACAGCAAACAGCGCATCTGCATTAAATTAATGTAAAAAGTTAGTAACAATGTGCCAATTGTGTACAATTTACTGAAATTTTTTGCAATATTAGGCATTGTTTTCTAAGTGTTGTCATCCTCCCCCACTTAATTGTGAAGTGTCCTCATGAGCACAACTACATCATGAACATCCAACATCGCGAACTCAACTACCACGAGCACTGCTACGCATCCACAAAAGAAAAAATATACTCTCCCTCACTTAATTGTGAAGCATCCTCGCAAGCACAGCTACCAAATCTGCAAAACTACACATAGAAAACTCATAGACACTGAAAAGATAGGAAAATAGTTAGTGGTGTCATATTATAAATCTAGCAAAACAAATATTTCAATTAAGTTATATAAAAACTTGTGCATACTAACATTCCCCTTTTTCACTCTCCCCACTTAAGTGCATAATAGAGCTTCATCCAATGCATAGAATATACCAACTAGGAAGCTTTCTAGAGCCACTAAATAACAATAATCCCTCTAGGCAAGAAAATGCCACAATACTATCCCACTAGGAATATTGCTTCTGAAATAGCCTCACTAATAAGGCCCATGCCAAACAAAGAACCCAAACAAAGCAAGCTAATATTACGACATCAAATAGGAGTGTTATGGTTTAGTTGCTAACCCTCCATGCTCTACTAGAACAACCTGTCAATGGTCCCTAACTTCTAGCTATCCAAAGTTTTTTTAGTAGCTTTCTTTTCAATGTCAAAAGAGTATATACATTTATTCTCCTTCCCAAAAGGTCCCACCCCAAAGATACACAAGGCATCAGACACAAGGCACCCATCAAGAAAATCCCTACAACCTACCAGGAACTTAGAGGCGATGATTATCTTCTTTTGGTGTTTTTGTTTTCTTTTTCTTTCTTTCTTTAACCTTGCAGTCTCATGGTGTTTTTTTCTTTTCTTTTTTTCTTTCTTTTCCTTGCCTTTCGAAGAATAAATACATAGACTCTTCTGAACTTTTATTATTTGGATTGGAATTTGAGTGTTTTTGTTTTTTTTAATAATAAAGGATCAACTAGAAGGCTAAGAAAGCATCGCTTAATTGAACGATCAAACATTTTAGCTTAACAACTTCGCTCGAGGAATCTAATCTAGCACATAATACTAGTCACTCTACCTAGGCAAATGAAAGGACAAAGAGACCCACCGGCTCAACATCAAACTCTATTGGATTCCTAATCAGACTTTCATACAATGAAATTCACTATGTCATGCACACACATCACCCCCTTTCAATCACTCCCTGATGCTAAATCCCATCCCATGTGGGTGGACTCTCATATAGACTAAATTGTTTATGTATCTTTTGGTTTATTTGTATTTTAAATATTTTGTGCTCTGTTTTTTTCTCTGTCAATACTTGGCCTTTGAAATCTCTAAATTATTTCAATCAAGTTATACACACACACACACATATATACTTTCTTTCATTGCAAATGAATATAAATAGATAAATTAGGTATGAAACAACATGTAATGTACATAGATATTGCAACTCCAAGATAAAGCAAAGATAAAAACATAGTGGTTCTCAAAGTGCAACAATAATCAAACCTACACAAAACTCAACCACTAACCACTAAACCATTAATATGTTAGATCAAGAAAGAGTGTAACTCCTTTAGAAACCAACCATCTAGGCAAATTTCCTTGTAATGAGCTCCTAGCACTGAAGGAGTATCCCAACCATGTATGCAACTAACTACTTAACCATGTGAAGACTAACTATGCTAAAGTGCGCTAAATCCTAAAGTTTTTAAAAAAAATCTACTCTGGAAGTTTTTTTTTAGGAATAATTTTTTTATTTATTTTTTTAATATAGAAGAAAGTAAAAATCCAAAAGACTAAGAAAATAAAATATCTAAACCAAAATCTTCAAACTCCTTGAGATCTTCTACTACAAACAGTAACCCTAATCCAAAATTATCCACACTATCTAAGTCAAGCCTATCAACTAAACCATCAGATATAGGATGCTCGTGAATAGCCTCCAACATAGGCACATTAGATGTCATAAACCGACTATCAGGTGCATCGCTAAAAACCTCCATCAAATCATGGAGTGAAGCTGCAACTGCATCATCATAATAGGGCATCGATGCCACTGGTAAACATCCTAAAGAGAAGCCCTCGATTGCATCCATATACCAATATATAAAATCCCAACAGGGACAACTGACAGTGGCGTGATCATCAGGATATGATAGAGTAAAACGATAAACAACAGCTTGATATCGGGAAATTCTTGCTACTCTCTACCCGACCCCTATACTGAGCAACACCACGCTCAGGTGAGAATACACTATCATAATCATGGCATTGATAAGTGTAACCTATAGCATCCTGCATGGCAGAGGTACCATAGCGTTGAAAATATGTGCGACACTGCCAACACAGGAGCTACACATGCACATAAAGATACCATTGACATGGTCTACAACCAAAGGGTGGATGGTATTGCAAACAAAAAATGATCACAAAAGAAGAACCACAACAAGCCTCTCCCCTCGGTGCATATAAAAACTTATCATGCGTTTGAAAATGCGGAATACTATAAGACCCGACATGAATAGGATCATAACTATTAGCATCAAGATGAGGGTAAAGCACATCCATCCATAGAAAAGTCATACTTGCATCCCATTAAAAACCCCCAAAAGAAAAGAATCGAAATATAGATTAGTTAAGGGTTATTCTAACCACTTACATAACTATACCTAACAAAACTAAGTCACAAAGTGTTTAAGGTGGAGGCCATTAACTCTAAATATCTCATTTTCAACATTAATATCTTATACATCAAGAGAACCATTATCATAAACTTTAACAACCTTAAAGGTCCTAACCAACAAATTTTAAGCTTCCCAAGAAATTTGTAATAGCGACTATCATATAGTTAAACTTAATCTTCTTCCTTAAACTCCCGCACTTTGATATTTTGATCATGCCAAGCTTTTTGGTGTTTCTGCATTGCTTCTAAGCTTTGCAAAGCTAATAGTCTCTCCTCGTCTAGTTTCACCAGTTGTAAAATCCATTACTTCAATAATTCAACTCCACCTAATCATAGTGATAGAGCTACTCGTAAAGTAGGCAACTCTTGCTCAATAGGGAATATAACATTAGTTCCATAAGCTAAATTGAAGGGTGTATTTTGCACTGTCACCTTACAAGTAGTTCTGTAGGCCCATAATGCCTCATATAAATGTTCATCCCAATCTCGCCTATGAGAAGCAACCGTTTTAGTTAAAATTCCACAAATAATGCAATTGGTTACTTCAACCTGACCATTAGCACTAGGATAATAAGGCGTTGATTTGTGATGCTTAATTTTGTATATTTCCATTAGCTCACGAATAAGACCATTCAAGAAATGGAAACCTCGATCACTTACTAATTCTAGTGGGCAACCAAAACGTGTAATGAGATTCTCATACATAAACTTAGCTACCTCAATGGCTTTATATGTCTTAAGTGCTTTCGCTTCTACCCACTTGGTAATATAATCAGTACAAACCAATATATAACAATTAGATCGATATCTATTAGGTGGATCAATTGGGCCCACAAAATCAATCCCCCACTTCTCAAAAGACGCTAATGCCAGTATAGGTATCAAAGGCGTAGCAAAACTCTTAGAAGGAACATACATCACATTTTCGACAGTAATAATAAGCATCTTTAAATAGGGTAGGCCACCACCACCACATGGCTCATCATGCAATGCCTTAAAAACCACATGGACTTTATTTTCCCTTACACAGTGTCAATAGATACCCTCGCGTGGAAAGAATTCATAAAGGTAAGCCCTAATAATCCATAGGAGCATGCTTACATTAAAATTTATCGCTTCCATCGTTTATCAGCACCAAGTGGATAAAAAGTTGTGCTAAGAAAATTAGCAATATCAACATACCAATGGAGCTTGCATCTCCACAGTAAAAAGGGATGCATCAAGTAAATCATCCTCCACACCTTCTTCCTGTGAAAGATGATCTGCTAGAACATTAGCTTTACCAGGACGAGTAACTATTTGAAAATCAAATTCTTGAAATAACAACATCCAACGAATTACACGTCCCGAAAGTTCTGCTTTATTAAGCAAATATTTCAATGATTCATGGTTAACAAAAATAGTAAATTTGTTTCCTAATAAATAATGATAAAATTTTTCCACTACAAATACCATTGATAGGCATTCTTTCTCAGTGGTGGTATAATTTCTTTCCGCATCACTTAAATTTTGGCTTGCGTAATAAATTGGATGATCCACCTTATTGTCATCTGCTTAGCATAAAACAACTCCTACAGCATACATAGATGCATCGGCATGAATATGGAATTATTTTGTCCAATCCAAGGGTGCCAATATAGGCCCCTCAATTAATTTATGTTTAAGAAATTCAACTACTTTCTAGCAGACATCATCCCAATTGAAAGGAGTATCCTTCCGTAACAAATTTGTTAAAGGTGATGCCACCTTAGCGAAATCCAAAATAAATCATCGATAATAATTTAGATGTCCCAAAAATCCACGTAATTACTTAAGATTTGTTGGGGGTGGAACTACAGAAATCTTTGCAATTTAGCTAGATCCGTAGCAGTACCTTCTTTAGAAACGATATTCCCCAACAACATTCCTTTTGGCACTCCAAAAACACATTTATCAGGGTTCAAGGATATACCTACTTCATCACTACGTTCAAACACTTGCACCAATTGATCAAGCATTTCTTTTGCCATCCCATAGACACAAATTTCATCTAAAAAAACTTTCATCTATTATCATAGAAAATCTTTATAAGCGGCAATCATAACTCTTTGAAATGTTGCCGATACATTACATAAGCCAAAAGGCATCACTTTATAGGCGAATGTACCCCATTCAGTAGTAAATGTAGTTTTGGATTTACCTTCAGGATGAATTAACACATCATTGTAGCTAGTAGACCCATCCATGAAAGAATATAGCTCATGGCCTGCAACCTTATCAAGTACTTCATCTGTAAATGGCAAAGGAAAATTATATTTACGTGTTTTGCTATTTAGCTCTCTATAATCAACACAAATGTGAATCTTCTTATTGTTCTTCTCGGGTACTACCACAATAGGGGAAACCCATTCACTATATGCAACAAGATAAATGAATCTGGCATCTAAATCTTAGTGATCTCAGCTTTGACCAGTTCTACATACACAGGGATTGTTCGTCGTTGGCATTGACATACGAGTTTTCTACCCGGTTCTAGATCAACATAATATTGACAAAGTTTAGCTTTAATACCTTTAGGTCAATATAAAACCAAGAAAAACCTTCAACGTGCACTCGTAAGACTTCTTCAAATCTCTCACTATCCTAGAATTCCAATTGAGCTCCCAAATTTAAATATTTCCCTTCTACCATTTTAAGTTTAACTATTTCAACTTCAAGCTCTTCAATAAACAAAGATGTTATTTTTCGAGGCTTGATTGTAGGCACATCCTTGAATATTTCCATTGATACATTTTCAAGCAGACTATGCCTAGCACTTGATTCTAGTTCTTCTTCCCCCGTATTCACAGAATGTACCAAGGGTAAATCCCTATAAGGAATAATAGCGAGGTTATCTTGAGTAGCACCATCAGCTTCCATTCTATAGACATTTGCCATCTCAGAAAAGAACTTTGCAATATATCTTTCCTAGTTTTTATCCTAGCAGCCATCAGTGGCTTTTAAATCCTTATTAGACTTCATTATAAATGAGGATTTGATAGAATCAATTACACTACGTATCTGCTCTGAATCACATGGGTATTGAGCATGTAACTTATGACGATATTAATGTAAGATTTTATTATTCCTTTCTAAACATTCTCGATCACCTAAACTCCAAGACCATTGGTTACCCTTAAGCTTAAGAATTAATGAATGGAGATCCTCATTTTCCTCACCTTGAATTCGACAACCCAAATAATGTATGACTTGTTTAAGTTCTACAAAATCCCTAGGTGTCATAGGTTCAAACCATCTAACTTGTGGTTCCTTTCCATCCCCATAGATAGTAAAATCCATCACCCTTTCTTTGGGATGAGGTAATACAACCTCACCTATACTTGGTAGGCGAACTTTGCTTGCTTTCAATTATCTTCTATGATAACCCCCTAGCTGCCCTTTAGAAAAATGATACGGCTTTTGTCTATTGCTCATAGAGCGCTTAAGGGACTGATATAACCAAGGAGCAATAGTGGAGTCTTTCTTTTGTAATCTAATGCCAAAAGTAGACAGAGATTTACTTCTTTTATAATATTCATTTGTTTGCTCACATCCAATTAAGCATTTCTTAGGAATAGATGATATTTGTTCCATTTGTTGCACATCATTATTAATTTTAGATTCTTGGTCTTCTAAATACATATCGAGAAGTGAAATTTCTTCTAGATATTGCCTATCTCTAAATTGGAATTCTGACTTTTCTTTTTGTATCTTTGTTAACCCTCAGACAAACAAGGTGGAAAATCTAGAAAATCTAAAGCGAAAGACATAGCCAAGGCAAAGTAAAATGGAAGACGAAGGCGCACCAAGAAAAATATGGAAACACAAGAAGTGCTAAAAAGTCCTAAATCAAGGAAAAGTACATATTAAAAAAGTGCAAGTCAATACTTTTGTACAAGAACACAAGGCGCACCATGATTTATTGTAAGAGTGTCGGGCTCTCACCCGCGCAAACTGTAAAAGCAAATGGGCGATAGGAAGGAAGCTAGGAAGATAAGAGAACAATGGGAAAAATGGCCTAGGGTACTATCGGCCATGTAAAAAAGAGGATAAGGGGATGACCATCCAAAAGGAATTTAGGGTTTTGTATATAAAGTTGAAAAGTGAATGAGAAGCTCATTCATGCGTGTGGCCAAAAGTAGTTCTCTTCTTCCTCTTCTTCTTCTTCTTCTTCTTCTTGCTTGCTTGAGATTGTTCTTGAGAGAGGGAGTGTAAGAGTGTGAGGGAGTGAGTGTGTGAGGGTAAGGAACCGTGGTGGAGAAGCTCTCCATCTTCTCCTCTCTTCTTCTCTTCTCTTCTCTTCTCTTCTCTTCTCTTGCTCGCGGCAATGGAGCTTGGAGCATGGAGCTTGAGGATGGAGCTTACTTGAAGCTTCTTGGATCATGGAACTACCAGAGTGCTCGAGAGAGGAGGCAACTCAATCGGGCATGGATGTAAGCTCAATACACTCGTAGAGATGGATAGCGCATCGGCTATGTAAGAGGTAGCCATTAGTGCTCGGCTTGGAATGCTTGAAACAATAAGCGATCCGTGGGTCTTGGTGGTTGAGCTCGTACTCGTCTCTATATTTTGGTTCCGTTGCTAGGACCAACATATTCAAGTCTTGAGCGCTCGCGTACTTCGAATAGAGCATTGAAGTAGGGTTTTCCCCAAACCAATCATTGAGGTAGATAGGTAGAAAGCGAGGGAGTTTGAACAGGTATTCAGTCTCCTTAGCAAGTAAGTTTTGGTTTTTTGGTTTTGAAAAGTAAGTTGGATTAGTGTAGGTGTTTTCTTTGTGATTTGGATGCATTAGGGTAGGAAAAAACAAAGAAAAGAAAGAAAAACAAGCATTGGGGTTTCTACTGTCATAACAGGGCAAGAGGGCTTTAGTTGCTTGCCGATTTGTATTTTGCAGCTCATTTGCTATTTTAGGTATATACAATCCTTCATTAGGGTCTATACTTACATTTTGGAAGTTTGTGCAATCCCTCATAACCAAAATTGCTAGAATCGAGTTGATTTTTGTCATCCTTGAAACTCGTCAAACACCCCATTTGTCCAGTCGGACACGCACAACAATTTGATCACTCTATAGTTGAACCAACCATAGGACTCAGACCCAACTACCAATCAGACCAGTCCAGTCGGACCGTCCGACTCTGAAAATTGGACCACCCAGAATCGGAATCGGACCAACAAACCAAGACAAGAAAATATAGACCCAAAGTCCATATAGAGCCAAAAGCACATTATAGATCTATTTCTAGGCTGAAATCTAGAGCAAGTGGTTCAAAACTTGGCTACAAACAGTCCTCCAGATCATGCATGGTGTTTAGCGTAATGGCCCTGTGGGCCAGGGGGATTGCCCCCCCCCCCCCCCCCCCCCGCCTCTGGAACCCCATAGAGGGGGCTCTGCCCTCTGCCCCCTCTGCACCTCCCCCAAGTAGGTTGGAGAGAAAATGTGCACTGTCCAAATTAGATCCTAATGTAGTAGTGGCTCTACATGAGCATAGATTCTCACTTGCAAAACAACAATTAAAAGCCCATGCCCGAACAAAGACAAACAGAGACCCTAGAACCTCAATGGGCCAATCTAGCCAACAAGGGCAAAAAGGCCACATCGCCAAAACATGTATAGGTTGCATTCTGACTACATCTAGTTAAAGGAGAATACAACAACATCAAGCTACAGCTACGAGGATGAGTAGACATGACAGTTCTGATGATAGATGCCCCTTGAATGACACTGCACAAATGACCCAAGATATCAATGGAGAATCTACATCTAGTTGTGCAGTTCGGGGCTCAGAGACATGTATCATAAGGCTTGAATTTATAAGCCAAGACTCGAAAGATGAAGATGTAGTGCTGCCTGCTTATCTTAGGGTCAAACTCACCGCAAAAAGAGAGCATAGTGTTGATGCTCTCATTGATAAAGGAGCAGATTTTAATATCTTGACCTATGAATCATGGACCCTACTAGGCCAACCAGAGCTCACACTAACTAATGAAACTCTTAGTCCTTATGGGGGACACCCACAAGCACTTATAGGGAAGTGCAAAAATCCTTATAACTATTGAAACTGAAAGCTTGCCTATCATATTCCATGTTCCTCTAACTAGTGCTGATTGGGAAAAGGAAACCCTCCTAGAAAGACCCTTCAAAAGGGCGACAAAATGTGATGCTGATTATGTAGCATAGAGGATACATTTGACACTACTGGGTGTGAGAATAATCACAACCTTTAGCAAGGGTGACATCATCAAGCCTCAAGGGAAAGACAAGGAACATTCTAACATATAAGGCAAGCCTAGTAACGAGAGCAAGGACTTATTGAAAGAGTTGATACAAGCGCATGTTGAACAAAGAGAACCAGTGAGCAAGGCCATGCTTGAAACAGGAAGCTTAGGAGACAATGCCAAGGATAGGCTTTGGACTTACAAATATCGTAGATCGCAAAAGAAGCCCAAGCCTTACAAATAAAGGTATCGATGGAGAGCCAGGACAATGTCACGATGCTCTCCATCACAATGTCGCGATGGATATCCAAAGCGTTGCTACATGCTCAAGGGTATTACGTAGGTAACCGATGGATTTGGATACTAAAGTCCCCCGGGTAAACCACCTCTATCAGCTGAAGGCCAAGACGTATCAAGAGTGAAGAAGCACATGAGGAAATCTAAACGAAAAAACAAATCTCAAGTCAAAAACATTGGAGTGATTGAGCCCCTCACAATTGAAATCAAGGAACCAAACGAGACTATTCGAAGGGTAGATCCTCAGTCTAGCGTGCTTAACAAGCGGATATCATATGTAATCATCGAGTGTGTACAAAAGCCACTAGTGCCTAAGGAGCCTTTAACTTCCCAAGAGAATAGTGAGCACCACATATGCAATGTTGCACATGATAAGGCTAATTGCTCAATGAAGCAAATGGTAGAGTCGTCTAACAGTCATGAGCAAATCTAGCTGGTGCCAAGTTCACCTAGGAGTCCTAAATCTCCTACACCTTCTTTCCCTAAACTAACACAAGAAGCACAACAATAGTTGTCTAGTGTAGCTACTCAATCCCATTCTCTATCTCCATCTGAGCTTCCAAATATCCAAGATGCGGGACATGATACCACCCTTGGTTCTTAGCCTAAGGATATGCATGTGCAATCCACCGTGACTAGCTCAATTGATGCTCTATTTGCACAATTGAATGTGCAAAGGGCAACAAAAGACATGACCACTTGTAATTTGCTTAAGGACTTGACACCACAGTCTACCAATAGTGGCCAATCCACTAAACTAGCCGCTACTATTTCCAATCAGGAATCACTGTAGTCGCAGCCTTTAACCATGACAATGCCCCTTGTGGAACGTATCCTTAGCAATTCACATGTGGAAGAGGTGTTGCAACCAGCATCCTTGACACCTCCATCACTTTGAAAGCATCTAAAGCCTAGGCTTGAGGAGAAATCTCTCAAAGATTTGGCCAAGGAGATGGTGCATTTGACCAATGAACCAGAGATTAAGTGCATGATAAAGCTTGGTCACAAACTGACATCCATTACATGTGCGTACGCCCATGTGGATATTGAAAGGCCAACACCAGGGCACACAAAGCTCATAGCCGAACCCTTGACTTGGGATGAGCAACAACATGTTTGCTCTCGCTATGTAGCCATCGTTGAAGAGTCATAAAGGACATCCCAAAGGCCACAGCTAGAGAATTGCGCTTAATACCCTCACTCTATACTGCTCAATGTGAGAAAACAAGGAAAAGCTTAAAGCAATCGAACGAAAAGAGAAATGACAAGGTAACTTTGTGTAGAAATGGTACTCCAACCAAAATTTGGCAACCAAAATTGGCCACCAACTAATGACACTCGCTAAGCAAAGGAAAGCCCTTTGGACATCAATACATGATCCCACGTACATTGCCCCAACCTCATTAAGAGTGTTGGCAATGGTCCATTAGGTCCATCTTTCTGCCACTATCCAAAAACTCCCTTGTATGATAAAGTGCTTCTAGAAGAAGATCTACACATGGCTAGCAAGGTAGGAGTAGGGAGCACAGTTGTTAATGTTAGCACATATATCTTCTATCTCACTCAAGACCCTGCAATCCTAGATCTCTATGCTTCCCATCAATACAACCCTGACTTCTTCAGCTGGTTTCGTCCAAGCTTACCTGACAAGAATCCTAAATCGTTTCTTGGTTCTATGCTAGAGTCACCCAAACCTCCAGAGCAAGAGAAAAAAAGCTCTACACACAACACCCGCTCTAATAAAAAGCAATGGAGGCATGTTCCAATGGGTAAGGACAAGAGTCTAGAGCAAATGCCCGACCAAGAGCAACTGCCAAAGCAATCAGATGAGGAGCTAAATGGAGGAAAATTAGCTTAAACCTAGACTCTCTAAAAAGAGGCAGTTGTACCCTCACAACCTAGTGAGGCTGTTTAGCAGGCCGCAACTATGTCCCATGAGGACACACCAGAAACAAAGAATGTTGAGCATGGCCCAAAGCATAGCCATTGGCTACTCTCTCTTTCTTGGTCAAATTCTACATTTGGCTCACTACAGTTTCTACCTTAATTGTACCGATATCTCACATGTTACAAAGAGGTTTGTAAAATCTCAAGTGTATTTCTCCATCTCAACAATTGTTCCTCTAGCATCGAGGCTAGTAACACAATCATACTTGTAATATCCATTTTTCATAGCCTTTGGATCTCGACATTTCTTAGTCCAAATGAAAGGCTGATAGCCTCAATGTATTGTATTGATTGTATTCATTTTATCCAAAAAAGTTAAAAAAGAAAACAAAAAGAAAAGGAAAGAAAAAAGCACCCACGATCACAATATAGCACCTAGGGGTCCTCAAATTAGGTATGTCCAGTAACCTTGGTCGGCTAGCTCCGTTCCTAATCCCCTAGCCCTTTTACACATCCCCCACAAAATTGTTCAGGGCACATCAAGGGCATGACATACCTAGGGAGCTTGTGATTCGACCTATCACCCTAAACCATTTGCATAATTTTTTTTCGCACTCTTATCTCAATGCCATTGTAATCAATAGTGGTAGACAAGGCATGGAAGACCATGGAAAGTACATTGCACTCTTCAACCACTACACGTAGCCACTAGCTACTAAATCTAAGGCATCAATGAGCTCAATTATGCTACATCATGTTGTCAAAATCACAAATGATGTCTCAAGAAGCCTTCAAGTGTACTTCTCCTCAACATTGACAATTTTTCCCACCCCATCGAACCCTTGCTTCATCCATCCATTGCTATGAGGAACCAGACTAGCAATCTTCTAACTACATAATATCTAAGTATGCACATGCACTTACATGATATATACACCACAATATATACACAGTTTGGGTCCTCAAGTGCAAGACAATACTCTCAGCTTGCTTAGAGTTTGACCTGTCTCCCAAGCTAATCAAACTATGTCTTGTGCATGATAAGAAGACTAGCACTAACCCAGGGAGAGACCACATATGAGAGGTTCTCAATTGGAGGTATTGCAGACTCCAACAAAAGTACCATCAACTCTTTATCAACACTCAACTCTCAATTCTTATCCTTTATCATCTTGCAAGCCCACCAAAGTATGGTCACCCGCACGCAGAATCCCCAGAACATCAATACCTCTGCCAACCCATGAGTGCAACTCCCAATAAAAACCAGCCCTATCACCAACCACCTTCATCCGCACCACCAAAACTCCAAGGCAAATCACAGCAGTCCCTTCCACCCACGTCTTCGATGCATGCCAAAGCCTGCTACCTACGACAGTGAGTGGCATGGGACTGGCACTCGTGTAGGAGGGAGGTAATGTTAACCCTCAGACGAACAAGGTGAAAAATCTAGAAAATCTAAAGCAAAAGACAGGGCCAAGGCAAAGTGAAACGGAAGACGAAGGCGCACCAAGAAAAATATGGAAACACAAGAAGTGCTAAAAAGTCCTAAATCAAGGAGAAATGCGCACAAGAAAAAGTGCAAGTCAATACTTTTGTAAAAGAGCCCAAGGCATACCATGATTTATTTTAAGAGCGACGGCCTCTCACCCGTGCAAATTGTAAAAGTAAATGGGTGGTAGGAAGGAAGCTCGGAAAATAAAAGGACAATGGGAAAAAGGGCCTAGGCCACAGTCGGCCATATAAAAAAGGGGATAAGGGGATGACCGCCCAAAAGGAATTTAGGGTTTTGTATATAAAGTTGAAAAGTGAATGAGAAGCTTATTCTTGTGGGTGGCCAAAAGTAGCTCTCTTCTTCATCTTCTTCTTCTTGTTCTTGCTTGCTTGAGCTTGTGCTTGAGAGAGGGAGTGTGAGAGTGTGAGGGAGTGAGTGTGTGGGGGTGAGGAACCGTGGTGGAGAAGCTCTCCATCTTCTCCTCTCTTTTTCTCTTCTCTTCTCTTCTCTTGCTCACGGTAATGGAACTTGGAGCGTGAAGCTTGCTTGAAGCTTACACTTGAATCGTGGAGCTCCTGGAGTGCTCGGGAGAGAAGGCAACTCGATCGGGCATGGAGGTAAGCTCACTACACTCATAGAGATGGATAGCGCGTTGGTTATGTGAGAGGTAGCCATTAGTACTTGGTTGAATGCTTGAAATAATAAGCGGTCTGTGGGTCTTGGCGGTTGAGCTCGTGCTCGCCTCTACAAACCCGGTAATTTTCTTCATTGCTTCATTCACAACTGTCACTAATGCCTTATGTTCTATTTCCAAAGCCTCATTTAATTCTCTGATTAGCCTATCACAATTACCATGATGTTCACTAGATATTTGTGCAAACCTATGCAAGGCCAAAGCTGAGTCATCCTCATCATCATGCAATATTGGTCTTTATAACAGTTTGCACCTATTCCTACTCCTCGGTTCTCTTTCCTTTCTTTTTAACTGGTAACAATAAGTTATTTTAACTATATCTGGCAATTGTTTAAATCCAAAGGATAGAGCATTGTCCTCATAAGGGAAAGTAGCAATGACCCTACTCTCAAGCATGCCATTATTATTCTCAGTAACGTTAAATTCATCCATATTTTTCGAAGAGGTTGTTGAGATGTCGTCTACATTAAATGTCACTAACTCAGGCATCTCTTTCTCTTCTAATTCATCCATATAAATCGCTTCTACCCTGCTATATGTAAAAAATACATCTTCTTAATTATTTTCTTCCTGATCCATGGATAATCAGGATTATGTTTCAAGCGAATCATCAAAGTATTCCCCTTCCCCTGTAGAGAGCATTAAGCAGTCTAGGGTTGTATCTTCAGACGTAGACAACCAATGAGTAATATCACTATCTGAATCATTGTCTAATGAAAATGTTGTAGCATATTCACCAATATCCATCTATTCTACCTTGTGAGGCTGATGTACCATATTTATCTCTACTTTTTCTTTTCTTACTGGGCGTTGTGTTTTAAATAACCAAGCATAAGGCACTTCATTATCGGTCCTCTCCATTTTTGAATCATAAAACTCACTGTTGGATTTCTCATCCATTTCACTAATGATCTCATCTCCTGACTCTTTCAAAAATCCTTTCGAAATAACTTGTATTTTAACCCTACCATTTCTAGGATCAATCACAATTGAACCTTTATACCAATCTTGAATGCATTATGGCTTGGTATAGCCAAGGTCGGCCCAACAACACAAAATATGAGGAGATATTTGTATGTGGATGAACTATCAAATATTTTACATGAAATTCTAATCCAACTACCATCGATTTTACATTTCTGAGTAACCCTAAAGGAGTCACTTTTCTCTGATCAGCCACACGTAAAACAATATGGGTAGGTTCTAGATTCTTCAACCCTAATTCTTGCATTGTTTGTTTTGTCATCAAATTGACTATTAAGCCGCCATCTAAATGTACTTCATTCAATAATGGCCATTAATAGTAGTATCTATAAATGGAGCTCTTGGATCCACAAACAAATCTATTATTTTTACGTCCTTAATTGTTTTCCTTTTGGAAGAATTTGTGCTTACTTTAGAAGCATTAACCTCGATCCTCTTCCTTTGACGTCGAACTAATTTATAATAAAGCTACTTTCTCGACAAATAGGTGCTATTTCTAGTAATTTTTGAAGGTTAATAGTCAATGATATTTCTTCTAATGCAACCCAAAGATCATAGGCCTTGTTTACTACTTCCACCTACTCTTTACTTCCTTCCCTAGGAGGAATCAATCTTTCAGGAAAAGGAGCCACTCCCACTTGAATCTTAGGATTTGCTGAAGGCACAGATAATAATGGATGGTCAGAGGAATGTTGTGGAGAATCTGACTCAAGTAGCTCTGCATTAGGATCTATATCCTTAGGTTTATCCTTCATTGCTCCTTTTAATTGTGGACTCTCTTCCTCTAGACCGTGCTCCTCTCGTTGTTGCTTTTGCACTCTAGCAACCACACCAATCATGGGGTCAGCCTTAAAGGTCACCCTACGGGGTATGAATTTAGACCTAACTCCATTCACTTGCCTTGTTGTTTCTACTTCAGCTAAATTTGCAAATGAGGTTGTGGGTTCATTAGAAACTTGCTTACCTCTATCATTAGTTATGTTATCTTCTCGCTTAGGGCAATTCTCTTCATGATGCCCTTCGCCACTACACCTCCTACAAAGAGGAGTAAAGTCTTGATTTTTACATGCATTTTGACAATATGTATTGGCATTGATAACAAATTACTGATCCCGTAGGCCTTTGTTGTCCATTTTGCCCCATTGGATTACGAAAAGTACCATTATTTCTCCTAAAATGAGAATTTCTTCATCTGTTTCCATCACTATTGTAATGATTTGGAGAGGTACTGGGGGTCTACCTTGGGTTGGCAATCCTCTCGGCCTAAAAGATTAGGTGGTCCAATCGCATAAGTTGTATTATTACGATCCATGTAATTGTAATTTGTTTGCATTGAACAAGCTTGTTATTGCTCTTGACCTATCTTATGCCAACAATTTGTATCTAAATGCCCTGTCTTAAGGCCCTTTTAAAATATAAAATCAAATGTGCATAAATACTAAAAACTATTCAGAGTTGAAAATGAGGTTTACAGACATTTTATAAAAACTATGAACCAAAGAAATATTTATATTGCATCACTTATTTTTGTTAAACGAGGTGAGACATTTACAAAAAGTATAAGAGTCGCAATTACTTTTTTGGAGGATGTGTCCTTTGCAGTCCCCGGCCAAGAAGAAGTCTACGAAATCATTGTGAACCACAAGCTCACCATTTTCTGCTTCCTTGAGATTTCCTTTGCCAATTGCATTGTTGCTATATGAACAGGCACTTAAAACTCTCTTAAGATTTAATCTTAATTAATTTTGAACTTAAGAGCTTAGCTTTCATGGAGTTCATGCCGACGACTAGGAGAGGGAAAGAGAGTAAATCAAGGTCTCCCTCATATTTCCATGAAATCACTGGCCAAATAGAGCGATTGAAAGGTATAAACTTGTTCTCCTGCCCCATCACTTCGAATAGAATGGGTACATTGAAGCTCCATTTCAATATTTAGGGGAAAGGCATGGTGATGATCTTCAACGACAAGGCATTGACTTCAATTCTCTCCTCTTGCCCTTATTTAATTAATTTTTTATCAATCTCCTGGCTTTGATTGTATTTTGAAAGTCTCTCACTATATATATATATATATATATATATATATATATATATATATATATATATATATATATATATATATATATATATATATATATATGTCCATGAGAGTCACCTGTGTGTTAGTCTTGTTGAGGGCGATAGACCCTTAACACTATCGATTAAATGGTGCCTCCCTCTCTATATATTTCATGGTTCGTGTTGATGGAGTATGTGAAGGATGACTGATGATGGTGCACAAGGATGGTGCCCCTCCCCCCCTCTTTCTCTTCATCGCATCAGCAGGCGTTGTTCACTCTCTCTCTCTTTTTGGAGGAAGCACAAGGCGACACGTGGATCTACTTGAGCTACAACACCTCACCTTCATTAGATGGTTGCATGCTTCCTTCTATATCATCAATATCCTGGACAGTAGATCGATTTTTGTAGAGCTCCTATAGTCAATCGTCTTATCGATCATCATCCTCATCATTATCTATCTCTATGCTTCAACCTTCTCGCATTGCAAAAAATCTTACAAGGGTGTGTGACCATGTCCAAGCTTCCACAAATTGGCTTGCCTTTGCTTGCATTTGCTCTCACTCCTAAGCATCTCCCCCTTCTCTTTCTCTTCTTCGCATCACAAGAAGAAGGTGCCTCCAACTTCCAATAGTTTTTTTCTTCTTCCCCACGACGTTTCTAACCAGCTCTTTCTCCCCCTTCTCATTTTTTATTTTTTTCATTCAATTCATTTCCTTTCCTCCCCTCTAAACCTTAGAATGGATGCTCTTTAAGGACTTTGACATCTAATGGGCATGTACACTCCTTACAATCCTAATTAGAGCTCTAATGCACCTTTTGCATTTAAATTTGCAATAATCTGTGCCTTTGACTTACTTGGAAACGCAGTATCCTTGTGAGTTTTTTCATGAATACTTAGCTTTGAAGATATTGCTACCATAATGGAGACATCATGTGCTTTGCATTGCAGGTTACAAGGGGCATGCAAGTGTTGCTTAGCCGATATGCCGAACCACCACAAAGCTCCTAGACTTGCCTCTTTTCACTAAAACAAAATCAAATTTGGCACTACATTTTACTCCTACTTGTTGTGGACGATAGAATCTTCTCCTACTGCTCCTAAAGGCAACAAACTCATGTGTGTGTTGTGAGTTAGGGGGAGGGTATCGTTGGTGTTGGAAGAGGGCATCGTCAATTGAGAGATAGGGAAGACCATGGGGGAGGCAGAAGTTATGGAAGAGGAGAGTCACAGGCACTCATTGGAAAGAGGGAAGTCATGGGAGAGAAGGAAGACCCTCCCCTCTCTGTCTTTAGATTAATACTAAGATATCCTAGCTTTAAACCTCAAAATTGCACTTCTAACATCCTCATCTCAACCTGTCAAGACTTTGGCAAATCTAAAAAACCCTTGAAAACCTCTAATTTGTAACAAGATCTTATCCTCTCTAGGTGATAATAATTCCCTATGAGAAAATTTTAAATAGTTATAACTGAGATTCACTAAGTAAATCTATGAGATTTTGTCTAAAACTCCACCTTCCTCTCATACAAGAACTTCCTTATATCGACAGGCCAGCAGACTGCAAAGACACATCCTCAAAAAATAGCAACAACAAACACCACATCTGCATTAAATTAATGTAAAAAGTTGGTAATAATGTGCCAATTGTGTACAATTTACTAAAAAAAATTGCAATATTAGGCATTTTTTTTGTCTGCGTTTGTCTCCTTGTGCTTTTTCGTAGTTGTGCACTCTGTGTTTCCTCAATGCAAACCCTAGTAGTGATTCCAAACTCTTCTTCACATAGTATCAAAGTTGGTGCTCTTATAAAGAGTATCCTACAGATATTGTGGAGTGCTAATCTTTGCACGAGGCACACAATATGACTCTTAACTGAATCACATCACATACACCTTCTTCTCACTCATGACTCCAAGATGTCTTATCAAGCTTCTCCACCATCACTGGAGGCTATGAGGAGGCATTGTGGACTCGGCGACAAAGATGACACTCCACATTCAACCCCACCATCACCCTCTATGTTTACACCTATGCCAAATATTCCAAATCTCATTAACCTCACAGGGGAGGAGTTTGAGTACCTACATAAATGGATCAAAAGGCATCCCTTCTTCCAGCTTTCCTACTCCTTCCAAACCGGTTGGTGAGGCTAGCCACCTTTCTAATCATGGAGGCAAGACAACATTTGGGACGACTTGCGATCCATCTTCATCATCTTGGCTAGGCCCTATGTTAGGTTTGTACAATCCTTTTGAGTCATTCGAATCAAAACCCTCTCATGTTTTGCCTTTTGATGTGTAGGACCCAGATGGTCAAATGTATGTAAATCTTAATAGAGGGGGCTCAAGAAGCAAGCATTCATCATCAACTATACCTACATCTTTTGTTTCATTTGTGCAAGTCAATTACTCTTCTTCTCTCCGTCCCATCCCACCCTCTTCTTTTGAAGCCATTTCACACACTCATTTCAAAACATTAGCTTACATTCCACATCCACCTCTACCATATTGGGAGTTGGACCTTCTATCTCCACTCCTAACACATTCGCATTCTCTATTCCATATTCACACTTCCCTACCACTTCACATCATAATGCCTTGTTAGGGGGCATTCCACCTGTTAACACTATCATCTACCCTTTCCTACAAGCCACTCCACACTATGGGCTTCATTTCAAGGAATGCCACCCTTTAACACAATTCCCTCTACCTTTCCTCATGTAGGCACATATTTCCCCATTGGGAGAGTTATGATGGGTATCCCCCTCACTATCCCCAGCTACATACACACCATAACCTCTCAGATGATGCAAGGAGAAACTATCCTTTGCTTATGGTGCATCATCACACTTTCCATTGGTCACTCCTAAATAGAGATTTCCATCCTCTGTTCCATGTCTCCCTCTCCCTCCACCATGGGGAACTCATGCAGCAACAATGCCCACGCCTAGTCATCCCATGCAAACATTTGGATCCACTATGCATGCTTCTCATATGCCTAGTGGGCACTTTGGGACCCATTCCCAAGTGTACTCCTTTCCACCACAATACCCAACCTATCCACCTTATTCAAGCACTACCACTCCTATGGTATCAACCAAGAATGCCAACATAAACAAGACAAATTTCAATAGGTCGAATTTCACCACTTGGTCACTCTCATCAAACTATATGCAACAAATGCTTGGGTCTCAAGGTCTTTGCGACCTCGTTCTTGGTCTCTTGAGCCTATGCCTAACTCTCACCTAGCCCACCCAGATTACATGTGTCAATGGAGAGCTCGCAATGCCACTTCCAATGTCGAGATGCTGCAGGGTTTGCTTCTTGAGTTTCACTCTCAATTACAATGCTTTCCTCTTGCATCGAAACATTGGAGTTATCTCATAGACCACAATGCAGTAAGAGATCGTACTCGACATGAGTTTTGAGCTTCAAGAGTTTTCCGTTAAGGAAGGGGATGTCAACTTGGCTGAATATTGGTGGTTACTAGCCAAGTTTTCCACTATTAGTTCTCCAAAGTTAGACAACAATCATGTCATGTTCTTCTTAAACAAGTTGCCCGACAAATATTTCCATTTTATCTAGCACATTATCTCACTATCTAGATTACCAACCTTCTGCAAGCTTGAGTGTCGGTTCTTGCGATACACGAGGTTGCATGATTGAGTCCACAAGAAGTCCTCCACACCCATCCATTCAGAGGGGTGAGGGTTGGTTGCCTCTTCTTCACAAGCAAAAACCACCAATGGTACCAAGAACTTGCAAGATGTGAAGGCAAGCCACAACAAGGGTGACACCACTTCCTCTGATGAAACCAAAGAAACACAATTCCTTTGGCAACAAATTCCTTAGAAAAATAGGTTTTGCACCCATTGTAAGAGAGCATGCCATGTGGGCGAGGAGTGTCGTACCAAGGCCCAAGTTTACCACCTAGAAAATCACATCAGACTACTACAACTACACCATCTAGTGGGGCTATGCCTGGCGTTGTTGCCCCATCTGCTCCTTCAACCCCCACAATTGCTAGACATGTGGCACACGAACAACCTCAATGGTGGCCAACCTTCTCTACTCCTGAGGGATTGGATGATTGGTCTGCTAGCATTGATCCCATTGCACCTTATGCATTCACATCACATTTACCTTCATCTAGGACTACCTCATCATCACTAGTAGTTACCTGCTAGTGGGCATACACGATCCTAGCCACCCTTTTAGCTTTTTCTCATTGTTGCACTCTTTGGACTTTAGGCTTTATAATCAGCATAGGAGTTTAATATTTTTCCCTTTCATTCTTAAGTATTACATTGCAATTACACACCCATACACATTTGCATTATTGCACTTGTTCATTCAGTTAATTTTCCATTTTAATTTTGTTTTATTCTACTGACCTCTATGATTGTAGATCTTGCAATCTTTTGTAGAATTTGTTTTCAATGGAGGGCTAACATGTAGGTTTGTCTAGTCCTACTTGGGCTAGCGACATGGGATGCACACCATTCCCTTCATGGTTTCATCTTCCTAGGAGTTTTGCTCTTCTACTAGCATTTGTCTTCAACGTCAACGTCCCCCTATTGTACCTTCACCCTTTACACTGCATGATTTCATCATCTTTGTACTAGGGTGCTTAGGCAAGTGAATAATTTTCCCACGAGGGACACTATCCAAGTGGCACCTGCTGCATCAGCATTTCACAACATGTAGCATACTCATTGCGCAAAGCACCACTTGATGGATCCTAAGTTGTTTCCACCGACGGTTTGTACACCACACCACCATTACTTCATCACCATTCCTTGTCCTCAACCTCCTCGAGTGGATGGGTAGCTTATCTATTTTGTGATGGATTGGACCTAACCATCCCTTCTCATTCTCCCATTTTCTCATGTTACTCAATCGACCACAAACCATCTCTCTCTTTTTTAAAAGTTAAAAAATCAAAGTTCATTATAGTTTCATTCGCCTTTGTAGGACTTGGTAGGTCATTGGGCAGCAGATGCACACCCTTTCTCCAATGCCATGTCCTCTTTGGGGTGACTACTTGGACTCCATTGATAATATAACCATCCCCTTTGTAGTCTTGGTAGGCCAGTGGGCAACCACCATGCACCCTAGTGTGGATGATGCCCTTGTCGCTTTGGGATGAGACACCTTGGGGTAAACATTGCATGCCTTCCCTTTTAGCCTCTGTTTTGGGCCTGAGAGAGGATGCTGAGCTAAGAAATGCATTCCATACTAATTAGCCACTTAAACAATCCTGAAATAAGATTATTTTAATAAAAACTCTAAAATAGGGCGCAATTTGAGAGAGTTCAATGAAACCCTAATTTGGGAGGATCCATCCTTATCTATAAATAGATAGGCTATCCCCATTCAACCCTAATCCCTTATTGTGCAACTTTCTCACCCTTGAGTGCAGATTTCAGCATCAATTCACACACATGTGACTGTCCAGCCCCATCAAGTGCTTCATTCCATCTACTCTGCTGCTCCAATACCTGGCATTCTCTACTACAACTACCACCCATTGATGAGACAACCTTCCAAGCTACATTTGGCATCCATCAACCATCACCGACATCTTCATCACCTTTTGCACTTGCGTTTGGTTCCAAGCGACAGTTCCTACAGACTCCATCTGCTTGCATTTGGTGTCTCTTCCTCTAGGTGACAGGTGTTGGTGCTCCTCCTCATCTAAACGATATCGTTGGCTTGTGTTTACACTCATTTGGGGGCCGCCTTCCATCTCCACAGCTTAACCTATTTGTGTTTGGTGTTTCAAGCCCTTCTAGCATCATCGTTTTGCAGCATCCTCTTCTTTCCACACTCTGACTGGTGGTCACAGACTTGGGATCCGTCTCCGGTGGACGTCACTCTTCGACACACTGTTGTGCCCTTGGGCACACTATACATTGTTATTTTCATTTACAACATTCATTCACTTCAAAGTTGTGTTCTTTCTTTCCCTTCTTCAATTTGTGTTTGAATTTCTATGTTTGAGTTTTGAGTTTTGCTTTCTGTGTCTGTGTTTATCTCCTTGTGCTTCTATCGTGGTCCACTCTGTGTTTCCTCGGCACAAACCCTAGCAGTGACTCCACACTCTTCTTCACAGATAGTACATATAACCTAATGGGGTCACTTATCTGGCCTTGCTTAATGATTCTGCACTATTGAAGGACATAGAAAAAGGCAATTGCTGCATTTTGCTTAATGCTTCTGCACTATTGAAGGACATAGAAAAAGGCAATTGCTGCATTTTGACTATAATTATTCGAGGAGTACTGGAGCAAGATGTCATTGGTTATGGGCAACATGCTGGTGGACATGCATGAAAAATGCAGCTGGCTTGTAGAAGCACAGCAACTCTTCAAAGATTTGTCATTTGCGGGATGTTGCCTCATGGACAACACTAATTGCAGGATATATTGAAGTTGGGTTTTGGAGAGCAAGTGGTACATTGCTTGAAAGAGATGCAACTGAAAGGGGTTTCTGCAAATTTTAAGATGCAGAAACGGGGTGTGATGCTAGATGCTGTTGCATTCACATGCATTCTTGTGGCATGCAGCCATGCCAGTTTGGTGTGCAAGGCTCAGGAGTACAGCAAAGTGATGAGAGAACATGGCATCCAATTCACACGGGACCACTATGGTTGTATCATTGATCTTCTTGCGAGATCTGGGCATGTCTCTGAGGCGGAGAAGTTGATGGCTGTCCTCCATCTTGTGAAACTTTATTCGCTGCACTTAGGTGCTTATAAAATGTATGGTGAGGTGGAAGGGGGACCAAAGATGTTTTTAACAGCGTGCAGTGATGCTACTGCATATTTGCTGATGGCAGACGTATATAAGATCAATACTGGTAGATTGAATTGTTCTCTGTCTCCTCAGCCTATCACCTCGACCTGATGGGTGTGTTGGCTGGAGATAACACTCCGACCTGGTGATAATGAGGATGGGAACGAGGATGTTTAGTCAGTGGGTGCGCGCCATGAATATGATGTCGAGCTTGGATCACCGACTAGAGGCGTGAACTGATGAATGAGTTCAACGATCCGTTTTAGCTCGTTGATGACGAGGCATTCTGTGATGACGGCGAGGGTGTTGGTTCAATCGATGTTTGCGAGGACGATGAGCAGTTCGATGGCGGAGATCAGAATCATGGCTGGGAGATGTCGATCAGAAAATGAGACCCGGAGATATATTGCATTAATTAAGCAGGTATTGAAAAAGCAGTGAGTCGCATGTGTGAATGCATACCGAAGTAATAATAAATTGTGAAGTTTTTTTAAAAGGGAATTAATTAAACAAAATGTGTCCATACAAACATGTAGGGGCAAGCCCTTGCATGCACTTTCCTGCATGGAGCTTCATCTAAGTGATCCTCCATAGGCTAGAACAAAATGAAGCTAACATGGAGGTAGAGAGCACTAGTGAGAAAAACTCATAAATGAGTAGTGACGCCACAATCTCATTCAAGAGGAAGAGGGAAGATGTTGATATGAATGTATCAAGCAAGGATATTATGCAACCCCAAGAGGCACGACATAGGGAAGGAAGCTTCCATTGGCACTAAGGAAGCCAATAGAGTCTGATCCAATACCAATTCACAACTGATGTCAAAGATCCTAGTGGAGGCCTTGAGGTAAGACATGGAAGCAAGCAAGGAAGGGTCTACTCATAAGGTGCTACTAGATGTTGACAAAGTTTATAGTAATGTCTTACATCAAATTTAAAGGTGGTGTTGATGTTCTTCACCAAAAGGCCCCTAAGAGCCATCGATGCCACTACATAGTTCAACACCATACTTAGGGAGGAGGGAGCCATTGACCAAATTATTATGGAGATAAACAATTTTTTGAAGTTATATTGGACAAAAAAAAAAGAGACTCAAAAGTTGCTATCCAATGCATATATTTTTGAGGGACTGACTTAGTATATTATACTATCATGCCTTAGTAGCTAGTGGAGACTAGTAGAGATAACCTAGTTAGAAAAGAATGTCTACAAATTGACTTACCCACATGGCTATGGAACTTGTTACTGGATGTGACAAAGGGAATGGAGAAGCCCTTGTATATTAGCAACTCATAATGGTTGGAATGTATATCAATTGGATATTAAAGTTCCATTTTTGAATGGTCATTTGCATGAGAAAAAATATATTTATTTTAGTATTGGGGTTTGTTCATAAATGGTAGGAAACAGTGTGTAGATTTATAAAAGCATCGTATGATCTAAAGCAAGCACCTAGGGCTTGTTAAGCGCAAATGCATGCATACTTGGTTGCACGTGGTTTCCAAGGTAGTCTAAGAAGTGAAAGCATCTTATATGTCAAATGTGATAATGATGTACCTCTAAGCATTGTGGGCTATGTCAATGACATGCTACTTTGATTTTACAAATGATTTGAATTTGGATTCATCTTAGAGCTTATTACATCATCATTTGGGATTCAATTTAAATAGTGTGATGGGGCATTGCTTTATGGAAAACAAAGTGCGTTGAGACATTATTACAACAAAGATTTGGTCTTGAGAACTATAAGCCTATTGCTACCCCTATGAAGATATGTTTGAAGTTGAAACTTCATGATGCCAAAGACTACTTTGATGCATTTCTCTATTAATAGGGCTATTAGATACTTGATTTATATATACATTACTATGTTTGGTATTTGTTCTACAACTCGTGTATGAGCAGGTTTATGCATAGCCTAGGCACCAAGCATTAGCATGCAATGAAGCATAGCTTTGGCTATTTGAGTGGCACTTGGCACCTTGGGTTGTTTTACCCAAGAGGGAGATCTTTCTCGCCATATTTATTTACTTTTTTTAATTTTGATTGAGCTAGTTGTCACAACACCCATGTATCGAGAAGTGGTTCACATTTGGCCACTTCTAGTTGTGTAGCTATGTATAAAGTAGACAATTGCATGGAACCTAGTGTTCCATGCTTGCCCCGAGCACTTTGAGATGCATTATCATTATGTAAAGGAGACACTCTCTACAAGAAAGATCAACTTGGCCTTTATGCCAACATAGGACATTCTTGCAAATTGTGAAACTCTCAAGAGGGCAGGGCATAAAACCGATGCTTGCAGGCATAGCCGACCCCAAGTAATTGCATTCGTATCATTTTAGGGTAAGACAGAGACAGAGAGAGGGAGAGGGAAAGAACCCACAGAGGTGTCTTCCTCCTCCACTCGCTGGCTAATGCTGACGAGAAGGGCCATCTTGTCCTCCTTGTATTTGCAATGGCACCACCACCATCATCTGCACGGCTGATGGTAGCGAGAAGGAGAACCGCTCGTAGCTGCAATGGCACCACCACCGTCATCCACATGGCAGTCGTTCTCCTGGCTCTCATGCTAGCACCATGAGCAGCAGCAGAAGCAGAGCTCCCCTGTGAGAGACATCACTACCACTCATCACGCTTGCTGGCTCTCACACATCTCCGAAGTCCTCACCCACTCGCTGTCAGAGCCAGTCATTGACTCATGTTGGGTAGTCACTTACTCACTTTATGTTGGCCCCCCGCCCTCCGTCAGAGTCACATCTAGATTCCGCCTGTTGAGAGCCACGTGTCACTTTGGCAAGAATTGAGACAAAGGGAAATAAATAAAGTTATATTATATTACAATCTACAAAAGGCCAAATTGGCCTATGAGACCAAAATTTTAGACCTAAAAAGTTAAGGAATTTTCTTAAATCCCAAGATAGCTGTCATCTAATGCTATGACTAACGAGGTGAAAAATAGCAATAAACAATACATGGCCCATGTATAAGTATAAAATGATATCTAAGCTAGATACAACAATGTGGAACCACTTAGGAGGCACCCTCATCCCAAGATATCTCTAATGCATTTATCTAGCATAGAGAAACTAAAGTGGCGAGGTACGATCCCTTAATGTCAATGCAGTATCCTCTATATCTACAGCCTACAAGGGCTAGACTAGATGGATGTGGATGACAGGCTCTGTACCTTTCAGTGACTATGTCTAGGGTGGTTTCTCGTAGTGGAGCCACTAGGGGTCCAAGAAGGGCTCTATAGTGGGGGGGAGTAGTCGATGCTTGATAGAACTCTGTGAGTGTATGCTAGTGTGTAGTTCCCTGTCTCTACTCTTGGGTCCATAAGAGGTGCTCTCTATGATGGTGTAGCTCTAGTAAGAAGAGCGCAAGAGATCTGTGATATCTAGGAAATCCATCATCTTGGATGGTGGCCCAAATCCCTATCTAAACAGGCATTTGAAATGCCCTCTAATATCATAATACACTGGACATCTACACAAGTAGTTGTCCTCTGTCTTTGGCTTGAGTTAATAGAGCTAGCAAATCCTATCCTATAGGGGGAGGGAGTCTACACTGTATCTACATGTCTCAATCTATAAGATGTATGAAGCTATCCAATGGTGCATGGTACACCATGAGACACGCATGAGACCAATTTGCATCCATGTATCTCAGGTAGATAACAATGCCATCAAGGGATATATGCAAAAGATGCTTTTGGTGGAAAACCATCAATGCCATCAAGGGATATATGCAAAAGATGCTTTGGGTGGAAAGCCATCTTTGTCTCCAAATCCTTAGTAGGTGCCACCCATGTCCTGGCTATGTGTATTTGAACAATGTCCATCCTAACGATACAATTCAACTCCTCTGAGTTGAGCTCTAGGTGAGGGCAATCCAAGCTGTACTATAGTGGTGGAAGATGATCCATGTGGCCATAACCATACCTTTGTCCAAGCATATTAGCACTCACTATCCCCTTATAATGCTAGCTATTTAAACAACTATAGTGTGAGTATCTTTGTCTTGGCAAGTCCTAGAGATGATGCAAGAAGGTCACTATCTAGAAAAGAGCCTCTACCACTATGGGTTGTGCTCCCATCTCTGCTCTGATAATTCCATGTGGTATAGAGGGCTTATATATATATATATATATATAAAGTTATATTAACGTCTACAAAAGGCCAATGTGGCCTATGAGACAAAACCAAATTACATCTCTATCTCATTGCAAAAGTGAAAGGAAAATGCATCCTAGGAGAAGGCTAACATCTAAAGATCTCTATGTCTAAAAAACTAAATGTATAAAATGTCTAGCTATAGTAGCTCCTCTCTAAATGTCAAGATCAACACATGAGCCCAACCATGATGTGATCCAAGGCCGCCTTGTTGATGTATCAAGGGGTGAGTCTCCAGTGTCTCGTAATGATGGCTTTGATCTGGTATGGGCCCCTTAGTTGGCCGTATAGTCGAGGTCACTATGCTTGACAAAGTGCAATGGCGTTGTCTAGTGTGACTCTGCAACATGGAGTAGGGGTAGTTTGGCTAGATGATTCTGTGTTTTTTGAGCTAATAGTGCGTGTGGGGTCTAATCTATGAAAGAAATCTGTCATTGCTCTCTGTCTGGGTCACTCAGGGCGAGTTGGTCTCTTATCTTATAGTAGTGCTATGTGACACCTTTGGAGCTCCAAGACGAAAAGCCCTATACATCTCTGGTCCTCATACTCCATGACATGATGAAGAGGTCCAAAGCCCTCATGGAAAAGGCAATGATACCTTCCTTGTATCTCATAGTACACTATACATCTACATATGTAGTGCTCCTTAGTCTCAGGCTACCTATCACAAAGCTAGCATATCCTATCCTCAACTAGAATATTTGTCCATTTGCTTTTCTCTATCTTCAACTAGAGGGAGGAGGCATGCATCTATCCAATAATAGCTTGCATATTGTGGGAGAGGTGTGTGCCCATATATTGTGGTTGAATAATAAATCTATCCCCATAGAGGTGTAGAAAGTGGCTCCAGTAGAACTCTGTCTTTGGTCCAAGAGAAAGCGACAACTAGATCTAAGTCTTCCCTATCTCAACTCTTAGGACATTGGCCCTAATGATTGAATTTAGCTTAGATTGACTAAGAGGGATTGTAGGACAATCCAAGCTATTAGTCAAAGGGCAAGAGCTGGTTGATGTCTAGCCCATGTAAGCTCATCACACACACACACACACACACACACACACACACACACACACACACACACACACACACACACACACAGAACATATTCTTAAATCTTTCATCGCATATTTGTTTGCCTTTTCTTGTTTATTTAGTTCCCTCTCTTCCTCTTGCACCATGTAGGCTTGGAAGGAATATCCTTGGACTAGGATATCCAAATCTAACCTTTGGTTGATATATAGAAAGTATTTTGCATCCAAGGGTTGTTGGTTGGTTGAGCATGGGATGAAAGCTAAGGTTTTAACTAACTTTTCTATTTTGGATCTCTTCCAAATTTTTGTTAAATTTTCATGTCCATTTGGTTCATTAGGATTTTATCGTACTTATTCTTGCTGAAGTAGGACTTGATCATAGCTTTTGCAAGGTATTTGGTGCTCTATTTTCTAATGATTCTATATGTATTTGCATTAATGGGTGTAGTCATAAACTTTTTTCCCTTAAAATATTTAGGTAAGTAAGGGTTTCCATTGGTGCCTTAATTGTTTGTGCTTGTTTCAAATCCTCTTTTGAGGAATATTGATTTCTTGGTTTAGAAAAGTAAATTAAAAAGGGTTTCCCTTACTTAATGAATTTGTGTTTAGCTCATAGATGTTTATGGATGATAAAATGAATACCGTTAAGGAAATGATAGTATTATTCCTCTCTTTTAATTGTGTGATGAGTTTTGTGGTGTGTTGTGGTCAAATAATAGTTTGGGCATAGTAGAATCATGAAACTTTATTTTGATAATGATACTAATGTGCTTGATAAAGTATATTGGCCATGATCCTTAGATATTGGGTGCCTATTAGGGATTCATCTAACTTCAAAGCAAATGCTTATGTGATCAAAGGAGAACATTATGGTTGGACTCGCTTATTCAAAAGGTCTCCCCTCTCATTCTTAAGTAGGTAGACATTGCTAAAACATGTATTGCAATCCATGACAACTTTCCCTTTTGCAAGGCTTCTCGAGATGAGATTGAAAAGATTTATAGAGATTTAATGTGGCTCAGAGAAAATAAGAAATAATGACATCCATTGAATTGGAGTAGTAATAATTGGCAAGGCAAATTGTGGTTTAGCTCTCCCTCTCATCTCCCTCAACTTCATATGAGTTGACTTCAACTATAAATGACTAAGAATTTGGAGTCACAACAACCTTTTGTGCAAACCTTTTAAAATTAAGATCAAATAGGCTTCAACAACAAATAGTATTATGAATGCCTAGATTGTAAATTCATGGAGCGATTCAATTTTAAAAATGATTAGAAAGGTAATCTTGTCAAAAGTAATGCTAGTCTACAATTGTTGATTTGGCTCAATCATTCATCATTGATGGACCCTTCATTAGAAATGTTCTCTTGCAATCTGTAGAAAAAGGATTCTTGTTTTGAATGATCTATATGACTCTAAACATTCGAACTAGATTCCTATTGAGAAGATCACAATTCGATTTTTCCTTGGACAAAAAGAATCTCAATGGGTATGTCAAGCATTTGGAAGATCAAGGAGATTTGGCCCTCTTCTCTTAGGATGATGCACTATTCCTTTTTGTCAGGGTTAACTTCTTGTGGAGAGTTGATGCTAAGAAGCTCCCAATTTGAGATAGATTATGCAAATGGACTCTTGTTTTGCATGTATGCTCCGTTTATCATTTGATTGAAGAAAATATTTTCCATTTATTTAGGGAATGTAGAAGTTTGAGGGCAATCTAGAAGAAATTTCTATGTTGTTATATGTTTGTTGATTTTCATGATAAAATCGCTTGGAAATAAGCTCTATTAAGGGTCAGAGAGAGTTTACCTTTTTGCCATTTGGGAATATTGCTAGAGGATTCTTGTTGATAGCTCTTTAGGATGTAAGAAATCAAGTGGTATTTATAAATTTTTCTTAGGTTATGGTTACGCCCAATGATTGATTTTGAAAGGTTTCTACTTGGATTTTGAGGGTATTATCTATTGTTGGGTTTTGATGCTATTATCAATGATACCACCCATCTAAAGTTGAGTTGAAATCTTGCAACAATAATGGTAAGCTGGCTTGTTGCTGCTAATAATTTTTGGAAGAAAGATACTTGTTGGTCTTCCTTGGCCATGGAAAGAGTGCTACTCCTTTTTTCAAAGTTAACTTCCTTTTGTGGAGAGTTGTTGTTAAGAAGCTCCCAACCAAAGCTAGATTATGTAGATGGGTCCATGTTCCTCATGTTTGCTTCATTTTTCATACAATGGAAGAAAATATGTTTCTCATCTATTTTGGGAATGTAGAAATTCAAGGGCAATTGGGAAGAAAACTCAAGCTTGGTTATATGTGGTTAGTTTTCATGATAAAATCACTTGGAAGCAATCTTTACTAAGGGTCAATGGTAGAATGGATTGGACCTTTTTGCCATTTTGAAATATTTTTAGAAGATCGGTGTTGATGGTCTTTAGGATGTAAGCAATCAAGGGGTGTTTGAAGTTGTTCTTTGGGTTATGGTTTGCTAGTTCTATTTAAACTCTTTTGTGGCAAAGTCGCAAAGTGTTGTTACTTTTTAAACTCACATGTATAACCGCATTATAAACAAAGTACTGCTATTCACGAGCTAATTTGTGGCTATTTTCTTTACATCAAAGACTCACAAGATGCTTGATTTGGAAAAGAATGGATTAGGCAAAATTTTAAACAATATCATGAATAATCTAAAAAGTTTTATTTTTGTAAAGTTGAAAAAATTGAGAGGTATTTTGGGAATTTCTAGTTTTATAAATTCCCCTACACATCGGTTAGCACATTTGGCTTCGATGTAAAGGAGCTTTGAAAGTAGGGCGACGTATCCTTGACGAGGGGTTTGGGTTTAAGGATGCTTTCGGATTAAGGAGCCAACCAAGGCCCGAAGGTTCCGGAAAAGGCAAGCTGCTTATATCTGGTACGGGGGGGGAGGAGGAAGAAGAAGGAGACGGCAACAGCAGTCTCAAAGCATCATTTTGATGGCTCATTTCTGCTCCCTGCCGAGGCAACCTACCCTCTCCACCACCTGTCCATGCGCCTTTCAAGCTTGTCCCTTCTTTGTGCATGGCCAGCCACACTTGCCCTGCCCACATGCTTCGTCCAAGCTCCCTGTCCGTGTCCATATTCGTAGCGCGAGGAGAGGCTTCGCCCAGGCTTCTGCCACGAAAGCTCCTCAGGATACAGACAGCACCAGGAGACGCAGACCTACCAGGAAGAAAGAAGCTAAAATCAACCCGACTGGATTCTTTAATGATACGGACCTTTCCACCAAGGCATTTGCTCAGTTTCTGAGAGACAGGTAAATTTGAAAGCTCACTGGCAGCTTTATTTGAGCTCGTGGCCAAGAAATGCACATGCCGGGCTTGTCTAATC
This sequence comes from Lygodium microphyllum, assembly GCF_053477565.2. Classification (NCBI taxonomy): domain Eukaryota; kingdom Viridiplantae; phylum Streptophyta; class Polypodiopsida; order Schizaeales; family Lygodiaceae; genus Lygodium; species Lygodium microphyllum. The sequence continues at coordinate 8,092,981 of NC_141151.1, forward strand.
CTCTGGTGTCTACTTAATTAGAAGCTCCAACATTTGCACGATCCTTTGTCCTCACTTGTAAGGTGACTTGGCAGATTATACATAAACTAGATCGCGGATTCTTGACTTTAAATTTAGGCAGCAAATGCATATAGACAGGCTCTGGCTGCGAACAAATACAAATTCAGATACAATTGCAACTAACAGACTATTGCAAGGCTAGATAAACAAGAAAGCTCCCGTCAAAGAAAACAATTGCAATTTACAATAAACGAACGGCTGGCTTCGACTTAGTGAAAACCTCAAATTGTGATCTACCAAATTCACTTTTCAAACAATCATGCACGAAATTGTCAATGTCCAAAAATTCTATCAATAATCTGTAAGCCCTGGGGCCCTGTTTGTGTTCACTGGCCTAATCTTTCTTTCTTCCGCTGTTGGGGATCAAGAGGGAAGCTGATGTCTATGAGTGCAGCTCAATCCATACTCTTCCTTGAGGCAGCAAATCAGATTTCTCTTGCTACTGTTACCCAATGTTGTGAAGAATGTCTACGCGGTGGTTGGATTTGGTTCATGCTCGGACACATGGTGGTTCTAGGCTCAATGCAATACATTTATTTTGCTAAGGGTAATATTCTCAGTTCAAGGGTATCCAGTGTGACTGGGCCTTGAGTTCAGCCCCAAGGGTAGCTGGAAGAGCTCGTTCTTGCCAAGTCATAGGTGAGCATGGATGCTCTTGTGCGAGCAAGAGTGCTCTCCCACCCCTTCTCATGGTTCATTGTCTATTTTGTTAACCCAAAATCTTCCTTCCTTTCCTCCTTTGCTATGAGCATGCTTGGCTTCTGCGGGCAAGCTGGAATTACAGTGGGAACTTCCAAGGATAGAATTTCTAAGGCAGGTTTTAGGTGGCATCTCTAGAGTTATTGAGTATGCAAGAGTTTCGTTTCATAGTTCTGATGGCAGACGTGTGTATGTCCAAATGCGTGTTCAAAGGAAGTGATAGCCTTGGTGAATTGAGTGATTCACTTAGACCATGGTTGAGATCCCAGATGGGTCTAGTAATCACTCAAGCTAAGTACAAGCTAATGGCCTCTATCTGATGTCATAGTTTCTATCACATCGCATTGCTGAGGCTTCGAACTTCTATCAGATACGTGACTTAGCTACAGCTAAAGCACCAATTAATGATGAGAAACTTAGGCATTCGTTTATATGCATATACACAAACACACTAGAGGAGAAGAGGAAAGCTCCTGCCTCGATTGAAGCTTCATATAATTTCGGGCTGTTTCTCTGAAGGTAGTACTTGTTGTTTGTTTGATCCTTGGGTTAACAAGATCTTGTCTAGGAGGGATATTGTATTTGATGAGAGGGACATATTGCATACTCATGAGCCTATATTTGACAATTCTCCCTCTCTTGTGCCTAGTGAATCAAATTTACTTCTTGCTGTTTACTCACCTATAGAGTCTTCTATTCATAGACTACCTTCATGAGACGCATGACCTTGTTGGACTAGCAAACTATGTGGGATTCGAGGTTCCTTCCTTTTGGACTCTATCCAAGATGGTCATACATGCTTTGCTAGGCTCATAGTTACTGCATCATTTGCATTTGTCTTTATGCAAATTATGTAGTGCACTCTAAGACGAACATTTGGTTATTGGTAGGAAGCCCTCAAGTATCCCGCATATTGCCATGAAGAAAGAGCTTCAAAGGATTGATTGTATTGGGACTTTGACATGGTGGATTGTCCTAGTCACAAGAAAGTCATTTGCATGAAGTGTGTTTTGTGCACAAAGTTCAAAGTAGATGGGACGTTGGTTAAGTATAAGGCTCTCTTAGTGGTTCAATGGCTTTGACAAACGCATTGATATTGACAATACCTTAGCTCCTATTATACGTTTGACGTCATTTGGACTTTTACTTGCTTTGGCTGCTTGTCGTGGTTGGCCAATATATTAGATGATGTCAAGAGTGCCTCGAAGGGTTACTTGGATGAGGTGGTTTGTGTGGGCCATGAGGACAAGATCCTTTGCTTGGATAAAGCTTTTTATGGTTTGAAGCAAGCTCCTTGTTCTTGGTTTTTAAAGAATGGACAACTTCCTTAAGGAGCATGATTTGCATTCTTTCCCTTGTAACCTTTACATATGATCTACTTTAGAGGTGGTTTGTTAAAGTGCCTTTGTACGATGTTAAAGTCCTAGGCTAGCTCCACCTTTGAAACAATTGATTTTGGTCTTTCTCACATTTTCTGGGCATGGCGATTGTGCAGCATACTGAGGATATTTTTGTAAAATGAGTTGCTTTGTGTAAGCATACATTGCTTTTACCTTGTCAAAGAGTGGTTGATTGGGATTCCCATTCGCAGCAGTGACCATTGATTAGGCCCATGACAGTTTTACCTCATCATTACCTCATGTCTCACCCAGCCCTCTTAGAATTAACACTAAATTATCGTGCATTAAATTTTAACTTTACTTGTGATTGACAGCCCTAGAAAGGTTTGTTTATGATAAAAGGCTTTTATTTTGGATAGTAGGACAAATATGCAAAAATCCTCTACAAGAGGGTATGTTGTGGGCATTGGGCATCTAGTTACATCCTTGATTCTTCCTCTTTCAGCCATAAATACTCTTCGGTTCCCTGCTTGCCCATACCTTGGGGTGCTGCCCTGCTCTTCTAGAGTGCCACCCTCCTGTCCAGCCCTTTGCTGCCATTTCCTGCCTTTGGAGGTCATTGCTAGCCCTAGTGGAGGTCCCACCCAGCTGTTCTAGCTGCTTCCCATCTTGCTGCCATTGTTGCCAGCCCTGTTGGAGCGTTGCCAGCTGCTGCCCCTGCTCTTGTGATTATTGCTGCCTAGGTTCTCTTGGGCAGCCTGCGTTTTCACCTTCCAGAGAGGACAGCCAGCTGATGTCATTGTTGTCATCACTTTTTGCTGCTAGTGGATCTATGCTTTCAGTCAGCCAATCAGCCTTGCACTTGCTGCCAGGAGTCCTCAATGACATCTTGTTGCTCAGAGGATTGCATTTCACTCCCTCCTTTGCTGTCTACCTATCATCAGCCCCGATGGATTTTTGCTGTTGCATTTTGAGTTTTGTCTCAAGTATAACTCACGCTTGGAGCCACTCATGGCGTCTTGGACACCCCTCTCAACTCACCTCTGTTAAGCTAGAAAAGGTGCATTCCACATTAAACCTTCATTAGCTCATTAGATAGTCCCAAAACTCAAATGTACTCCTTGTATTTTAGTGTCCCATAACAAACTCCTCTTTTTTGGTTGGTTTCTCACATAGCAACATGGAATGGATGGAATGGGGCCTTGGAACGTCGGAACGTGGTTCCCTAATGGGCAAGGATGAGAAACACATTTAATCGGAAAGGAATGTTCCTTGCCTCCCGTTTCACAATATTCCAAGCTTGGAATGTTCCAAGCTGGCTGTTCTATGTTGGGAATGGCCGTTCCAGTGTTCCCTGCCCCCCATTCCACAACGTTCCAAGCTGGCGGTTTCATGTGGGGAATGGCTGTCCGAGCAGTTCTTTTTTTGTTGGGTGGGATGGGTGATTTTTTCGATCCCTTTCCTTTGGTGTTGGTGCGAGTATGATATATGATATATCTTTTTGATGTACTAGAGTCTAGCATAATGTATCTTTTTGATAGTTTATTGAATACTCACTCCTTAGTACATCAGTTTGTTTTCATTTTGAGTTCTCAGTTATGATTCATGAGTCTCAAATCTTGACTCTCAACTTTTTTGTATGTACTATTGTCCTTGCCACTTGGGCCTTGGCTCTTTCATGATGCTATGATATGTCACTCATTGTTCAAAAATTTATAAAATAGAGCTCTTCTGTCTTTAAAGTTTAATAATTAGAGTTTCAACTTTTTTGGTTGTGTGTACTGTGTACTCAAGTCTTTTTTGCAACATTGATTGGTCTTAATATAACTTGCTCCATTCATGCAATATGATGTTTAAAGTGTGCTTTTAGAGTGTCTTTGAATACTTGTGAAGTTGTTTAATTTAGAATTGTTTAAAAAATTCTAAATATGATCTATTTGTCAATTTCCCGTTCCCCTCGTTCCCCAAATGGGGCCTTCCCATTCCAATCGTGTTCCCCTTTTCCATTATCGTTTTCCATTAGCCGTTCCATGTGGCTATGGTTCCTCATCTATAAATAGAGAGTGTACTAGTTCACTTGTATCCCATGTTTAGTAGGTTAACCTAGTTTATCCCTGTGCCATCCTCGTCAATCCCTTCAGTTTATCTCTGTGCCACTTTTTGTCAATCCCACTCTACCATTAGTTGGCGCCCCCCATCCATCAGGTGCCCCCTTGTCTACATCAGCTCCACTCTAGTTGTTGCCATGGTGATCCTTAGTCGGCGCTCGTTGGTCAATCAGCTCCTTAAGTCTGAGTTTCACTTTAGTTTGCTACCATTGTCATCTCTAGCTTTTGGAATGGCCATCCTCAGTTGTCACTACATCCTAGAGGTTCACATAGTTTGTGTTTTGCCTTAGTTGCTGATCATCTTCATCCAGCTTGTTGCTGAGGTCATCTACTAGTTGTCGCCTGCTTCTTGGTGTAAAGAAATACTCTGACATAGAAACACAAATAACAATCGTACGACAAAGCATAGATTGATAAAAGAACTCAGTTAGGGTTAGGGTAACTCAAAGACAATGAACATAGAAAATAATTGAAGTGATATAATTGCCGAATATGCAATGCTCATGCAACAAACACACTATGCAGTGAATGAATACTGAACCTCGAACTCCTGTATCTCAAGGATTAGGGCAGGGGTAACGAGCTAGAGAGTGTGTCGTACTCTGAACGGATCCTGAATCGCAACAAGGCAGCCTCCGGATGTTGAACACCAGCAAATGTAGCAGTGAGAAGCTAGATCTGATGTAGACAGTAGTGAGGAGAGAGAAATACTAAAAACGCAGACTGCAGGAGAGAGAAAGACGAAAAATGCAGGCAAGACAGCCTGCAGGAGAGAGAAAGACTAACAACGCAGGCAGGACAGCTTGCAGGAGAGAGAAAATTGCCAAACACAGGCTGGACAGCCTGGCGACAGCCTGCAGAAGTTGTGTGACAGGTGGAGGCGAGAGAAAACTGCCAAATGCAGGTTGCAGATGACGTGGCAGGTAGTACTGCGGTAGGTCTGTGCAGGAACAGCAATTGCCTAGCTGGGATGATGGGATTAGCTCCAAACTGCAAGAAGAGGGCTGAAAATGAGGCGCCAACTGATGTAGACAGCAATGGACAGCTTCGGTTGAGATATCCTCTGTGAATGGGGTGTGGGCAGCAAGCTGAAACAACACAGGCTGGACAGCCTGGCGATAGCCTGCAGAAGCTGTGCGGCAGGTGGAGGAGAGAGAAAGTTGCCAAATGCAGGTTGCAGATGATGTGGCAGGTAGTACTGCAGTAGGTTTGTGCAGGAACAACAATTGCTTGGCTGGGATGATGGGATCAGCTCCAAACTGCAAGAAGAGGGCTGAAATTTAGGCGCCAACTGGTGTAGACAGCAATGGACAGCTTCGGTTGAGATGTCCTCTGTGAATGGGGTGTGGGTAGCAAGCTGAAACACTTGAAATCTACAAAAACGAGATTGTTTCTTGAATGGAGGGCATCCTCTCAAATTGGAAGGGAAAGCAAGAGGGAAGCACCCTCTCCTCGTCAAGGTGAAGAAGTAGGGGAGAGTGTACCCAAACCGATCTTGGGTAACAAGTACTGAAGAACCAGCCGGTTGACCGCTTTGGTCAAAATATTTGCAAAATTGTCGGATGTAGGCACAAACTCTAGGCGGATAGTGCTAGCTCAACATGCTCTTTGGAAAAATGGAAGTGGACTCCCACATGCCGTGTCCATGGTGTAATGATCGGATTGCCTGTAAGGGCAATGACACTTTGGTTGTCGCAGTAGACAACAGTGGAAGAGTCGCATGGGAAATGAAGTGCTGCCAGTAAACTCCTCAGGTAGATGGCCTCGGTGGTGCCATTGAAGAGAGCTCGGTACTTAGCCTTGGCTCTTGGAAGCTGCCACCGTCTCCTGCTACGACTTGACCAAGAAATGGGAGTTGTGCCCAAGGTAAAGAGGTAGCTGCCATGAGAACGCCGAGTGTCGGGATCTCCTACCCAATCAGAATCAGTGTACCCCCGCAAACATAAACCAAAACCATATGTCAGGCCATAAGAAAAGTACACTGTAAACAACACAACACACGAAGACATGCAATCCAATGTGATATCCTAGGTGCTATGAAATGCTGATTGAGTATGCTAACTGAGTAAGCTAAATCTCGCTTAGTGTGAATTAACCAAAGAAGTTTTCCTACAATAGAGTGATAGATATATACATCGAAGGGCTGTCCTAGGATATCCTTCAACAAGTGGACAATAGGATCAAGAGGCATGGCCACTGGCCGTGGCTGATCCCAAGTGTGTTGTTTCACTAGCTGAAGTGTATACTTCTGCTGTGACACAAAAATACATCCCCCAAAAGAAACTATGTCCATCCCCAAAAAACAAGACAACAAACCAAGGTCTGCCATCTCAAAAGTAGCACTAAGCTTTGCCCCTGTGATGAGTAAGTCGTCAACGTATATTAGGAAATAACTGATCCCCTATGCAGTAGATGGAACATATAAGTTCGGGTCATAAAGGGTAGAATGGTATCCATGAGTCCATAAGAACTCATCCATCCTATGGAACCAAGATTGCAGTGCTTGCTTCAACCCATAAAGAGCTTTCTACAAGTTATTCCTCGGGTTCCCTAAAGGAAAGCCCAGTGGCTGCTCCACATAGACTTCCTCCTCTAAATAACCATTTAGGAAGGTACTCTTGACATCCATCTGATATATCAGCCAACCGTGATAAGTGGCTAGTGCGAGAAGCAATCGGAAAGATGCCAACCGTGTAGTAGGAGCAAAGGTCTCTTCATAATCAATGCTATGCGTTTGTTGAAACCCTTACACAACAAGTCGAGCCTTGTACTTATCTAAAGTCCCATAAGCTTTTAGCTTGGTCCTGAAAATCCACTTTGTCCCGATGACTTTCTTGTGGCTTGGATAATCCACTAATTTTCAAGTCTCATTTTGGTTAATACTCTCTAGCTCCTTCTCCATGGCCTCTCGCCATTGAGGGTGCTGAAGAGCCTCTTGCCATGTATCCGGCTCAGAATGCGCTATATAATCGGCTGTAAACGGCAACGCAAATGAAGCTTGAGGAGCAAACTGGGTAGATCTTCTAGAGCCCTCCGGAGTGGAATTGGGTGGTAGGATCCCTGAATTCCACATGGTTTGTTGGTACTAGTGAGGTAACGGGTCTTGCGGAGGGGGACCTGGGAGATGAAGAATTTGTAGTAATGTCAGGAGTAGGAAGTAGACCAAGCGCAGTAGGCACGATCTCCAATGATGTGGAAGGAGGAATAGGAGCGGAATTTGGTATAGAGGATTGCACGATGTGCCTCTTGTAAAAAACGACGTCCCTCTTAACGATTACCTTGTTTGTCCGAGGGTCAAACAAATGATAGGTTTTCACTTTAGAGGAATATCTAACTAAAATAAGGAGATTAGCTCGAGGAGTGAGCTTTCCTATCTTATCATTTGGCGTGTGTGTGTCGGCATGACACTCGAAGACACTGAAGTGGGAAATGACACATTGAGAGCCAAAAAATGCCCCATACGGGGTCTTCTGAAGAAGAGCCACAGTTGGGCATCGGTTGAGGATGTACACTGAAGTGTTAACAGCCTCGGCTCAAAGGCGCTCACGAAGCTCTGCTACGAATAGAATAGAGCGTGCCATTTCCATGATTGTGTGGTTCCTACGCTCTCTGACTCCATTTTGAGAGGGGGAGTTAGTAGAGGTGAGTTGGTGAGAGATGCCATGCGTCAGTAGAAACTCGAAAAACTTGTGGGGGATAAACTCACCACTGTTATCACTCCTCATGCAACCAACACGACGTTTGGTCTGGTTATGAACCGGCAAGACCCAATCGGAAAATTATGTGAAAGCATCCATCCTATGAGTGAGGAAGTACACCCATATGTATCTAGAACATAGAAACATGAAACGGGGAATGGGAACGGGGAACGGGGGCGAGGACGGTGATGGGAATGCCAAACCTAGGAAACAGGGACGTGGGAACGGGAATGACATTTGAAAAATTAAAATTCATGAAAAAAATTTAATATTTCACTCATAATCCATGTGGACTATGGAGTGTTAAAACCAAGGTATATAATCCACAAGGACAAGTCATTTTAAGTTTTAACTTTAAGATATCATGCATCATTCTAAAACTACTCATTAGAAATTGAATTACAACTTACAAGGCTCAAGAGGTAAGCTATTCAATTATAAAATGCATAATACATATGCCATAAATGATAAAACGATGAATAATGAACTAAACTTTAAAGTCTAAGCTGAAAGAACATGCCCATGGTCCCATTGCCAAAAAACTTAAAAGATTACAAATATGAAGTCTAATCTTGGAAAGAACATGCTCATTGCCCCAAAAAAGACTATAAATATAAAGTCTAATCTTTAGACTAAAGCAAAATGCGGCATGTCAAAATAGCCCAAAGGGCAACTACAAGACTGCAAGTACAAATATAATGTCGGCTTGGCACAATAGCCCAAGTGTCACATTGTCATCAATGATCATAATATCATATACAATGTACATGTGTCATGTATCATGAGACTCATGATAGTAAACTAAATCAAAGATCATCATCATGATTTGAGGCTACTCTAGCTACTCCTGAAGTGCCGGCTTCATCATGTGTACCATGAATTGCTGCATCTCCCTCAACATCAGCATGTGTCTCCTCTTCTTGTTGCATCTTCCACTCTGTGAATGGATGGGGCTTTGTTGTCATACTGTTACATAACATCCTCAAATTAGCACTAACGAATACTAGATCGTTTGCCCTCTCCACACCAAGGCGATTCCTTTTCTTTGAAGCAATGTGAGCATATGTACTCCACAATTGCTCCAAATAAGAGGAGCTAGCTGACTGACTCAAAATATAGATGGCTAGTTGCTGCAACTTAGGACCATCCGAACCATAGTCCTTCCACCACAAAGCTGCCCCAATCTTACTATGATCCTCCTATGTATCCCCACAACCAAAAGAACCCCGAAAGGTCCTATAACATGAAAGCTGGTCTTTGATTTTTCTCTAGTGCCATGATCAGGAACTAGACGAGACGATATAAGTCTCTATGCATCCATAACCTTAGTGTCATTCTCCTCACCCTTGCCTTGAAACTCAAGATCTACAACAAATGTACCTGCATGCATGGGTGAGCTATAGGAGTTCCACCTCGTCACAACTAAATGGCGTATCTTCTCATATGCCTCATCATTTGGTGCCAACTCTTGCAGCTTTTCATTCAGCCTATCCATAGCCTCATATACCTTGCCAATGCAAGGTTGCATAGTATCCATAACTCTCAATAAATGCTTAATAAGTGATATCATAGCATCTATCCGCTTTAGATCATCCCAAAAAGTGGAGTTATTTGCTTTCTCCAAGCATAAGATACCTGTAGGAGTATCTGCCAATGTTGATGAGGTGAACTCATCACTAAGAAATAACTGCCTCAAGGCACCACTGCATTCTCTTTATCTGCCTAGCATCAAGAAGTTAAAGGCAAATCTGGTATTAGAGTATTTTAAAAGTGTCTTCTTCGACCGCAAAGAGAACTGATGGCAAAGAAATTGGTGATTCAAAACAAAGCTAACCATTTGAGCTCCTTGCTCTTTGACAGGTGCAATCCATGACAGGTTACCAATATCCTTTGGTAGGTTGTTCAAGCAATGAGCCATATAATATGAAGCTGTGATATGCGGATAATATCCTTGGATAATAGCACATGTTGGCCTATTTGCAGGCTCTCCATCTGCAACAAATCCCACAACATGCTTTGGGCCAATAAGCTCAACACTTGTAACCCACTTTGCTGCAAGTACATTTGTTGGCTTTCCTGTCCCCGATGCATCATGTGAAGATATGAAATACATTTCCCCACGAGAATAAGCAACCATACCATGAATGGATCGCTTGTGTGTATCACTCCAGCCATCAACAATCAAGGAAACTCCCATTTTAGCCCATAGACTCTTTCTAGTCATTGCTGCTTGCTCAACAAGGCGCTTTTCCTTGTCAAGCAAAGTGGTGTGTAAGGTCTCTAATGATGGAGGTACATATGAAGGGCCATACTCACCAATCTTCTTGCACATCGATTTAAAATACTTCAACTTGGCTACACGAAATTGAATGTGGTCATGATAAAAAAAACGTGCCATTGATGTATCCACCTTTTTCTTCTTCTTGGGATCCCAACTAGCATCAAGTGTGCTCTGTCTGCATGCAACATGTGGCGTTGTTAATGCCATAGCCGATGCAATGCCTGTAGTAGGTGCGGAGGTAGCACTTCCTAATATTGATCTTGCTCTAGACATAGCTTGCAAGCCCATGGTCGAGATCTTCCACCACTCAATGGGCGGTTAGCATTTACTTCTTCCCACCATGACCAATCATCAGACCTTCTTCCTCGACCACTAGCCCGACGAGCGAGGCGGGAAGATGAAGCCATTTTAGACTGAAAATTGAAATAAAAATGGCTTGAGAGAAGTGAGAACTCGAGTCTCGAGAGAAGGGAGAAGACTCAAGAGTCAAGAGTTAAGAGAGAAGGAAAAAGGAGAGAAGGGAGAAGGAAAAAGAGAAGAGGAGAAGAATGGAGAACTTGGAACTTGGAGAAGAAGGAAGACTCAAGAGAAGAGGAGAAGAAGGAAGAGAAGGGAGAAGTAGGAGGAGATGGGGGGACTTGCGGCTGGCCCCACGGATGGGAGCACTAGCCGTTGACGGAATGGACAAATGGAACAAGAGGCGGAGGGGAGGGGGGCGTGCATCGTGCAGACAGGAGAGAGGCGGGCGGGAATGTGCAGGTCAAGAGCAGCATGTGGGCTGAATGTAAGTGGGATGCCACGTGGCATTCCCTGTTCCGTTTCAGACAGGGAACGTACTCCTTGTTCGAAACAGAACAGGGAATGCTCCATAGATTTGGAATGCGTCCCATGACGGCTTCATGTCGAGGATGGCGATTTAGTGTGCCAGGGGGCTCTTCCTACCATTTCCTGTTTCTATGATCTAGAATGATCATCCACAATAAAAAAGAAGTACAGCGCGCCATTCGAAGTGGTAGTGGATGTCGGCCCACAAAGATCAACATGAATCAATCTAAGAGGCTCCTCAACACGATGTGTGGATTGCTGAGGGAATGGGGTACGGTGCTACTTTGCGAGCTAACAAGCTTTACAGACATCGTGAGCTAGTTTTAGATGGGGATGTTAGAGAGATCACAGCCAGGCAGGTTTCAGCCTGGTGCAGTCCAGTCGGACTGCTGCAGTCGGACCAGCAGCAGTCGGACTGCCACGTGGCAGTCCGACTGCCTGCTGCAGATTTATTCCAGGCTGCGCCCTATTTTGGCGCCCCGTTCTAGGTGGTTTTTCGCCTATTTATTGCTGACGTTTTCAGCAGTCTGGCCACTATTCTCTGTCGCAGATTACAGACCGTTGCCGTGCAGATTTCTGTCTCTGTTCACAGATTTCAGACAGCAGACAGTGCAGACTGCAGCAGACTTCGAGGTGGACAGCAGGTCGCATCGTCGAGGTGGAGACACGCAGTCCAGCGCACTGCGCCCGTGTATATCTTTGTATTCAGCATTCTTTATACAGCAGATCTTCATTGTACACTGTCTCTTTCTCTCTCTTTTCTCTCTGCGTTCTCTCTCTCTCAGTCCTACGCTTCCGCACCGCTGCACTCTGACATGGTATCAGAGCAGTGTTTGAGGGCTGACTGAGCGCAGAATCAACCTAAAGTCGAGTTTCCATCGCGACACAAATTTGCGTTTTTTTGCGTTTAAGGGCAGACAGGAGGGCTGCGCCTTGAAACAAGGCTAAAACGAGTGTGGGCGCACAGGAAAGGAGTACAGGTGGTGGATTTGCTGCTGTTTACTGCTGTTTTACGCGGAGAAAGTTTGAGTTTTCAACCTAAAAGTGCAGGTTTTGCTTTTTCATCGCCTCCGGCGGGTGAAGAAGCTTTGGGACGCGGAAGAGCCTTAGCAGGCTGAGTTTATCCAGTCAGAGGGGGCTGCTTTTGCGTTTGAGAAGGCATTGCAGGTGAAGATGTCTACAGAGATGGACTTGGAGTTCCAGGCGATTATGGACCGGAAGGTGCCTGTCCTACCGGCTCTTCCTACAGATCAGAAGCTCGACGGCGACAACTACCGCATTTGACGCGTTATGATGTTGGCCATTCTGGAGTCCTATGACTTGGCGGAGTTGGTACAGGAAGATATTGACCGGCCTTCGGTAAGAGATGAGTCCAAACTCTCTTCCGATGCTTGTGCGGAGTTGGCCAGGGCCCAGTCTCATTGGGACAAACTGAATGCCAGGATTCGATCCTTTCTCTTTCTATCATGCACTACAGCCGTGATCGCTCACATCGAGCACTTGACGGTGGCTCGTGAGATATGGCTGGAGCTTGATCAAATGTACAATCGGATGACCTTGATGAAGAGGGTTTCTTTGGAGGTACAGATGCGGACCTTGTCCGTCAATAAGTCTTCTTCGCTAAGGGAACACATTAACAAGCTAAGGCAGCTACAGATGCAGATTCAGAATGCGGGGAAGCCAATTTCCTCCGAAGACATGGCGATTACACTCTTGTCCCAGTTGCCGCCACGATTCGGTACATTCTACTCTGCCCTTATTGCTTCGGGGCGAGAGTCTACTCTTTCGGTGGGAAGAGTTGGTTCCTATGGTCTTGGACCAAGAGGAACAGTTAAAGGGACATAATGCTTCCAAGACGGAGGCGTTGACAGGTCAAGCCTCTCAGAAGAAGGGGAAGGACCAAAAGAAGAAGAAGGGGGATAACAAGTCCAAGAAGGACAAGGAGAAGGACAAGGACAAAGACTCCACATGCCATATTTGTGGAAAGACTGGCCATTGGAAGAAGGATTGCCATGACAAAGACTCGAAGGACACCAAGAAGAAGGAAACCAAGGATTCTGGAGCGGTGGCTGCACCCTCATCAGCTGCATTTCTACATTTAGTTGTCATTGAGGACGCTTCACCGAATGCTTCTGATGCTACGATGGCGGCTCCCCAATCTCGAGAGTGGATTATTGATAGTGGTGCCTCACGGCACATGACTCCTTCATCAGATGGTGTTGCCCAGCTGCGACCTTCGCGTGGGCAGGTTCTCATTGGAGACAGCTCTTCAGTTTCTATTGCAGGTCGGGGTAAGATGCAGCTTATTCCGGATGGACGAGGTGGCACCCATACCTCAGAGGTTTTGCATGTACCAGGATTGGGGTACCATCTCCTTTCAGTTCATAAGATTTGCTCCCTTGGTCTTTTGGTGGAATTTGACAGTTCTACTGTGCGAGTCCTTGATCCTGAATCGAGGAAGGTTCTATCATTTGGATATGAGGAGAACGGCATTTACAAACTGAAGTCTTCCACTGCCCTCTCTTCTCTTCTTCTTACCTCACAGTCACAGTTTGAATTATGGCATGCTCGGTTTGGTCACCTGAACTATGACTATCTTCGGAAGGCGTCACGTGGACAGCTTGTTCGAGGGTTGCCGGATATAGTGGTGAGCCAGCAGCCATGTGTCTCCTGCATACGGGGGAAGCAGCATCGGGATGCCATTCCCCACACAGCTTCGCGGCGGTCTACTTCACCGATGGAGCTAGTATCTACGGATCTATGTGGCCCTATGAGGAATGAGTCCCTGCGTGGGAGCTCGTACTTCATGCTGATCGTGGATGACTACAGCAGGATGACATGGGCCTATTTTTTGGCACTAAAGTCAGAAGCTTTCTCGCACTTCAAGGATTGGCTTCTCTTTGAGGAGAACCGATCAGGCCGGAAGTTGAAGACCTTGCGATCCGACAAGGGAGGTGAATTTGTGTCTAATGAATTTGCTCGGTTTTGTGCAGATAGAGGAATTCACCAGGAGTTTGCCAATACCAATACTCCTCAAGAAAATGGTATTCTAGAACGGAAGAACCGCAGTGTGATCGAGATGGCGCGCACCATGATGGAGCACCGACAGACCCCTCCAGTTCTGTGGGCCGAGGTTGTGGCTACTGCAGTCCACATCCTTAATCGATCCCCTACTTCGGCCGTGGAAGGGATGACTCCATTTGAGGCTTATTTTGGGACGAAGCCAGATGTTTCTTACTTTCGGGTCTTTGGGTGTGATGCCTATGTTCACATTCCCAAGGCTCACCGTGACAAATTTGAAGCGGCTTCCCGAAAACAGGTATTTGTTGGCTACAGCTCCCAGTCCCAAGGCTACCGACTGTATGATCCCGTCAAGCGGGATGTATATACTAGCCGTGATGTGCGGTTTGTGGAGGTTCCGGCTTCTTCAACGGGTGAGGAGCATCCCGTTCTTGGAGATCTAGGGGAGAGTTTGGCTCCTTCTACAGTTCCACTGGAGCCTGTGCCGTTTGATTATGATTCTGTTTCTGACACAGAGTCTACTATTCCACCGGATCCTTCTGAGGAGTTACCACCGGTGGACATTCCAGAGTCTTCTACTGATGGAGAACGACGAGGGGAGGTTCGGCCTCCTCCTCGCTGGGCCCGTGACACACTCCGTGATTCAGGGATCGAGGGGGTTCCTGAGGAGTGGGGACCGCAGGATGGTCCACGGCGGTCACGGAGGCACCAGGCGCATTCTTCGGAGCTTGTTTGCTCCAATTATTGTTTGATGTCCCGAGTTATGCAGGATCGAGAGCCCACCTCCGTGAAGGAGGCTTTACAGTCCGCCCCATGGAAGAAAGCTATGGAAGCTGAGTTGGAGGCTATTGAGAGGAATGACACTTGGTCACTTGTGCCACGCCCCCCGAAGAAGAAGGTGATTGGAGTCAAGTGGGTCTTCAAGACCAAATATCTCAGTGATGGTACTTTGGATAAGCACAAGGCTCGCCTTGTTGCTAAGGGTTTTGCCCAGCGCCCAGGGATTGACTGTCATGACACCTTTGCCCCTACAGCTCGTATGGCAACCATTAGAGCTGTTCTTGCTTTGGCTGGCCATAGGAGATGGCCTGTTTATCAGCTGGATGTGAAGTCGGCCTTCCTGAATGGTGATTTGAAGGAGGAGATCTACGTTGAGCAGCCTCCTGGCTTTGGTTCTTCAGATGGGAAAGTCTACAGGTTGAAGAAGGCCCTGTATGGTCTCAAGCAGGCCCCGCGAGCTTGGAACGAGAAGATTGATTCGTTCCTCCAGACTCAGTTGGGATATCGGCGGTCCAAGGCCGATCCGCAGCTATATGTTCACACTTCCGAGGATGGTTGTGTGCTGTTTGTATTATATGTTGATGATTTGATTGTCACAGGTGATGATGCACAGCAGGTCCAGGAGACAAAGTCAGCTTTACATCGGACGTTCGAGATGACGGATTTGGGGCTACTCCATTTCTTTTTAGGCCATGAGATTTATCAGTCTCAGAGGGGGATCTTTCTCTCCCAACAGAGATATGTACAGGAGCTCTTGGTGACTTTTGAGATGGAAGATTCTCGGGCCCTCTCTACTCCTATGGATCCGAACTGGAAGGCCACTTCCCACTCAGCTTCTCCTTTGGTGGATGCTTCCCGCTATCGACAGTTGATAGGGTCCTTGATTTGGCTTCTCAACACGAGGGTTGATCTATGTTTTGCTGTTGGGCTCTTGGCAGGGTTCATGAGTGAACCTAAGACGGTGCATTGGCAGGTTGCTCAGAGGATACTTCGGTATCTAAGGGGGACGTCTGATTTGGGGATTCATTACCCCGCAGGGACAGATGGGTCAGATCTTGTACTTGCAGGTTGGAGCGACTCGGATTGGGCCGGTGACGTGGACCACAGGCGGTCTACAACAGGTTACTGCTTTACTTTGGGTGCAGGTGTTATTTCATGGAGTAGCAAGAAGCAGCCCACGGTAGCCCTTTCGTCTACTGAGGCGGAGTATCGGGCCGCATCTTCCACCACATGCGAGGTTGTGTGGCTTCGGAGATTGTTGGAGGAGCTTGGGTGCCCCCAGACTCGTCCTACATTGCTGCGATGTGACAATGAGAGTTGCATTGCCTTGGCAAGGAACCCTGTTTTTCATGCCCGGACGAAGCACATTGAGATTCAGTACCACTTCATTCGAGAAAAGCTTCTGGATGAGACCATCACTGTGGAGTATTGCAAGACGGAGGACAATCTTGCGGATTTGTTTACGAAGGCGCTTCCTCAGGCTCTACTTCGGCAACATTCCAGATCCCTCAGGCTTCTGCCCTGCCCAGGCTCTGAGAGGGGGTGTTAGAGAGATCACAGCCAGGCAGGTTTCAGCCTGGTGCAGTCCAGTCGGACTGCTGCAGTCGGACCAGCAGCAATCGGACTGCCACGTGGCAGTCCGACTGCCTGCTGCAGATTTATTCCAGGCTGCGCCCTATTTTGGCGCCCCGTTCTAGGTGGTTTTTCGCCTATTTATTGCTGACGTTTTCAGCAGTCTGGCCACTATTCTCTGTCGCAGATTACAGACCGTTGCCGTGCAGATTTCTGTCTCTGTTCACAGATTTCAGACAGCAGACAGTGCAGACTTCGAGGTGGACAGCAGGTCACATCGTCGAGGTGGAGACACGCAGTCCAGCGCACTGTGCCCGTGTATATCTTTGTATTCAGCATTCTTTATACAGCAGATCTTCATTGTACACTGTCTCTTTCTCTCCCTTTTCTCTCTGCGTTCTCTCTCTCTCAGTCCTACGCTTCCGCACCGCTGCACTCTGACAGGGGAATGCCCTCAAACAGTTGTTGACGGCGGGATAACTCATTAAGAGAGTCATAACCAATATGCCCTAAGCGAAAGTGCCAAAGACGCTCATTGTTCGTAGGCTCTCGAGATGTGGCTAATGCCTGGAAGCTGTGGAATATGGAGCCCTCGATTGTCGGCTTGGTCAGAAAGTGAGTCATGTGGTAAAGGCCATTAGGCTGTGCCTCACCGTGAGCAATAACTAAACCAGTCTAAGAGTCAAGGATCTAGATTGTGGTCACTGTAAAGAAAATTGCTCGCCCCAACTGGCAAAGCTGCTGAACAGATAACAAGTTCACCCCAAGATGAGGGACATGGTATACATTGTCTAGTGAAACCAGATCCGCACCCTTGTCAATGGGCAAAACTGACGCTACCTTGAGCCTGAATCTTGATTGAGGAGTTGTTTCCTATGTGGACCCGCCCAGCTGCAGGGGATTCGGTACAAAAAATGTCCTCTATAGGAGTCATATGATGTGTAGCTCCATTGTCCACAATCCAAATAGGAGTTGAAGTGCTCGGCTATGACGAGAGCGCCTCTGTGGTAACCTTGTCAGGAGGCAACTCATAGATGTGGACGAGACCCGCATCTTTTGTCTCTATGGAGACAATGTGGGCCTCTGCAGACCAGTCAGACAAGCCCTCTGGAGTTGAGAACGTTGTCGACTGAGATGGCTGAGCGGTAGCAGTATGGGTCTAACCCAAACTCCACGCTGCAATAATCTAGAAAGTGTGTGAGAAGTAGGTGGAACACCACCCGATGGAGGAAAGGATAAGGGAATGTAAATGGTGTGAAGGGAAGTGGAGAAGCAATGGAAGAATGTGGTGGGATGGGTGGGTTTTGAATTTGTGGTGTGAAAGGTGTAGATGTATTTTGTTCATTTTACCATTTAATGATTGAAAATGAAATGATGATGATGATGATGCACCGTGCAATGTAGAAATAGGAACACCAAATTCATTTTGATTTTGAGAAATAAACTAAAAGGAAGGAAGGTTAAAAGAAGAGATACTTGCTTTCTTATAATCCCCACGACATGTGTTAACATACAAGAATTGGTCCTCGAGAACCTTTTCTGTAGTCAATTGATTGTACTCTATCTTCCTCATGATTTCTACTAGTATATTGCAAAGCAGAGGAGGTAAAAAATGAAGGAACAAAAGACGAATCTAAAGTACCTTGCACCGGAGTGGACAGAAGAGGATGAAATAATGAAACATACTTCGGATCTCTTTCTCCAACAGGGGGGCCCATCCCTGAGGGAGTTCTTGTTGACGGTCTTGCAATATCATTAGATTTATGCGCAACATTTGAAGAGAGAAATTCATGCATACTTTCATTGAGTAGCTTCTCCTGAAGGGCAATCCTTCGATCGAGCTTAATAATCTTCTTTCATCTATAGTCCGTGATCACATGATATTCTTCAGTGGAAAGCTTGTATAGCCTTTCTTCTGTGTTGTCAAAAGTGTCTTCCACCATGTCAAAACTTTGTGGAGCCCACTCTCGCTCGGTTCTCGGCATAGGTTATTCTGGAGTTTGAATTGGTGTTGATGTGTTCGAAGTCATTTGGACCTACTGTTGTTCTTGCTTTTTGCAGAGAGCTTTCAAATCAAAAGGCCTAGGTTTCTTAAAGAGTACTAGGCTCTGATACCATGTAAAGAAATACTTTGACTTAAAAACACAAATAACGATCGTACGACAAAGCACAGACTGATGTAAGAACTCAGTTAGGGTTAGAGTAACTCAAAGATAATGAACATAGAAAATAATTGAAGTGATATAATTGCTGACTATACAATGCTCATGCAACAAACACACTATGCAGTGAATGAATATTGACCTCGAACTTGTGTAGCTCAAGGATCAAGACATGGGCAATGAGCTGGAGAGTGTCGTACTTTGAACGGATCCCAAATCGCAGCAAGGCAGCCTCCAGATGTCGAACACCAGCAAATGTAGTAGTGAGAAGCTGGATCTGATGTAGGCGGCAATGAGGAGAGAGAAAGACTAAAAACGTAGGTAGGACAGTCTGCAGGAGAGAGAAAACTACCAAATGCAGGCTGAACAGCCTGCAGAAGCTAGGTGATAGGTGGAGGAGAGAGAAAATTGCCAAATGCAGGCTGTAGATGATGTGGTAGATAGTATGGCAGCAGGTTTGTGTAGGAACAGTAGTCGCCTGGTTGGGATCAGCTTCAAACTTTGAGAAGAGGGCTGGAATTCAGGCACCAACTGATGTAGACAGCAATGGACAGCTTTGGCTGAGATGTCCTCTGTGAATGGGTGTGGGCAGCAAGCTGAAACACCTCAAATCTGAAAAAACAAGATTGCTTCTTAAATGGAGGGCAGCATACGTCTTTATAGAAAGTTTGGGCCTTCCCAAGTGGGTTTGTGCTTATGGGACATAGAAACTCTCTAAGATCGCATTTCTTTTAAATTAACTAGGTTTCTTCATTAATTAAGCAAGTTTTGGGACTGTTTAAGTAAAGCTAATCCATTTTTAGCTCAACACTTGGAGGTTCCCAGAGTCTGTGTTTTCTGCCCTAGCCTGTTGATGTCATTCAAGGACCTATCCAAGCTAGTATTTTGTAGTTGTTCAGGCTGTCTAGCATTAGGTCTTTTTCTCCTAGTTGTTGCCCAACTCTTCATTGCTACATGTGACCAAGTGCCATCATGTTCAGGTGGTACAGTGCTGCATTTTCCATCTCTAATCCCAAAGACTGCTGTATTTTGATTTCAAGCATGTTGCCCTATCATCTACAACCTCTTCCTCTTGTCACAGGGATGTGAAATTTTGAGATGCTCTAATCTTATCGATAACATTTGATTAAGATGTGCAAGGTTGTTTAGGACATGTGATACACATGGGAGTTTTTTCATAGTATGGGACCTAGGACTCCGAGATATCAGTGGATACTAAAGGAAAATGTTATAATATTCTTGACAGGTACTAGTTGGTAAATTTTGGCCTAGATTAATTTATTGGCCACTAATGTCAGTGATGATGATATTAGAGACTAGGCATTGGTTAAGTAATTAGTGCTAGTCTAAGGGTTAATAATTGCTAAAGGATACTTAAAAGACAAATTGGCCTAGCCAATGTAATTATTGGTTAGTGGAATTCATTTTTTGAGCATTAGAATAATTATTAAATTAATTTTTAAAATTAATTTAATAAGTTGAATACTATTGAAAAATGAGATTAGAAGGCTGCCACTTGGCAAAACTTGCCCATGCAAGCGGGAAAAACGTTTTAAGGGGTTGGTGGAGTCTATTCAAGCCATTATGAGAGAGAAGGAGGTTGTTAGAGAGCAAAGAGAGGCTACTGATGTGAATTGCTATCACCATGGATTAGTCCTACAGCAAGTGGCAGCAATTTGGAGCCCTCCAAGAGCAAGTGATAGTAACCCAAGATGCTTTTGGTGCAGGCAACACCATATAAGAGAGGACAACTGTCTTTCTAGTGGTCCTAAGTTGCAGGTGATAGGTTCCATGGTTGTTTGAGCAGGGCAACAACAGTTTTGTAGTGTTTCTCATGATCAAACTTTGAAATTTCTCTCTACAACATTTTTTCTCATGCCCTAGCGATTTCTTAAGTTATCTTAGCATTTTCCAGCAATTTGAGCCATCAGAGGAAGAGATTTCAGTCAATCGTTGCTGTAAATTCTAATTTATAGTAGAAATTAGGGTTTGATAGTTGCCTCGGGATGTGTGCTCAAAATTGAGAGCCTAGGACTTGATTTTAGGTAGACTCAAGAGGCCAGCCAGTCAATATTAGATTTGGGGCTAAATTAGTCTTTCAAGGAGCAGAGTGAAGGCCAATCTCCAAGCAAACCAAGGGGAAAATTGGTTTGGAGGCTTGCTGGTCAATTTTAATAATAAGAGGCGCTTGGATTAGCGAAGGAGATCAAAGGATCTCAGCTACACACCTTCCATTTGCAATGTAAGATAAAGAAATATTGCAAGGGGTGCCAATTTTTAGGTCAGCCGGGTGTCCAATGTCCAATATTAAAGTGGTAAAGTGTGCATTTTTAATTTATGTGAATTTTATGATTGTTGTAATTAGTACTTATTTAGGTTATTTACCATCCGAGGAGAAAGGCTGGTTTCACTTATTGCTGGTTACAACACTTTTGGGATCCATCTTCAGTGGATGAAACACTTTAACACCTTCCTCAACGTGCCCACACGAGAGCCACTGGTTGTCAGACAGCTTTGTCGTTTAGCACTTTGTAGTATTCTTTCACTCAATTATCTTTTTTATTGTGTTTTGTATTTGTGTATTTGTGGTTGAGTTCTCTATGTTTCAATTATAGTCATACACTTTGTGTTTTCTTTTGCAAACCCTAGTGTATCTTTGTAACATCTACCCTAGTTCGTGAGACATGGAGGTTCAAGGCTCCCGTTGTATCATTTACACTCCTATACTCATTCATCTTGATTGAGAATTTATTAGATTGTGGCTATCCTACTATCATCTTCTTGTATTTTTAGTGTTCGCCCTAGCATTTCTTTACAACTTGTTGGTTTAGTGCATCATTTCCTTACATCTTTTGAGCATGCATTTGTTAGTTCTGTTGTTTGTACATCTTTGTGCATTCTCTGTTAGGGTTAGTATTCTCATTTTTGTTGTGAAAGCTCAAATAAATCACATATAGAAGTTCTCAGATTAGACATGTTGCTAATAGAATTGAATGCATGCAAAAGAATAAAAATGTCAAGTGAGATATACTAGGTTTAAATGTTGGGTAAGGTAAGTGATTTGGTGATATTATTTTTGCTTATTTGTCTTTCCATTTGGGATATACAAGTATGGACTTTAATACATAGAAGCTAATAATTGATGTTTTGTCCCTAGAAATTTTCTCCATATGTTTGTTGGAGTTGCAATGTGCATGCATTAGTAAAAAGGTATTGCTATGTCTTTTTATCTGTAGAAGCTACTTACACTTATTTTGATATTTTGATTTTTTTTACTATGTAGGTACAAAGCTTTAAAAGATTTGCGAGAAATTATACGAATCAGGGACTTGGACATCCTTGAACTTGCTTCTTCGTAAGTTTCGTATGGCAACTCTGTCAATCTAAAGGCCATGTCTTGACTTGATAAGCCTCATATGTATATGTCTCAAAATGAAGCTTATAGATGATTCAAGAAGAGAAACTAAAGCTTCTCTACCTCATTTTGCACATACATTTCCTTCAGAACATTTATAACATGTTGACATTGATTGTGATATTCCATATAATTATGTAATGAATTGTCTTTTTGATTCTTCGCAAAGTCTTGCATCTACCTTTTGTTTAATGAAAAAGGTAGTTCAAAGGCTTTGTTATTTTATGAGTTGGTTTCTATTTTGCTACAAGAAGAACACTCTCTGTAAGATAGATCCATTATATGTATTGCAGATCAAGCTTTTGAGGCTAGTTGGAAGAGTAAAGGAAAAGCTATCTTTTTTGCTAGTAAGTAGAAATTTGCAAATATTGAGGATGAGAAGAAAATGATAGAAAGACCTCTTATAGATATTGTAAGACAAAGTGCTAAACTGGTTCTGAAAGAAGTTTAAAACAAAGAGGTAAGTATGACTGTT
The DNA here is from genome assembly GCF_053477565.2 of Lygodium microphyllum. Classification (NCBI taxonomy): domain Eukaryota; kingdom Viridiplantae; phylum Streptophyta; class Polypodiopsida; order Schizaeales; family Lygodiaceae; genus Lygodium; species Lygodium microphyllum. Next base: position 8,115,417 of record NC_141151.1, read on the forward strand.
GCAGATGTCTCTCATTTCAATTTAGAATTTGCAAAGGTTGTGCAAGATATAGAGTGGGCATTTAGTGCACAATACAGTTATGACGCTTCAATACATGATTCGTGCATATCTGTTGTGTATTCAAATATGTGGTATTTTGATATTGGTGCTACTAAGCATATTACTTCTTAACATAGTCTACTCACTTCTTTTAAGATTGCCTCTAAGGGAAGTACAATCACATGTGCCAATAACTCCTCTTTGTCAAAATAAGGTGACGGAATGTTATGCACTCATACCATATCAAAGAGATAGTAGGGTTGGCCAAGAGAAACACAAAGTGTACGGTAAACACTTTGAGAGAAGAAGAAACTCAGAGAAAACACATAAGAAGAAGAAGATGAATGATGGATCATTGAGTCATGCTAAGTGAATCAAGTTGGTATAGTGAAGTTGAAGCTAGATGACTGCACTATCATGTCTGATTAGGCGGTAGTACCTATAGGGAATTTGCATTGTAGAGGGGGTGAAATGGAGTCCTCTAGGCAGTAGGGTATTGAAGGTAATGCTAAATGGTGAAGGAAAGATAGCCAGTTGTAGGGGAAGCAAACCACAGTCCTTAGGAGCTGTTAGAGATGAAGGATATGCTGAAATCTCTTTGAGATGATGGCTACTATCAAGGTGATTTTATGGGCAGCCATATTTGATGAAGATCTCTCCATATAAGGGGCTGTAGACAGAGCAGCCCTTCAGGAGTGAAGAAAACATAGAAACGCAGGTATTTGGTGTAGGGTTGATAAAGAAGGTATAACTTGTTGTAGAGGGCTTGAAAGTGGTTGCAAATGCAAGCCTAATGATGACGCTAGGTGAGTAGGGATGATGTCAAATGATGTAGGTTGCAAAAGGCGAGGTGGAGATGGATGCAGAAGCCACGAACGGTATTGTCCTCCTTGTGGGTGTGAATGGAAGTGGAGGATGGAGAAAGGAGAGAAGAATATGGAAGAGAGTGATAGAGTGTTAGAAGGAATGAATGTGTGGGATGAAGAATGAGAGAAGTTAGTGTTTTATTTATAGACATAGATTGTTTGGAGTGGTGCTCCAATTTTCTCAAGAGTGGCACCCACTGAAGTCTCTTGGGTGGCACCCAAATACTAACTAATGATCCAAATAAAGTCTTTTTGGAGCTATAAATGGAAACATAGGAATGAAGGAGAATAAATGTATTGAATGACTTGGTTTCTCAACGTTGCGTCTTAGGCCCAAAAAGGAGCCGAAAAGAGGAGTGAGAGAGAGAAGATCATTAACCCTGGAATCCTAGTATTCCATGTGTAAGTTGACTTGTAGTGAAGAACAATAGATAATGATGAGTTGATAGTATCCAAAACTCAATCTTGAGAGAGAAGCCATAAGCTTCATTACTCCATGGTGGTATGCAAAGTTCTAGCCACGAAGCCACAATTGAAACATCCAAAGCCTTGAACTAGGAAGAAGTTGTAGATCTTGGGTGTCAATGGGAATCAATGGGCGAGATGCCATGGAGATGTTAACCACCCTACATCCATATATCTGGATGGTGTGGGCTGGTGGTATGGGATGCCAACCCTTGGGATGTGGTTGTGACTTGGAGTGGTGCTAGCTCCTAGGCTTGAGGATGAGCTTGTTTGGCTCTACGGTTGGAAGGTGATCTTGTGCGTCTCTTGTGCAGGTTGGATTCTATGGGATTGTTTGATAGGGAGTGGGCAGAGGGGTATCACACGAAATCTCTTTGATGCTCGCATTGGAACCGATGTCTGTGGAACAAGATAAGGGAGGGTAGGGAATAGATAGCTCCTGTGGAGCCATGGGTGGGCAATAGACATTGTCCCTTAATGGAGTGGATTGTGGAGTTCAAGGAGAGGAAGGAGTCGAACAAACCACAGTCTCTCTAAGGAGTGGACTAACGAGACGGAACCCAACAACCACCGTCTCTTGGTGGACCGGATTGCAGAAGCGGTCGGTGGGAAAGCCATTGCACTCAAAAATGGGTGGGGAAAACCTTTGTAGCACATTGCTGCAGTCTCCAGTAGATCGTAGCGCTTGATGAGATCTTAGACTCTCCTTTTGCTTGTAAGGACTTAGGGTGCATTGGATGTGTCTTATCACCTTAAGCATAAAAATTTGATAGCCAATGTAGAATGATCTTTGTGGCTAGAAACGTGAGGTGGCACAATGAGTGCCAAGGGGAAGACGCTTGTGCTCTGGTGGGGTAGGGAGCAAAGGTCGGTTATGACAATCTTCGATGGTATGATTGTTCTTGCCATTGGCGGAGCACCCATCCATCTTGGGGAGAGGCCATAGCATCGATGTGGCAAACTTGTAAAGGGAGGGTAGGAGGGAGAAAAAGATAAGGGTATCTCCCAATGATGCTATGAAAGATGGGGAAAAAAAAAACGTTGGGAGTGATACCTTTGTCTGCCTTCATTGATGAAGAGGATCTTTAGCTCTCTGAGCACTTTTGGTTTGATACCATGTCAAAATAGTGTGATGGAATGGTATGCACTCATACCATATTAGAGAGATGGTAGGGTTTGCGGGGTGTATGGCAAACATTGAGACAAGAAACTAAGAGAAAACATAAAAGAAGAAGAAGATGAATGATGAATCGCTGAATCATGCTAAGTAAATCAAGCTGATACAACATAGCCGAAGCTCTAAAGATGATTGCACTGTCCTGTCTGATTAGGTGGTAGCACTTGTGGGGAATCGACACTGTAGAGGGAGCGAAATGCAATCCTCTGGGTAGTAGGGCATTGAAAGGTAATGCTGAATGGTGAAGGAAAGGACAGCCAGGTGTAGAGGGAGCGAAACATAGTCCTCAAGAGTTGTCAATCATGAAGGATATGATGAAATCTCTTTGAGATGATGGCTGCTATTAAAGAGATTTCTGTGGGCAACCAGTTGGAGAAGAAAACGCAAGAATATATGATGAAGATCTCTTCATGTAAGTGACTATAGACATGTGATTGTTCGGTAGCCCTTTAGAAGTGAAGAAAACACAACAAAAACGAAGGTGTTTATGTAGGGCTAATAAAGAGGGTGTAACTTGCTGTAGATGGCTTGAAACTATTGCATACATAAGCTTGATGATGATGCCAATGAGGAGGGCTGATGTCAGATGATGTAGGTTGCAAAATGCTAGGTGGAGATAGATGCAGAAGCTGTCCTCCATTGGCATTCACACCTTGCTCCGTAGCGGAAATGTGGAATAGAGAGCGTATTGTAGATAGAGAAAATTGAATGAAGTAGAGTTTTTATTGCATTGAGAGTATAAAGTTACAAAGTATGAAGAGTTTGCTTCGTGCATTCTATCTAATGAGGAATAGAGAGGGTCCTTATATAGAGTTGTATGATATAAAGAGTGAGACAGGTGAGTGTGGTATGAATCATTTACCACTTTGTTAGTGGAGAATAAAGTGTGCTTTTGTGAGTGGAGAATAATGTACATTGTATAAAGATACAAAGGCTAGGTGGGTGCTGAGTCAAATCTTCAGGAAATTAAGTTAGGTAGCACATTATTTTTCCCTGTGATATACTCAAAAGTGATGCCTAACTCATAAAAAAAGAGAGACCACCTCAAGAGTCTCTTATTGCCGATTTCTGTAGGTGTCTTTTTTTAAAGATATCTATGCACATGTTGTAGAACTATGCATATAGTGAAAGGAACAAATTTAACAAAAAGTCTAAAGGCTTTGATTGCTTTGATGATGCTTAATATTTTCCTTTGATAGGATGACTAATTTTTTTGTATTGGGGAAAAAATGCTAGAAGCATAGTGGTATATTAGCCTTCTTTAACGTATGTGAGGTCAGAGTTCTTGTTCTAGGAAAGTCATGAGGGTTAGAAAACAATTCAGTTTTGATTTTGTCATTTTGTTTCCTTTTACCTTTGGAAGAAGACTCATCAAAACTAGTAGTAGTTTCATTGTTGTCAGAATCTTCTTCAGAAGAGATGTCATTGGTCTTGGTTTTCTTTATATGGAGTCTAGGAGAATCTCTAGGAATAGAGGGAAAATACTTTTCTTTGTCTTTCATATTAAATGAAGAGGATAGATGATGTGCATTGATAGTTTGTGTTTTACGTAAATCTTCATCACTCTGATCATCATCAACACTTTGATTTTCTTCCCAATGAGAAGTAGAAAAGGTAGAATGAAAAGAAATATTATTGGCAGTGTCCTCATCATCTGAATCTAGGTACGAGGAGGAATCGGCCACATAGTCATGATTAGAATTATATTCTTCATCTGGAATATTGCTAAGATCATTAGATTATTTTGAGTCTGACTTTGTGGGGGAATCATTTGAAACATCTGAGTCAGATAAAATTTCCGATTCAAAGGTCCAATCATCATGATAAGACCATTTAGACATAGACTTTGAAGGATTGTAGTCTTAATTATATTCTTGGTAGATTGGATATATACTATTTGTATGAAAAAAATCATAATTAGATTGTTTTCCTTTAGCTTTGGATTGCTCTTTTTCTCTCTGTGGACATTTGATAACCAAATGGTTGGGATTGCCATAAATATAGCACTTTACACCCTTGGCTTTCTTAGAGAATTGTTTCTTTTGAGGTTGAGATTTGTGATACTTGTTATGTTTGTTGTAAAATCTTGGATAGTAAGAAAATTGATTAGCAGACATGTGATATTTATAAGATTTGGTTTTGTTCCATGATTTAGATTGAGAGGAATTCCAAGGAGAACTATCACACTTTTCATAGTCAAAATATTTGTAGTATTTTAATTTTTAAAGCATATTTGCACACCTCACTAGGAAACTTTTATTGTAGAGATATTAACTTCTATCGTTGATAAACTTCTTGCACTGTCTGTTTTATGGTTTGGATAATTTGACTTACACTATTATTGAAGTCTTTATTTTCGGCTCGCATTTTTGTTTGGAGAAAAATAGGTTATGTTTAGAAAAAGAACATACCAAGTGTTTTTTTATATTCTTGTCATGAGCACCTATTCCTTCATAGAATAAATCTCTCATGTAGTTCAAATAATCTTGATATTTTTGATGATTACAGAGTTTAGCTTTTCTTGCCTCAACTACTTAATCCAATTTATTTCCAATAAGCACACTTAGTAACAACTCAAAGAAAAGAGTTATCGGACGAGGTTGAGATGCAATCATTGCTTTGATTTGTGGATGCATAGATGTCCACCATTGTGATAATCCACCCACAAAATCATGTGTCATGGCATTTAGAATATCTAGCCTGTTGGCATTGGATTGGTCCAACAATTTTTGACCAACATAGGTAAACATCATATAAATAAGTATTTTGATTTCATCTGGAGTTTGTAATCTATAAACCATATAGAAAACTTTCCAACTTTAGTATGAATACCCATTTTATCAGGTTTGAGCTTCTTATCCTTATGACCATGGGTATTGAGATATTCATGGTCATCATTTTTTGTCCTATAGTGGATTGGACAACTATTTTTGAGAAAAGGCTTAAGAAAGATTGGGCTCCTCTGTTTGAAACCCCTATCATAGGTACTCTTAATGTACATTGTGTTATCCAGAATGATACAAAAGACAAGGAAATTGAGGGACATGAAATGGATACTCTCCTATGTATTCCAACTTCTAACAAATTCTAAGATGGATTTGGACTGTGATGACAAAGAAATAATTCTACAACCTAAATTTGTGTCTTCTTTCTATGATTGTGACGCATGACCGTCACATATAGGACTATCTTCCACAACACACTTACCTCTGGATTGCATTGGTCAAGCTAAAGCGTTCCCACTCAGTAAAATGTATACAAAGCTTGTAGAGCAACAATTGGATGGAGACATGGAAATGATGTTCGGAGATTGGTCTACAGAAGATTACCAAAAAGCTTTTAATCGAGTTGATAAGCTTGCAGTTAAAATAAGTTGATAAGCTTGCAGTTAAAATGATGCAAGAAGGTAAAGACACAATACTTAGAGCTATGCCTTTGAACGTCAAGCCCCGAATATGCAGATAAGGATGATATTGGCAGGCATGTCTAGAATAAATATGATTTTAGAATGATGGGTGAATCCTCAAAGTCTTACTTCATATATTCTTGCTTGGTATATCATCTACAACATCTTTTCTTTTGATGAGGACAATGATAGTGTGATTGATGATAGTTTTGTGCCCATTAATCTCCATTGTGCCACAGATGATAACCATGAATATCTCAATGTGCATAGTCACAAGAATTAGAAACTCAAGCCTGATAAAATGGGTGTTCCTGCTAAACTTGGAAACTTTCCTATATGGCTATTGATGGTAAAACTCCAAAAATCAAAATGCTTATTTATATGATGTATGTCTATATTGGTTAAAAATTGTTGGACAAACTCAATGCCAACAGACTGGATATTCTAAATGCTGTGACACATGGTTTTGTGGGTGGATTGCCACAATGGTGGACATCTATACATGCATAAATCAAAGCAATGATTGCATCTCAACCTCACCCAATAACTCTTTTCTTTGAGTTGTCACTAGGTGAGCTTGTTGGAAATAAGTTGGATTAAGTAGTTGAGGCAAGAAAAGCTTTCTTCAAAGCTAGACTTTGTGATCCTCAAAAATATCAAGATTATTTGATCTACATGAGAGATTTATTGTATGAAGGAATGGGTGCTCATGACAACGGTATGAAAGAACACTTGGTATGTTCTTTTTCTAAACCTATCTCATTTTTTTTCAAACAAAAAATGTGAGCCGAAAACAGAGACTTTAATGACAGTGTAGATCAAATAATCCAAACCATTAAACGGATAGTGAAGGAAGTTTGTCAACGATAGAAGTTGATATCTCTATAATAAAATTTTCCTAGTGAGGTGTGTAAACATGCTTTAAAATACTACAAAGATTTTGGTTGTGAAAAGTGTAACTATTCTTCTTGAAATTTCTCTCAATCTAGATGGTGGAACAGAACCAGATCTTTAAAATATCACTAGTCTGCTAATCAAAATTTTCACCATCCATGATCTTACAACAAGCATAACAGGTATCACAAATGTCAGTCTCAGAAGAAGCAATTCTCTAAGAAAGCCAAGGGTGTAAATTGCTATATTTGTGGCAATCCCAATCATTCGGCGAATAAATGTCCACAGAGAGAAAAAGAGCAATCCAAAGTTAAAAGGAAAACAAAAGATAACCAATCTTCACCATTATTAATCTAATGATGATTCTTTTGGAACAAGTAGCATATATCTACTCTATGAGGAATACGATTTCGACTACAATCCTTTAGAGTCTATGTCTAAATAGTCTTACCATGATGATTGGACCTCTGAATCAAAAATTTCATCAGACTCAGAAGTTTAAGTCTCTCAGATGGTGCCTTAGCTCTCTTGGGTAGCGCTTAGACACTAATGAATGATCTAAATAAAGCCTTTTTTGGGGTTGTAAATGGAAACCAAAATAGGAATGAAGGAGAAGAAATGCATTGACTTGATTTCTCAACACTCTTATCCTGTTAAAGGAGTTGGAAAAACTGTGTTGATGGTTGTTAATTGTAGTACTTTCACACTTATATATATGCTTTGCGTGTACTAGAGAAAAAACAAATTACCAAGATTGACTTGATTCTTAAATTTTTGGATGACAACTATATAGTTCATGATCTCATGTAGGGGCACAATTATTGCATTCAGCTCACTATTAATGGGCTGTACAAAATCAATAATTATGGTAAATGTGTAGAAGATATAGTGCGTGCAGTTGTAGACTGGTAGATTGTTTTAAATGCAAAACTTTGGGGTGCATGTCTTGGTCATTCGGATTTTGCTAGTTTGCGGTGCCCACAAAAATTTGATATAGTGTCTTCATTAGTTACTTTTGAGGTACTTAGAAAACATATTTGTGAGGGCTGCATATTGGGTAAAATGCAGCTTGTTTCCTTTTCAAGAGATATTTAGTGAGGGCTATTTGCAGATTGCTGCTTGTACATAGTGATGTTTGTGGTACAATGCAAATATAGTCTTTTGGTAATTACCTATACTTTGTGACTTTTATTGATGATTATTCCAAGTATGCATAGATATATTGTTTGAAAGCAAAGTTAAAGTAATTTTATACTTGAAATAGTTTGTATGTATCGTTGAAAATTTGTTACGATCTAAAGTGGATACTCTTTGTTTTGATCTCGATGGAGGGGGATATATGTCTAGAGAGTTTAATGCATTTTTGGCTAAATATGATAAAACACCAATGTGGGAGTGCTATATACACCACAACAAAATGTTGCAACTAAGAGAGAGTACAAATATCTTATGGAGATGACATGATGTATGATCAAAAGCCAAGCTTTGTCACATGGTCGTATGCAACTTATGTAGTAAATAGGCATCCCACAAAAGCATTGCAATATTTCACTTCATATGAGGCTTCTTGATATGCCAAAAAGCCATCTGTTGCTTTTTGTGTGTTTTTGGTTGCTTGGTTTATGCATTAGTACCAATGTAACAGTGGAAAAGATTGGATAACAAGGCTGTGAAATGCGTGCTTGTTGATTATAGTACTGAAAGCAAACATTATAGTGTATATCATTCATAAACTAAGAGTAATTTGGTTAGTTGTGATATTGCCTTTGTGAAAGATGTTGTGTAGCCTTCATTTTCATGTACCAAAGAGATAGATATATGCTTACAAGATACACGTGACACTTTATTGCCTCTTTTCAATGGCGGGCAATCAAATGTAGCATCAAATGAGATGGTTTTTCAGCTTATGTAGGTTTCTCAAGAATTGATAGATCAATTTATTTCTGATGCAAATGTGAATGGCGCCCTTCTTGATGAGATAGTAGTGATCGAGCAGTCAAGGAGTTGTGCATTGGTTGTTTCCAGTTTGTGTGATGGGAATGAGCTTATTTCTTTTGAAAAGCCATAAAATTTAGAAATGTGGAGGTTACCTCCTAGTGAAAAGGCCATTGATACTAAGTGGTTTACAAGGTGAAATGTAACTTAGATGGGAGAAGCGTGCAGATTGAAAAAGGCATTATATGGTCTAAAGCAAGCATCTCGGGTTGGTATGAGGAGATACATGCATACTTGACTACTCGTGGATTTCAAAGTTATCTAACTAAGAGCACCTTGTATGCCAGACATAAGGATGATGTGCCTCTAATCATTATGGTTTATGTTGGTGATATGGTGCTCACTAGTCCTAATGAGACACATGTTGCTGATTATAAGGTTGAGGTGAATTTGACTTTTGATAGGTTAGATTTGGGCCATGTTTCACATATTGATGTATGTAGTGGTTGTCAACCCAAGGAGTGTGGTTTTAATCCACCGAGATTGTATGCTTGGAGGATTGAGAATACAAATATTGACAACAATCAATAGCTCATGCACAATTGCAAGAAACAGAGCTCCTAAACACAAAGCCTAGAAATAGATGAAACAAGCTGCAAAACTGACTACGTCTTTGCTCCAATCTTGCACAAGTTAGGAATTGAGAGTGTGCTACTTTGATACCATGTTGGAAGTGTGGTGGGATTAAGAGAGGTAGGAAGAGAAAGAGAGTGCCCACACTTATGACTATGAGGACAAATGTAAAGCACATCAATAACGATGATGATCATAGAAGAGTTACTTTAAAGTGAGCCACTAAGAACTCTCACAAATACACTAGAGCCAAGAGTGAAGCACCAAGACAGAGTGAACCAATGTGTGTGGCATCACATTATGTGAGGTGCTAAATAGGGTTTCCTTTATATAGGCTACAAGTGGGACGAGACTTTAGAGAGTCACATGGATGAGAGCCAAGAAGATGCACTATGAATGTCTCACTAGAGGATATAAATACTCTTACAGAAACACAAATAACAATCGTACGACAAAGCATAGACTGATAAAAGAACTCAGTTAGGGTTAGGGTAACTCAGAGACAATGAACATAGAAAATAATTGAAGTGATATAATTGCTGAATATACAATGCTCATGCAGCAAACACACTAATCAGTGAATGAGGGGTAATGAGCTGGAGAGTGTGTCGTACTCTGAATGGATCCCGAATTGTAGCAAGGCAGCCTCCGTATGTCTAATACTAGCAAACACAAGAGTGATAAGTTGGATTTGATGTAGATGGTAGTGAGGAGAGAGAAAGACTAAAAACGCAGGCTGTAGGAGAGAGAAAAACTTAAAATGCAGGTAGGATAGCCTGCAGGAGAGAGAGAGACTAAAAACACAGGTAGGACAATTTGCAGGAGAGAGAAAACTACCAAACACAGGTTAGACAACGATAGGTTGTAGAAGGTAGGCGACAACTAGAGGAGGGAGAAAACTGCTAAACACAAGGTGTAGATGATGTGGTAGGCAGTACGATAGCAGATCACAATAGTCGCCTGGTTGGAATCAGCTCCAAACTGTGTGAAGAACTCAGTTAGGGTTAGGGTAACTGAGAGACAATGAATACAGAAAATAACTGAAGTGATATAACTACTGAATATACAATGCTTATGCAGCAAACACACTATGCAGTGAATGAATATTGAATCTCCAACTCTTGTAGCTCAATGATTAGGGCAGGCGTAATGAGCTGGAGAGTGTTGTACTCTGAACGGATTCCAAATCGCAGCAAGGCAGCCTTCAGATGTCGAACACCAGCAAACGCAGTAGTGAGAAGCTGTTTGACGCAGATAGCAGTGAGGAGAAAGAAAGACTAAAAACGCAGACAGCAGGAGAGAGGCAGACTACAAACACAAGCAGGACAACTTGTAGGAGAGAGAAAGACTAAAAACGTAGGTAGGATAGCCTGCAAGAGAGAGAAAACTGCCAAATACCGGTTGGACAGCCTGCGGAAGTTATGCGACAGGTGGAGGAGAGAGAAAACTGCCAAACGTAGGCTGTAGATGACGTGACAGGTAGTACCGCAGTAGGTTTGTGTAGGACTAGTAATCGCCTGGCTGGGATCAGCTCCAAATTGCAAGAAGAGGGTTGGAAATCAGGCGCCAACTGATGTAGACAGCAATGGACAGCTTCGGTTGAGATGTCCTATGCGAATGGGGTGCGGGCAGCAAGCTGAAACACTTGAAATCTGCAGAAACGAGATTGTTTCTTGAATGGAGGGCAGTATACGTATTTTGTAGAAAGTTTGGGCCCTCCCAAGTGGGTTTATGCTTATGGGACATAGAAACTCTCTAGGATCGCGTTTCTTTTAAACAAACTAGGTTTCTTCATTAATTAAGCAAGGTTTGGAGTTGTTTAAGTAAAGCTAATGCATTTTTAGCTCAACACCCCCTCTCAGGCCCAACAACAGTGCCACGAGAAAGATCTTTTGCTCCAAGGTGTCCCACCCCAAAGCAGCCAGAGTATCGGACAAAGGGTGTGCATCGGCTGCCCAGTGTCCTACTAAGATTACAGAGATGATGATTATCTTACCAAGGGAGTCCAAGTGATCACCCTAGAGAGGACATGGCATCGGACAAAGGGTGCACGTCGGCTGCCCAGTGGCCTACCAAGCCCTACAAAGGCGGATGGAATCAACTATGGACTTTTTTTTTTGAATTTGGGAATTTGATAGGTTTAGCATTAAGTGTGGGTTCAAATCAATTTTCAACCTATTGAGTATCCGTGCCCCAAACAAGAGAATGATAAAGGATGGTCAGACCCAAGACCTTTACAAAACAAGCACACTATCCCTACCATTAGTGGGTGTTGGTGAAGAAGGAAAATGGCTGTGGGTATAGCAAATATGTGAAGCAAGCAAGACAAGGGAAGATGGCAAGCAAGCTAAGGAAAAAACTGCCTTGAAGACTGCCATGGGCAATGCCAGGAACATGGTGGATCCTGAGCGACTACTCCAAAAGACCGAAAAGGGATAAATGCGCATAGATGCATCTTTACATGGACAGAATGCCAATGTATGGGGTAATGTAAAGGGTGATGCAAGATGCCATGCTCACGCAAGATGCAATGCAATGGTGCCACTTGGACAGCGCCCTTGTAGGAGAATTGTTCACTTGCCCAAGCCCCCTTTTACAATCATATCATCCCGACAGTGCGGATGAAGTTACAAATGTCCATAATACAATAAATGAATGGATGTCTAAAAATTGTAAGCATCATCACTATCACTATCAAGAGTAGAAGCCGCCCCCTCTCAAACTGGAAGGGAAAGCAAGAGGGAAGCATCCTCTCCTCGTCAAGCTGAAGAAGTAGGGGAGAGTGTACCCAAACCGATCCTGCATAACAGGTATTGAAGAACCAACCGGTTGACCGCTTTGGTTAAAATATCTGCAAAATTGTTGAATGTAGGCACAAAACTCTAGGCGGATAGTGCCTAGCTCAACCTGTTCTTTGGAAAAATGGAAGTGGACTTCCACATGCCGCGTCCATGGTGTAATGATCGGATTGCCCGCAAGGGCAATGGCACTCTGGTTGTCGTAGTAGACAATAGTAGGAGAGTCGCATGAGAAGTGCAGTGCTACGAGTAAACTCCTCAGGTAGATGGCCTTGGTGGTGTCATCAAAGAGAGCTCGGTACTCAACCTCGGCTGTGGAAGTTGCCACCGTCTCTTGCTTACGGCTTGACCAGGAAATGGGAGCCATTTCCAAGGTAAAGAGGTAGCCGCTATGAGAACGCTGGGTGTCGGGATCTCCTGCCCAATCAGAATCAGTGTATCCCTACAAACATTAATTAGAAGCATATGTCACGCCATAAGAAAAAGTACACCGTAAATAACACAACACACAAAGACATGCAATCCAATGTGACATCCTAGGTGTTGTGAAATACTGATTGAGTATGCTGACCGAGTAAGCTAAATCTGGCATAGTGTGAATTAACCAAATAAGTTTTCCTACAACAGAGCGATAGATATGTGCATCGAAGGGCTGTCCTAGGATATTCTTCGACAAGTGGACAATAGGATCAAGAGGCGTGGCCACAGGCCATGTGTGATCCGAAGTGTGCTGTTCCACTAGCTGAAGTGCGTACTTTTAGTGTGACACAAAAATGCATCCCCCAAAAGGAATTACGTCCATCCCCAAAAAATAAGACAGCAAATCAAGGTTTGTCATCTCAAAAGTAGCACTAAGCTTTGCCTTGATGTTTGCTAGGGCAGCAGAATCTGAGCTTGTGATGAGTAAGTTGTCAACGTATAGCAGGATATAGCTGACCCCCTCTGCAGTAGATCGAAGATATAAGTTCGGGTCATAAGGGGTAGAATGGTATCCATGAGTTTGTAAGAACTCATCCATCCTATGGAACTAAGATCGTGGTGCTCGCTTCAACCCATAAAGAGCTTTCTGTAAGTGGAATACCTTATCCCTCAGGTTCCCTGAAGGAAAGCCCGGTGGCTACTCCACATAGACTTCCTCCTCTAAATAACCATTCAGGAAGGCACTCTTAAGATCCATCTCATATATCGGCCAATTGTGGTGAGCGGCTAGTGCGAGAAGCAACCGGAAAGATGTCAAGTGCGCTGTAGGAGCAAAGGTCTCTTCATAATCAATACTATACTTCTGCTGAAACCCTTGCACGACAAGGCGAGCCTTGTACTTATCTAAAGTCCCATTAGTCTTAGTTGGAATAAAGGCCCGTTTGACCTCCGTGTATAGTACACACACACTATTTAGTTGTGCATGTGAATGCACCCTTAATATGCCCTAAGTATAAATACATTTTATTCTTTGTGTACCAACACATTGTTGGTACACTCAAATCTAATCGTACTTTCACTCTCCCTCTCTAACTCTCGCCGAACTATTGCACATTTCTAGCTGAGCTCCAACAACTGGTATGAGAGCATTGGTTTTGCAAGCTTCCGAGACCAAGGCGCAGGCAGCTCGAGTCACAAGGCTTGTTCAACATAGGTTGTGCTCAAGTCCAGCAGGAGGGTGACCAGCAGGTGATAGGCAGGCAGCTAACATGACGCACTTCAAGCGTGCGACGTGACCAGGTGTGTAGGCAATGGGGCAGTAGTTGGGCAATAGTCAAGTCGCAGTTGACGGGCTTGCGATGAGCGCCCAACGCGGAAGCTTTCTTGCGGACGGCGTGCGGTTGGGATGGACGACAGCAAGCGGTGGGCAGCTCACGCGACGAAGCAGACAGCTGACCAGGTGCCACCGGATGCCATGCGATAGAACATGCATCGCTAGTCTTGTCACGTGACCCGCCTGATGGGTCAACAAACCTCCATCATTCCGTTTAGAAAATAATCAAAAATCTTATTTTCTTCCAAATCTCCTTTGAAATTCCTTCCTTTAACTGGGGTTCGCGCATTGGAGGCACAGATCTCAGACCTATGCAAATTCGAGCCCAAAAATTTGGGGCTTTTCCCGGATTTGATCTCGTCCATCCCTGGTAGTGACATTCAAGTCAAAAATTGCAGACATTGCGTGTGGTGACCTCAATTAAATTGGGGATTTTGCCAAATTTGTGAGAATTTTTCTCTTTTGAGTAAAATTTCTTGACATTGGATCCCAAAAAATTGGGGCTTTTCATGTATTGGTAAAATTTTACTTAGCTGGGTCAGATTGGCTGACATTTATGCACTTTTGGACCTGGATTTTTGGGGCTTTGTGCAAAATTTGATAAATTTCTGCACTTTTTGTCCGTGTGGTGGCTGGTTCATGTACAAACAGCAGAGATTTATTACTGTTTTGAGCAAGAACAGCAGTGTGTTTGCTCGTTCAGATTGTGTTTTTGCAATTTAGGGGGATTTACTCTTGTGTTCGTGATAAAATGGCTGTAACTTCTTCCAGTTCTTCACACATCAAGAGTTTGATGGAAATCAAACGGTTTGATGGTCATGGCTTTGACCTCTGGAAAGACTGTATGCAGGGCACATTGTTCCTAAAGGATTGTGAGGATGCTTTGCAGGAAGATAAACCCACACAAATGTGTGATGCAGATTGGGCCAGAGTAAACAAAAAGGCTGTGGCTTACATTAAGATGGGTGTCACTCATGACATCTTGATAGACGTTAAAGGTTTAGATATAGGTTATGCAATATGGGAGAAGCTGAAAACTACCTATGAGATCACCACACTTGTTAATCATGTGCATTTAATGTGCAAGTTGGTGAATATTCGATTGGATGAGTCAAAGTCTACACATGAGCACTTGAGTGCATTTATAGGCATTTTAAATTAGCTTAAGGATGCAAATTTGGACTTTGATGATAAGTTGAGGGCGATCTTTTGATCATGACACTACCTGATTCTTGGAAGACCTTGGTGGTTTCTCTCAGTAATAATCCCAATCTCTCATATGATGGGGTGAGGGGTTTAATCTTGAATGAAGAAATTAGACGTATGTCTAGTGGAGAAGGCAGCAACTCAGCTTATAATGTAAGAGGCAGGGCTGAAAAGAAAAATGCAAATGGTAGGACATGACAAGAGCAAAGGAAAGGAAAAGAGTGACATTACTTGCTATCTCTGTGGTTGGAAGGGCCACAAGAAACCTGATTGAAGGCATTACAAGAAGGAACAAGAGAGAAAGAAGAATGCAGGAGACAAAAAGGAGGATAAGATAGATGCATCTGAGGTAGTCAAAGGCAAGGAAAAGGCCAATGTAGCCTCCAGTGTGGTCATAGAGGAGCTTTTGGATACAAAGGCTGATGTATTATGTGTAGTTGATTATGATGCCCTTGTATGTCACATGTAGGATATGTAGATATTCAAGGTTGTGATTAATGCACTTTTGTCAGTTGATGGTGGTGTCACTTAGACTTGGATTGTAGACTTTGGTGCCTCTTTCCTTGTAACTTCTTGCTAGGAGTGTTTTGCTATCCTCAATGCAGGCAGTTATGGAAAGGTGTATCTTGGAAATAACCATGCTTGCAGCATTGATGGGATTGGCACTGTACACTTGTCTTTAGACAATGGGCAAGATCTTGTGTTGAAAGATGACAGGGCATTAAAAAGAGTTTACTATCTGTTGGTCGACTTGACTTGCATGGTTACACTACATTGTTTGGTGGTGGTTTGTCGAAAGTGAAAAAGGGTTCCATGTTGATTGCAAAAGGAACCAAGAAGGGCACTTTGTTTTGTTTGCATTGTATAGCTTTGAATGGCAAGTTTTTTGCAGCTGTTGAAATTGGGAGTCACTTGGAGTTATGGCATAAGAGATTAGGGCATATGAGCTAGAAAGGACTTGATGTCCTTACCTCTCTGAAGAGGGTTGATGGAAAAGGTTCTAAACTTGACTTTTGTAATGAGTGTCAGTTCGGAAAGTAAATAAAAATTTCCTTTTACTTTGGTGTCTCTCGTAAGTCCAATGTCTTGGACTTAGTGCATTCTGATGTATGTAGTATGCTCGTGAAATCGTTGGGTGGTACTGCATATTGTCTTCTTTATTGATGATCGTTCCAAAATGGGTATACCTATTGAAAAAGAAAAGCGAAGTGTTTGCTGTTTTAAAAACTTTTCACGTATTTGTGACCACTCAGACAGGTAGAAAGTTGAAATGCTTGAGAAATGATAATGGGGGTGAGTTCACATCTATTGAATTCAAGTCCTTTTGTGACTTGCATGGTATTAAGAGAGAACTTCCAACTCCTTATAGCCCTTCTTCAAATGGGGTGGTTGAAAGATATAATAGGACTTTATGTGAAAGAGTGCGATGCATGCTGTCCACTGCTAATCTCCCTCATGAATTTTGGGAAGAGGCACTCAAAACTGCGGTTCACATTTGCAAGTGCTCTCCAAACAAGTCCTTAAATAATGGCATCCTTGAGGAGGTTTGGTCTGGCAAATCGGCCTCATTTGACCATTTACGCATATTTGGTTGTGATGCTTTTGTGCATGTTAGAGATGAGCTGAGGAACAAACTTGACCCAAAAATCCACCAAAAGCATCTTCATGGGCTATGGTGATGAGGGTGAATTTGGCTATAGAGTGTGGTTACCTCAGTCCAAGAAAATTATTCGCAGTTGTAATGTTGTGTTTAAGGAGGCAAAATTGCTGAAAGGTACTTTAGCCTCTAATGAAGATATGAAAAAGGTCAAATTTCAGAATTTGCAGCCACCAATTACTCAGAAAATGAGCCTCATGGTGTTGTACCACAGGCTGAAACTGATGATCAGCCGGTTATTTTTGAGCCAGATGATGATGGACAACTAATAGGAGCACAAGGAGATCATGGAAAGCAAGATAGACTTGTTGATTATGAAAATGTAGGTGCTGGTAATGAAAATGAAGGTGCTGTACAGCATGAACAGCATGCTGAAAATGGCTGACAACAGCCAATAAATGTAGAAAATAACATACCTCCAGATGTAGACCCAATTCCTTAAAATGTTGATCATTGGGTACACAGGTCTACATGCGTAAGAAGGTAACCACATAGGTTTGATCCCTCCTTGCATTTTGTGATGCTTACAGATGAGGGTGAGCCTCTTACATACATGGAGGCCAAGTCATGCGAATTCAGCAGTAAGTGGGAGCTAGCTATGCAAGAAGAGATTAAATCTCTATATGCAAATGATACTTGGGATCTTGTATCGTTGCCCAAAGGAAGGAAGCCTCTTTCAAACAAATGGGTTTACTAAGTAAAGACAGTTGATGGAAAACTCAAGTACAAGGCAAGATTGGCTGCTAAAGGGTATGCACAGAAGGAAGGGATTGACTTTCAAGAGGTCTTCTCACTTGTTATGAAGATGACCACTCTATGTGTGCTTTTTGCTCTCATTGCTATATTGGACTTAAAGCTATACCAAATGGATGTAAAAACAACTTTCTTGCATGGTGACATTGATGAGGAAATTTTCATGAAATAGCCCAAGGGCTTTGTAGTTCTTGGAAAAGAGCAGATGGTGTGTAAACTAAAACACAGCCTGTATGGGCTGAAGCAAGCACCACGGTAGTGGTATAAAAAGTTTGACACTTTTATGCTATCTCATGAGTTTACACGCAGCCATGCAGATCATTGCTTGTACATGAAAAAGGATACAGATGGCAGCCCTATTATACTTGTTTTGTATGTAGATGATATGTTGCTAGGTGGGAAAAGAAAGACTAGCTTTGATGCTCTCAAAAATCAGCTGAAATCAGCTTTCTCCATGAAGGATTTGGGAAATACAGAGCATATTTTGGGCATGAGGATTCCCAGAGATAGAATGCAGAAATTGCTGTTTTTATCTCTAGAAAAGTACATTGAAAAGGTACTGGACAGTTTTAACATGGTTGAAGCTAAGCCTTTTAGGGTACCCACCTCCTTATCTTAAGCTTAGTAAAGTCAATGGTCCAAAAGATGACGTGGAAGCAAATGCTATGAAGGGAGTCTCTTATGCATCAGCTTGTGGCTCTCTTATGTATGCTATGGTTGCTACTCGTCCGGACATTGCTCATGCAGTGAGAGTTGTTAGTAGGTTTATGAGGTTGAGAATGTACACCGAAGTGTTAATAGCCTCGATCCAAAGGTGCTCAGGAAGATTTGTTGCGAATAACATAGAGTGGTCATTTTTGTTACTGTCCGGTTCTGACATGCTACGACTTCATTCTGAGAGGGGGAGTTAGTAGAGGTGAGCTGGTGAGAGATGCCATGCTACAGTAGAAACTCGGAAAACTCGTGGGGGATAAACTCACCACGGTTATCACTCCTCATGCAACCAACATGACGTGGAGTTTGGTTATGAACCAACAACACCCAAGTAGAAAAATAGGTAAAAGCATTGGACTTATGCTTGACGAAGTACACCCACATGTATGTAGAATGATTATCCACTATCAAAAAGAAGTACAACGCGCCATTCAAGGCATCAATGGATGTCGGCCCACAAAGATCAATATAAATCAATCTAAGAGGCTCCTCAAGATGATGTGTGGACTGTTGAGGAAATGGGGTACGATGCTGCTTTCAAAGCTGACAAGCTTTACAGACGTCGCAATCTAGTTTTAGGTGGGAAAGGCCCTCAACCATTTGACGGCGGTATAGCTCATAAAGATAGTCATAACCAATATGTCCTAAGAAAAAGTGCCAAAGACGCACATTGTTTGTAGGCTCCTGAGATGTGACTGATGTCTGTAAGCTGTGAAACACGGAGCCCTTGGCTATCGGCTCGGTTAGAA
Organism: Lygodium microphyllum; assembly: GCF_053477565.2. Lineage (NCBI taxonomy): Eukaryota > Viridiplantae > Streptophyta > Polypodiopsida > Schizaeales > Lygodiaceae > Lygodium > Lygodium microphyllum. The sequence continues at coordinate 8,134,462 of NC_141151.1, forward strand.
AGTGTGTCATGTGGTAAAGGCCATTAGGCTGTGCCTCACCGCGAGCAATCACTAAACCTAAGAGTCAAGATACTTGATTGTGGTAGCTATAAAGAAAACTGCTCGCCCCAATTGGCAAAGTTGCTGAACAGATAACAAGTTCGCCCCAAGCTAGGGGGACATGGTATACATTGTCCAGCAAAGCTAGATCCGGCGGACACTTATCAGTGGCAAAACTGACACTACCGTGAGCTTGGATCGTGATCGAGGAGTTGTTTCCTACGCATACCCCCCTGGCTGTAGGGGCTTGGATACGGAAAATGTCCTCTATAGGAGTCATATGATGTGTAGCTCCACTGTCCACAATCCAAACAAGAGCTGAAGTGCTCGTCTGTGACGAGTGGGTCTCTGCGGTAAACTTGTTGGGAGGCAACTCATAGATGTGGACAAAAACTCGCATCCAATGTCTTTATGGAGATGATGTGGGTCTCTGTAGACCAATCAGACAATCCCTTTGGAGTTGAGAATGTTGTTGATTGAGATGACTAAGCGGTGGCAGTATGAGTCCCTTTGGCCTTTGATCGACTCGTCGTCAAAATGACCAACCTTTTGACAATGTTGACAATACCTATTCTTTTTAGGTACATTTTGCTACCCTTGTTTGAGTTATGATACTAGGAGTTGCCTTGTGATTTCCTGGATTGATTTTGTTTTTGATTTTGAGTAGAGGTTTGATTTTGTTTGTCCTTCCCTTATTGCCCCTTCTAAGAATGAGCAACAAGAGTCCCCTCTGAGGAAGAGTTCATATAAAATTGATTGAACAACCGTGCGTAACGCAAGAATTGACACTCAAATTCATAGAAAGTAGACATGGTAGGCTTTGAAACTATACCTTACATAAAATTGAATTATTTCTTGCGAAGTTTCTTCAGAAACAATGTGACTTGAGTGTTAGAGGACTTGGGAGTCCCCGTAGTGGAGAATTCGGCAAGAAGTCGCCGATACTTAGCCAACTTGACCTTCAAGTCATCCCGGTCAGTGATCTTAAAGAGTTGGAGCTCATGGTCAAGATTTATACGATAGGTCCTATCCCGAACCGCATAGCGGTCAGTCAAGTGTGCCCATTGTTCTGACGCTAAGTCAAAATGTTGAAGCTAAGAATGAAACTCAGGCAATAAGCCGTGCATCAACTCGACAATAGCGGAGGTATTTCTAGCGTTCCATGAGCAGACAACCTCTTATGGAACAAGCGCGGGATCGGGTTGGGGTTCCAACCCCTGCACAAGATTCCATAGGTTTTGGGAGTCAAGGATATGTCTCATCAAGTTCGACCAAGTGGTAAAGTTTGACCCGTTAAAACAAGTCTTATCATTGAAAGCATGCTTGGCAGAAGATGAGGTGGAACCATAAGGTGTTGGGAAAGTGGGATAGGATGGAGGTGGAGGGTAAGATGGTGGTGGTGGGTATGTCTGATAGGAAGAATGAAGGGGAAAAGGTGGGTAGGCAGAAATATGCTGGGAGTGTCCAATGAGTGCCGACTGATGTGGAGACAATGGAACATCAATGTTTCCATAAAGTGCCAATGGAGGTGGAGGCACTGGGACACGAAAGCCCTGTCCAAAGTTTGGCTAGGGCACAACAACATGACTAGGAGGTCCACTAGGTAATGCTATAGAGGTAAGTTGTGGTACCAAGTGATCCACACTCAGAAGAGATTGGGGGGGATACCCAAGCTGCAATGATCCCGAAAGTGTGAGAAGTAGGTGAAACACCACTGGATGGAGGAAAGGAAGAGGTCTTAAAGGCAGTGCCTATGTTTCCATAACCCCTCGGTGCGATGTGATGTGCAACATGAGGTGTTTGATAGGGGAATGTAAATGGTGTAAAAGTGGAGAAACAGCGGAAGAATGTGATGGGATGGGTAGGTTTTGAATTTGTGGTGTGAAAGATGCAGATTCATTTTGTTCATTTTCCGTTTCCCAAACAAATCAGCTGAGGTTTAGCTGATAATTATAACATTTCTATACTAGTCAAACCATTTAATGATTTAAAATGAAACGATGATGATGATGATGCACCATGCAATGTAGAAATAGAAACATCAAATTCATTTTGATTTTGAGAAGTAAACTGAAAAGAAGAAAGGGTAGAAGAAGAGATACCTGGCTTTTTCTCATAATCCCCACGCAGTGTGTTAACATATAAGAATTGGTCCTCAAGAGAACCTTTTCCGTAGTTAACTGATTGTATTCTATCTTCCTCATGATTTCTACCAGTATATTGCAAAGCAGAAGAGGTAAAAAACAAAGGAACAAAGGACGAATCTAAAGTACCTTGCACCGGAGTGGATGGAAGAGGATGAAATAATGGAACATACTCCGGATCTCTTTCTCCAACAGGGGGGCCTATCTTTAAGACAGTTCTCGATGGTCCTGCAATATCATTAGATTTATGCGCAACATTTAAAGAGATAAATTTATGCATACCTTCATTGAGTAGCTTCTCCTAAAGAGCAATCCTTTGATCAAGCTCCTCAATCTTATCTCCTCTAAAGTCCATGATCACATGATATTCTTCAGTGAAAAGCTTGTATAGCCTTTTGTCTGTGTTGTTAGAAGTGTCTTCCACCATGTTAGAACTTTGTGGAGCAAGTTGTTCTGCCCACTCTCACTCGGTTCTCGGCATAGGTTTTTTTGGAGACTTAATTGGTGTTGATGTCTTCGAAGTCATTTGAACCTATTGTTCTTCTTGCTTCTTGTGGAGAGCTTTCAGATCAAAGGCCTAGGTTTCTCAGAGAGTACCAGGCTCTGATACCATGTAAAGAAATACTTTGATATAGAAACACAAATAACAAATGTAGGACAAAGCATAGACTGATAAAAGAACTCAGTTAGGGTTAGGGTAACTCAAAGACAATGAACATAGAAAATAATTGAAGTGGTATAACTGCTGAATATTTAATGCTCATGCAGCAAACACACTATGCAGTGAATGAATACTGAACCTCGAACTTCTGTATCTCAAGGATCAGGGCAGGGGTAATGAGCTAGAGAGTGTGTTGTACCGTGAATGGATCCCGAATCGCAGCAAGGCAGCCTCTGAATGTCGAATACCAGCAAACACAACAGTGAGAAGCTGGATTTGATGCAAGTGGTAATGAGGAGAGAGAAAGACTAAAAACACAGGCTACAGGAGAGAGAGAGAATAAAAACGCAGGCTGCAGGAGAAAGTCTAAAAACGTAGGCAGGACAGCCTGCAAGAGAGAGAAAACTTCCAAACGCAGGTTGCACAGCCTGTAGAAGCTGGGCGACAGCTGGAGAGAGAAAACTACCGAACGCAGGTTGCAGATGACGTGGCAGGCAGTACGACAGCAGATCTGTGCAAAAAGAGCAGTCACCTAGCTGGAATCAGCTCTAAACCTTCCTTTTGCAAATAAAATGTGGTTGATTATATTACTCAAAAGACTGATTACAATGGAGTGCTCATGCTCAACAGACTATCTAGAGCTAATGCAAAGTCACAAATAGATCATATATACAAGCCTCTCAAGGCGGTCTAGGGGGGATGGGAGCAAGAAGCCATGGAGAGGGGGTGTATCGACATCTGGGGTTGCCTGCGTGCATCACGAAAAATAGGTCGTGGCCGCCCCAAGTGCCCATGAAATGACAATGGAGCTCCTGACGAGCTCTGGACTTGCCCTACACTTGATCCCATCGACTGCAGAGGGAGTGGATGATGGAGGTCCAATACTCTGCTAAGGTCGCTTGTGCTGAAAGTCTCTCTTCACCGAAAGCCTCTTGATACCGTGCCTTCCAGATATGCCAGCGAGTAAGACTCCCTATGATCTCCCATACCTCCGAGCGGTCTCTGTGGGCTCCAGTACTTGGTGGATGGGTAGAGCCTCCAAATCGACCACTGCGCATGACTCTACCTTGATAATGAATATCATGTCCTGCATCTCGGCCTCATACACAAGGTGACAGCCCTAGCTGATTGCCTACCAATAGAAAGCTCCCCATGAGATACATCCAAGGCTGGGTGATATATGGCGAAGGATGCGGTATGCTCCTCTCCACACGAGCTGTGCCTCCTCACACGATCAAAGGTAGGGCTTTGGGGTTTTCAGAGGCTGCTGTGTGCAGCGCTTGCAACCTCCCTTCTTTTGCATTTGGGCAAGCCAACTTCCCACTGCCAAGCCTCCATGTGCTGCCAGTCATAAGAAGTATGACATCCTCCTTGGTCTCTAGCTATCCCATAGGTGGTGCCAGAAGGTCCGTCGAAAAGGCTCCGTGATGCTGTGCTCCGCTGAGTGCTTGCTACGTGATGGCGCCCAATCCATATCCCCTCTTGCATCAGTATGTGTGACTCCGCCCAATCCATATCCATCCAAGTTCCTGGAGTACTTTGCCAGGATTGGCAGATTCTTGGCGACCGTAGTGACTGGCCATAGCCACTCTCCTGGATCCCACTCCAGCTCATCAAGTGGCCTACCTTTCCAGATCCAAAGGTGCCACTCCTTGAGCTCCATTCAAAAAACATAGGGGTCCAGTCGCCATGTCTTCCCCTGAAGGCCCACCATCCTCCTCCTCCTCCACGAAAGGGCGGCTATCCCCTTATCCTATTGCCCTCTGCCAGGGCTAGACGCCCCCCCTCCTGAACGGTGAAGAAAGTCCCTTATGGGGCGCCGCCCACTCTACCTGCCACCTGTAGGGGGATGCTTGCTGGTGAAAACCTAGTGGCCCATACCTCCTCGGGCTCTATCAGCTTTCATATCAGGGGAGCAAGCCACTCCAGAGCTTTTGCTACGTCTATCTTCCTTTTGCTCAACTCCACCCGTCTTTGGCAGCTTGATACTCGCTGCAATACCTCCTTGTCTGCCATCCTGTACACCTCCTGCCATGTCCTGATGGTACGAGACGGGCTGGGCTCCCAATGGTGCCCACTGGATATGGAGGCGCTCGCTAATCTGTGCCTTTTCCTGATCTTTGACCGGGGGGTTCCAAATCACCGGGTGACTGTCTATCTCCTCTTGGTAGCCTAGGGGGCTTTCGATTAGGCCCTTACGGAGGCCTTGCCACACGCGGAGTAAGTTGCGTAGGAAAGGTGATCTGGGGGGGTGATCTGGGCTGATGTGAAGATCCATCTCAAGGACGGTCTCCACTCATCGCGAAGCCTCGGTCTACAGTCCTGAAGACCCTCCTGCAATAAGACCTTCCAGGTCTGCCCGCCTGGTGTGAGGCCGCGGACAACTAGCTTACCCAAGAGGGCCTTCTGATACTCCGGGTCTATGATCCCAAGCCCTCCCTCTGACCGATGCCATATGATGGTCGCCCACGCCACCTTGGCTTTGGAATCCCTGGAGCCATATGACCCTGACCAAAGGAAGTTCTGCACTAGGCGGCCAAGGTGTAGTATGCAGGATAAGGAGAAGCACCAACACGAGGCGATGTACCAGGACGTCGCTAGGAGGATCTCGTTAACCACTAGGGCTCGGCCGGCTAGTGAGAGGCGAGCCGTGCTCTAGTAGGTCAGTTTTCTCCGAATAGAATCAAGGACAGGAAGAAACTGCTGGGCAGGAGTGATGTTGAGTCCCACTTGGAACCCTAGGTACCGGACGGTTTGCCCTCTGCTTACCCATATAAATCCCAGGTGGACATCCCACTCCTTGCTAGAGTCCGGGTCTGTGAGAAAACCAACCGACTTTCGCCAGTTGATTTTCGCTCCCGTTGCAGAACAGAACACGTCAAGAGCTAGCTTCACTCTCTCCAGCATCAACTCATCGTCCTCTATGTAGAGAGCTGTATCATCTGCATACTCTGAGTCTAACAACTTAGTCTCTCCTCTCACTCGAAGTCGGAGGCCGCGTAATTTGCTCACACATGACCTGAGGAAGCGGGACATTGCCTTTGCAAAGAGTAGAAACATGTATGGGGCTAGGGGGCAGCCCTGTCGAACCGATCTCTCCAGCCGAAACTCCTCCCCTTGTCCACCCTGTCATAAGCTTTCTCGAAATCCAAGAGTAGTACGGCCAGCCTCTGCCCACTGTGCTGAGCCCACTCTATCGCCTCAAAGAAGGTGAATACATTGTCTAAGATGCTCCTATCCTAGACAAAGCCCGACTGTGTGTCTTGGATGATGTCTGGAAGCACGGGGCGTAGTCATCTACCAATCATCTTTGCCAGTGCTTTATAGGCCATTTACAATAAGGTGATCGGTCTCCACTGGGAAAGCTCCAACCGGTCTCCCCCTTTGGGGAGAAGATTGATAAGGCCTGCCAAAAGACTCCCTGGCATTTGTCCTGAAGTGAAAATCTTCTAGAAGGCCATCAGTAGGGGGTCCTTTACCACTTCCCAGTAGGTAGTGAAGAAGGCCTTAGAGAGGCCATCCTCTCCCGGGCATTTCTGCCCATCCTATGTATGGAAAGCCTCCTTTAGTTCCTTCTCTTTGAAGGGGGCTAGGAGGGAGCGTACCATCTCCTCTGTGATGAGGGACAGGATGTGATTCTAGACCTGCTATCTACATCTCTGCTCTCTAGCTGAGGCTGTCTTTTGCCGAAAAAGGCGCATGTAATAGTTGGTGGCAATCTCCATTACCTCGTCTGGGCTAGAACGAGTCCTCCCATACTGATCCTGAAGGCTCTGTATCTGCTCTCCTGCGGTGCAAGGCTGGTGCACCTGGAAGAACTCCCTACACATCGTGTCCCCCTTTCGCACCTAGAAGGTTGCTGAGGTGCGGAAAAAGAACTCCGAGCGCCTGTCCTCTAGGCTAGCCATGGCTGCTCGTGTACACACTTCTGTGCGTGGAGGGTGGGATCCCCTGGTGCTCCTGTAATATTCTCTGCGTGGCTACATGGTCTCGCCGGAGTGCTCTCTTCTCCTCCGAGCTCTACTACTTGGCCTGTATGGTTGCCTTCTAGCAGATTCTACTCGACTCGGTTAGGACCTCTGCAACCTCCTCTGCAATTCGGTCCCTCTTGCCCTACTCTCTGGTCCAAATCTGCTCTATCTGTCTCGTCACCTCCTCCCTCCTATAGATTGAGTCAGGGATCCGGCAGGATCGTGTGTTTAGGGCGGATGTTGGGGGATCAAGTGTCAGGAGAACCGGGCAATGATCGGACAACGTGGTGCCTGCCGACTGCTCAATCTGGTCTCCACGAGAGCCTTTCCACTCTCCCACATAAAACCTGTCCAACCGCTCCAACAAGACTCCACCTAGCTGCCTGTATCCCCAGAGAAGTCCAGCGACCTTTCCCTCCTGTGGAAGGCAAGGTCTCTCGAGGCATCGTGTGCTCCTATTGCTAGTAGAAAGACCTCCCATGCCTCCTGCTCCTCCCCAGCCATGCCTTGGTAGTTTCTGCCTTTGCCTTGCTGGTTCTCCAAAGCCTCCAAGTTGTTGAAGTCTCCTCCAACGATCTAGGAGTCCACCTCTGGGAGTCCATCTACGATCTCCACCCAGAACCTGCTGCGTGCCCTAACCTCCGTAGGGGCATAGACATTGAGGACTCCAAGGAACGAGTCCCCAATATCCAGTTTGACCCATAGAGCCCTCCTTGCCACTATCGTCACGTGGTCTCGTACACAGGTGGTGAGACTCGGGCCAATAGAGGTGCATATGCCTCCACTCTTGCTGTGGGCACCTATGGTGTGCTCCCAGTAAGTGTGCAAAATGCCCGGGAGTACCTTCCCTACCCGTTGGGTCTCGGTGGGAGTGAGTTTGTACTCCTGTAGAAGTAAGATGTCGATCCGTCTGGCAAGGGCAGGTTGCAACTCTTGCTAAATAATCAACTTCTTGGAACCATGCGCCCCACTATAGTGGAGACTATTCACATTCCAGGATGCAAGGTGTAGGCTCATGGGGAAACGTGTGATTGACCGAATAGGCATCTGTTCGGTGTTGAGGCTGCTGATGAAGAGGAAAAACTATGGGGCATACAGGTACGTTTTGCTGTTGGTTTGGACGGCGAACTCCAGTCCCCCATGGTGGCCCTCGGTTTGACCATAGGGGTGATAGATGCTCTAGGTGGTACTATCAATGCATCTATTAGCCATGCTGAGAGTCGTGACTTTGTACACTGGTAGAAACGGGATGCCTATGCTAGGGGCCACTCGATCACATCCCGTGGAGCTCTCCATTGTGGAGGGGCTCCAAAAATAATGCTCAAGTGTGGGACCTCGGCACCAGCCCACCAGTTGATGTCCATTATGCAACCAGGCCATTGTTGTGCGAATATTGCTAATCCTTCTTCTCCCATCCATTGGGAGGTGTGGTCCACCATCTGACTCTTCAGCTTCTCTATCTGTGTCGTCGTCCAATCCTCTAAGTGAGAGGTCTGAAGGAAAAAAGCGTAGTTTGGTCCATCCGGTGATGCTAGTAGATGGACCTTGCTCCTCCTTGACTTGCGAACCATGAAGATCCCCACCTCAAGAGGTAGTGGAAACTCTCCGCGCTTCGCAACTCTCAGGTAGTAGAACCATGGGCCACTATGGAAGAACTCTTGTGGCAACAGCTGTGCCTATCTAAGGAAAGTGTGATGGGCGGTAGGGGCAGATGAGCTGGTGGCTGTGGGAGGGAGAGCACTGTTGGTGCGAGGAGAATGTAGGCGTGTGTGGCTCATCGCCATGTGTGGGAGGAGGGGGAGTGGGTCTGGGGGGGATCACCTGAACCGGGTGCGGATTTCGGGGGTGCTCAGCAAGGGAGGTGGTGGGGGGGAAGAGGGGGGTCGGGGGATGGAGGGATGGTCAGAGGTATGTGTCGGGTGTTGGGGGGGGGGGGGGGACTGTGGGCCAGGGTTGGGGGGGGGGGGCATGGAAAACGAAGGGGGAGGGGTGTGGGGGTTGTGAGATCTCAAGTGAGGTGGTCTATGGTGCATGAGATGGATGTGGGAGACTGCGGTTTTGTCGGGTGGGGCAGCTGTGGAGTGCTTTGCCGAGGGGACGTTGCTCGCCCTCTTGCTCCCTGTTGACGAGGTTGGGTCTGAGGAGTTGTATGCGGCCCCCCCTGCCGTCTCCCTCTCTGTCGTCTTTGGACCCGTATGAAGCCATTAGCGTCCACTTGTGGGCTTGTCGACGAAGCCGCCTTGGCCTCGAAATGCGTACAATCTATTGTCTGATGACCAAAGTCGTAGCAGCGTAGGCACTGCCCTGGTTGCCTAGTCACAATGACCTGCTGCCTAAAGGAGTGACCTCCAGCCTCAATCTCCAGGAACTTTGGTATGCTTTTTGTGTCTTTCACGGCCACTCGTACCTTTGGGACTCTTGCAGCTATCATTACATCCGCAAAGGAAGCAAGAAGAACTATGCCAAAGAGCTGTCCAAAGTCCTGCGCTAACTGGCGGTACTCCATTGCCAGTGCGGGGAAAAGTAGGGTGACTAGGTGTTTGAGAAAGCTGTTGTGGAGCACAAATGACTCCACTGTGAAGCTGCTATACCCGGGAACCGTGTAGATGACCCCCTTCGTGGAGGCATAGGGTGAGCTCTCCACTAACTCATGGGCTACGTCCACAGAGGTGAGTCGAACCATGAAGATCCCTCAGCCCATGAGGACTGCCTCCCTGATCTGCGCTGTACCAATGCGCAGCGTGGAGTGGAGCCAATCTCACATGGAGTGGAGCCAATCTTGCAGCTAGGCCCTCGATGGGGAGTGTCCAACGACTTGCTGACGGAAGATCACTGTTTCTTTCAGCTCCAACTCTGTGGCCCGGACGGTCAAGAGCTGTTACTTAGAAAGGATGATGCGCAAGGTGTTTGAGTAGGGGGCACTCGTAGAATGCATCGGCGTCTAACTAGAGGTTTCCATTGTATGATGGCAAGGAGGGGGGGGGGGGGTTTGTTTTCTGATGATGATGGAGACCCCTGGTGCCACGAATGATATTGTCAAGATGAAACCATGCGGGTGAGGGGCCTTGAGCTGGGTGAAGGAGACGGGGAACAATGCGGGAGTGGGGGGGCTGGGGTGTCAGAATGGGGGAGCGCAGCGGGTGGTAGGCTTGGAGTGGTGGATAGAAGCCGCAAGGTGTGGGAAGACAACACGAGGGCGGGGGGGTGCAGCGCAAAGGGGTTGTTGGCGGGGGGAACCACAAGGCGGGGGGCAGTGGGGGGTGTGGGGCAGCGCTGGGGGGAGGCAGCTTGGAGGCGCTAGTGTGTGGCGGGGGGAGAGGTACAGCGCGACGTGAAAGGCACAGCGGGCGAAAAGGGTGTGTTGCGGGGGGTGCAGTGGCTGATCGATGTTGACCGATAGGAGAGGCAGGGCAGGTAGCGGGGGCGCACGCGAGGCACGTCAGCGGTGACGGGCAATGGAGCTCACTTTATCTTTGATGGAATCAGCTCTAAACTGTGTGAAGAGGGCTGGAAATCAGGCGCCAACTGATGGAGACAGCAATGGACAGCTTCGGCTGAGATGTCCTCTGCGAACGGGGTGTGGGCAGCAAGCTGAAACACCTGAAATCTGCAAGAACAAGATTGTTTCTTGAATGGAGGGCAACATACGTATTTATAGAAAGTTAGGGCCCTCCCAAGTGGGTTTGTGCTTATGGGACACAGAAACTCTCTGGGATCGGACTTCTGTTAAATAAACTAGGTTTCTTCATTACGTAAGCAAGTTTTGGGGCTGTTTAAGTAAAGCTACTGCATTTTTAGCTCAACAGAGGAACCCCAAAAGCAGTTCATAGATTAGCATGCATATTTCTAACATTTCTTTTCCCCCCTAGCTGCTTGGGAAGTTGTGAAGTGGGCAACTCTCAGGTGCAATATTACGATATGTAACAAGTTTTTGTAGTTAATTTTTTCCTATTTGTATTCATAGTGAGTGCAATAAGGCACATCTGAAGTACTTAGTGGATTATTATCTCGTTGATCTATTTTGCTTTATCCCTTGCATCTCAAAGACATCGAGGACTTTAGTCTCCCTTTGGAAATTGGTGAGTTTAGTTACTCAGTCTTTGCCAGCGTGATGAAGTATTGACTACCACATTGTAAAGCCATTCAAATAAAACTTTGCAACTGCAAGTGTAAAAATCTATTGTGCATTTGCAGACATGAATTTTTGGGTTTGCGTCGACATATTCGACATGGAGTTGAGCTTGTGGAATGGGCTCCTGGTTAGTCTCATCTTATGTTTTCCTGTTCCATGTTAATCCACCTCATGTTTTCAAGCTAAAATCTTTCCATGCTAACACAGCTCATTACTTTTGAGGCTATCTTGGGATCTTGATTGAGCTCCATTAGTTTGTTTACAGAAAACTTGTGATGTCACCAAAGTGCATAAGTTCATGTGAAGTCATTTTCTTCCATTTTCAGTTTTTTAATTTGGCATGATTGGTCAATATAGAAATTCTTGTTCAAGACTTTAAAGTGGTGGTTGTAAAAAAGATTTGATTGTGGTTGCTTATGTTTTGGTTTGGTAGTAGCTTGTAAGTTTTGGTTTTCCAAAGGTGCAAATATTTGATCTGATAAATCTTGGTGGTTGTTGTAAGTGAAATTTCAGCCTTACAAACAATGCTGAGCCTCCAGTTAACAAGGATGCATAATTTGTTTTGCAACCAGCTATTAATAGTAGAGCTTAGAAGCCTTGGTGATTGGCTCTCAAATTTTTTGCTGGTTTGGCTGTTTGCTAAAGTTTTTGGGAGTGGAGCAATTTACATCTTGCTGAATTTTTAGCATCAGTTATTTGTAGGTGCTAGTGGTTCAAAAATGGGTGAGCAAACCACCCTTCCTCTTAACTCCCAAGCCATTTGGTCTTCTGCAACTTTAACAGCTTTATTTTACATATTTCAGCTTTAGATGTGGCTTGAATCAGGGATTCAGCCAAGAAGGTTCTGTCTTCTCGTAATACATTCTATTATGCCTGCAGGTGCAGATTTTTGCTCAATTGTTGGTGATTTTAATGATTGGATGCATAGAAAGAATTTTGCAGATCGTAAAATAGGTCACGATGATTATGGATATTGGCGAATATTTGTTGGAGATAAGCTGCGAGTAGGTCAGGAAGAAGATGAATTTTATCAGGAGTATAATTACATGGACGACTATGACCGTGGGGATGAAAATCCTGATATGAATGCTGTGTTTGAACAAATGGAAAAAGAATACTGGGAGCCTGGGGAAGATGAGTACATGGGAGACAAACCTGAAAAGTTTGCTGAAGAGCTTTTCAAAAGTATATTTGCAGAAGGTGCAGAAATTCCAGAAATAATAGCTGATCCAAAAGAAAGGTACGAGGCATGGAAAGCATCTCATATGCCTGACAACAATCTTCCTCCTATAGATGTTATCGATGATGGAATTGATCGGAAAGAACTTGAATTGGTTGATGATCCAGTATGGACTAAAAAGATTCTCTCAAAAAAAATGCCTCTGCGATATTGGGAACTCTTGGTCAAAGGTCGAAAGGCTTGGAAAGAGAAGTACATTCCATCAATTCCTCATAAATGCAGATACAGAGTTTATCTTCATACAAAAGAAGGGCCAGTGGAACGTGTCTCACCGTGGTCTATTTATGTGTTGCCAGGTCAGGCTACTTGTTTGCGACCTTCTACATTTTTTGTTGGATAATTCTTGATAACATAATTGGACATTACCGTAGGAGTCTCTTGAGTGCCCTCATCAATGGCGTGCTCATCACATGGCATTTGTTTTGGGGGAGATCTACAATTGGTTCAAGTCCAAATATCTAAAAATAAGCATAGCAACTTGCACCACATAGAAATGGAAACAAAAAGGCTTATCAAGCTGCAGGATGCAAGGATCCCCTCCCAGTATACCCTCAGGCTTCTTTTCTCGTGTATAGATATGGCATGTTGAATCAATCTTAACTGACAACCTTAGTTACAACCTCAGATCTCCAGCTTAATAGAATCCTTATAATGAATCCAAGCCTAGTGTTTTGTCACAACTGAGAAAAGTAGTTTCAAACTACCTTTGTGCTTTTGGTGTGATCTATACTGCATATTTTCCCAGGCTAACCAATTTATCTCTTCTCAATAAATGGTCTTTTGACAAGTACATTCTGTGTACTCTCTCATGTCACTTTCAGAACTGCCTAGACTTCAGAGTTTTTCTCAAGTGTAGCTGTTCCCTGTCAAGAAAGGGGTTAGCCTGTGAAAGATCCTACTCTGCGTTGAGTTGGTCAAGAGCAAGCACCTTCATCCCATATGTCTTCAAACCTGCTGAACACTTACATCCCAATCTCTTCAATATGATATTTTTGACGTCCATTCCTGCCACCTGGGGAAATGATATCTGCAGAAAGGAAGACTAGGAAGAGATGGATGAAGGAATATCAGGTTACCGTATATCCTCTGTGAGTTATGGCCAAGTGAGTGCACTCAGGAGTTATGCAGGCTCAAAGCATCTCAAGATGCTTTCCACACTTTCAGTCGTGATATCATCAGTGAAATCAAATCAGTAGTGTATCTACTAGTGGTCTTTGGTTACATTGTTCTACTGTTTGTGAATCATGCAGATGTTGATGGGAAGTCTTCAAGTTCTATCTACTGGGAACCACCTCCAAATGAGGTGTATAAATGGAAAAACAAAAGTCCACCAAGGCCAGCATCTCTTCGTATCTATGAGTGTCATATTGGTATTAGTGGGAGAGAAGCATGTGTCTCAACATTCAATGAGTTTACCAATAATGTAAGCATTCAGAATCACTCTGGGAAATGCTTCTGATTTCGTTTTTGGTTTGTTTTCAGTGTCTGAAATATTCTGACAGTATTTGGCTGCAGGTTCTACCATATATAAAACATGCTGGATACAATGTTATTCAGCTATTTGGTGTTCCTGAACATGCAGATTATGCCAGTGCTGGCTACAAGGTTTTCCCCCCCTTTCTGAAGCAATTCTTTTATACGATGGGGTTGCATCTCACTTTTTAAAGCAAATTTTTAATAGAACAGGGTCTTTAAAGCTAAGTGCATCATACTTGGCTTGCTTAGAAATTCTAAAAGAATGATATGTTGCCAAATGGCACAGGTCTCTGCTTTGTAAATCTTCATAGTGTCATGTATCAAGGAGATTGCATTTTGCCAGACTTTTTGTTAAAGTACGTACACTTGATCCATGATGATGAATGTGAAGAATGCTAGTCCTAGTCATTGTTTGATTGCAATATATTTACCAACTAATGGTTTGGCACACATATATACACATAGCAGCTGGTTGTGAGGCGAGAGGATCAGTTTAGCATGTTGTGTGCTCTTGAAAAGCCACTATGTACGTGCACAGGTGAATGCATATCTGTGCATGCAGATGATTTTGGCTGGATTACTGGTTCTTTAGAGGGATAAAAGGTCCCTTCATCTAGTACAAAGTGGTGGGTTTTGCAGTTAGGATCAGACAACTTGTTGCCCTTGCTTAGCCTAAAACTACGGTTGCTCTTGTTATATGTTTTCTTTCTCCAGTGTGTTGAAAGGGAATGGCATGTTGTGAGGATATTGGTTATCGACGACATAAATTGTGTTCATAATGAAAACGAAAATCAGTTTAAACTTTGGCATCGTTTTGAGGGAAGAGACAGTGAAGCAGAGAGGCATTCTAAGCTGCTTTTGAGGTCAAGGACCTTGACAAAGAAAGTAGATGCCTTTAATCTACCATAGGCCGAGAGTCTTATGGACCAAAAGTTTTACATCATAAAGTTTGTTGCCATTTGCCTAGCTAAGCTTCTAGTTTGTTGCTATTTCATGGCCATCAACCTTAGAGATTATAGGAGTTGGATAGACAACATCATCCAGCATCACCCCTCTTCACATTTTCTTCTCTTTGTCTATTCTACAACCTCACAAACAGAAGTGCCAAGCCTTAATAGGGTGATGGGATCTGTAAGTCTCTTTAATCAAAGACATAGCCTTACAAGTTTAATTTCATAAGACAGCATCTCAGGACTGTAGCATCCTAAAGTTTTCAAGATTCTACTTTGAAGTGGTGCATGTACACTTCACAGAAACCTTACATTGATACAAACTTTTCATACTTTTTTGGTAGGTTACGAGCTTGTTTGCTGTCAGCAGTCGGTTTGGCGAACCAGAAGATTTTAAGAGATTAGTTGACACAGCACACGGTGACTGTAATCTGTAACAAGTTATTGTTTAAACAATTGTTTTCTAATGTGTGATTGTTCTCTTGCTGGGCATGCTCTTATTTTTAAATTGGGAATGTATGGAAGAGGGTGTTTTTTTGTTTTTTTTTTTCCATGTGGCGGGGGGGGGGGGGGGGGGAGCACAGGGGTTTGGGGAGAAGAGAAAAGGTGGGGGGGAATCATGTAAAAATAGACAAAAAGTAGATTTAGTCAAATGCATCCCATGTCTAGTGCGGCCTGTTCTAGGCTTTCTCACCTCTTCTCCACCACAAATCTATTATGTCATAAACAATGTTGTGCTTGATGTGGGTGTCGTAGTCTGCATCCAGGTAGTCTACATCTCCTGGTGGCACGACTCTTTGTGCAGTGAGTCCTGTTGTGAATTGGATGATATGGGAAGAGGAAGGGGGGTGTGGTGGACTGGTATGGCTGAACAAGGTGGTGATTTGTGGATGGGATCTCTGGCTATGAATTGCATTGAAGCTCTTCTTGATGCTTTTGCAGCTCCATTGGAAAAGACAGGCATCTTCGATCAGGATAGCCCATTACTTGAGTTGGAGGCAGAAAACCCTCTCTTAACAATCTGTGAATCTCTCCCTAATCTAATAGTATACTCAACATTAGAATGTAACGTTGCTTTCTCTATCTCTCCTCTCTCTTCAACTCTGTCTGTGTCTCTGTTTGTCTCTTGTTGAGCTACCAGCATTGCCTCCTAAATTGCCTCCTAAATTATCATATTTTCTGACATTTTTTGGGCTCATTAAACAGCCCCAGAAAGGCCATTTTGCTTTTTTGTATGACACTGTAGTAGACTATTTGTAATTACACTCTAGACTTCTTATGGCACCACGATGTTCTATAAAAAGGACTTTGTGTGCACATCACTGATCATTCCTCTATCTCAAGGCCATCAGCACTCTATCATCATAAGCAATTACCTCATCCAGCCAGCAGTAGGGGCTGCTTCCCACACTCTAAAAGTGCTGCCTCTTCCTGCCAGCTTGTCGCCTACTTGAGATCCTCCAGTCTTCGCCAGCTGCTCCAAAACCTCCTGAGAGCTGTATTTCTGATCTCAACCTGCAGATGATTGTTGGGTTTTGCTGCTACGGCATTCATGACATTAGATTTCAAACTTTTACACCATTGAGTGGCTCTTGTTTGCTGTGTGACATCACCCTCAAGTCCAATCTCGCTCATATAGTATTTGAGGTGGTATTGTTGCACTTGGGATTTCTACACAAAGGGCGTCACTCTTTGACACTCTTCCTTCATAAGACATCCTCTATCCCTTTTTGCGTTGTTTTACATTTTTGTCAAAGCTCATTGTGTTTTGGTTGTGTTTGTACACTCTGTGATTTCCATGTGTGCAAACCCTAGACATATCTTCACATGATATCAAAGTCGGTGCTATTCTAAATTGTATTTTGCAAGGCTATCATGAAAACCTTGGTTTATGTCACTTCCACTAATGATACTAACCAATCCACAATGCTTCAGACACCTCTTTCTTGGGAGACTATGGTATCTTCTCAAGGCTCAAGCTTCTCCTTCACTAGAAACCTCCGGCCAACATTATACTCTCAACTAGGAGGACAATGCATCCTCCCTCTCATCTTTCTTCAATTTACTAGATGTTGAGTAGATCTTCGATGTAGAGTTCGCAAAGTACTTGTGTAGAAGGTGGTCCAACTACGCTCAATTTTCTCTCTATACTCTTGATAGAAGGTGTGCAGTAGTTGTAACATATAGCTAGTGAGGCTGGCCACCTCTCTGCTTGGAGAGGTTATAACACTTTTGGGATTAGCAGCGATCTATTATCTTCATCTCAACTTTGTATAATTCACATGATTTGTATGAGCTGAAACCTCTCTTTGTTGCTCGTTCTATTGTGTAGGATCTAGTTGTGTGTCATAATGGAGACAATGTGTTAAGATTGTGGGAGAGAAGGAAGGAGTCTCACTTGTAGCTTTCTTGCTTGCACAATGAGGGAATACACACACAGGTGGAGGCTGAAAACAGTTTTCCTATTCTTAGTTGTGTAAACCAAAAAGAACTCTAGTACAAAGAAATAGAAGAACCCTATATATGGGTCTCAAACCAAACTCAACTAACTAAGGTAGCATACTAACTGAGCCACGTACTAGAGTAGATAAGGATAGCTGTCATTTAGCTATTATTCATGGGCGGTGTACCAACCGTATCTGCAGCTAACAAGTCGGTGACATAAATGCACAACGATCACTCTGGCATATCACGAGTGGAGCTCGATATCTCAACACTCCCCCTCGAGCTCAATCCCAATTCCTGCACACCAAGCAGGTCTCTGAACTTGTGCAGCTTCTCTGCGCCCAATGCCTTCGTAAATATGTCAGCTACTTGATCCTCTGTGGTGACATAAACTAAATCAATAAGACCTAGTAAAACCCTCTCCCGCACATAGTGATAATGCATATCAATGTGCTTTGTTCTAGTATGATAGACTGGGTTATTTGCCAAGTGTATACTACTCATGTTATCACAATAAATGACAACTGGTCCATCTGTAGGCTGATGCATATCATAAAGTAGCTTATGCAACCAAGCTACCTCACATGCAGCCATTGCTGTACCCCTGTACTCAGCCTTTGTGCTCGACAAGGCAACTGTAGGTTGTTTCTTGCTGCTCCAAGTGACTGTAGCACTCCCAAAAGGGAACACATATCCACTGGTAGATCGTTTATCAGAAATACTACCAGCCCAATCAGCATCAGTGTATCCATGCAACTGTATCTGAACCCCAGTCTCATAAAGTAGTCCATACAGCAATGTGGACTTCACATACTTGAGTATGCGTCTAGCCGCATCCAAATGCGGTTTCCTTGGAGCCTGCATAAACTGACTTACCAATCCAACAATATAACTCAAATCTGGCCTGGTAATAGTCATATAAATTAAACTTCCTACTATGCGTCTGTACATAGTAGGGTCTTTCAGAAGCTCACCTGCATCTGCGCTCAGCTTCACATTCTGCTCCAAAGGAACTGAAATAGGCTTACAGCTTGTTATCCCATATTTGGACAGCATGTCCAATCCATACTGCCTCTGCAAGAGCCATATCCCACTTAGTGATCTAATCACCTCAATGCCCAAGAAATAACGCAGCTCTCCCAAATCCTCATCTTAAACTTCTGCTTTAATAGCATTTTCTCATGAAGCATATCTTCATCAGTCACCTGTTATAATCAAATCATCAACATAAATGACAAGTAGCATAATACCTTTCTCTGTTTTTCTCATATAAATTAAGAAATCTGTCTTGAAAATCTGAAAGCCAATAGTGACAAGATACTGTCCTATCTCGTCAGACCATGCTCTAGGTGCTTGCTTCAAGCCATACAATGCTTTCTTCAATCTGCAAACAAACTCGGGATGAATAGCATGCACATAACCTGGTGGTTGCTCCATATAGACCTCTTCTTGCAAATCACCATGCAAGAAGGCATTCTTTACATCCATCTGATGTAAAGACCATCCCTTTGATACAGCCATAGCAATGACTGCTCTTACGGTTGCCATCCTTGCATCCGGACAGAATGTTTCTTCATAATCAATGCCATATGTTTGTGCATACCCCTTGACTACTAATCTTGCCTTGTATCTATTTACAGAACCATCTGCATTGTGTTTCACCTTATAAATCCACTTACAACCAATTGCATTCTTATCTTTAGGCAAAGGTATCAATTCCCATGTAGCATTTGCTTCCAAGGCATCCATTTCTTCATCCATGGCTTTCTCCCATTTTTCTTTTCCCACGACTTTCTAAAAAAAAGTGGGTTCTGGTTCCTGTATCACTTTGACCATATATGCATAGTGAATGGCTGTAAATCCATCATATTTCAGCCTATCCATAGGATACCTAGCTCTGGTAGACCTGCGCAAAGTAGGTTCACTTCCAGGTGCTCTCAAAACATCCCTGGTCTTCCTTACTCCAGGTGTAACAATAGAAGGAATACCCAACTCATCATCAGTGCTCTGTTCTGAGCCACTGGATTCACCATCCACATAAGAGTGACCTCCATTCACATCAAACATGGGCTGATCTACCTTCTTTTTTCCTTTTCGTGATACCTGCATACCACTATCTGCATTGCTTTGAGAAGATTCTCCTGATATCAATTTGCCTGTCCATGGCGAAGAATGTGAACCACTGCTAGAGGACGCTCCAGGTCCACTAATATCTTGTGACTGTTGCTGTGAATTCTGTGCAGCATTATCATTTTGTACATCTATATTATCAATCACATTTACTAGTTTATACCAACTACTCATCTCATAAAAAACATCTCTGCTCATTGTAAACTTACGAGTAGAAGGGTTATAGCATCTATAGTCTTTTTATTGCAGGGAGTAACCAATAAAGATGCACTTCTCAGCTTTTGGATCCAACTTGGATCTCAACTCATCTGGCACATGAACATAACCAATGTAACAAAAAATTTTCAAATGAGAAATATATGGTTTCCTATCAGTATATCTCTCCTCTGGAGTCATGCCATGTATTGCTGCAGTGGGAGTCCTGTTCATTATGTAGACTGCTGTAGCAACTGCCTCAGCCCAGTAAAAATCAGACAGGTCTTTTTCATTGAGCATGGCACGAGATACCTCTCCAATATGCTTGTTTTTTCTTTCTGCAATTCCATTTTGCTGTGGGGTATGACTACATGAATATTGTTGCTTTATGCCATGCTCCTGCAGGAACCTTGCAAACTCATTTGAGAGGTACTCTCCCCCTCCATCTGGCCTTAGGCATTTTATTTGCAGGCTTGTTTCTTTTTCAACCATAGCTTTAAGAGTTTTAAAATGCCCAAGCATTTCACTTTTTTTTTCATAAAATACATCCAAACTTTTCTGCTATAGTTATCAATAAAAGTGACAAAATAATAACAGCCTCCAATAGATACAGCTTTAGTAGTCCACACATCAGAGTGGATTAATTCCAATGGCTTCTTACTCTCTTGAACATGTCTAGGAAATGGTTTTCTTGCCTGTTTTCCAAATTGATAGGCTTCACATATCTTATGCATTTCTGCAACCTTAAATTTAGGCAATCCTGCAACAATATTTTGGGCTTGCATTGATTTAAGTCGCTGTACATTAACATGACCAATGCGTTTATGCCAGATATCAATATCTGCAACTATACCGGTCCCATGTGCAAACATTGCTGCACTCAATTTAGGCATGTTTACATCCAACGTAAACATTCTGCCCTTTTTCTTTCCTTTTGCTATCAAGCGACCTTTATTTTTCATATCCTCAACAAAGCATCCATGAGAATTAAATCTGACCTGCAAGCCTTGCTCAACCATTTGACCAACAGAAACCAGGTTCTTGGTGATATTCGGGACATGAAATACATCTGACAGCTATTTCTTTTTCCCATCCTGCATAGACAAATAAATTTTTCCAATCTGCACAATAGGATATGCAGTATCATCACCAGTCTCCACAAATCCTGGTTTTTCCATTTTCCTTGCATCCTGCATCCATTCTGCATGACTTGTCCTGTGGTTTGATGCACCTGAGTCAACATACCATACATCGTTGCTTTCTTCTGCACTTATCACAGAATTGGTCATGTGCTGCACCATAAACAAATGCTCATTTCTGTCATCACCCTGTCTACTAGAAGATGCATAATTCCCTTGTTGCAATTTTCCATTCATGATGTCATTCTGCTTTTTATAGCAGTCTTTAGCCATATGATCCATTTTACCACAGTAGTAGCATTCAACATTGCTGTTTACATTTTGGCCTCTTTGCCATCCACCATGACCTCTTTGGCTCCCCCTGCCTCTAGAGTTACCACGTCCTTCTCTATAGGACTGGTTTTTTTGAGTTTGCTGTATATTCTGATTTCTACCACGGCCTCCAGATCAGCCTCCTCTACCTCTTCCAGCATTTGAGTAGAAGATAGCTTCTTTTGAAAACTAAATCATAATCTTCTACTGGCGACCCAATGGAAGCAAGTGCATTGCAATCTTCTTCACCTTCATGTGGTAGTCATTGATGCTCATACTTTCTCTTTGCACATTGTGCAACTCTTGCTTGAGCTGCATTTTTCTGGCTTGCGTATTTGTGCTATACATTTTTGACAAAGTATCCCATGCCTCCTTTGGCGTACTTGTATCTTGAATATGCATAATCATAGAGTCTGAAATGCTGATAGACAGCCAGTACATAACTTTCCTGGCTCTCTCATGTCATCCTTTAAATGCCTGCATTTGCTGTTGATTGGGAACATCAGGAAGAACTGGTTCTTCTTCATTTCTTGCAGCGAATTCCCAATATCCTTTTTCCATAAGGAAATTGGTCATTCTAAATTTCTATGCTTGGAAGTTGTTCTTGTCAAGCTTTTCAGTGATAATCTGTGAAAGAGAATCAGACGCCATTACAGAACACTGCAAAAAATTTTGTCACTGCAAAAAGCACAGCTTCAGCCTCACAAGGGCAAATCTGCAAAACTGACGAAAGTGGTATTTGACCACACAGTCACTTCCTAGTGACGATTTTGTATCAATAGGCAACAAGGATGATTTTGTAACTCCCAATGTCTCTGCGCACAGGCATACGATGCAATCTCTACAATAACTTTTTACTGATCTGTAAAACAGTGGTCGCACAGCAAAAAATAGGGACTTTTCTTGAGTGCGTGCGGAAAACTTCCGCCTCCAAAACAGACACCGAAATGGCCTCGAATAAAAAAAATAGGGCAACCTAGGGCTAAAGCCCTATCCCGCAGCATATACTGCCCTCTTGCTACACCGCGAAGGGTCTCTCAATCTGAGACAATGCACTCTTGCACTTTCTGGCTGTGCTACCTGCAGAGACTTGCTCCTAAACTCAAAAAATGAAAGCAACAGTGGTTCTCTTACCAGAACACCGCGAACTTGGTTTGCTTTCTTGAGCTCCTTACCACGAACCAGGCTCTGATACCATGTCAAGATTGTGGGAGAGAAGGAAGGAGTCTCACTTGTAGCTTTCTTGCTTGCACAATGGGGGAATACACACACAGGTGGAGGTTGAAAACAATTTTCCTCTTCTTAGTTGTGTAAGCCAAAAAGAACTCTAGTACAAAGAAATAGAAGAACCCTATATATGGGTCTCAAACCAAACTCAACTAACTAAGGTGGTATACTAACTGAGCCACGTACTAGAGT
Source organism: Lygodium microphyllum (assembly GCF_053477565.2). Classification (NCBI taxonomy): domain Eukaryota; kingdom Viridiplantae; phylum Streptophyta; class Polypodiopsida; order Schizaeales; family Lygodiaceae; genus Lygodium; species Lygodium microphyllum. The sequence goes on from NC_141151.1 coordinate 8,156,715, forward strand.
AGATAAGGATAGCTGTCATTTAGCTATTATTCATGGGCGGTGTACCAGCCGCATCTGCAGCTAACAAGTCGGTGACATAAATGCACAACGGTCACTTTGGCATATCACGAGTGGAGCTCGATATCTCAACACAATGGTCGATGTACTTCAGTATGCTAGTATTAATAGAGGAGACTCTAGAGGCCAAAGTATGTCTTGAGGTATATCTATTATGTTACCTCTTGTTTCATATGTTTCATATGAGCATGCTATTGGTGCTAATCATTCTGAATTCCCTCCCATTCCTTGTCCTTCACATGCTCATTTAGGTTATCTTCCATATGCTTTTCAATAGGTTAGGACTAGATACTACACTCGTATCATCTACATGAGGCTTGATTCCTTATATAAGTGAATTATGCTTAAGATACTCTTATCTCTTCTCAAAGTTGTTTTCATTTTCATAAGTTAGCTTAGATAATTGATATCTAGGTATTAAGTCTTTGTTAGAATTTCCTTCTTCCCATAGGTGCATACTATTGCACCTTGACAATTAGTTGCCGTGAAATGACATTGGTACTTAATGTAACTTCCCTCTATCCACAAATGAGTACACTTGAATATATTTTTTCTGCTATGTTGAGTATTCTCCTCACCCCTCTAGACCTCTATCAAGGCCACTCAAATGCAAGGATATGCATCAGATGCCTATGGTGCGCCTTTACACTCTCCATCGGTCACTTCGGTGTAGGGATATTTTTACTAGAATAAGAAATGAACTTAATGATTTAATTAAACTTAATAAAGATTTCTAATTAAAATGGACTTCAATTTTGGTATCCTTAGATCTTGGTGTGGTGACCATTACATTGCAATGAAGGATTTAACAACGGGCATGCAATGAAGGATTTAACAACCGGCATGCAATGGAACTTTCATTAAATTAAAAGTTTGCACTTTAAAATTGAGTTAGATTGAAAGTTTTGCCCAATAAGCAGCTCCTTAGAGCACTTTGAGTTAAAAAGTAGGCCTTGAGCTTAAATTTGGTCCAATGAGTATCTCACTTATGATAAATTGCCAAGTCATTAATTAGCCCTTAACAAAAAACAAGATTGGATTAATGAGCAGTTGATTACTCCTTTGGAAAGCTTATCCTTGCTATTTGAACCTCCTCCACTCTCATTTGGACTAGCCCAAGTTTAGAGAGCAATTCTTCTTTTCTTTGCTGCAGAAATTGTAGCTTTCAACCATGGTATATGGACTGATAGCATGGATGATAGTGTGCATAGAAGCGAATCTTTTCCTATTGGCATGGGGATTGATCACACAATGAATGTACATAATAAGGCCTTGAGTCCTATCAATAGGACTTGGCTGTCCTAACCTCGAAGTGCCCTTAGTGCATTCTTACTAAGCCACTTCACGACCAGTGTGACCAATGCTACTAGCACCCATCTGGACGTCTAGGGACATAACACTTTCTCCATTATGAATGATTTCTGTTCTCAGCAATATCCTTAGGGACAAAGTGAGGAAAACAACTCTTCAATGAATATACCAACTCCCAAGTAGCCTTCGTCTCGACATGTATTTTCCACTTGACCAAATACTCGTCGAGATTGTTTAGTCCTAAGGACAAGAACCAATTTGGGTTTGAGTTGAACATAATGAGTAGTATCCTCAAGTTGCCAAACTTCCTTCATTGGAACAATTTGCTAACCTTGTCTTAGTTGTTCTTTCAAATAACTCACATGGAATACATGGTGAACTCGGATTTTTGGTGGTAAGTCCAACTCATAGAATATGCTACTTATGTTCTTGGTAATTTGGAAAGGACTACAATACCCTGAGGATAATTTATAGCACTTGGTGATAATCATTGAATCGGAGTTCTTTGAGACTTTAAGGTAAATCCACATGCCTTCATGAAGCTCCCTAGGAGTATGATGTTGGTTAGTATAAAACGTGGCATGATTCTAAGCCGTTTTAATGCTTTTTCTAGCAATCGTCAATATCTCTTGCATATCGTGTAGAAAGTCGACTATGGACTGCAATTTTACCCTTTGAGCTCTATTGCAGATCGGGCTGATCACATAGGTATTTTAATGAGTGCTGATCCCAACCGGGTGCTGTACAAATAATATACCATACTTTAAGCCCATGGATAACCTCCAATAATTCCTTCTATTGGGTGGTATGATGTGTTTGGGTATAGGCAAGCTTACAACTCTCGAATATGATAGGTCAGCTATCTTGATAAAGGACAACAACTAGAGCATAATCGATCGCATCTGTATGAATCTCAATAGTTTTATTTGGATTGATAATTTGCAATATCGGTGCAGCGGTAACGAGCCATTTTAATGTTTGAAATCTTCGATCGAGCTTACTAGTTCAAATAAATGGTCGGACTAACATGCTTTTTCTTACTTTGGATACCCTTAAGCAATCGTATGAAGGGTTCAATAATATGAGCATAGTTATTTATAAATTTTCGAAAAAACACAAGAAAAGCTAAAAAATATTTTACTTGTCTTATGGTCCTTGGAGTAGGCTCATCGAGCACTGCTTGTACCTTTTCGGGATCAATATGAATGCCATCAATGGAGATAACATGACCAAGATATAAGAGCTCTTTGCGAAAGAATTTGCACTTGAATAGTTTGGCAAATAATTACTCCCGCCTTAAAAGGTGTAAGACGATACGTAAGTGTTTGGCATGTTCTTCCAACAATTTACTATAAATTAGGATGTCATCAAGGAAAACAACTACTTAGTTTTTAAGGTATGGATGAAATAAATCATTCATCATATGTTTGAAAGTTATGGGAGTATTGGTCAATCCAAAAGATAGGTCGAAAAATTGATAATGCCCATACTGCATTCGAAATGCAACTTTTGAGACATTCTTCAAAGCTATTTATATCTAATGGTATTCGGACCTTAATTTGATTTTGGTGAAATATCGTGCACCACAAAGCTGATCTATGAGGTCATCCATTTTAGGCAATGGATATTTGTTCTTGATGGTCACCTTATTGAGACCTTTGTAATCAACACAAAAGCGCATTGTGCAATCTTTATTTTTAGCGAGAAGGAAAGACGTGTCCCATGAGGATTTACTCAGCTCAATAAATCCCTTAGCTTAATAGTTTTGAAGTTGCCTAGCTATCTTGTCCTCCACTTTTAGGCTAAACCTGTAAGGTTGCTAAGAAACGGAATGGCTATCGGGCAACGTTTCAATCCTATGGTCTAAGGTCTTGTGAGACGATAAGAGTCTATTAGGTAGCTTGGATGGAAAAACACTAGTATGCTTATGTAAAATTGGATCCACATAGTCACTCACATTTGATTTTATATTAAGATTATTATTAAATCTAATCAAGTTACATTGAAAATTAGACGATTGAACTTTTTCAATAAAAAAAATATCAATTGAAACACCTGGATTGGAAAAACATCGAGTAAACTCCATTGTTAAAAATATATGTATCATTATTTTCTACGATTTCGGAGGGTAAACAACCCTTAGTCCTATGGAGACGACCGTCAAGCTCAAAAGAAAGTATACGATTTTTATAATAAATATAGAAGGAGGAGTATTTATCAAAGAACCATGGCATGCAAAGAATGACATCGACATGCTTAGTCTCATAAGTTGGGAATCTATGATCTGATGGTATTGTTGGATTGAAAGATCCAAGTTTGGTACCAATTGATCCTAGCGATCGACTGTAGGGGTATCATGTGGAGCTACAGTCTTTGTACCAAATGAGAATAAATAAAATTATGAGTAGAACTAGTATGAAATAAAACTATAACCTTTTGGCTTTTTATATGCCCAGCGACCTTTAAGAGGTCATGCGGGCCAAAAACAATTTAATTAATATGACTACTATTGATATTACTAGCATTAACAAAACAATCTTTGAATAAAAATTTGAAAGATATATTTGGAGCTTCAAGAGTATTTATCAAAATCTTGGAAGTAGGCTTCGCCTTTTTGTTTTGGGACCATTTGTGATCATGGTGAAAGTGACTCGTCTGATGGCAAGCGAAGCAACGACCCTTTGAATGATCCTCACTGTGAGTGACTTGACGCTTGCCGTCCTTTTTCTTATGCAACTTTGAAAATGGTTGACGAGTTGCTGCCGGGGTAGCTAACTTCTTTGATCTAATGATTGAGATAGCTCAATGGGAATCCCTAGTCGACTAGTTGCCCCCTACTGGCAATCAAAAAGTGTTATCAACATTTCTTGCATACTTGTAGACGTCCTCAAGCCAATGAAGGGGATTGTAGAGCACCTCAGTTTGGTAGGTTGAGAGCATTTAAAAAAGGTGTTCAATGTAGAGCAATGCTTGAGGATTGCCCAAGGCCTTCATTTTATGCAACAGATCCTTAAATTCTCGAGAATACACATCAAAGTTCTTCTTTCCCATATCAAGCTCAAACAATTTCCAAAAATTTTCAATTTGATCATCGGTCATGAAACGTTTCCGAAAAACAGATTGAAAATCAGTGACGAGCTATGCATCTAAGGACCATTGCCATGATCCCTCGTGTGCTACCCAACCCAATGACCTTTGTCTAAAGTTCGGCAACTAGGTGACACATTAACCAAGCTAGGCGACCATGCTAGGCGACCATCCTCTCATGCTTGGTATGCAGTCTGTCCATCTTTGTCTGTTCTTGCTTAGTCCATCGGTCTCTATGACTCTTTCTTACTTACCCCATTTGAGAGAATTGAACCCCCTCATTTCAATTCCCACCACGACTATCTCTATTTCTCTCCATTACTAGAATTGATAACGTTCTGTCTTCTATTGAAGACACACACACACACACACACACTCTCTCTCTCTCTCTCTCTTTTTTTTCGTAAAAGGTAATTGTATTAATTACGGAAAAAAGGTACAAGATTACATGATTACATGATTACAAGAGACACGAGGGCCCTAGGCCGACGTGTGGGAAATCCTCGTATTAATGCACTAAAAAGGTTACACCAATCATGGCAACGACCCAGAGGCAATTGCCATATGCCAAGGATGCAAATCCTCTCGAGGGAGCAAGTCGGAGTGCCGGATGAGATCTAGTTGCCAATGCAAGAGCCCTTTAAGCCTGGCAATATGTCTCGGTACATTAGAGGCCGAATCAAAGAGAAAAGCATTGCGCGTGGTCCAAATGTGCCAGCATCCCCAGTATCTGAAAAAGTGAAATAAGATCTTCATATGTAACTGTGGCGGTGTGGGATACTTTGGGCGCACAAAAATCCAATCGAAAGGAGTTAGTGAGGACCCCACCACTGCGCGCCAGATTTGCGACAAGAGTGACCAGATATTCTTGGCGAGCGGGCAAGAAAGAAAACGATGTCGGGCCGATTCCGCGGTAGTGGTAGTACAGAAGAAACAATTGCCATTCGAGATTTGACGCTTGGAAAGGGCCGAGGCAAGAGGAAGACCACCAATCATTACCCGCCAAAGAAAGACCTTGCATTTGAAAGGTGCCTTATTCAGCCAGCCCTCCATCAGCGTTGCCTTCCACCATGACAACGATTTCCGCAGTCCCCAAACAATATTAGTTTTCACACCCAGCCATTGGTGATCTTGAATGAGAAGATGATACACCTGATTAGTAGAGGCCTTTTCCAGACTCAACCGGCCTGCAAGGTCCCAGTCCTGCCAAGGACGATCCACAGCTAGGGTAGGAAAGGGTTGCCTACCCTGAAGCTCTGAGAAAAGCTTTCCCCATAAACCACGGTATCCGCGCGGGATCCTGAAAAGTCTCCTAGCAGTCCGAAACGATGCGAGGACATTGCGAGTGGCAAGGGTAGCATCCGCAATCGAAGTCACACCTAAACGGGCCATGCGGTTAAATCTCGGTCTGAGCTGATGTTTGTCTTCCCATGAAAGTAATCTCGATACTGGCAACAATTCCAGCTGAAAGGAGTTAGTCTGCAAGCGGTCCCCTATTGGATGCCAACGGGCCTTTTGGAGCACCACTTTCCAAGAGCCGACCAAGTGCAGTAACAAAGAGGAAGAGGGACTGGAAAATCGAGAGTCAGCATTAAGGACATGCCACCAGGAGGCCCGAAGCCGTGTGTTACCATGGCGTAGCCCGCTGTCCTCAAGAAAATAACGGGCTATGATGGTCCACGGGTGATGATCCACACACATGGTACGAAAAAGAGACCAACGAAGAGCCAGCGTATGAGTTTCTGCATCCAAAATAGCTCCACCACCCATGCGTTTAGGGGTACATGTATGTGACCATTAAATCCACGAAATGCCTGCCTGTAGTGAATCCTTCTTCCATAGCATGAAACAAATGGGATGAGTGAGAGCCTTCAAAGTAGTAGGCGTCCACGGCAGCAATGGCAGGAAATACGTTAGCATTGGTAGCATAATTATCTGAGCCACTTTGAGGCGGACATGGAATGGCCACGCTTGCGACTTCCAATACATAAACTTCGCCGCCAGTTTTTGTGAAATCCACTCCAGTAGGTCCTTTGGCCGTACATCCACCCCCAATGGGTATCCAAGATGCCTGACAATGGAGCCACGGGAAACCACCTGGCCCTGCCAGCCTAATGATTGTAAATCAGGCTTCGTGCAACTGAGAATGGCTGACTTAAAGGCATTGATGCGAAGACCAGAGGCCTGACCAAAGAGCGTCCAAACATCTAATGCCTTTCGAATGTTGTCCCTGTCCGCCCGCAAAATCATAAAGGTGTCATCAGCCAAAGATTGGCTAATGAAGTGCTGCCCCAAAGGAAGAGACAATCCTGCCAGCTGAGCAGAAGCCGCCATTGAGGATAACATTGAAAGGACCGGGTGAGTCGCCAGGGCAAAGAAGAGAGGACTCAAATGGCAACCCTGTCTGACTGAGCGTGCAAGGACAAATGGCTCTGTAACCCCACCATTGAGCATAACTCTTGAAGAAGCCGCAGTATTAATGGTGTAGATCAATCGGGACATGCGGGTACCAAAGCCCATAGCAGACATGAGATCTGCAATGAAAGACCAGTCCACATAGTCAAACGCCTTTTCCAAGTCCAATTGAATCAATACTACTTCCTGACTGGAGTGCCGCGCATAGTCAATAGCCATTTGCACATTTAAGATATTATGCAGAATGTTGTGGCCCTTAATGAAACCATATTGGAGAGGATGCACAATAGCTGGAAGGTGCTTGTGAAGCCGATTTGCCAGCACTTTGGAGAAGATTTTATACATCGAGCCCATCAAAGAAATTGGTCTCTAGTGTTGCAGCTTTGACGGCGAAGGGACCTTTGGAATTAGTTTGATAAGGCCTTCTTTCCATGAGGAAGGCATGACCCTTGTTCCCCAAACCTGCTGAAACATGACTGCCAATGGCTTCACCAACTGCGTGGCCGAGTTCTCAAAGAATTCATTAGTGAGACCATCCCAACCAGGACTTTTATCCTTAGGCAGGTGCAACAAAACATCCATAACCTCCTCCTCGCAAATATCCGCCTCCAAAGTGGCTTGCATATCAAGTGGAACCTGCTGGCGGACCAGATGATGGAAGACCGAGCGGGCATGCGTAACCTGGCTAGAAGGCGAGGGAGAAGAACCAAGAAGTTCCATAAAATAATTTCAGCACATATTGACAATGGTCTGCGGATCAGTGACCATGCGACCTTCCGAATCCTGGAGTCTAGTCATATTTTCGCGAGCCGGAGAAGCATGCAAGGCACGAAAGAACTTATGAGACTGGCAGGCACTATCTTGCAATGTGTCAGTCAAGTTATGCAGCTTGGCCTGTTGATAAGATTTTAACTGAAACACTTGAATAAGATGGGCCAAACGCCTCTCCAGTGACATCAGAAAATCATCATCTGGGGAATCCACGAGCAAGGATGGACCAAAGCCAGTAAGTCCTCTGCTGCATGTCGACGTCAGCGACAATTGCCGAGCAACCCGCTGCACATTAGAGAGCAGCCGTGCAAATGAAGCCAAGCTCTCCGAGGCGAAGTCCAATAAGAACCTCTCAATCAATTGTTGCATATAGCCTTGAAAAATTGGATGCTTCAAATAAGAGGAGTTGAAACGTAAAGGGAACCTATCCAGCAACTGCAGAAAAGGTGCAATAGATTGTGCCCGCATCTCAAGCTGGAGGGGGAAATGGTCCGACAACGCATATTGCTGCAAGACCTTCATTTCCAGCATCTCGGGAAGAAAATCATCCCCCTGCATGATATACATTCGGTCCAACCACGACCAAGTAGTGGCATATTGTGCGGAATGAAAAGTAGACCCTGAAAAAGAAGGGTGAAGCCACGACCAAAGATCTTGCTTAAGTATGCGCAAAGCAAAGGAATTTCACACCCGGCTTTCCGGCGTATCCATTACCGAATGCCCTGAAGTGGACTGAGAAGAGTCAACACACATATTGAAATCTTCCATAAAAAACCCCCTTCGGCCAAGTGACATGGAGCCCTGCAAAGTCGACCAAAGATCCCGTCGGGATGTTGGATCATTCGGAGCATAGAGGCCTAGCAACCATAAAATCTCTCCTTCAAATAAGACTTCGATTACCAGAAAGCGGCCCTGCACATCATTTTTAACAAGAACAGGCTGGTATTTCTCATGGACAATCATCAGCACGCCCGAATAGTGCGTAGCATGTGTCCCTGCATAAAACAGACGGAATCCATGACAATCCACAACTTTTCCTGCTTCACCATGACTTTTGTGCTCAACTGCACACAATACATTCCACTGGTTCTCATGCAAGACAGTCCACATGGCATGTTGCTCATGGCGAGAGCAAATGCCTCGCACATTCCACGTGGCTATCTTCATATATCTTCAAAAAAAGGAAGTCAGGAACGAGGCGCCTGTTGCCTCGACTTCACCTTTTCCGCGAGAGCATCTAGGACACCCTCGTCCAGAAAATCAGCCAATACTGCAAACGAATTCTGGCGATCTGCTTTAGAGGTAGAAGGAAAATCCACTGCCTTGGGAGTGGGGCGGGGATAACACCGATCCCACGGTGTAATCACATTACCTTTTGTATCAAACGCCAGCTTAGCAGGTGGGCCCTTGGGGCCGTCTCTATAGACTTTCCTTGTAGACTGATTACGGGGGGCAGACGGGGCCATAGTACGCGCAGCCTGCTGTGAAGCGAACATTTCTTTCCTGCGCATATACGTGCACACGGGATCCTGTGAAGCATTAGGCCCAGGATCCGCCAGGCCTGCATCCAACTTTTTACCTTTTTTTTGACGTGCCTCAATCCAATCAGTGCTACGGGAATCCAAACCCAGGACCTGTTGTTTGCCGTTATCCACGACATTAGGTGGCTGAAGGGCCTCCTGTGTCGGGGCATCAAGCACCATGTCATCCTTAGGCAGCACAACCTGCGCATCCTCGGAAGACGGTTGCCTTTCAAGGCATTTGGCCATAAAATGCCCCAATTTACCACATGAAAAGCAGTGTCCTGCAAAGTTGCCCCATTTCAAGCGAAAATGCAAAGGATGCATGCCAGAACAATTGAGGCGAAGCCACGCAGGCCTTTTCCTGGCCGTGTCCCATAACATGCATAAACAGTTTCGATTCATAGCCCTGAGGCTTGGGGGAACCAGCACTGTTCCCACAACTGCCATCGCATCCTTCAACAATGGCCAATAGACCGCCGGACAATTTTCCACTTCCACCCACACCGGGCATTCTCGTTGAAGCAGACGCTGGAAGTCGGCCATAGGGCGCCATGGTACAACATGGACCAAGCGGCGATCAAAGAATAATGGCAACTTGGACAGGAGCTCAGCTCGATGTGTTTCCGATTTCAACAGCACCTCATAAAAGCCGCGAGGCCCAAGGAAGATCTCCTCAACACACTCCCCTTGCAATAAATGGTGCATCCACTGGCGAATATGTGAAAGCACTGGGATCCTGCCAGTGAAGAAAAGTATAACTGCACGGTCATAAAACACCGAGAAGGATCGCAAGATTGATTTCGGGTCCACCGTGGCTTCCAGCACATCATCAGTTCCCGCGTCAGAAAAAGTTTCATTATTATGCTGGACATAATCGCCAAGCAGAGTATTGGCGAAGTCCAGCAAATGCTCCCAGTCAATCTCTTGCAAATCCACAGGATCAGAGGCAACCTGCGCATAGGAACGTTCCTGAGGACCCATTGGCTCGTCAGAGGTATGCTTGGAGCGTTTGCCCGCAGGCGGCAGTTCAGAACCCGGAGGCATCTCCTCCGTGCACGGCACCATATCCTCCGGCTCCTCTGTATCGGAATCAGGGCCAAGGGCTGCCACCGTCCGGTCTAGAAAATCCATATCCAGGCCAGCCATACTGTTGTCTTCTCTCTCTCTCTCTCTCTCTCTCTCTCTCTCTCTCTCTCTCGGTGTCTGTGGAAAGGCAAGGCTGCATTGTCTCCGTGTGCAGGTCGCAGAACCCAGAGGCGAAGGCTCAGGCACGAACAGAGGATGCTGCCTCTCGCTGAGGGGAAGAAAATATCAGTGCGCCCTGCGAGACGCTGCATCAAACGATGTGTTACCTGGGGCGACCACCACGGCGGCGGACTGGCGAGGGCAGCGTCTGACAGGCGAGGGCGGCGTCCGACAGGCGAGGGCGGCATCCGACAGGCGAGGGCGGACAGGTCTGGTAGGCGAGGGCGTCTGTCAGGCGATGGCTTCTGACAGGCGACAGGGCAGGCAGTCGTCAGAGGCGGGCGACAGGACAGGCGACGGGGCAGGCCACTGGCGTGTCTGACGGCGAACAGGACGGACGCGCAGGCCTGACGGCGAGCAGGTCAGATGGCGGATAGGACGGACGGGCACTGTCGACGAGCAGGACCCGCTGGTTCTCTCTCTCTCTTGGGCAGCGCGATGACAGGCAGAACACGACGGCGTACTGGCGGGCACAGGCGTCGAAGGCGAGTTTTGCGCCTCCACAGGTAGACGCCCGCGTGCAGGAGGACGCGACGAAACAGGTGGGTTAGGGCTTCGGCGGACGGCGCAGGGACAGCACGCTAACGACCGCCATCTCTCTCTCTCTCTCTCTCTCTCTCTTCTCTCTCTCTCTCTCTCTCCACAATCGCAAGCTTTCTCTCCTTGATGTCCAACATTCACAACAATACTAATCAACATTTAATCTTAATGTTAAATGTTAATGCAACAATAACATTTAATATCACATCAGCATTAGAATTAAAAATAGCATTAACATTAACTATTGAATTGATAGAAATTGCTGTCAATCAACAGTTTGATGTGTACTACAAGATTTTGGCCTCCCACAACTGTCTGCCATAGTCCTAGAGTGGTAGCTCCCCAGACTCCGATCATCAAAAATTGTTGAAAATTCTTGCGCATAAGCATTGCCTCAACACAAAGCCCAATTACAGGTATGAAACAAAAAACATACCTTGCTTTGGTACCACCATCCGGAACACGTGTCCCTCATGCACACCCCTTCTGCCAATCGTGTCCCATACCACCCTTAACATAAATAGAACTTTGTTGCCCTAACCTCAAAGTGCCCTTAGTGCATTCACAGTAAGTCACTTCACGGCCACTGTGACCAGTGCTACTAGTGCCGTGGGCAGATGACATGCACTCTTTGTCCGATGCCATGGTTGCTTTGGGTTGGGTTGCCTTGGGGTAAGAAAAAAATATATGGGCTCGGGTTAGAGTCCCTATCTAATTCAAGTTTTGGGCTTGAGAGGGGGAGTTAAGCTTAAAATGCAATGCATGATTAGCCACATTAAATAGCCCCAAAATAAGATTAATTAGTTAAATTACCAAAGTTTCATTAAAAAGAAAGGCATTCCTAGAGAGTGTCTGTGTCCCATAAGCCAACCCCTTATTTGGGAGGACCCAACTATTTGTAAGTAGGCAAGCTGCCCAGCACTCGGCCTTAACCTCATTTTGCAATTTGCAGGCATCCCTTCTGTTTGTTGTCCACACCCTGTTCATGGAGGATATCTCAGTTCAAGCTGTTGCCCATTGGTGTCCATTATTAGGTGCCTGCAGCCGCCATGCTGCTGTTGGTGACTGTTTCCAGCCTGCTATCATTCCTAGAGCAAGCGTGTTTAGTGCTGCAGATCATTTACCAGCCTGTGTTTATCCTTTCCTTGTTGTCATCAGCTGGTGATGTCATCAGCAGACCCTACGTTTTCTGTACATCGAGCCTGTCACCCAACTGCCATGCCATCAACTGATCAGCGTTTTACTGATTTTGCCCTCCACTACTATGTCAGACCTCGATCCAGCCTCGTTTGAGCTGCATTTGCTACTGCTTGACATCTTGGGAGGTTGTCTACTACGTTTTTGGCATCTATCAGAGTATGACACGCTCTCTTGCGCATACTCTCTGCCTCGGTCCTTGAGACATGAGAGTTGGAGGGTCAATATTTCACCTTTGCATAGTGTGTTTGCTGCATTGTTGCCTCTCACTCTTGGATAATGTATAGTTGTTGGTGCTGGCTTTTTCTTTTGGGGGGGGGGGGGGGGGGCAGATTTGGAAAAGTTAAATGTGGTCTTTCACTCAGCAGAATATATTTTGCAAGGTCAAATCCTGCAAACTAATGAGATATGGTGTGTGACTTGTTATATATGTATGTGCATAGCAAATTTTAGTTTCCATCAGCAAGCATTCACCTGTTCATTACATCTGCCTAATCTTGTAGCTAATTTACCTTGGGGTGGTGGTAAGCAGTGCCCCTTTATTGTCAATCTCCACTATGTCTTTGGCGATGAGTTTATTGCGCGTGACTTCTAATATGTGTCTATTCACCATTTTACGACATCTGCTTATTCTTGTAGCTAATTTACGTTGGGGGTTGGTAGGCAGTGGCACTTTGGTGTGAGTACCTAACTTGCAGTATATATGAATGAAGTACTGTCCAGAAATACAGTAGATGAAGATAGAACCACATTTGCATGCTTGAAGATTAAGGTGTATACAGTCGAATCTCATTTTGCAGGTCCAGTGGTATGCCCAATGTTTACAATACTTGCATTTTATGTTGTGAAACCTGCAACTACGAGATGTTTGAAAAGCTCTTGAATGATGTGATTTCCTCTTGAACATATGGCTTGTTTATACTGTTTTAGTCATTGACTTGTTTTTGTAAGTCCATGTTTTCAATGCGCATTATTAACCAAAATTTAATTGGATTTCCCATCAGCTATTATATAGATCCTGTTTGTGCCGCCCCTCCTTTCAGACTTGATGAGTATTAATATTTCTCCTTTTAAACAAGAGAACTCAATTAGCTGAGAAGTTTTTGAATTTCACAGAGCTTGCCGGTGACTTTTAACAAGCTATTTCACACCTTTTCAGGGCTTGGGCTGCTGGTTTTCTTGGATATTGTGCATTCTTATGCATCTCCAGAACCAGCAGTTGGTTTGGCCTTGTTTGATGGTGCAAATGATTGCTTTTTTCATCCAGGTAATGCCTTGCATTCAGTTTCTCAGGTAATTATTTGCAACAAGAGCTACCTTTATATAAGCAACAGGGTTTTTAGCTGCCACTGTGCAAATACTTTTTTTTTTTCCATTCAATGTGTGATTTTGGTTGCATCAAGAGTGGATACATGTTATCATGGATATCAAAATTTACAGTCATTTCTTGCAAACCTGAGTTAGTTTTCTTGTTTGAATTGTCATTGCATTAGTCTTGCACACTGATGTGACATCATGTTAGAGCACATGATTAAGCTTGAAGGTAGTTGCAAAGGGAATACTTCTCATTCTGAGGTGATTGTAACTAAGCTCATCCCTATGATGATTGTCAAGCATATTATATGTTGTGTAGGGCAGTTACATCCTCCTTTGGTTATAGCCAAGAAATGCTGATTTTTTGGCAATGAGTTGTTCTCTCCTTAGGGTAAGATTTTGACCATACCTATGAAGATAGATCATAGTACTATTGGAGCTTTTTGTAAATGTAATAAATGATTCTCTTTATGAAATGACAACCTGTTGAGCTAAAACAGGATTTACAGCTGATTAGCATTTTTAAACAGGCCCAAAACACACTTAATTAATAAAAAACAAAAATTTGGTGCACGGTTTGAGAGAGATTCAGTGGTCCCCCAAAACCCTAATTTTTTGGGGTACCCTTCAACATCTATAAATAGATAGGTTGCCCACCATTCAGCCTCATCCTTTGGTGCAGGTTTCTCACTCTACTGTGCAGATTTTAGCCATCAACCAACTGCAGCCCATCACTATCTAACCCTAGGTGGCCTGTTTTCAACCATTACCTTGCTGTTTGGAGGTATCCATTTGTTGCGTCATCACAACACCTGATCATCATGCGTTTTCAGCATTTGGTGCCAAGCGATAGACTGCTGTCATCTCTCCCACTAGGCGATTGCTACAATACCTGTGTTTTTGCTATCCAGCATGTTGTCTATATTAGCAAAACATCTCTCTTGTTGTTGCCTCAGTTCCCTTACACTTTGGTGATCATTGTTTGGTGTTTTTCGCACTCCGACACTGTGAGTGGTGGTCACAACACTTGGGATCCATTTTCAATGGATATCACTCTGTGATATTGCATTGCTTTGACCTTGGGCATTTTGTATATTTTGTCTTTGTGTTTGAGTTTCGTGTTTTGTATTTTGTGTTAAGGGTTTGAGTTTTGCGTGTCTTTGTCTGAGTCTTTGTGTTTCAGTCTTGGTTGGACTTACTACGTTTCCTTAGTACAAACCCTAGCATATCTTCACATGGTATTAGAGTCGGTGCTCTTTTAAAAAGTATCATGTGGTGATTGTGGAGGCTAGTCTTTGTGCGAGACTCACATGGGACTTGATTTTGACTCAAAATGTCTCATGCACCTTCTTCTTCAGATCATATGACGCCCTATGAGACTTCTCTATCATTGGAGACTTTGGGAAGGCATTATGGTCTTGAGGAGGAGGTAGGCACACCTTCACCTTTACCATCTTCTTCTTCTCGTTTTGTCGTCTTATAGATGAAGAGTTTGAGGAGTACTTGCGCATCATGTATAGTTCTGTTTACACTTCTCCAATGAGTGCTACTACTCTGTTTAGATTTGATTGGTAAGACTGACCATCTCCCTAATCTTGGAGGGATCACGACATTCCGCACGTTTGGCAATCCATCTCCTTCATCACAGTCAAGCCTTGTGTGAGGTTCATATAACCCTTTTTGGTTGTAGAAGCTAAAACCCTTTTATGTTTCTCATTTTGGTATGCAGGATTCGGATGGTTTTCAATATATTAACTTTAATAGAGGAGGCTCTTAAAGTAGATTCCTTTCATCAAGTATATCTCCACCATCTATTTCATTTGAGCAAGTAAATCACACTTCTCAACTCTCTCCCATCCCACCACTATCTTTTCCACGTTCTGATTTACTCACATCCTCATTTCAAACTCTTGGATTACATTCCACTTTTACTCAAAGCACACTAGGGATTGGATCTTCCATCTCTGCTCCTAACACTTTCTCTTTCTCCATCCCACAATCTACCTATCCTCCATTCACTCCACCTCTTAGTGCATTGTTAGGGTAAATGCTACCCTTTGACATTGTACCTTCCTTATACCCCCATTACATAACTCCATTTTCTAGTACTATCACTCTTGTTGCAACGACCAAGAATGCCTTCACGGATAAGACTCATTTTAAGGAGGTGAATTTCATTACTTGGTTGAACTTCATGCAACAAGTGCTTGAATCTTCGGGACTTTGTCACCTTGTCGTTGGTATCGAATTGACTAGGAGAGATTCATAATATAGTTGGACATGCTGACCAGACTACCTTCCCGGGCTATAAAGGGAAGATCTCTCTAAAGCCATCATGAATCTATCTTTCACCTAGTTAAGAATTCTTTTAGCTATCCTTAAGCTCTTTGCCTAACATCTGTTTGAATCACCATCTAAGCTTCACAGTGGAAGTGATAGAGCCATCTTTGTATCAGCTCGTTTG
Organism: Lygodium microphyllum; assembly: GCF_053477565.2. Taxonomy (NCBI): domain Eukaryota; kingdom Viridiplantae; phylum Streptophyta; class Polypodiopsida; order Schizaeales; family Lygodiaceae; genus Lygodium; species Lygodium microphyllum. Next base: position 8,172,639 of record NC_141151.1, read on the forward strand.
AAATTGAAGTAGTCTTCGTTCTTCTCATATTTGCTATGTATTCTCTACTACTTGCTCAGATTCTGTCCGCTATGCCATGTAATTCCTAAAGGTATTAGAGCCCAGGGGGCTCTGAGGAGTGAAGAGTACACAATAAGCAAGGGCTTCAACAACGAAGTGGAGAAATGTCATTTGCTGCATTAAGTAGTGGTGGTTACGCATTAAGTGGCGGTGTTGCTGTACCGGCAATTTAAACATTGAGGATTCGTCTAACAATCTTCAGTGAAAGCAAGTTAGATGGTACAAACTATACTTTGTGGAAGTTTAAAATTACAACTATTCTTGATTCTTATGAGCTTATGGAGAAGGTGTTGGGGACGAACCCACTCTCCCTTAGCTTACCCTGCTCACATTTGTCAATGGAGAGCTTGCAATGGCATAGCGAATGTTGAGTTAATGGAAGGGTTGCTTCTTGAATTCCGCTCTCAGTTATAGCATTTTTCCCTCACGTTTAAGCGTTGGAGTCATCTCATTGATTGCCATGCGGCTTGAGATTCCACTTGACGTATCAATCTTGATTTTGAGCTGCAAGAGTTTTCCATTAAGGAAGGGGATGATTTGAAAGTCAAGTTGACTGAATATCAGGGGTTACTTATTGAGTTTGCGAGTACTAGCTCCCCGAAGTTAGATGATGATCAGGTCACGTTGTTCTCGAACAAGTTGCCAGACATATACTTTCATTTTATCTAGCACATTATCTCACTACCTAGATTGCCAACCTTCTATGAGTTTGAGTGTCAGTTCTTGTGTTACGCAAGGCTACACGATCAAGTCCACAAGAAGTCCTCTGCACACATGAATTCAGAGGAGCAAGGGTTAGCTGTCTCTTCTTTAGGAGGGAAAACTACCAATGGTAAGAACTCGTAAGATGCAATGGCAAGCCAAACCAAGGGTGACATCACTTTCTCTGATGGAATAAAAGAAATACGACCCCTTTGGTAGCAAATTCCTAAGAAAAATAGGTTTTACACACAGTATTAAAGGTTGAACCATGTGGACTAGGAGTATTGTACCTAGGCCCAAGGTCTTCCTCCTAGGAAACCATTGCAGATTGCTATGACTATCTCCACTCTGACTTGCCAATCCAGTGGGACTATGCCTCTTGTTGCTGCTCTATCTTTCCCAACGGCTACTGGATATGTGGCACGCGGACACTCTCAACAATCCATCTCCTTCAGTACTCTTGAAGGATTGGCTGATTGGTTTGTTGATGGCTCACCTATTGTTTTTACGCATCCATTCCTAGGATATCCATTGCACCTTCTAGGATCAATTTTCCACCTCACTGTATGTGATGGTAGCCACACACTTAGCCTTTCTCTTTTTAGACTTCCGTTGCATACTTACATACTCATCGCATTGCACTTAGCTTTGCTTTCTTTTTAGTTTTGTCTTTTGGAGCATCTTACTACTCACCTTTGTGCTTGCTGATTTTTTTCTCTTTTGCAGGATTTTGTATTTTAGTGTAGGGCTAACATACAGGCTTGCACCAGTCCTTCTTGAGTTGGAAAAAGGAGATGTGCTGTTACTTTCATGGTTCCATCTACTTTGAGTTTTGCTCTTCTGCTAGCATGGAGGCTTCTGCTCTTGCGGCAGATTGTGCAGCATCTCTCTTAATGCTATTATGACAGTGACTTCTATCCTTGCTCTTCTAGTAGGAATACTTCATCATTTTCATCCATATGGTTCTCGGCACCACATGAAGACTGACATCCTTAGACTTCTCTTTCTTCTTCGGTATTGACATCTAGGTTGAGAGGGGGTTCCTATCCTTCTTAGTATTCTTCAGGTTTCAGCAGTCAGTTTTTGACATCGACCCTTCCCCCTTGTTGTACCTTTCCCTATGCATTGCACGATTTGATCATTTTTATACTAGGGCGTTTGGGCAAGTGAAAAATTTTCCATGAGAGACATTGTCCAAGTAGCACTTGTTGCATGAGCATTCTTTAATTATGTAGCATACTATGCATCCCATTGTGTGGAGCACCACTGGACAGATTTTGAGTTGTTTCCATTGGCGGATTATACCACCTTCCTTCTTCACATGATACTTGGTCAAATTTTCCTCGTCATCGACATCCTCGAGTGGTCGGATAAGCTTGTACTATATTGTAATGTGTTGGGTATACCATCCCTACTTGTGTATTCTAGGTCACTATTACTTAATCGGCCGCCACCCCCTAAAATTAACTTTTCATCACTTGCAAGAAAAAAAAAAAGTTCAATATGGTTTCATCTGCCTTTGTAAGGCTTGGTAGGCCATTGGGCAGTCGATGTGCACCCTTTGTCAGATGCCCTGTCCTCTCTGGGGTGACTACTTGGACTCCCTTGGTAAGATAACCATTGCCTTTGTAGTCTTGGTAGACTATTGGACAACCAATGTGCACCCTTTGTCGGATGCCCTGGGTGCTTTGGGATGGGACGCATTGAGGTACACATTGTCGGTCTTCCCTTTTAGGCTCAATTTTGGGCACGAGAGGGGGTGTTGGGCCAAAATATGCTTTACAATTGATTAGGATTTTTAAATAGCCCCAAACCATGCTTAATTAATGAAAAACACAAATTGGTGTGTGGTTCGAGAGAGTTTTAGTGGTCCCCAAAAACCCTAATTTTTTAGGGCATCCTTCAACATCTATAAAGAGCTAGGTTGCCCACCATTCAGCCTCATCCTTTGGTGTAGGTTTCTCACTGTACCATGCAGATTTCAACCATTAGCCAACTACCATTTGCTGTCTAGCCATCATCGACTGCAGCCCATCACTATCCAGCCCTAAGCGGCCTGTTTTCAACCAATTACCCTATTGTTTGGAGGTTTTCATTTGCTGTTTCATCATAGCACTTGATCAGCCTACGTTTTCAGCATTTGGTGCTGAGGGACAGGCTGCTGTCATCTCTCCCACCAGGCAATTGCTGCAGTACGTGCGTTTTTGCTGTCCAGCATGCTGTCTACATCAGCAAACACCTCTTTGTTGTCGCCTCAGTTCCTTGATAGTGGTGATCAGTGTTTAGTGTTTTCTGCACTCCCAGCACTCCAATTGGTGGTTACGGCACTTAGGATCCATCTTAGGTGGACGTCACTCTCCAACACTACATTGCAGTACCGTTGGGCATTCTGTACACTTGCATTCATTTACAGCATTCATTCGCTTTAGAGTTTCTTTTCTTTGTGTTTGAGTTTTGAGTTTTTGCATTTGGCGTCTTTGTCTGAGTTTTTGTGTTTCTTTTCTTTGTCTTTGTCTGAGTCTTTGCTTGTCTTTGTAGACAGCATGCTTGTCTTTGCTTGTCTGAGTCTTTGCTGTCTACATTCATTCGCTTTAGAGTTTCTTTTCTTTGTGTTTGAGTTTGAGTTTTGCTTGTCTTTGTCTGAGTCTTTGTGTTTCAGTCTTGGCTGTTCATGCTATGTTTTCTCAGTGCAAACCCTAGCATATTTTCACACAACCAAGCAATGGTGCATTGTCTTATAGTTTCCTAAAATATGGCAACAATTTGCTACTTAAGGAGTGGCTCTGCTTATGGAGATTGCGTGCTTAGTGTTGTTCTTGTTGGTTCTATGCTTGCTATCCAAAGCCTATTTGTCATAGGTCTGGTGCTATGAGTGAGAACACTCCACACATTTCTTGGACTCATCATTGTTTATTGGAGCTTATTAAGAGGTGTCTTTGTTTCTCAGGCTCTGTTTTCTTTCCTTTTTGATTTGGCAAGCTATGTTGGCTTTTTAGATGTTTCATAGTTAGATTGAAGGCTTATGCTACTTTCCTTTCCTGGGCACACTTTTGGAAGCTTTCAACAACCATGGGATCTTCACAACTTGGCCATGGAAGTTCTAGACAATATGGAATCTTTGCAACCTGGCTATCTTTGAGGTCATTATTTTTTATGGTTTGCTTACTTCTTACGATCTCCGCAGTAATCTTTCTCTGACAGCCTTGTTACTCAAAAGGCTCCACAGATTACAGTATGATCTATTTCATGAGTGCTTTTGAGCTTTTTTTGGCTGCACTCACTTAGAGTGCTCAGCTACTTTGTACATGGGTAATCAACACCTTTCCACTGAAAAAAGAAAAAAGGGAGTTTAAAGGACATGTTTAGGGATGTCTCCAGCCTCCTGAAGCTATGTGATGTGAACTGATGTTGGAAAAAACTTTGAAGTTTGTTGGGTCTCATGAGAAGGGATTCTTGATAGAAGGAACTTAGAAAAAAGGCCTGCTGGAAAACTATCGGAACATTATTTATTGAAATGTGCAACAGATTCAAGATTTAAGGTTCCTCTCAAGGAATAGCCATGGACAAGGGGGAGGTAGAGGCATGCTTTTCTAAATGCAAGACAGTATTGATCGTATCATCAGAGATTGAAAAACTGATTTGCAAACTATAGTATGGCAGTACCTTATATCTTGGGCCAAGTAGGGTAAAAAACACAAGTTGTTTGACATTTTCAACATCTAGAGTCCTTTCTTCCATGCCCAACCACATAACATATATGGATTTATTTGCAGAGATTTATCTACACCGTTATATAATCATAAGCATAGCCATAGTCAATAAGTGGTTATAAATTTGCTGCAAATTAGGTAGTTGTAGTCCTGCTTATGTAAATCTGTGTTCTTATTTGGTTTCCTAACGATTTTTAGGGAAAAGAGGACATCACAAATATTGGGGTACTCGCATGTACAAGTATGATGATTATGAAGTGCTGCGCTTTCTGCTGTGTAATCTAAACTGGTAAGAAAGTTCCCTTTATACTGTAGGTAATGATTTGTGAGAATACATTTTTGTGAATACATTACAGGTTGTGATTTAATCCCCTTTACAATGTAATGACCAGGTTTTAGTTGTCCCCACATGGTTTGTTAATGCTCTACGCTGTATCAGATATACAGTGGGAAAACCAACACAAATGTTAGGAGAAGTAAAATTTCTTGTATACCTTTCTTTCCTCACCAACAAGAGGGATGTTTCCAAAAAGAAAATAGGCAGGAATCATATGTACTGCATTCAATTCATCACCTTGAAATATCCCTGGTACTTGTTCCATATACGATCTACCTGTAAAGTGGTTATGAACTACCAACTTGGCTTCATTGCTCTAATCAGCTCTCTAGCTATGTAGTCACTAACTATCATCTTATCTACAGAGTCACCAACTAGCTATCTAGTAGTCACCAACTAGTTACCTAGTCACTAACTAGCCAGCTAGCTACCAGTCTAGTCAGCAACTAGCCATGTGGAAAAATAATAACGTGTTTTTGTGGATTTCTCTAAGTATTCCTCAATCAATATTCTGTGCTTCTAATCGTAAAGTGTGTGGTAGAATAGCTTTTGTAATTTCCAATTATTAAATTGTGGGTTTAAGTATTATTGGGTTCTTGACCCTTATCCATTAACATGAGGACTTATTAGAGTTGCATAAATGAAATAATCCAAATTGTCAATCTTGATCATTGTTCCAAGCCCTGTCAATGGTCAGCCTATTTTCTTGCCTAATACTCGTCCAATGTTAGGACACACAGAACACACTGTCTGATGCATGCAAAAATGCTTCATTCACTTATAGAGGGAGTCCTTAGGGTGGATTGAGCCAGCAAGTAGGGTTCTATTCCCTTAAGGGTGGATGATACTACGATGATACTCTTCCTCTTTTTCAATGGTTAATCATTCTCAGCTCTTGTGGAAACCACTTTTAGTGGCCAAAGATGTGGCCCTTCCTGGAAGTGCAAGTTATATGCTTGACACTGAGCCCTCACCTAAAACACAAGTTCCAAACAGTTTGCCCTCGTGTTGCCCACTCCAAAGCTGACTATATGGCAAAGTGAAATTTGCTTGTTGATCTCCATTCCTGCTAAAACGCAATAATTATCTAGCCAAGTGTATGCTCAGTTAGACTAGATATGCTAGAAGCAAAATGAATTTTGCTTGTTGATGTTCATTTCTACCTAAATGCAATAATTCTCTAGCCATGTACAGGACTTAGTCACAGACATACCTCAGTCACAGACATACCTCAAGTCTAGTAGCTCTGTCTCTGTCCTCAGAAAGGCTTGTAATTCACGAGTGCAGAAAATTAAGAACTAGGAGTGGACTTTCCTCTTTTATTGACCTGTCTAGTTAGAACTTCTCCACCATCTGCCTGTGCACCAATGAGCACTCTGCTGTTTGCTGGCCAGTATAAGGTAACAATCCAGGGATTCCCTGATATGGGAATGGAGACATGTCTATCCATGGTTTCCTCAAGGAACTTCCAATTGAAAAGTGTATGATTCCTCAAAGTCCAAAAGGAAGACGTGCATCCCCACGTGATGGATGGTATCTGGAAGAAGGTATAGCATCCTTGATGTAAGACTTGCTGGCACTATCCTTCACTGAAAGTCTTGTGGAATGCCCCCAACAGGAAGACCTCACCTCCCAAAACATGAAGAAATAAACCCTGAAGAGTGCTCCCTTTGATCTTGAAAGGTTGTCAACAGCTTGATTGAGTGGTCCAGCTTCTTAGTTATCTAACAATGAATACACTTATGGAGATCTTCACTCTATATCAATGTGTTATAGTAAAGAGGTACTCTTGTTGAAAGAGTGGACTCTGTACACCTATGCCTTTTATTTATAGCAGCCAGTATTCAGGCTCGTTTGTCAACAAAAGCTCTGAAGTTTAAAATATTTGAATGAAATATGTGGTCTCATGACACTGTTTATGTTTGACGCATTTTCCCTACTGAAAGTTAGCATGTCCTGCTTGCATTGTTAGGTTACCTGTTACTTCAAGTTACTGATAGCGTAAAGGTACCCAGCATTATCTAAAATGTGGCACAATGTTCTATTGTTGAAGAATCCTTTGGCTCATTGAAACTGATTGTTCAGACTGAACTCTCTCAGGTGGGTCCAGGAATATCGTATTGATGGCTTCAATTTCCATTCATTGGCCTCCATGCTTTATACACACAATGGATTTGAAAAACCTTCAGAGGGATATGAATAGTAAGGCTTTAGTCCAAGTTTATGCAATCTATCACCATCTTCAGTTGTGCCTTTGAAAGTTTTTACCAATGATATTGTTGTTTGCTACAGTTATTGTAACCAGTATGTTGATCGAGATGCGCAGAATTATTTGATTTTGGCCAATGAAATGCTTCATAAGCTGAATCCAGACATCATCACGATTGCAGAGGATGTACATAGCTCCACCTTCTTATTTTTTGTTGAAGATTGACTTTATAAACTGTTTTAGTTGGAGTGTGATAGGCTTGTCCCATCGAGCATATTTCTGCATATTCATGTGAGATAAATGTCACAGGTTTGGTACATTGTGTGGTCACTATGCAGCTGATATTTCTGAGCCTGTAATACAATAGTTGCATGATTCAACATTAAATCATGGTGCTGTATGGGTGTTGCCAGCCTCTTTCTTGAGCTTATGGATTGTGGTTTCATGAGTAGCTTTAGCTTTCCTTTCAAGCCTTTATTTGTACTTCTCTTCAACACTCAATTGACTCCCTCATGAACAAATTGCTAGGTTCATGCTCTCTATGATTTTTATCGAATTATGCACTTGTGCTACATTTTGGAGTTATACTTTTTTTGAATCAATTGCAAGGAAAGCTTTTACTTATGCAAAGTATCATCTCATCTTACATTTTGGATGACTGGGTTTGGATCGGGTTTTCCACTTTTAAACCATATGATTTATTTTTTGACATGGTAATAGAACAATTTTTGCATTTTAGAAATACTTGCATGTGTAGGATGGTGGCTGCTTTGAATGCAGAGTTTGGGGAATGGAATTCTTTTCTAACTAAACGGCGATCTGTATTTTGACTGTAGAGTCTCAGGAAATCTGTTCTTTATAACAGCATGTTGCGGCTAGCTAGATCGTAGTCCCTTATGTTAGATCATGGTGTTCCCTAACTGGAGATGGTTTGGGCTCTACATCTTGTAACTCCATAGACAGCAAGATCCATCTACAGAATCATCAGACCTTGGGATTGATCCACCTTATCCCAAGAATAGCTAGGATGAATTGGAGATGACATAGTGGAGATCAATCACTTTGCTTGGAAGATCTTATGTGATCCTTGCAAAAGCAATAAGCTTTAGATTGTCCATTTTGATACTAGACAATATCTATGCCATCCAGACATTTTTGTTTGCAAGCACAAAACCCTAAGCAACATTTTAACATTTTGGAAGTCCAATACTCTTTCAAGTTCTAGGATCCAGGACCTCGTTGGGCTTCTTTGTGATTTCCAAAATGCTTATGAACGAGTACATTGGGAGTTATTGGAGTGCGATATGTTGAGGTTGGAATAGGAGTGGGTCAGACGAGTCTCAACTTTCTATTTCTCAGTCCAGAATTAGATTCTTGTTGATGGGGCTGGAGGAGAGAGGTTCAACATTTAGAGATTAGTGAGACTAAGGCTGTTTGCTTGATCCCTTCCTATTCTTATTTGTAGTAGAGGCTACGAGGTACATTTCAAGGGACACATCCACAGGTACTAGAGCGACTAGGTTACCCATCTGAGAGTTTGATAACCTGCTTGATGTGGAGTTTGTAGATGAGATAATGTTATATTTTGGTGTGGACAAGGGAAACCTTAGGGCTTGTGTAGCAGCCATGTGTGGAGATACACTAGGGTTTGCAAAAGAAAACACTGAGTGTACAATCCCGACTGAAACATAGACCTCAAACACTAGCTTAGAAACACAAAATACAAGAAAAAGGGTAAGTGAATGAATAGATAAATAATTGAAAGTGTACAAAATACTCAAGGACAGAGCTGTCCAAGAGTCAGTGTTGCTCATGGGAGCATATTGAAGGAGGATTCGGAGTGATGCCATTAGGGATGTATCTTGAATACAATGAACACCAGTCTGCAGGAGTGGGCAGGCAGCAAAAACTCAGCCTATAGGAGAGATGTCGGAGCAGGCTGGTCTACCAAGAGCAAGGCGACAAAAATAGTACCTGATTTGAAGCAAAATGCAGCTGTCCTCTGAGTGCACATCACCAATGGGCAGCAAGAGAAGGGAGAACAGGTGCTGTCCGATGTTGAGAAGGCTGTCCAATGTGACCAGTAGTGAGACATGTGCTATAGATGACATAGGCTGATCAGGTGGTGCTGATGCAGCCGAGGGCAAAATCCAGCTTGTAGGAATGTTGAGGCAGCAGGCTGATGGGTGACAATTGGGGATGACCGTGATAGCAGGCTGGATGAAGACTATAGCAATTGGGGGAAAATGCAGATTGTGTGTCACCAGGATAAGGGTGACAACAGAGGATGGCCATTGCCAGAGTTAGAGATGATTGGTGACAGCAAAGTGGTGTGAAATTCAGGCTGTAGGAGTTGTTAGGCTGATGGTCCTGAGCTAAGGATCACTAGGTAGTAGGTTGAATGACATGAATAGGGTGGAGCTGATGATGACAAGGGATGCAAATGATCTAGCACATTCTTGGTTTATTGATGAAGAACCAACCAAAAGTAGGAAGTGTGCTTATGGGACACAGAAGCACACTGAGTGCGTTTGAGTTTTGGGGCTGTTTGATGAGCTAACAAAGGATTAATGTGTAATGCCCCTTTTTTAGCTTAACACCTCGTCCTAGGCCCAAAACTCGAACTAGGAGGGACTAGAAGCAAAGCTCACTCCATTTTACCTCGAGAGGTTCACCCCAAAGCAGCTAGGGTATTAGTCAATGATTGCATGTGGGCAGCCCAAAAACCTACTGAGATTATAGAGGCAATGGTTATCTATCTTCGTTCAGAGTTCAAAGGGCCACCCTAGAGAGGTGAAGGCATTGGACAAAGGGTGCTTGTTGGTTGCTGAGTGGCCAATTAGGACTTGGAGAGACAATGTGAAATCACTTCAATTAAAAAAAAATCCCATTTTTAAAAAAATAAGTACCCATTTTGCAAAAGGGATGGTTGGCTTAGAAATAACAAATAAAAAGCATGTATAAAGTTGTGTGCAAGGGTTTTGATGTAAAAGGAATGGGGAAGAAGCATATGGAGGTATGTTGTTGATAGAAGTGCAAGTGGAGACTGCTTGGGAGCCGATGTGAGCAAGGTGTTCATGTGTGCTCTACTCAATGAGATGCACAAAATGATGCTACATGCAAATAAAAATGCTCATGCAGCAAGGTGCCACTTGGAGTGTCTCTTGTAGGGAAATTGTTCACTTGTCCAAGGGTAGATACAATAGGGAAGGGATGTCAATGTGAGAGACAGGAAGACAATGCCCAAACTTGAAGCTGCTAGATGAAGGGTAGAATCTCTTTCTCAACCATGGATGTCGATGTCAAAGGAGGATTTGATAGTGGACTTTGGTGTGGTGGTGAGAACTAAGATTAATGGCGTAGTCTGATGATGAAGATAGACCTACCACCCCTTAGCTGGAAGAGATAAAGGAGAGTTAGTTACTTGGTACGTGGAAGATGCTCGTAGAGGATGTTGGGATAGGGCTCTTGTGCTGACCAAGTGATGTAGGCTAACCCGAAGCTCAACCTCGGGAAAGGGCTCCAATGCTAGTTGAGAATTGTCAAGATAGTAGTCCATGAAAATGGATCTAGTGGCTGAAGAAGGAAGACTTGACACTCCCTGGTTGGTAAAGCAAGAGTGAGAATTAGCCACAAAGGCTGTCAAGATGGGGCTATATTTAATCTTGAGAGATGACTTTAATGCTAACCAAGTGTTGTAGGCACTGCTACTAGAGTAGCAATCCTTTCAACAAAGGAAAGAAAACAAGTTAGTAGTGTAGTAAATGAGTAAAAAAGCATAAAAATACCTCAACTAAAAGCATAGTATGGGGGAGTTTTGGAAATGGCCCATGGGGGAAACAAAAATGGCAAAAACTAAAGTTTCAGTCAGCTTTGGAAACCGCCGCCGGGGGGGGGGGAGTTTCAGATTTTACCCTAAAATAAATACATAGGTATCTAGATATATCAATGCTTACAACAATATCTACTCAAATTTCACACAAATTTCAAGTCTTCATATCATATGATTGAATTCATGAACTTTGAAGTTGAACATGTTACAACTTATATCAATAATCAAAGATCATACTAAAACATAAGACTAAATTTTCAAAGCCACAAGATGAATTATGATTCATGTCTAAACCATGGAGATAGACATTAAGATTGATGAACCAAGACACATAATAGACTATAGTAGTGAGTAAAATAAAGATACATATAACTGTCCAGGTTGCGGTATTGAATGCGTCAACACTAATGCCATGTAATAAAAAAGCTAGCTTGTTATAGATGATAGGCTATAGCCTATAGGCTATATCACATGTGCCAAATCATATCTCCTCATCTGAGGATCGTTTACCATTTGACTCTAAGCATCATCTAAGGATCCATGCACCATCTCCTCATCTGAGGACACCCTCTTTGAATAAGAGGGTGATGAAGTAGCCTCTACCTCAATCTCTAACTGATGCTGTGCTGACTTAGGCTCTGACTGTGGCTTTGTTCTACATTCGGCCCTTGCCCTAGTCCTTCTTTGTGTACGAATCTCACGGACTAGTGTTGATAGCGTCTGATAGAGCGTAGAGTAGATGTCTCACTGCTCCTGTGGTATGTTAGGGATGCCACATACCTTTACATCAATTTTGTCCACATTCACTTGTAAAGGTGAACAAGACAAAGATATGAGAGAAGTTTCAACATTGAACAATTGATTATTAAAGTAAAGATATGAGTCAATATTGAACACATTTTACACCCAAACTTCAAAGTAACAAGCTCACATAGTCCAAGCCTCAAGGTTAAACAAGTTACAAACCATTACTTGTGAAGGCTTAGGAGACAAGTCCTCCTCTCAAGTAGTTGAAGGTTGCAATGACAAAACACAAATGCTCCAATTGGATTGATGTGAGCTTGTTTCTTTTCTTTTTTTTTTAGTGTAAGAGGGTCCATGTGCTCCAATTCCTTTCAGTAGGCTTTGAACTACAATCTTGCGAGAAGGCACAAATGACAATGCATTTTTGTTTAAATTCAAGAGATTGAAATTAAGTTACTTGTAGTTAAACTTAGGCAAAATCAATATTTAACTAGGCAATAGATTGCACAATGGATTTGATTATCAAAAGTCACATTATACATACCAAAGTAGGAGCACAATTTCCGTATTTCTCCCACTATGAGATGGGATGAAACTATATTTCTTGAAGCCTAGCCGTGGGGCCAAAATGAAGAGAATGATTGCAAAATGCTAGCAAATTATCCTCTATCTTCCTCATCATATCCAAATCATCCCCTGTGATTGACCTCATGTAGTTGATGAAGCCCTCCTCCAAGTCCCCATTAGTGTACCGATTCTCAGTGTGCCAAAGTGGATGTAGTATATTTACAATATCACGAATTGGTTAATGAAACCAATCCCATTGTATCTTTCATAGATTGAGTTTTCTTATCACAATGCTAAGCATTTGGTTGTTGGATATAGCCGGGTCATGCTAAGATAAGATTATGGGCTAAGAGATGTGTGATCCAAGAGAGTAGTAACTGCTACTGCTCAAACTTTCTAGCTCATGAGATGCCCCAATCACACATATAAAACTTCTCAAGGCACTCCAAATGGCTGCCTCCCAATTGCTTGTAGCTCCAAGACAAGTCAAGCAAACCATCTTGCTTGCAGTCGGCCAAGTCTCTCCAAACATTTTTGGCATTCAGTGCAAAAAGAAAGGCATTCCAAGCGTCCTACTGTCCATGTGCTATGCTTAAGAATCCTTGTCTCTAGATTGTCAAAGTATCTTTACACATGTTAAGAATCGACCTTGGGCAAGCGAGATACTGATGTAAAAAACCTGGACATCTAGCATGACTCGTAAAACCCATCCTACGACTATGCTCCCGTGATCTCTCATACAAAACAATGACTCGTCCAACCAAAGTGCTTACTCTTCCACTTGGCCATGGGTGTGGATTGAGTACCAAATAGATGATTGATCCTCTAGGAGTACATTCTCGATTATGTTAGCTTGAGAGCAAGAGAGCTTATGCTTGTATAACAACAAAAGGGTGATGTATCTTGCAAAGCTTGGCTGGAGCTTTTGTGGAGCTATTAGCTTCTTGGAACCTCGTGTTCCATTAATGCAAAGGCTGTTCTTGTCTAAGATGCAAGATGTATGTTCATGGAGAACTTCACAATGCTGAACAAGTTTGCATTTGGAAGAGTTGAAGATGAGGAAGAGAAAAATTTGTGCACCATGTGGGGTCACTTTGCTGCCAGTTTAGAGGGTGACATTCACTTTGCCATAATAAACTGTGAGCATAGTAGGGGTGCCATGGTTGTCCCTTTGAACCACGGAGTGTGCCTTTGATAGCCAAGGTGCCACTCATGCCTTTCTCATCAAGTAGTATCCACAACTTGTGCAAGTGGCCACTCAATTATATCCAAGGGATGTGCCACTCATGCCTTTCTCATCAAGTAGTATCCACAACTTGTGCAAGTGGCCACTCAATTATATCCAAGGGATGTGCCACTCTTGTGCATGGTCTAGGCAAAAAGGAATAGTTCAGCCCATCTAGAGGACCTAAGTGTTGCACCTTGCTTTTTCTAGATTTTTGAATCACAAAGATTCACACCTCCAGTGGAAGCAAGAACTCCCCATGACTCTCAATTCTTATCTATGGCTTTGGCCCACATCAAATAAACCCCTTAAGGAGAGTAGTTGATTGTGGTAGGGGAAGGCCCAAGCTATTAAGGATGAGGTGGAGCTTATTGCTATATAGGGAGGACCGCTGTGTTGCTATCTAGGGGAAGTTTGTGGCCACCTGACATGATTATCTTCTTCCTCATTTGCTCTTTGTGAGGCTGCCTTGGAGTCTCCATCAACATCTTCAAGTCTATGTCGATATCGTGCATTTTGTTAGCCTAGAGTCCACATTGACATCTTGTTGCCTAGAGGACCATGTTTTGTTCCCTCCATTGCTGCCCACAAGTTGCTGCCTCTTCTCTAAAGGTGTCCTGCTGTGACCCTAGAGAATCCTACAAAGGTGCTGCTGCCCTTCATCAGCTGGTATAGTGTAGTCAGCTTCTTCTTTGCTCCTTCCATAGGTGTTACCACCCATCCTCACACTTGTGCTTCAAGATAATGCAATCATCTTGAGATGCTCTGAGATTACCAACTCTTTGGCTCTTCTCAGCCCTGGTTGAGACCGGCCTTCCTTTTTGGATAGGGTGGTAGATGACCTGATTTTACTTTATCCTCAGCGAGCAATAAATTCACACATATGAAATAATACATTACCACTTAAATTTTGGACAGTCAACACTCAATTGGCCCCAACAATTGGTCCCCTTTTGGTATTTCTTGAACTTGTATTCCACTAAGTTGAACTACACTCAGATATGGACTGATCTCCTTCACACTTCAACACAATGGGCTGTCATAAATGATCAGCAGCAATTATCAATTTACCCCTTGATTAGGCTACAATCAAATGGGAATGGGAAAACCCTTCAGATCAGCTGTAATTTCTTCCATCACAGCTGCTACTCTGATCATAGGGTCTTCAATCAATGGGCACGGCACGGTCTTTGAGATGGCCGAGAAACCCAATCTCTGCTGTAAATTAGGGTTTTGACAGCAAATACCTCTGCTGTCCACCTTCAATGGTTGTAAAGTACTGCCAGGTATGCTAAAAGGACTAGATGACAATGGAACCTTGAAACTAGTCTTCTCGTTCAAACTTCAATACAATGGGCTGTCATAAATGGCCAGTAGCAACAATTATCAATTTGCCCCTCGATTAGGCTTCAATTTGGGCATAGATTGATCTTCAATCCCTTGCATGTAGGTACAATCGAATGGGAATGTACAAAGTAGATCAGCTGTAATTTCTTCAGTCATAGCTGCTGCTCTGATCACTAGGGCTTCAATTAATGGGCATGGTGTTTGAGATGGCTTAGAAATCCTAATTTCTGCTGTAAATTAGGGTTTTGACAGCAAGTACCTCTTTTGTCCACCTTCAGTGACTATAAACTTGTGAGAATTTGAGAGAGAGAGAGTGTGTGTGTGCATGTGTGCGCATGTGCTGAAGGGAGAATCTTTTGAATAGTAGGATGGTGCCAACAGCTTCAAAAAGGGGGGATAAGGCCCCAGTGTTGGTGTGATTCCATTGACGCAGGGAAGGAATCTTGCTATTCCTTTCCCATGGTGTACATGATCAGCTATTGCCTGATATTGGGTGTTCCTTGATGGCAGCTGGCTCCTCTGTCTCAGCCACTTTCCACCCTTAAAATGGTCTCCCTCAGCCTCAGCTAGCCCCCAACAGCTCCACCAACTTGCATGGGTAGGTCCTTTCCCAAACTCCGTACTAGCACAAATTCTAAATTGAAACTCAGCCTCTAGATTGAATTTTCAACAGATATTGAATTGCTGAAAATTAATTATTCTCTTGTCCCCTATCCATCAATTGGCTTGTGCCCATCCACATTAAATTGGAACTAGAAGTTGTTTCCAACTAGTCTGGCATTAAGTAATTAATTAATGCCTAGCCCAAATGTTACCATAGGACAATTCTTGGACCTAATGAATGCTCTAGGGCCAAAGTGACACTAGAGGTCCATAGTACTTGTCCAACATAACTTATAACAACCAATGTACCCCAATGCAATTCTTAGGATTTGGATTGTCATGGTGCCTTAATTAACTTGTACTTCACATGTGCACACTTAATAGTGCTAAAGATAAGCATTAGAAAATACAGTGTATCATCCTTGTATCTCATTTATTTGTGTTTTATTCATGCTTTGAGTTTTTGATTTCATTCACTGCTAGCATTTTCTTGTACAAACTCTTTTGTTTTTTTTTTGCAAACTCCACCATTTCTTTACAAGGGGGAGGGGTGAAGGCAAAGGGTGATGTTTCTAGTAAGGAGAGACCTACCTATACTTGTGCACATGCTATTAAACAAGGCCCTCTTGAAGTCCTTGATCTTTGGTGGGGTTGTGGGAGGTCCTTGCACTTGGCCCTTACATGGTGACATTGGACTCATGCATCTGTTGTCATGCATTACATGGTGGGGCCTCCCTTGATGAGCTCTCTTCGACTAGGAAGCTTTACACTCAAACTACATATGCTTTGAAACTTGATATTTGAACTTGTGGTATTGAAGAGAGGGTGGTAAGGAAACTTGTGGGCTACATGAAGGTGGAGGCCGTAAAGTTTCTACACAATGCAACCAGATAGATAGGGCGCTTTCTAGAGACCACAAGTGAGTTGTGGACTAGCTCTTATGTGACCTTTGTGGAGGAGGGATGTGCCATGAAAATACCTTGTTTGGTTAGCGTGGCCTGAGTAAATGTACAAGGTAATAGAAGAGTGTGGAGGCGCTGCTAGGGTTTGCACTAAGGAAACAGAGAGCGTACAACCACAATAGGAGCACAACGAGACAAACAAAGACACAAAAAGCAAAACTCAAACCCTAAATGCAAAACTCAAAACCTAAACACAGAAATTCAAACACAAACAGAAGAAGGGATAGAAAGGACACAACTTTGAAGTCAATGAATGGTGTAAATGAATATGAGAGTATATAGTGTGCCCAAGGGTAGAGCTGTGTGTTGGAGAGAGATGTCTACCCAAGATGGATCCTAAGTGCTGTGACCATTGGTCAGAGTGGTGGAGTGAGAGAAACACCAAACGTTGATTACCAGAGTGTGAGTAGACTAAGGTGATTGCAAAGCATGATGCCTAATGATGTGGGCGAAGTAGCAAAACGTAGCAATAGAACGCCGCAGTAGAATGACATAGTAACATGCAGTAGTAAAACACAATAGTAGAATGCCGTAGTAGAATACGATAGTAAAACGAAACAATAAAACGAGTTGATGGCGGTAGTCATGAAGGTTGGACAACCACGTGCGTGGATTGATGGCTGAAATGTGCACTCAAGGGTGAGAAACCTACACAGATGGGATTAAGGCTAAATGGGGGTAGCTTGTCTATTTAGCTCTCCATTTTAGGAATTTCATTAAATTAAGCTTGTTTTGGGATTGTGTGGCTGATCAGCATGTAATGTATTTCTTAGCTCAACACCCCCTCTTAGGCCCAAAATAGGGTGAGAAAGGAAGGCCAACCCATTTTGCCCAAGGCGTCCCATCCCAAAGCAGTCAGGGCATTGGACGAAGGGTGCACGGTGCTTGTCCATTGTGTGAAGAAAATTGATAGGGTTTGCACTGAGGAAACACAAAATGTATGACCATGACAGAAACACAAAGAGACAGACATAGACACAGAAAGAAAAACCCAAACCCTAAACACAAAACTCAAAACTTAAAACTCAAATACAAAAAGAAGAATGGGTTGGCCTTCCTTTCTCACCCAAAACACGGTGAGAAAGGAAGGCCAACCCATATTGCCCAAGGCGTCCCATCCCAAAGTGTCAAGGCATTGGACAAAGGGTGCACGGTGGTTGTCTATTGTATGAAGAAAATTGATAGGGTTTGCACTGAGGAAACACAAAATATACGACCACGACAGAAACACAAAGAGACAGACATAGACACAGAAAGAAAAACTCAAACCCTAAACGCAAAACTCAAAACTCAAATACAAACAGAAGAAGGGAGAGAAGAACACAAATCTGAAGTGAATGAATATTGCAAATGAATGTAAGAATGTATAAATACTCAAGGGTAGAGCAGTATGTCGGAGAGTGACATCCACCGGAGATGGATCCAAAGTTTGTGACCACCAGTTGAACTGTGAAGAGAGGAATCTACAAAATGCTGACACTAGAGGCTGCTAGAGATACAGGCGACAACTGCAAAAGGGTGTGGTGATGTCAGGGGCTCCTGATGAGTGCAAACGCAAGCAAGATGATGTCGCCAGACGGAGGAGAAGCAGCTGCACTGTTGTTAGGCTGATGGAGGGCCAAACGCAGGCATCTCGAGGGTGTGGAGACTGACCCTTGACTGATGAAGATCAAACGCAAGCACCAGGTGATGGTGGAGAGGTTGGCGATGGCAGGTGGAGGCCAAATGCAGCCTGGAAGGAGATGCCAAATAGTGGGCGACAACTGGAAGAAGACGCCAGGGCACTGCAAGGTTGGAGGGGTTGCCATGTGTGAGTTGACTGATGGCTGCAATCTGAAAAAACAATATGGACTAAATGGAGGGCAACTTACCTATTTATAGAAAGTTTGGATCCTCCTAAGTGGGGTTGTGCTTATGGGACATAGGCACTCTCTAGGAACATATTTTTGTTTAAAGAACAAGTTTACTTCATTAATTAAGTACGTTTTGGGGCTGTTTAAGTTAAGCTAATGCATTTTTAGCTCAATATCCTCTCTTAGGCCCAACAACGGTGCCATGAGAATGAAGGCCATCCAAGCTCTTTTTCTTTTATCTTTTACCCTAAGGTGTCCCACCCCAAAGCAACCAGAGCATCGGACAAAGGGTGCACGTCGGGTGTCTCGTGGCCTACCAAGACTACAGAGGCGATGGTTATTTTACCAAAGGAGCCCAAGTGATCACCCCAGAGAGGACAGGGTATCGGACAAAGGATGCACGTCGGCTGTCCAGTGGCCTACCAAGCCCTACAAAGGCATATGGAATCAGCTATGGATTTAAAAAAAAAAGAGCTTTTTAGGTGTGAGGAAGTTAACATTGAAGTGAGGGTTTCATATACGTTTTCATCCTATTGAGTATCCGTGCCCTTGACAGGAGAGTAAAAAAGGGATGGCCAAATCCAAGACCTTCACAAAACAAGCATACTATCCCTATCATCACTGGGTGTTGATGATGATGAGGGAATATGGTGGTGTGGTGTCAATAGCCGTTGGTGGAAACAACTTAGGATCCACTTAAGTGGTGCTCTGCACAATGAGATGCAAAGTATGCTACATATTGAAGAATGTGCATGCAGTAGGTGCCACTTGGGCAGTGTCTCTCGTGGGAAAATTGTTCACTTGCCCAAGTGCCCTAGTACAAAGAAGATAAAATCATGCAATGTAAAGGGGAAAGAAGCCAATGTCGAAGATAAAGTGATAAAGCTTGTAGAATACCAAGAAGGGTAGGAAGCCCCTCTCAACCTAGATGTAGATGCCGAAGAAGAAAGAGGAGCTTGATGTCGGTCTTCGTGTGGTGCCAAGAACCATAAGGAATGAAAGAAGATGAAGTGGATGAAGCACCTCGCTGGAAGAGCAAGGTAGAAGTCATCGCCATGATAGCATCAAGAGAAATGTTGCACGATCCGCCTCGGGAGGAAAAACCTGCATGCTGGAAGAAGAATAAGCAGTCCTAGGATGATGAAACCATGAAAGGAACGATGCGCATCCCCACGTCTCTAGCCCAGGTAGGACCAAAGAAATGTGCAAGTTAGCCCTACATTGAAAGACAAAGCCCTGCAAAAGAGATGAGAATTTGCAAACACAAAGGCCAACGGTGAGATGCTCCAAAGCAAAACATAACAGAGAGAAAATCTAACTGAAAAGACAATGTAATGAGTGTGTATGTGTGTGAGTAAATGCAGCAAAAGACAGAAGAATCGAAAAGCGAAAGACAATGAATTCTATGGGCGTGACTCTAAGAGTGCGAAAGATAGATGCTAGACTGACCTAGGGTATCCTAAAGGACCTAAAGACATGCTAGTCTAAGAAGGTGTCCATCATCGCATACGTTTAGTAGCAAGGCTCTGCCAAGGGAACACTTGATGAGGTGGAGAGGAAGGTGAGATGGATGCATGAAGTGCAGCGTGATCGGAACCTCCAGACCAATCAGCTAGTCCCTTAGGGGTAGTGAAAGAGATTGTTTGTTGAGGCTGTGCTTGGGCCATATATCTAGTAGCAACAATGGGTGTTGAAGGAGCAGATGTAGCACGAGCGGAAGGCGTAACCCCACTGGACTATGCAGTCCTCTCAGCGGTCTGCTGAGGCTTTTTAGGTGGAAGACCTTGGGCCTTGGAGCGACACTCCTTGTCCACATGGCCTGCTCTCTGGTTTTCCCTCCCAAATAAGAGGCAACCAACCCCCTTTGCTTTGAATAAGGCTGTGATGAGGATTTCTCGTGGACTTGATCATGCAGCCTTGCATAATGCAAGAATTGGCACTCAAAACTCATAAAAGGTGGGCAATCGAGGCTGTGAGATGATGTGTTGAATGAAATCGAAGTATTTTTCGGACAACTTATTCAAGAAGAATGTAACTTGATCATCGTTTGACTTTGGAGAGCTAGTAGTGGCGAACTTGGTGAGTAACCGTCTATATTCAGGCAGCTTGACTTTCAGATTATCCCCTTCCTCAATAGAGAACGCTTGAAGCTCAAAGTCGAGATTTATGCACTGATTACGATCTCGGCCGCATAGCGGTCAAGAAGGTGACTCTAGTGCTCTTATGCAAGTAGGAAGTGCTGTAATTGAGAGTGAAACTCAGCAAGCAATTTCTACATCAGCTCAACTTTGGCTGTGGCATTGCGGGCTCTTCATTGACGGATGTAGTCAAGGTGAGCTAGTCAAGGGTTCGGCATAGGCTCTAGACCAATGGCGAGGTCCCAAAGACCTTGAGACTCAAGCACTTATTGCATGAAATTTGACCAAGTGGTGAAATTCGACCCGCTAAAACGAGTCTTATTCGTGAAGGCATTCTTGGCCGTTGCAACAAGAGTGGTAGTGCTCGGAGATGGGTAGTGTGAAAAAGGGTAATGGGGGTAAGATGGGGGAGTGGAGTGCACTTGGGAATGGGCCCTAGAGTGCCCACCAAGCATGCATGTAGTGTGCAAGGTGGATTCATATGTAGGGATGGGCTGACTAGGCATGGGTATGGTAGCCGTATGAGTAACCCATGGTGGAGGTGGGATGGGAACATGTGGAGCAGAAGATGGAAATCCCTGAGTAGATGTAACCTAAGGTAAGTGGGATGATGCACCATAAGCCAAGGATGGAATCCCTTGCATCTGATTGGTCATGTGAGAGGTGAATTTGGGGGTAGTGAGGGGGGGGGGGTGCCCATCACAGCCATCGGAGGTGCTATGGGTGTGCTCATTTGCAGAAAGGTGAGAGGCATTGTGTTAAAGGGTGACATTCCCCCAAATGAAGTACCATGGTGTAAAGAGGTAGAGAATGGGGTAGAGAAGGAGAAGGTGCTAGGAGCGAAGATGGAAGATCCAACCCCTAGTGTGTGTGAAGCGGATGTGGAGTGTAATCCGAGATTTTAAAAGGATGAAGAGAGATGATCATCAAGAGTGGAGGCAGAAGAGAGTGGGATGGGAGGGAAGTGAGAAGTGTGTGTTACATGCTCAAATGAAAGAGAAACTGTAGATGTATCTGAATTCCGTTTGCTTCGTGAGCCCCCTCTATTAAAGTTCACATATGCAAAGCCATCCGGATCCTGCACCTCAAAAGAACAAACAAGTGAGGGTTTTGATTCATTCAACTCAAAAGGGTTGTACGAACCTGACATTGGATCTGGCTGAAATGATAAAGATGGATTGCTAGATGCTCCAAATGCCGTATGTCCTCCATGATCGGAGAGGTGGCTAGCCTCACCAACCGGTCTGAAT
Organism: Lygodium microphyllum; assembly: GCF_053477565.2. Classification (NCBI taxonomy): domain Eukaryota; kingdom Viridiplantae; phylum Streptophyta; class Polypodiopsida; order Schizaeales; family Lygodiaceae; genus Lygodium; species Lygodium microphyllum. The sequence continues at coordinate 8,194,178 of NC_141151.1, forward strand.
GTGGTAGCAAAGCTTGTAGGAGGGGTGTAAATATTACTGTACTTGTGCAATAGTATTGCTCAAAGTCCTCCTTTGTCATGTTAGTGAAATATGGAATAGGAGTAGAAAAAGAAGGTGAAGATGAAAGTGGAGTGTCGTCCTCCTCACCGAGTCCATAATGCCGTCTCAGGGCTTCCAACGATGGAGAAGCTTGATAGGACATCATAGGAATTGGAGAAGGTGTGTGGGACATTGTGATTTGGTTATGAGTCGTATTGTGTGCCTCGCATAAAGACTAGCTCTCCATAATATTCTTAGGATACTCTTTACAAGAGCATCGACTTTGATGCCATGTGAAGAAAACTGCTAGGGTTTGCACGGAGGAAACACAGAATGTATGGCCACGACAGAAACACAAAGAGACAGACATAGACATAGAAAGCAAAACTCAAATCCTAAACGCAAAATTCAAAACTCAAACACAAACAAAAGAAGGGAGAGAACACAAATTTGAAGTGAATGAATGCTGCAATTGAATGTAAGAATGTATAGATACTCAAGGGTAGAGCAGTGTGTCGGAGAGTGACGTCCACCCGAGATGGATGCAAAGTCTGTGACCACCAGTCGAACTATGAAGAGAGTGGAATTTGCAAAACGCTAACACCAGAGGCTGTTCGAGATAGAGGCGACAATTACAAAAGGGTGTGGTGATGCCATGCAACTCCTGATGAGTGCAAATGCAAGCAAGAAGATGTCGCCAAATGGAGGAGTAGCTACACTGTCGCCCTAGGGTGATGGAGGCCCAAATGCAAGCAACTGGAGGGTGTGGAGACTTACGCCTGGCTGATGATGATCAAATGCAAGCACCAAATGATGGTGGAGAGGCTGGCGATGGCAGATGGAGGCCAAACGCAGCCTGGAAGGAGATGCTAGACAGTGGGCGACAATTGGAAGAAGGCACTAGGGCACTGCAAGGCTGGAGGGGCTACCACGTGTGAGTTGACCGATGGCTGCAATCTGCAAAAACGAGATGGACTAAACGGAGGGCAATATATCTATTTATAGAAAGTTTGGGTCCTCCCAAGTGGGGTTGTGCTTATGGGACACAGATACTCTCCAGGAACACATTTGTATTTACAGAATAGTTTGATTCATTAATTAAGTACATTTTGGGGCTGCTTAAGTAAAGCTAATTTTTTTAAAGCTCAACACAGTGGCCTACTAAGACTACAAAGGCAATGGTTATCTTACGAAGGGAGTCCAAGTAGTCACTCTAGAGAGAACATGGCATCAGATAAAGGGTGCTCATTGGTTGCCTAGTGGCCTACCAAGCCCTACAAAGGTGGATGGAACTACAATAAACTTTGATTTTTTAATTTTTTTTTTTAATGTTTTGGTTGAAGTAAGAGATGGTTTGCGATTGATTGAGGAGAAGACAGGAGAATGAGAAGGGATGGTTAGGTCCAACATATCACAAAACAGACAAGCTACCCATCCACTCGAGGATGTTGATGAGACGAGAGAATGGTGAGGAAGTAATGGTGGTGTGTAAACCGCCAATGGAAATAGCTAAGGATCCATCTAGTGATGCTTTGTACAATGAGTATGCTGCATGCTGTGAAATTCTCATTCAGTAGCAACAAGTACCACTTGGAGAGCTTCCCTCGTGGGAAAATTGTTCACTTGCCCAAGCACCCTAGTACAAAGATGATGAAATCATACAATGCAAAGGGTGAAGGTATAACGGGGAGGGAGGCTGATATTGAAGACAAGTGCTGAAACTTGTAGAATACCAAGAAGGTTAGGAATTCCCTCTCAACCTGGAATGGCGATGCGAAAGAGCAATAGAAGGTGTAGTGGAATTCCTAGGAATGGATGCGTAATATATATATATATATATATATATATATATATATATATAAAGTGCAGTAGGATCTGTGATAGCTGACCAAGTAGTGAACCCCTTAGAACCAGAGTAGGATGGCTGCTGAGGTTGTCTGTGTGCCATTTGTCTAATAGCCGTGGGGGACTAAAGGAGTAGATGGGGTAGTAGCAAGAGGTGCAGTCCCACTAGACTATGTAGTTGTAGTAGTTTGCTATGGTTTTCTAGGAGAAAGACCTTAGGCCTTGGTGCAACACTTCTCTTCCACATGGCCCACCCGTTAGCAATGAGTGTAAAATCTATTTTTCTTAGGAATTTGTTGCCAAAGGGGTTGAGGTTCTTTGTTTGCGTCAGAGGGGGGATGCCCATCACAACCGTCCCAGTAGGAAAAGAGATGTCTACATAAGGAAAGGTAGAGGAAAGCGTGTTAGAGGGTGGCATTCCCTGTAACGAAGTCCCATAGTGTGGAATGGCTTGTGGAAAGGGTAGGTTGCAATGTTAAGAGGTGGAATACCCCCTAATGCGGCACCGTGATGTGAATATAGAATAGAGAATGAGAATGTGCTAGGAGCGGAGAGAGAGGGTACAACTCCCAATGTGGTAGAGGTGGATGTGAAATGAGTGTGATATGGCTTCAAGAGAAGAGGGTGGGATGGGAGAAAGAGAAGAAGATTAATTGACTTGCTCAAATGAAATAGAAGATGTAGATGTACCTAATGATGAATGTTCGCTTCTTTAGCCCCCTCTATTAAGATTTACATACATTTGACCATCCGGGTCTTGCACACCAAAAGACAAAACAAGAGAGGGTTTTGATTTGAATGACTCAAGTACGAATCTAACACAGGGCCTGGCCAAGATGATGAAGATGGATCACCAGTCGTCCCAAATGTCGTATGGCCTCCATGATTAGAAAGGTGGCCAGCCTCACCAACCAGTTTGGAAGGAGTAGCAAAACTAGAAGAAGGGCCTTCAAACTCCTCCTCTGTAATGTTAATGAAATCTGGAATATCTAGCATAGGTGTAAACATAGAGGGTGATGGTGAGGGTGAATATGGAGTGTCATCTTCCTCGCCGAGTCCATAATGCCTCCAGTGATGGAGAAGCCTGATAAGACATCATGGGGTCACGAAAGTGTTTGTGACATTATGATTCGGTTACGAGTCGTATTGTGTGCCTCATGCAAAGACTAGCACTCCACAATATCTGTAGGATACTCTTTATAAGAGCACCAACTCAGATACCATGTGAAGAAGAGTCCAAAAGCACTGCTAGGGTTTGCACTGAGGAAACACAGAGTGTACAACCACGATAGAAGCATAACGAGACAAACATAGATACAGAAAGCAAAACTTAAACCCTAAACGCAAAACTCAAAACTCAAATACAAAAACTTATACAAAAACAGAAGAAGGGATAGAAAGAACACAACTCTGAAGTGAATGAATGCTGTAAATGAATGTAAGAGTATATAGTGTGCCCAAGGGCAGAGCATTGTGTTGGAGAGTGACATCCATTGGAGATGAATCCCAAGTGTTGTGACCACCGGTAGGAGTGATGGAGTGAGAAAAACACCAAACATTGATCGCTAGAGTGGGAAGAGATTGCAGAGGATGATGCTTGATGATGTGGGTGAAGTAGCAAAACCTAGTAGTAGAATGCGGTAGTAAAACATGGCAGTAAAACACAATAGTAAAAGGAGGTGATGGCAACAGTCGTGAAGGCTGGACAGCCACATATGTGTGGACTGATGGTTGAAATCTGCACTCAAGGGTTAGAAACCTGCATAGATGGGATTTAGGCTGAATGGGGACAACCTATCTATTTATAGATGAGGATGGACACTCCCAAATTTTGGTTTCACTAAACTCTCTTGAACCGCTCCCCGTTTTAGGGTTTTCATTAAATAAAGCTTTTTTTGGGGCTGTTTAAGTGGCTAATCAGCATGAAATGCATTTCTTAGCTCAACACAAGGGTGCCAATATGAAGTGCACAATGAAACCAATCTCGAAGTTGAGCTTGACAAGGCAAGTGACCCATGGCCTAGCTCAAGATCATGGTCTCCTAGTACTTCTTCTCCATGGCCAGGACAATTTATAGTTGCTTCTAGGGAAGAGCATAGGATTAGATGTTTCAATGGTGTGCACTTGGGTGATGATCTCCCAAGCAAACCACCAATTGACAAGACAAGGGGCCCGCGGGGGTGGTGGGGGGGAGGGGTGGTGGCGGCCGGGAGCTGCTTTTGAGGGGAGGAAGGTTAGAAAGCCAACAAAGAGGGAGAGGAGGAAGGAGGCGAGGAGATGAGGAAGGGGTGTAGTGAGGCAAATGGCAAGGTGGGGAGGGAGTTGTGAAAGGGAAGAATTTCATGTGGTGCAGGTGTCGGTGAAGCATGAGGGTAGCAGATAGGGAGGGAAAAAGGCATTGGTCAATTGGCGGCAGTTGCAGTGTTTGTGGGGGGTCTATGGTTAATTGAGGCTTGCTCATACCTGTTGTCATTTTCTATCCTAATAGACATTGTCAAAGGGATACCTACAGACTTCTTGGAGCCAAATTGCTAGAACCTGTTCAGATTTTAATATCTGTTTGTTTGTTTCTTTCTTATCATATTAACGAGAACAAGCAAGCATCTGGCTGCTACTGATGGATCAGCAACATGCCTAGTAATTCTTGTATCTATTCTGCCTCTCTATAGTCATTATGATTACATCAGATACTTGCAACACCTACAAGCATGAATTTCAGCTAAGCTCAGAATATTTTTTTGCATGCTTTTTCTTTAAACACTTTACTAAATAATCTGTATGTCGTCCACCAACTTTTGGATTCTTCCCTTGCCATTCCTTCTCTTGCTTTTCTTTTTTCATAAAGGCTTCTCTTGCTCATCCCATCCTCTTCTCTCTCTCTTCAGCCTTTCAGTCCCATCCTCATCCCCAAAATCCTCTTTATTTTTTTCCTCTCTTAGCCATCACAGGCAAACATCACCTCATTGGCAGTCTGTATATTGCCATTTCCTGCATGCTTCAGTGTAGGGTTGATTGACGAGGAGTAGCAGCTCGTGCTCACTTTGTTTGCCTCCTTCAATGTGACTGCCTTAGTTTGCTAAAAGTGTTTCTAGTTTATCTGTTAGGTTAGTTCAAGTGTACAAAGGATCTGTAGTCTTAGATTGCTTTCAAGGATTTTGAAGGGAGTATGTTCCATGACTCCAGCATCCAGCTTTTGAACAAGTAGTGCATGATGGAGTTACAACTCACACAAAGGCTAGAGTAGCTGATGTTGGTCAACCATAGTTGTCAGGTACGAAAGGTACGATACGGTACGGTACGATAAAATACAGTACTAATTGGTACCTTATGATTTTATAAGGTACAGTACAATATTAGTACGAAAAAAATTTAAGATGCTTTTTTAAATTAAAAAAACCATAAATCATTAAATGATAGATCATAGAATAGATGTTTAAAGTGGAAATAGCCATTTCATTACAAAATAAGATGAATACATGAGGGTGACCATCGCGGTCACATGGGCTACTCAAAACATGGGATACAACTACAGTCTAGTATATCTGATACAAAAAAAAAAGAGAGACCTATGTGACATGTCATATGAATCTATGATGAGGCATCACTATCATCATCATCATCATCATCAGAATCATTTGAGTGCTCATCAAGAGAGTCTGAAGATGACTCCTCGGCATCCAATGATGAGAGAGACTCATACTCATTTTCATTGATGAGGTTACCATCATCATCAAATGATGGCTCCCTAGGTGGTGGCTGTGTAGGCAAGGGGCGGATGTCATCATGAGGCACAGGATGTGAGCTACTAGAGCCCTGCCTTACATTTGTGTGCAAGCCACTCGAACTACCCCTCATCAATGATTGAGGGCATCGAATGACCATGCCCCTACTACCACCTACTCGAACTCATTACCCACGAGTACGCTGACTGCGAGTGTCACGAGTATCTGCTGCTATAAGCTCTCTATAGAGCTTTGCAAAAATCATCTCCTCCTCCTCGTCCGCCTCCTTATGTATACTTGGAAGAGTGTCGCCTATCAACTTGAATGTATCAACATTCACCTACACAATGCAGTGATGCACGTAAGATTAATAATTATAAATGCTAAAGTCTAAATTGTAAAGTATAAATATTAAACTTCAAAGTTTAAAAGTTAAAACAACAAATTTTAAATGTTATGGTTAAGTGTTTAAACTTTACCTACATTAGACTACCCATGCTCATCATAGCCCTCATCATGCGCAAGTTAGTGCAGCAATAGACTAGCCGCTCTAATTGTCGTGTGCTAAGCCGATTGCGAATCTTTGTGTGAATGAGAGAATAGACACTCCAGTTTCTCTCACATGCACTCGAAGAGCAATCCTGGGCAAGGACCCTCATGGCTAAGGGCTAAAGGGTCTCCAGTGCATATCCAAAGTTTTGCCACCAAAATAAAGTCTTCACAAGTAACTCTCTTCTCCAACAAATGGGAGAAGCAAAAGCCACATGTCCTCTTTGATCTGCGTAGCATCCTAGCTTCTCTAGCACTGCATTGTGGTCATCCACAGGGACCACACGAGTCAAATAAGCAAGTTGGTCTGAACGGAACTCTCTATCATCCATGACCGTTGGTGACTTGTAGGCCGGATGTACCAATGCGACAAAACCATGAATGGGCTTATGCATCCACGCCCATCTCCTCTCTGCTATCCCTAAAACATGTGCACACTGTGTCTCTGTGATCACTGTACAAGCACCTGCCTTCGCCAATGCCGCTCTAAAGAAGTGAATGAGAAGGCCCATGGTGGACCCCTCGCAATCACTCATATGTAACATCCTATTAAAGGGAGTCACGACAATGACAACAGCACAGACTTTTTGCCAAAACTGCTCATTAATGCACAAGCGTTGCATGGCTTTGGTCTCCTTTGTCTCATGTTCATCCCACTCATTCCATAGAGTGGACACCATTGTCCGGACTGCACCTCATAAAGGCGCTCCAACAATAATCACATGTAAGCAAAGCGAGTTGAAGAAAGCTTTTTCAACTCCAGTGTGCCATGCTCACGATACATTGCAAGCACCTTTACCTTTATCGTGAAGAATGTGACAATTATGTAGCTTTGCGGACCACCCTCTTCACCCACTTGAGCTTCCCAATGTCCTCCATGAGCAAGTCCAAACAATGACTTGCACATGGAGTCCACACAGTTGTAGGAAACTTGGCCTCAAGCAAACAGCCCATGCGCCGACAATTCGATGTATTGTCGGTAACAACTTGCACTACATTTGAGGGGCCCACACCCACCTATAATCACAATTTACAATTTACAAGTTATGTATAAATCAAAATTCAATTATGAATCATGATATCATCATAATGAAAGAAAGCGAAACAAATTTAAAACGCAAATTGCAATGTATACCTCAATGATAGCTTGTCGAATGTGGCGGTAGATGAATGCGCTCATCATTTTTCTCCTCCTCTTGCCGGTATCTACGGCCCACAAAAAGTAAGTGCCGAGTGGACATGAGACAAGTATGTTGATGATGCCCCGTTTCTTACGATCACTCCATCCCCATCGGTGAGAATGGAGCAACCATATTTTATCTATGCAGCCTGAATAGGATCAAGGGCTTTATCAATCCTCTCCTTCTCTTCATCAATCTTTCTCGTCCTCATGTCGTTGTATGTGACACTAGTCTATCCTTCACATGGACCCACATTGACAATGGCTTTTACCATCTTCTTCCATTGCTCTTGCTTTAGGACATTGAATGCAAGATTGTACTCAATCACCGTGCGTGCAATTTCAATGTCCGCAAGTTGTTGCCTTTCTCTAAGAAAGACAACCGATCCACGCACATGACTGGGAGCTTGAGAGAGAGACAATTGTCTCTCTGGCACCTTATGAGCCTCCACTCTGTCTTTTACCGGAGCTGGATGCGGATGTGGAGCCCCCACCACCAATGGTAGAGGTCTCTCCTGCATCGGTTGAAGATACGCCCACATTGGATGCTTCCGTGTTAGTAGGCATAGGAGTTGGTGCCGATAAGCCACTTGCTCCTCCTCTTGTGGATCCCCCTCTCATCTTGGCGAAAATCTCCTCCACAATGTTTTGAGGGATCTCCTTGCATGGAGTAACTTGCCCCCCCGTCTTGGAAAGATGTTGGAGAACCTGAGTTGCACCACTTGTATAGCTCTTCCCACAATACTTGCATGTCCAATGGTGGGAGTTGAACTTCTTTGTGCCTCTCTCCACATGGTTCGCATACAAATTGAAGGCCTCGTGCTTCTCATGAGTCATGGTGCCGATGACGGATAAAGAGGCCCGAGAGAGAGAGAGAGAGAGAGAGAGAGAGAGAGAGAGAGAGAGAGAGAGAGAGAGATGCTTGAGTCAGACCAAGATTTAACCGCATGGCCCGTTTGGGTGTGACTTCGATTGCGGATGCTACCCTTGCCACTCGCAATGTCCTTGCATCATTTCGGACTGCTAGGAGACTTTTCAGGATCCCGCGCGGATACCGTGATTTATGGGGGAAGCTTTCCTCGGAACTTTAGGGTAGGCAACCCTTTCCTGCCCTGGCTATGGATCGCCCTTGGCAGGACTGGGACCTTGCAGGCCGGTTGAGTCTGGAAAAGGCCTCTACTAATCAGGTGTATCATCTTCTCATTAAAGATCATCAATGGTTGGGCGTGAAAGTTAATGCTGTTTGGGGCCTGCGGAAATCACTGTCATGGTGGCAGGCAACGCTGATGGAGGGATGGCAGAACAAGACACCTTTCAAATGCAAGGTTTTTCTGTGGCGGGTAATGATTGGTGGTCTTCCTCTTGCCTCGGCCCTTTCCAAGCGTCGAATCTCGAATGGCACTTGCTTCTTCTGCACCACTTCGGCGGAATCGGCCCGACATCGTTTTCTTTCTTGCCCGCTCGCCAAGAATATCTGGTCACTCTTGTCACGAATCTGGCACGCGGTGGTGGGGTCTTCACTGACTCCCTTCGATTGGGTTTTTGTGCGCCCGAAGTATCCCACACCACCACCGTTACATATGAAGATCTTATTCCATTTTTTCAGATACTGGGGATGCTGGCACATTTGGACCACCCGAAATGCTTTTCTCTTTGATTCGGCTTCTAATGTACCGCGACATATTGTAAGGCTTAAAGGGCTCTTGCATTGGCAGCTAGATCTCATCAGGCACTCTGACTTGCTCCCTCGGGAGGATTTGTATTCCTGGCATTTGGCAATTGCCTCTGGGTCCTTGCCATGATTGGTGTAACTTTTTAGTACCCTAGTCCGGGGATTTCCCACACGTTGGCCTATGGCCCTCGTGCCTCTTGTACTCCTGTAATCATGTAATCTTGTACTTTCTTCGTAATTAATACAATTACCTTTTACGAAAAAAAAAAAAGAGATGCTTGAGTCTTGACTCTTGAAACTTGAGTCTTGAAGGTTGAAAGGGAGGGAGACTCGAGAGGCCCAAGGGTTGGGGTAAAGTTGAAAGAGCAAGAGTGAGAGAGAGAGGATGGGAGATGAGAATGGCAAATGCTTTGATATGGTGCAGCCCACAGGATAGAGGGGATGGGAGATGAGGTTTGGGAATGGCAAATGCTTCGATAGGGTGCGGGAAAGAGGGGATGGGAGGTGAGATTCGAGAATGACAAATCACAAGTCCATTCAAGAATCAAGATCCAAGAGAGGAAGATGAGAACGGTAAGTGCTTGCTGAATTGGAGTGGAAGCATGGAGGAGAGGAGCACCTTTTGTAGATGAGAGAAGGGTCAAAGTTCAAACAGTCAAAGAGGGCTGCCAGCTGGAAGGAATCCAAAGAGGGCTTTTGGGGGGGGGGGGGGGGGAGGGGGAGTGAGTGCATGGCTGGAAAAGGGGGTGGGATGAGGTATCCAAGGCTTCCCACCCCCCAAAAAGTGCCATGTAGGCAGGCAGAACGTGTAGGAGTAAAGGTTGTGGGGGGGCAGGAAATGTGGGACGTGAGATCCAGGTGGCGCAGACCAGGTGGCCCAAAAGGCCCAAAATCACGTATGAATTCGTAGGGATACGTACTGTGCGGCACCGTACGAACAGTATCGTACGACATACGGAGGCAACTATGTGGTCAACCATGAGATCAACCCCAACAGACTTTTGGAGTACATTGAACTTCCTTGCTCATTGAGAGGTGGTGAAGGGAGAGTTACCGAGCTGTAACAGTCAAAGGGCATACGTTCTGAATTGTCAAGGGTATTGAATTGGGATATATTTCGCACAGCAGATAAAAGAAGTGATAAATCACAGCATGACTTTGATTGTCACTGGGATAATTCTTATGTCCTTAGATCTGGCACATTTCGAGCACCAGGTTATCATTAATTAAATTTTGCACTTTAAATGGTTTCTATTTTTCATATCATTTCGTCAAACTTGATTGAAATGTTGTGTTGACTCTCATTTATAGTTTCATTATTTTTAAATTTTCTTTAGTAGAAGTCAGGTTTGTAACTTCTGTTTCACATCCTCGGATTTTGAAGTGGACCTTGCTGGCTTGGCTCTGTTGTTCAGAGTGTAATTCTTCTTAGTTTATTAAACGTCATGATTGATGGTTCATGCAGGCAACTTTTTACCCTGGACTTTGTCAACCTATCAATGAAGGAGGACTTGGATTTGATTATTATGTAAATTCACAACCAGCTGACATGTGGTTTTGGCTGATAAAAAATGGATCTGATGAACACTGGGTTATGAGTCAGGTAAATGACCTGCACAATGAAAACTTGAGACAGTCTATTCACTTCAGTTGGATTAAAATGCACTACTCCAGACATGTTAATAGGTCAGGAAGTGTACGTAGTACAACCATAAGTATATACGAGCTTACATATCGATGTGCTCCATGTCTGCTGGGTAGGTAACCTTATGATGTCTTCTCAAATCACCCCTATTCAGCTCTGTGTGGATGAGATCAGAGGAAGGGACCTCCATGCTGTACTGGAAAGGGGGAACTGCATCCAGTTGTATTAACATCTTTGAGTGGCCAAATCAGTCTATGACACAAAAAGATAGATACATCGGAAACTCTAAGGAAGATTCATCTATCTTGAGTAGGAAAAGGAAAGCATGCCTGAAGGTAAGAATCTGGCTAGGAACACGGAAATTTGGAAAAAGGAAAATCAAAGACTTTATACAACTGCTAGTTATAATAAGGTGTAGAGGGTAGAAGAGGATTAATGCCAGAAAAGGAAAGCATGCCTGAAGGTAAGAATCTGGCTAGGAACACGGAAATTTGGAAAAAGGAAAATCAAAGACTTTATACAACTGCTAGTTATAATAAGGTGTAGAGGGTAGAAGAGGATTAATGCCATCCCCTAATGTCCCTCATGGGTCTATCCAGAATAAGAGGCTAAAACTTGAGGGTTGGAGTGATTGATGTCATGCCGATAATATTTGTATCCTCTTGTGGCAGGTCACTTCCCATCATGGTTTCACAATTAACTTTTTTACAGTGTTCTTTGTAGCATCCAAGGCGTATGTAGCTCTTAATTAATTTGTAAGTTTGTGACATAGTAGCCAAGGATTAGGAACTAGAATGGGAAGGAGAGGTTTGGAGGGATGGGAACAAGGCCCTAGGGGCAATGGGAATAATACATATACATCTTAAGTTATTCATTCATTTATACATACATTGTATAACCTAGATTATTTGTTCATACATTTTACAAAAGCTCTTGGAAAGAAACATGTACAATTTGCAAAACATGGTCTATTCCATAGATGATACATTAGCTACATTGAAATGGCACATAAAACCCAAAACAGATGATAATCTAAGATCAAACTAGATGAAAGAGTCAAGAAGAAACAAGATAGCCCAAAGTGGCACAAGCTGAGAGAGAGAGAGAGAGAGAGAGAGAGAGAGGGAGAGAGAGAGTGAGAGTATATTAACGTCTCTAGGCCTATGAGACCAAAGCAGTACATACAATGATGATGTGTTTCTCATCTGGAGCGAGAAAAAGATGAAAAACATGCCTATAAGACTGAAAAAGAATGAAATAGTGTCCTATAAAAGGGAAACATGTCAGTGATTTGAAAGTGAGAGTAGAGAAAGGAAAACTCTCCATCAATGATATGTCTGTTCTCTAGGGAGGTGTATCTCTGCATGGCTGAGGCGTCTCGGCATCTGTCTCCTGTGGCGCCCAATGATGGCTTTAATTTGTCTGTGGTGTGGATGTCTAGGCCTTTGTCTGGGTGGACGTGGGTGCCTAGACCGGCTAAGTGCCATTGCTCTATCCAAAGGGACATCTACAGAAGATGAGGTCCAATGATGATGTACTCCTGTAGGCTATGTGGCAGTAGTAGTGGTATCTGCCATACTTTGTCGTGTATCAGTGAAAAAGTCAGTGACTGCTCTCTGTCTATGTGAGCCGAATTGTGGGGGCCTCCTACTCCGTAGAATTGTTGCTCTGTGCCTCTGGAGCTCCAAGAGGAAAAATCCCAGGCATCTCTGATCCTCAAACTGCATGATCCATCTCAGGGGTCCAAAACCCTCTCGAAACCGACAGTGGTATCTACCTCGTATGTCATAATATATAGTGCATCGGCAGATGTAGTGTTCCTTTGTCTCTGGCTCTCTGTCACATAGTGGGCATATGCATTCTTCTGTCTGTATACCCTCCCATCTGCCTGTCTCAATCCTCAGGTGGTGGGATGAGGTGTGGATCTGACCAATAACTGTGCGTAGTCCATGAGGCAGCTGTGTGTCCATGTAATTGGGTCGGGTGATGAAACCATCCTCAGATACCTGAAGGAAGTGGGTCTGGTAGTGTGCCATCCTCGTGCCATGGGGGGAGGGGGGGAGGATCTAGGTCTTCTCCGTATCTAACTTCAGTATGTCTGCTCTGATCACATGGTTTAGCTCTGATCGGCTTAGGTCAAGTGTAGGGCAATCCAAGCTATAGTCAAAGGGGGGTAGTTTGTCAATCTGCAGCCCATGTAGACTAATCCATGCACTCATCTAAGCATACCAACGGCGTCTGTTACCATTTTCTGCTAGTTGTCTAGAAGAGGCTAGGGCTAGCGGTGGGTATCTATCTTGGGGAAGCTCCCATAGTCTATGTATGAAAGTCACTGCCTGGACCGAGGCCTCAGCCACCATGGGTGATGCTCCCAACTCAGCTCTGATAATCTCATGTGGGGTCGAGCTCTTTGCTCGTATCATACGTGAGATCATCATGACCAGTGGTCTTTCCATATGCTCCCATCCGTCATAGTATTCCTTCTCTGGTCCATCTTGGTCTCCCAAAGGCTGTCTCCTCGTGTGAAAGAGACTCAGACCCCAAATAGTTGCCCCATATAGGAGTGTGGGTGTAACCAGGGTGTCAAAAAGCCACAGTTTGGTGCGCAAATCGTGAAATTGTATGTGAGCACATTGCCTCTCCAATGCACCTAAGGCTGCATATGCTTTTGCCAAACGAGCCTCTGATGTCTCTCTCCAAGAGAACTGTGGTCCCTTCAATGTGACCCCCAAATAGACATATTGCCTAACCATCTCCATTGGCTCTCCATCAAAAGTAAACTGGTGCTTAGCTCTTGTCACCCAAGTAGCTGAAGTGTTAAATTCCCAAGGTTCACCTTAAGATCTCTATCTCTGCAAAAAGCTGATAATGCATCCAAGTGTCTATTTAGTCCCTCAGGTGAGTTAGATATAAGTATAATGTCATCGGCATAAAGCAGTAATGGTATCAGCACTCCAGCTAGACTGGCTCCAGCCCCACCAGTCCTATCCACATATTCTGAAATTTCATCTATATACAGCCCAAATAGTGTCGGTGAAAGTGGACAGCTTGTTTCACCCCAATGGTGCTATTGACTGTATCTGAGAGAGATTTACGAAAAGAGAGAGAGAGAGAGAGAGAGAGAGAGAGAGAGAGAGAGAGAGATATCAATGTCTCTAAAAAGCCAGAGTGGCCTATGAGACCACAACCAATACAAGTGGTATCATCATCTCTCATCAGATAAAAAGATATAAAATTTATGTGTGAGTTTACATGGTATATTGGAATGAGAAGTATGGAAACTGAAAAAGTTGGAAAATACGAAGTTTAAAAAGATTAAGAGTGTAGGGTATCTCCCCTTCAGTCTATGGAATCCACCAAGACTCTACAAGCTACCTCTGACTAAGTCACCGCATCAATTTGCCTCTGTAGGGAGCAATCGTGATGCGGATGTGGTGCATAAGGACACCCCTATGCTGCAAGTAGGTACTCTAGGGCATCGTGCTCTGCGTAGCGTTGTAGTTATGTCAATTGTGATGCCTCCTGATGTTGTATCTCGGTAACGCCTATTAGTAGATGTAGTGTCTAGGGTGGTTGCGGGGTGGGGGGTTCAGCTACGCTGAAGTAGTCTGTAACTGCTCTCTGGAGGGGTGGATGATGTTGGGGTCGCCTCCTAACGCGTAACAATAATGCTCTGTGTCGTTGCAAGAAAAGGCCCAAACATCTTTGGTCCTCATAGTGCATCACCCATCTTAGTGGTACAAAGCCCTCCTTAAAGAGGCAATGATAGCGGCCTCGGATATCATAGTATACAATACATCTACAAATGTAGTGCTCCTTCGTCTCTAGCTCCCATCCACAAAGTTGGCACATCCTCTCATTGGCTACAATATGGCTCCATCGACCTATCTCAATCATCAGCTGATGCGATGAGGTGTGGATCTGACCAATAGCAACTTAGAGTCCGTGGGAAAGTTGAGCATCCATGTATCTCGGCTTTACTATGAAGCCGTCATGAGAAAGCTGCAAGAAGTGGCATTGGTATTGAGCTGTTTTTGTGCCTAATGGGAAAGGGGGCTTGGACCAAGTCCTTTTGTCTCCACTTTAGTGACGTTTGCCCTGATCACACTATTCAACTTTGCATGACTAAGGCTCAAAGTAGGGCAGTCGAGGCTGTAATCAAACGGTGGTAGTCTATCTGTACTCATGCCATGTAAATTCAGCCACGTGTTCATATGTGCATACCAACACTGTCTATCTCCCTCAGCTGCAAGCTATCTTGAAGACTCCAGTGCTAGTCTAGGTTATCGGTCTTTAGGGAGTTGCGATATTCTCTGGAGGAAAGTAATTCCTTGGAATAATGCCTCAATTATCAAGGGTGCAATGCCTAATTCTGCCCGGATGATCTGCTGTGGTATTGAGGCTTTTGCCCTTATCATACATGCTATCATCATGACCAGTGGTCTTTCCATGTGTTCCCAGCCATCATAATGTTGTGCTTCCGGTCCATCATAGTCCATAAGTGGCATCTGTCTAGTATGATAAAGGCTTGGGTCCCAAATGGCTGCCCCATAGAGTAGTGTGGGCATATCTAAAGTGTCAAAAAGTCACAATTCGGTAGGATGCTCTTGAAACTATATGTGTGCACATTGCCGCTCTAGAGTACCCAAAGCTGCATATGCCTGTGCAGGCCTAGCCTCTGAAGTCTCCTTCCATGAAAACTGTGGCCCCTTGAAAGTGACCTTGAGGTATACATATTGTCTAACCATTTCCATAGGCTGACCGTCATACATAAAGTGGTGCTCTTAGCATGTCAGCCAAGTTGCTGAGGTGTTTAAGACCATGTTTTTAGTCTTTCCAAGATTAACCTTGAGACCTTTATCTTCACATAACACATGCAATACATCCATATGCCGTTGTAGTCCCGCTCGTGAATTTGAGATAAGCACCATATTATCAGCATATAACAAAATTGTTATCAGTACCCCAGCTAAGTTGGCTCCCATACCACCCCATCTCTGCATGTAACTAGAAATCTCGTCATTGTACAGTCCAAACAGCAAAGGAGAGAGGGGACAGCCTTGCTTTACGTCCATTGTGCTAGAGATTGAGTCTACTGTGCCTCTAGGCACTCGTACTCTCCTTGTCATAGTTTCATACAATGCATAAATACACCATTGCATATCCTTTGGGACCCTAATGGCTTGCAACCTTTGCATGAGTCTTGCACGTGGCACAATATCAAAGGCTTTGCGGAGGCCCACAAAACAATAGTAGAATTTTTGCCTCCATGATCATCCCTCCTCAATCAAGGCCCTTAGTGTGAATGTATGGTCTAACGTATTGTATCTGTGGCGGAAACCAACTTGTCTTGTGGATTGTATTTTCTTTGTTAGAGAGAGAGAGAGAGAGAGAGAGAGGGGGAGATCTATTGACCAGGTGTATCATCTTCTGATTAAAGATCATCATGGTGGAGGGTAACTGTGATGGAGGGCTGGTTGAACAAGACACCCTTCAAATATAAGGTCTTTCTTTGGAGGGTGATGATTGGTGGTCTTCCGCTTGCTTCAGCCCTTTCCAAACATCGAATCTCCAACGGCAATTGTTTCTTTTGCACCACCAGTGTGGAATCGGCCCGTCATCGATTTATTTCTTGCCCTCTCGCTAAGAAAATCTGGTCATTCTTGTCAGCAGTTTGGCGAGCGGTGGTCGGTTTCTTGCTACGCCCGTTTGATTGGGTTTTTGTGCAGCCCAAATACCCCACACAGACATAGCCACATATGAAGATCTTGTTTCACTTTCTTAGATATTGGGGCTGTTGGCATAACTGGACCATTCGGAATGCTTTTCTTTTTGATTCCGCCTCTAATGTTCATGGGCATATTGCTAGGCTTAAAGGTCTCTTGCTTTGGCAGATAGATCTTATTCGGCTCTCTGACTTGCTCCCTCGGGAAAACCTACTTCCTTGGCATATGGCAATTTCCTTTGCATCTTTGCCATGACTTTTTGTAACTCTTTAGTCGTTTAGTTCTTGTAGAGAGAGAGAGAGTTTTTACACACGATGGCATAGAGCCATTGTGTATCTTGTAATCATGTAAACTTGTACCTTTTTTGTAATTAATACAATTACCTTTTATGAAAAAAAAGGAGATCTATTAACGTCTCTAAAAGGCAAGAGTGGCCTATGAGACCATTATCAATACAACTTGTACCATCATCTCTCATCAGATAAGAAGATATAAAATTATTTGTAAGTTCACACGGTATATTGGAATGAGATGTATGGAAACTGAAAAAACTGAAAAAGTTGAAAAAAACTAAGTTTAAAAAGATTAAGAGTGTAGGGTATCTCCCCCTCAGTCTATGGAATCCACCAAGACTCTGCAAGCTACCTCTGACTCAGTCACCACGTCAATCTGCCTGTGTAGGGAGCAATCGTGATGCGAATGTGGCGCATAAGGGTACCCCTATGCTGCCGAGTAGGTACTCTAGGGCATCATGCTCTGCGTAGCGTTGTAGCTCTGTCAACTGTGATGCCTCCTGATGCTATATCTCGGCAACGCCTATTAGTAGATGTAGTGTCTGGGGTGATTGCGGGGCTGGGGGTTCAGCTACGCTGAAGTAGTCTGTAACTGCTCTGTCGAGGGGTGGATGATGTTGCGGTCGCCTCCTAACCGGTAACAATAATGCTCTGCGTGGTTGGAGCTCTAGCAAGAAAAGGCCCAACATCTTTGGTCCTCATAGTCCATCACCCATCTTAGTGGTCCAAAGCCCTCCTTAAAGAGGCAATGATAGCGGCCTTGGATATCATAGTATACAGTACATCTACAAATGTAGTGCTCCTCCGTCTCTGGCTCCCATCCACAAAGCTGGCACATCCTCTCATTGGCTACAATATGGCTCCATTGACCTGTCTCAATCATCAGCTAATGCAATGAGGTGTGAATCTGACCAATAGCAACTCAGAGAAAGTTGAGCATCCATATATCTCAGCTTCACTATGAAGCCGTCATGAGAAAGCTGCAAGAAGTGACATTGGTATTGTGCTGTTTTTGTGCCTAATGGGAAAGGGGGTTTGGACCAAGTCCTTTTTGTGTCCACTTTAGTAATGTTTGCCGTGATCACACTATTCAGCTCTGCACGACTAAGGCTCAAAGTAGGGCAGTCGAGGCTGTAATCAAAGGGTGGTAGTTTATTTGTACTCATGCCATGCAAATTCAGCCACGTGCTCATATGTGCATACCAACATTGTTTATCTCCCTCTGCTACAAGCTGTCTAGAAGACTCTAGCGCTAGTCTAGGTTATTGGTCTTTAGGTAGCTGCCATATCCTTTGAAGGAAAGTAATTGCTTGGAATAATGCCTCAACTACCATGGGTGCAGCGCCTAATTCTGCCCTGATGATCTCCTGTGGTACTGAGGCTTTTCCCCTTATCATACGTGCTATCATCATGACTAGCGGTCTTTCCATGTGTTCCTAGCCATCATAATGTTGGGCTTCTGGTCCATCATAGTGCATAAGTGGTATCTGTCTAGTATGATAAAGGCTTGGGCTCCAAATGGCTGCCCCATAGAGTAGTGTGGGCTTAACTAAAGTGTAAAAAAGCCACAATTTGGTACGAGGCTCTTGAAACTGTATGTGTGCACACTGCCGCTCTAGAGTACCCAAAGCTACATATGCCCGAGCAAGCCTAGCCTCTGAAGTCTCCTTCCATGAAAATTGTGGCCCCTTGAAAGTGACCTTGAGGTATACATATTGTCTAACCATTTCCACAGGCTGGTCGTCATACATAAAGTAATGCTTTGAGCGTGTCACCCAAGCTGCTGAGGTGTTAAAGACCATAATTTTAGTCTTTCCGAGATTAACCTAGAGACCTTTCTCTTCATAGAACACATGCAATGCATCCAGACGCCGTTGTAGTCCCTCTGGTGAATTGGAGAAAAGCACCATATTATCAGCATATAACAAAATTGGTATTAGTACCCCAACCAAGCTGGCTCGCGTACCACCCCATCTCTGCATATAATCGGAGATCTCATCAATGTACAGTCCAAACAGCAAAGGAGAGAGGGGATAGCCTTGCTTTATGCCCACCGTACTAGACACTGAGTCTATTGTACCCCCAGGCAATTGTACTCTCCCTGTCACATTTTCATACAATGCATAAATACACCACTGCGGCCTAGAGTTTGATGGACAGGGTATTTGCTCTTGTGATGGAACATCGTCTAGTGCCTTCGCATGTTCATGCCAAACCATAGGTGATGTCAACTGGATTGGGGGTTGTCTCCCGTGAAATTTCCTCCGTGACCTCTTGCTATCCTTGCTCAGAAAGAGCTGATACATCTCTGACTCTAGTTTGGCTAAATAATCTCTCTTCTTTTTTCGCACAAGACAATGCAAGACATTCATGCTTATGTGTGCATGTCCTTAGTGTAATATCCCTCAGTAAGCGGGTCCTAGTTTGTCTGCACTCATCATCATACCAAGCATTTTGAGGGACAGTTCCATTGCGTATTGCAGTAGGGCCCATCTTATATGGGAATGCCTCTGAAGCGACAGCATGTAAAACCTTCGCTAGAGATCTAGTGGCATCTTCCAATGGTTTATGTTGGTCTAGCTGACTTAAGCCATCTCGTACTGCATCACTATAGATGTGCGAGGTTTGCTCTAGAAATTCATAATGTGGGAATGCGTGTGATTGTGTGCATGTTTCTTGTCTCTGACTATATGTTAGAGTAAATTTTAAGATCGCATGGTTAGCCGCTATATTGATCGGCTTATCAGATATCTTGAAATCCTCGATTTTTGGAATTAACGCTAGCGAGCCCATTACATAGTCCACCACTCTAGCCCCTTTTTGCTGTTCCAACATGTGAAAGTATCAACTCCCAACCATCTTAATAGGCCATTGAATATAGCCAATCCATGAGCACTTCCCAAAGCTAGCAGATGGGATCCATATGTTGTCAACGCCTTATCCTGAGATGTCCTGGCAAGCCCTAGTTCATCCAAAGCCAATTCCTTAAACATTTCATGTTCAGTATCATAAAAGGCAGATTGCTCATTTCCTATTCGAGCATTAAAGTCTCCCACTAGTAGTATGTCTCGAATACTTGCATATCTCGTAATATCTTCATGTAGTACTTCAAATGGTGATCCCTCCCCAATAGCAAATGTTGAAGAGGCAGGTGGGAAGTAGCCTACCGCAACATATAGATCCCTTGGGTGCCCTATCCTTAGCCTTACCCACATGTATCTAGCATGCACATCTCGTGACACCATGTGAATCATGTCTAGGAGGCTCTCATGATAAAGAATAGCCACCTCTCCTGACCCCCTAGTTCCTCCTGGTCTACGGGGTTGAGGTCTGTATGCGCTCTCCCATTTGTATCCCACAACATCCGGTAATCTAGAATTTGTACACTGATGTGTCTCCGTATACATAGCCATATCTATCCCACAAAAGGTGTCCTCAAAATAACCTGCATCGAGTCTCATTGAACCATTACAATTCCAAAGGGACATCTTCAACGTCTCATAGGCCTTGTACCATCATTGTGACCTCCATTCTGCTATGATTACTCTGCCATCTCTATACACAACATACTTGCCTCCTTTACGTGCCTACAACACTTTTGGCATGCAAGCCCTCCTGTGCTCTAGCTGTGCGGGTGTGAGATCCTCATCAAGGTAAATCTTTTCACCCTTCAATGCCTTTCTTTTTTATAAGAAGGCTCTTTTGCTATCCATGTCCCCAAATTTCAGCATGAGGATCTGACCTCTTGGCCATTTGGATCACCTATCCTCCAAGCATCCATAATGCATGTCTTGTTTGCACCCATCTTAGCACAAAGTGTTTTAGCGTTCTCTTGGGGGTTTCCTTTTTTAGTCCATCCCACCACATGTACACACAATGCATGGAGTTTCCTCTTTGCTTCCTCCTCTAGTGTTGCATTCATCATTTCTACTTTGTTCTGAGGCACCCCTTTGTTTCTTCTGACTACCTCGATCCATTGTGCATTTTCATTCACTGTTTGCTGAACATTTTCTACTTTCTTTTGAGCTCCCTCTACCACATTCACCCATGTGTGCATGTCTTTTTTTAAACTTTCCACCTCTTTCTTTAATTTTGGTGCATCTGGCATTGTTTGTGCATCCATCATTGACTTGTATGTCACTAATTCATTCTTACATGCCTGTAACTACCTTTTGAGTTCGGCAATCTCCATGTCCTTGGCTGCTATGCGTGCATTTTATCGGATTTCTTATCTATCATATCCATTTGCAAGTCAACCTTGATTTCTTTATATTTTGCATCATCCCAGCCATTAGAGCATGATTTCCTGTTTGCTTCTACAGCATCACTTAGTTCTTCCCTGAATGTCTCCTGCAATTTTCCATCTACGTCTTTTTGCTTTGTGTCCATATCATTCATGACTTTTTGTTGCATGTTGCCACACACCCTCATGCATGCTTTCAGGTTTGCTTCCATTTTAGCATTCAATTCCTTTCCCCATGTTTCATGCATCGCATTCATGTCACTTTTCACCTTGTCAACCATTGGCATACATATTACTGCAATCTCGGCCCTTATGAGGGCTTTCATGTCATCCAAACCATTTGTTGCAGTCAGCCTTTGCATCTTTGTCCATTGCTTGGCACTTGTGGGAGTGGTATTTTCACGAGCTCTCCTTCTGTTTTGTCTATAGTAGAACTTTTCGTCCTTAGTGGGGGTCTTGTACCGCCCTTCTGATACAGTCCCTCCTGCGGTTGGCTTGATTGGTTGTGTATCAAGTTCGGTCTCATGTCCACTGGTTTCTTTGTCAGTAGTCTCTGCCAGCTCGCAGTTTAGGACAGCCACTCAATGTGCTTTAATTGACCCTGCTGACCTTTCTTAGACAGCACCCAATACACAGCAACTTCCAGGGCAGCCAGAGTCTCCCTATGCAGAGACGTGACTGTTTCTCTGCGCAGAGACGTGCACCTGCTCACGACAGGTCTGCTTCATGCCAGAGAGGTGTCCACTGCCCCACCAGTCATCAGCACTATAACATCTGCCCCTGGGCGCCCGCAGCAGTGTGTAGACAGACGGGCATCTCCAGAGTTAGTCGTCACGTGCAGAGTCAGTGGCTACGTTCTTGCATCCAGCAGTCGTCACATCCAGGGTCAGACGTCACGTGTAGAGTCAGTGGCTACATTCTGGCATCCAGCAGTCGTCACATCAGTGGCTATGTTCTCACATCATCCAGTTGTCACATCCAGGGTCAGACGTAACATCAGCTAGACATCACGTGCAATCAGACGTCACATCCAAAGAGAGAGAGAGAGAGAGAGAGGGGGGGGGGGGGGTTGTGTTATACCTATTTGAGTTCAACCATTGGTCCATGCATATGAATATGGAGGGGTGAAATCAATGGTGCATGGATATCCGACAGAGGTGAGAGTTTTTCCTCTTTTCCAACTCCCAACAGTGAAGTCACATGTTCCCCATTCACGGAACAACAGCCTGGATATTCCCTTTCACATTCCCCCCATCCCCCTGGTTGTTCCCCTTGCTGGATGTTCTCCCCTCAGGTACCCCGGCTCCTTGAACTTTTCAGGGGGTGGAATGCATTCCCCAATTCCCAAGGGGATGGAATGGCATTCCCCTGCTGCTATGGTGTACAACCCTGTTGAGCTTTAAGAAATGGGAGTCCAAGCTTTACTGTGTAGGCTGGAGGTGATTCATGTGTAGCCTTGTTATTGTACCCATGTACTTACATAAGTGTAAGGGATTTGTCTTGAGGGCACATCTCAAACTAGGTGGATGTCCCTATCTGTCCCTGACAAGGGGACAGCTAGGGGATGCATTCCCCCTATTCCAATAGGAGAAGCGATGGCCAAGGGACGGCTGTCTGGTTTTCACGTTGTACTCAGTGACACATATGCAAACATATGTGCGGTCCTTTTTAATGGAACTGTTCTTCATTATCCCATCAACTTCAATGGAAAGTGTATTTGAAAAAATCAAAACAGTCACATCACATTGACTTCATCAGAAAGTGGATTCAATTAAATTCAAATTGCCACACAAACTTTAATTATTGGGGGTGAAATATTATATTGAATGACTGCAATCAAGAAAGCTAAAAGTGCTCATGAAGAAGATGATCCTCTAAAGTAATATACCATTAGAAAAACAGTAGCCTCAAAGGTAGCCAAGTTGCGAAGTTTCCCTATTGCATAGAATGTCCAAAAGCACAAGCAGGAAAGGAAGCTGGCATAAGGCTTCAATTCAAGTGGAAAAGGTCCAAAGAGCCAACTTGCCAAATCCTAAAGACGGAAAACACTGTCTGAGAAGAAGACAATGAATAAGCTCCAGGAAACAAAGGTGGCAAAATGCTGCAATCAAACTAGAAAAGATCCAAAGAGCTAAAATAGCTTGCAAATCCAAAAGTTGGAAAGCAGACTATGAGAGAAGAAGACACGCAGTGAACAAGCTCCTACGAAGGAGGATAGCTCCAAAAAATGTGTGAGAGGTCTCATTGGAAAAGCCACATCTTTCAAAAATGGGAGGAGCAATCATCTAACAGCAAGCATAGACAAGGCATACATGTCAATTAGAAAACAGCCTTTCCTTGAGTGACAGTTTGTTGGATCAAATTCAAAGCCTTCGACACCACTTAACAAGAGACTCCATGTGATGCCAAAGGGAATTAGCATGTTTTGCTAACCAATGTTCAAGCTGTAGAATAGTATACATTCTCTTGGTTGTCATATCAAATAAGAGTACTCATTTCTGTTGCATGAAATGCTCCAATCCTGCATATTTATCCTCATATTTTCAAGGAGGAACTGGCTGAAATGGTTTAATCATATTCCAAATGAAATTCCAAAGATGTAGTGATTGCCTAGGGCATACATCCTTTAAGCTTGAAGAAAAGAGGTAACTGTAGTCTGAGAGGCGAGAACACAAGAAACAGTAGAAGAGTTTTAGGCACTTTGCAAACCACATAAGTTCCCTAAAACCCAAAGACAACACACTTCTTCAGTGCACATGGGTGGTAATGCTCTTTATGTTTTCTTCTCAAACATACTACACTCTTCTGTCATTTCTAAGTTACATGCTTTTCCTGTTTCTATGTTATGAAGTCATTTTTGTCATGTAATATGAATCTGTGTTAAGGCTTCTCAAATGGTTTCATGCATATTGCCACCTGTATATCTTGCCCCCTAAGTCCTGGGATACACTCGTTTTATGTGCCTTAATTAATCAATGAACCATTTCCTGGCTATATGGTTCAGATTGCAGCGACTCTCACACGGATGCAACGTACAGGCAAGATGGTTGTGTATGTGGAAAATCATACTCAGGTGAGTCTGGGTTCTTGATTGCCTTTGCTTGTGGTTTCCTTGTGAAATTTTTTAGGTCTAGGATCATCCCAATGCAGAATAGATCTGAAAATGCATGGGCAGATCTTGACAAACTGAAAGGACATATGTGTGTTCCAGTAGGACTAGTTTTGACAAAAACAAGGGTTGGCTAACTGATTTTCTCGTTCATTTTTCTTGAAGTCACTGGCAGGAGGGATGTCATTATCAGAAGCGATAATATCTCGCCGATCACATGAAGATTGTCAGAATAATAATAGAAAGGAAGGAATAACTAAAGAAGGGATGGCTTTACTCAAGGTATGTTAACAATCGGACAGTGAGAATGAATCTGCATGTTGTTCAGTCCATTCAGTATTTTTATTTATCCTCATCTAAAAGTGCTATTTGGTAATTACATGATCTGTGAATCAGTTAACTCGGTTGATAACATTGAGCATGGCTGGATCTGCATATGTTAATTTCATGGGGAATGAATTTGGCCATCCACAGGTAGCAAAATTTTCAGAAGTTGCTCACTAACTTTGTGTATCTTTAAGTTACCAGATGCAGGTGCCATTGTCTTACTTGATTGGAATGTGATAACAGAGAGTGGAGTTTCCAAGGCCCGGTAACAAATATTCTTACTCTCAGGCATTCCGTCAGTGGGACTTGGTGGAACGTCCTGGGCCACATGCTCAATTAGCAGCCTTTGATAAGGTACACACCTTATGCAGCTAAACTGGTAAAGATTGCCATTTTGTGATCTCTGGAAAGCTGGCATGTGATCCCAGAAATTGTAAGCTGTCATTCAGAGCAGATAACTGGAACATATTGAAGTAAATGTGCAAGTGTGATTAGTTGCAGAACGAAAGTTCATGACATAAAAGAAATGTTTAAAGAGCATAATTATTGATGTGCAATTTATGTAGTCTTGATTTCAGCCTCATTAAAAGTATGTAGGGTGAATGTGGTTCTACATATTTTGAGGCAGGCTCTAATGCATGTTGAGGATGCACATGGAATTCTGACCCTGGACCCTGCCAAAGTTCTCTTTACTGATGATACAAAGAAGGTATGAAAGTCTTATTAAAACATGATAAATCATTCTTTGTATGAATGCAAGTCAGCCTGGTGAATTAAGAGAAAAATGTTCTTTAATAATGGTAATCCCTAGAGCGCCAGAACTCTCCCGGAAAAGTACAAAAGACCTGAGAGATGGAAATTGATGCTTCCTGGCTGACCTTTCTACCTCATGAGGTGCTGAAGGGGGTTCTTCTCTCCTTTTATGAAAATGAAGAGCCTAGATCCTACACTTGAATGAAAGCCTCTTGGAGCTACCTAATTTGTTTGTAGTTACCTAAAGATTTCTCTGACAGCCTTTGAAGGAGTGGATGTTAACGAATGATCTCCCAACTCTGAGTTGTTCTGTCAGCTACTGTCTGTAGTTCAGAGAAATGCATATCTAATCTCTTTCAATGCTATGTTATTGCTAGATACTAAATCAATGTGGACCAACTGCATCACAAGGGCTCAAAGTTCCAGTCCTTTGCCCATTTAGAAAATTCTGGAAGATCATGACCTTGAGCTAGCCATCTTGCCATCGCAAACTACTCTGTGGACACTATGCTAGATGAAGAGGGTCATCTTTTTAGGCATGAATGTGGCATAACTTTGTGGACAGAATTTCTGTAAGAAAAGGGTGGATATACCTCTCTATTGTGTTTTTCTCAGCCATCCATCATCCAAGACTGTAACCTGTTGCCCCATCTGTCTGCATGATCTGTTACAACAAAGTACAATGACAACTAAATCTCAAGCATAGAGGCAAACACCACCCAACTCATCCCAAAATGCTCAAGATCTAGAAGACCCAACAAACATTTCTGCTGAATATCTTATTTTTTGTGAAGTTGTCTACTCCTGAACCAAGGTATCCCAAGAGATGTAACAATGACGGGGTATCTGTCATGGGGATGTTTCCCACAATCCTGTAAGTCAAATGACATTGAGGGCCAAGTCTAATACTCACTGCTGGGTCGTGGTGAACAGTGTTTTGATATCTGCCGTGGAGCACCATTCTTGGAAGATTGTGTACCATCTAAGCCTTGCAGGGACTCCACATGTGTGCAGGGTACTTGGAATGGGTTGTACATTCTTGAATGGCTCTCTCCCTGCTGAGAAGAAAGGGATGGAGGCTGCAGTGAACTGTGAGGCAGGTGAAGTGGAGGAGAACTAAGAGGAAGGGTAAAGGAAACTGAATGCGGATGGAGCAGTTGCAAAGAAAGGAAGTGTGTTGGGGGTGGGAGTCTAGGAAGGGAGGGGGATGGCTGGCAATGGGAAAGTGTGTTACAGTGGGGGTAGCAGTAAGAAAGGAGCAGGCTGCAGCTTAGAGAGAAGAAGGGTGGTGGAAGTGAAGGCAAAGGAGCTCCCACCAGTGCGAGGGAAGGAGATGGCTACAGCAAGCAGGGTGGGGAGACGGGGTTAGTGGGACTGCTGGCCATGCTATGTGGGGCAGAGTGGGAAGAGGGGATGCATGGGCAAAGGAGTGAGACATGGACAGCTAGCAAGGGCATAAGCTGAGGTAAAAGGAGCAGGCTACCACATGACCCTGGGAGGGAAACAGGCAGGAAGATATAGAGGGAAGAGGGTAGGGCGGGTAGAAGGGACTTACAACAGTGGTTGCGCATACACATGCTGCTAGACGTTGCAATGTGACTCTAATTCTAAGAAAATACATTTAATGAGCATTTTCTTGTCTTTAGATCATTGTTTTCACGGGCAGAAGGGACTTACAACAGTGGTTGAGCACACACATGCTGCTAGATGCTGCAATGTGACTCTAATTCCAAGAAAATACATTTAATCAGCGTTTTTCTTGTCTTTAGATAATTGTTTTCACATGCAGGCACTTGACACTCCATCCTCAAGTTTTTTCCCTCCTGGATGCAGGTTCTTATATTCATTCGAGGGCGATTGGTATTTATTCTGAATTTCCATCTTTCCCAATCATATGAAAGGTTACAATTCTGCATTGAAGAACCTGGTGAATACAAGGCAGGTGCTTCTTAGTTTTTAAAATCTCAGTTACTCCAACTTTTAAGAACAGGTGTGGTAATTTTAGGAGAGATTAATAGCATAGCCTTTTTAAAGATGCAATATTTTTGGGCATTCTACTAGCTATCCATGAGCTCAGGGTGTCATCCTTTATGTTACTGAGATGCATGACACCATTGCCATCATCCAAGGTGGGTCATACTACATGATTTAATGGAATCAGCAAACAGGTTCTAAAGAATCATCGCATCCTTACAGGTTTGGATGCTTGTCATGTGCAAGAGCATTGCCAATTGGTCTTGCTTAGAGAGCACTCCCTTGGTGTCAAGCACCATCAAGATCTTTGGAACTTTTCAGTTTTTACATTCAAAGGATGTTAGTGTCATCTTGAGGACGACTTGCATCATGACCAGGAACTTAGGCAGCTCTACCTCCGAAAAAGATTTGGCAAGGGTCCAAGTATCATCTGCTTAGATGATGTTTGCAGCATACAACGTGCAAGGAGCTAAGTATTGCATGCAAGGACCAAAAATTTTGACGACCATCTTCTTTTGAAAGGGAGGACTTTGAGGGGTTGATTGTTGGACTCTCAATATGGTTGGACACACGATCAAGTTGCAGATATTTCCAAACAATCATGGTTCAATGAAGTCACAACATCAGGTTCAAGAAACATAAACAGTAGAGGATTTTCAGGCATATTGTCACCACAAGGTTGAAAGTTCAATATTCATATCAGAAAATAGTGCCAGAACTTTGCACAGATGTTATGAAAACAACTGTCAACCTAAATTATTAATGTAGGGTTCAATCAAGTTCTTCACAATGGCCAGTCTTCTATTTTAGCAAAACTGCAATGCCATAGCAGCCCACATCACCTGTTGGATTTTTGACTGTTTTGACATGAAAGTTGTGTTTGGAAAGCTTTGATGCCAACTTTTGACTCTCTATTGTCTCTTGTTCTCTCCTCTTGTGCCCATTCGTACTCTGGGAGCATAGCTACATACCAAAGTTGTTGCAAAGTTCTTGACTCAAGAGGGGTTTACTGTTGTCCTTGAACTGTCTTGTATGTTTGTAGCCAGTGTTGCTTTGATCATGCCATCATCATGTGTGGTGGAAGTTCTTGTTGCTGTCAAGAATTTGCCTTAGGATCAGACAGTTGCCATAAGCAGTGGCTGGATTAGTCTAAAACATGTAGGAAATTATAGCAAATATGTATAAAGAAGGATGCTTTTGACTTTCTATTGTTCTTGCTCTCTCCTCTTATGCCCCTTCATACTCCAGGAGCATAGCTACATACCAAAGTTATTGCAAAGTTCTTGACTCAAGAGGGGTTTACTGTTGTCCTGGAACCATCTTATATATTTGTGACCAGCTTTACTTCGATCGTGCCATCGTCACGTGCAGTGGAGATTCTTGTTGCTGTCAAGAATTTGCCTCAAAGTCAGACAGTTGCCATGATCAGTGGCTGTATTACTCAAAAACATGTAGGAAATTATAGCAAACCTGTATAAAGAAGGATGGTGTCTTCAATGAAGAATATAGTTGTTTGATATGGGGTTCATGTTCTGCACATGTGTACTAAAACAGTTTAGCTCCTGATTATTGTATACAAAAGACTGCCACTGTATATTGGTTTTCGCTTCATTGGCACTGCTAGATTGTGATGTGACTATCAAGTTTATAAATATTTCAGCTTTCGGGTTTAAAGCTTCAAAGTTTTCTTGTCAAACATTACTCCTATGTGACAGCTTCCTGATAAGCACACCTTATGCTGTATTTGTAGTAATGTAAGAGTTTATCTCAACTTCATGCAGTTGGTATTGGATACTGATCATCCGAGTTTTGGTGGAGATGGTCGATTAAGTGGACTAACATCTGTAAGGACTAGCAATACTGAAAGGTGATATTACTACACTCTTTGGTGATCTATCTTGACTCTTCAGTAACATATCTTGACATGTCTACCCAAGCTTTATTATGCACTTCTGCTTTTCTTCGAAGCTTTCTGTTAGTACAGTATCAGTCATTTTATTGGATTGGTGAAGATACAGTCATATTTGCATGCTAACGTTTTTCTCATGAATTCTTTGGTGTTATCTTTATTTGAACCCTAACTTGTCATGCATGATTGCACTCAATGGGTTCTAGAGTTTAACTTCTTGTTATTATTTTGTTGTTGGTTGTTGTTCCTCCCTTTTTGTTTGTCTCTGTATGCACTTGTCTTGTAGAAAATGCATAGTAATCACTGTGATATAGAGACAAAGACTTCTGTTTGTAATTATTACACCTCAGAGAAAAGTCCCCTGAGATAAAGTACAGAGATCCCTGTAAAAAGTACATGAGAGATGAGTACATCCTTGGAACATTGGCTGTGTAAGCAACGAATGTGATGGGCTATAATGAAGGTATCTCCCCTCCTCCTCATCCTCCCAGAACCAACCTGCAGCCTCTTCCATGTCCCTCAAAGAGAGTGGATAATCTTTATCCAGATTCTTGAGAGAATTTCTACAGTGGAAATGTCATGGAGCTCTATGGCATGGTTACAGCTTGGAGTCCAGATGTACCAAGCGATAATCCTAGCAATCAGCTTCCATCTGTAACAGTGTCCATGAGGTACATTGTGTCTGGAAATAGTCTGAAGTGGGGATCTTACTCAGATGTTGGTGGGTGGTTTCCTCCAAAGTCCTTATATGCACAAGCTGGGCCTTTATCTATGACCTAAGGTGTAGCCCTCCCAAGGGGCAACCATGGTTTCTGTTGTGCAATGGAAGACAATCTGGGGGGATCTCCTCTACACCTGCTGAGAACTAGGGCAATCCCATTGGCAGTGCCTGTGCATTTCCTCTCACTCACCACATTCACACATGCCAATGAGACCTTACCATATCCAAGAGACGTGCCTATTGCCAGGTTCCTATGAGCTACTAGCTATAGGAAGACAGATTTTCCAAGGTCTGAAGTTGTCATCCAACCTTCTCCAGAAGTCTAACAAAACTCATCTGAGATGCCCTCTCTGTGCCAGTGAGTAGTAGTTGTGCTGTGCTCTGATCCTGCTCATCTGAAACCTACTCCTTGTGATATAGCTAAACAAGGCCACATTGCCTGGCCTATCAAGGAACTGATCCCTCCAAACTCAGTCTCATAGATCCCACTGTAACTTCTGAAGGGACCTCCTTTGATAAGCCCAACTGATGTCTTCATCTGTCTATCAAGTAACTGCTAGATCCGGGTCAATATACAACCCCTTCTCACAATGTGCCACTACCTTGATCCTCTGCCTAGAGCATCTTGTGAACTCGGTCTCATTCAAATGCTCTCTCTAAAGGCAATTGTCCTTTGCTACCATCAGAGTGAAGATCCTGTCCCTAGTAGTTGCAAAGACCTCAAGGAGGATATCCCCTCTGGAGAAGAGACCAATCTAGGCTTGAGAGTGATTGTACCTTATCCTGCACTCGGGAGGGACTCCCTCTAACAAGGCCTCTATTATGAGTCTGCTGGCACATCTGAGGCCTTGTAATCTTTGACTCTGCATCTCTTGTGGTAGCTCCCAAAATGCAAACCAATTTCTTACTGAAAATGCAACTGGCAAGGAGAACCTCCCACAATATAACTAAGTCCTTTGTCTAGGAGAGGACCTGTAATCTCTGTCTCTGCATCTCTTGCAGTAGCTCCCAAAATGCAAACCAATCTCTTACTGAAAATGCAACCTGCATGGAAAACCTCCCGTAATATAAGTCCGTCCTTTGACTAGGAGTGTATCCCAACTCAAGTGACAGATAGTGATTGAAGAGAAGAGGTTGCCTCCTTTCTTTCATTGTGGTCAGTGGTAGTCGATGGAAGCCAGAAGATACAGATCTGTAGGCTGTGATTATGGCAGCTGCAAATCTGACCTCAAAACTCCTACCTAAGTCTATGTGCTGGATGTCTTGAAGGATCCACTGAGTGCTTGGCTGCATGGTCCTCCATTTGTAGGTGTAATGGACCAAATCCTCTACAGCAAAAGTTTCTCCCAAGGCTCCTCACTTGGAAGGAGACCCATGACCAATGATCTTAACCAATAAGGCTCTGCTCGGGCAATCTGGGTCTATGATCCCTAAGCCTACATCTGAATCTAGGTTGTCTAATGACATCCCAAGCCACCTTTTTCTTGGCCATCTCCTCCTAACCTAATATGGTTCCTCATTAGCCTGGCCAATGCATGGCCTAGGAAATGCCCAAGAAGAAGTAATATACCACATGGTTGTGAGAAGAACCTGGTTGTCAACCACCAGTCTCCATGCTAATGAAAGCCTTGCGGAGCTCCTGTATGGGAGCTATTGTTTGATGTTCAAGAGGATGTGTGCCAGGTGCTGCTCTAGAGTATGTCGATCCCCACGTGGCATCCAAGATATTGCATCAGTCCCATGAGAAACCCAGATGAAACCCTCATGGGATCACCGGTTTGGGGCCCAGTGTCACATAGCCAGAAACCGTATGCATTGGCCAACTGCTTAAAGCATCTGATGCACTGATAAGGACTTGGTTTTGTGCAGAGGAGCTGTACTGATAAGGTCCCAAGAGCTCATGAAGAATGACTTATCCAATCCATCTTCTTGTGGACACTTCTCGTGGCAATGCCTAGAGTGCCTTCTTTAACTTCTCTATAAAAAGAGCCATTAAGTGCATGTGGATCCTGTCAGTGACCACCATTTGGGTTTGCTATACTCTACCTGTCCCTCTCATATCTGAGAGGTCTAGTTGTGGATCTTAACAAAGCTGTATAGTACTCTGTAGCCACTTCTCCAGCCTCTTGACGGTTTTGTGCTATAAATCCATTGACTGTCCTCAATCCTTGTCAAGAGTATCTAGGCCTTGTAATTGTGAGCAGAGTGCATGAGGATCGAGACACGCAATGTTGTGGTTCACACACTAAGAGAGAGTGAGTACAAAGTAGAGAGAGAGAGAGAGAGAGAGAGAGAGAGAGAGAGAGAGAGAGAGAGAGTCGATGTGGGTACAATCTCCATATATATATATATATATATATATATAGTACATGTGTAAGAGTGCGTGCACACCCGAACATCGTAAAAGGCATGGTGACCCTTTATTCCCAATAACCTCCCACCTAAAGGCAATGTACTTGAAGGTAGAGGAAAGAATCAGCTAAGTCTATGTATGTACAAAGCTGAAATATATATATACTATCCAACCCCCATCGTCTGGTAGCAATGAGCAAACCGCTCTGTTGAAAGACCTTTCGTGAGAAGGTTTGCTGGGTTATCATCGGTATGTATCTTGACAAGCTCAATGCTCTTGCTATCAAGTACAAGGTGTGTGCACACCCGAATATTGTAAAAGGCACGGTGACCCTTTATTCCCAATAACCTCTCACCTAAAGGCAATGTACGTGAAGGTAGAGGAAAGAATTAGCTAAGTCTATGTATGTATTAAGCTGAAATACATATATACTATCCAACCCTCATCATCTGGCAACAATGAGCAAACCGCTCTATTGGAAGACCCTTCGTGAGAAGGTTTGCAAGGTTATCATCGATATGTATCTTGACAAGCTCAATGCTCTTGCTATCAAGTACATTCTTGATAAAATGATAACTTCAGCTGTACATGCTTTGTCTTTGCATGAAAGACAGGATTCTGTCCTAACATGATAGCACTCTAACTATCACAGTGGAGGATAGGAACCTCTGTAATACCAAGCTCTCTCACCAGACGTGAAAACCATAAAGCCTCCTTGCATGCTTTAGTGGCAACCACATACTTTGCCTTTGTAGTAGACAATGGAACATACTTCTGTAGCATGGATATCCAAGAGACCGCTCCCCCTGTGAACATGAACACATATCCTGAAAAATAGACTTCTTGCAGTCAAGATGACCAACATAGTATGCATCCATGAAGCTAACACCAAATGACTTCCGTCTTCCAAAGCAGATGCACAAGTCCTTTATGCCCTTAAGGTATCTCATGATAGATACCCTTCACTTCTTCCCAATGATTTTTGCCAAGATATGCTATGTACTTGCTAACTTTTCCCACCGCAAATGCAATGTCAGGTCATGTAGCAACCATAACATACATCAAGCTACTAATAGCTAAAGTAGAAGGAATCTTGGCCATCTTAGCCTTTCCATCATCAGATGTAGGGCTCTCATCTGCACTAAGTTTCACATATGGAGGCAACAGTACACCAATGGCTTCCCCCCCTCCATATTGAAACGTTGCAAAACCTTAGTAGCATGCTCCTACTGTGACAGATAGAGAAGACCCTGCAATTTGTTCCTGAGTATACATATGCCAAGAATATGATACCATTCTTGTGGTGCCTATTTCAGCCCATACAAACTCTTGTTGTTGCATATAGATCTCCTCATGCAGATCATCATGTGAGAAAGCTGTTTTTACATCCATCTTTACGAGTTCCATATCTTCAGATGCAACCAAGCCTAAAATGGTTCGCAAAGTAGTGATTTTGACTACAGGAGAAAAAACCTCATCATCAAAATCAATTCCATGTTCTTGCTTGTACCTTTAGTAATCAGTCATGCTTTGTACCTTGGCAAAGAACTAGGAGTGACTTTCATTTTGTAAACCCATTTGCATGGTAGCAGTTTCTACCCTTTAGGCAAATGCACCAAATTCCAAGTGCCATTTTTCATGAGAAATTTCATCTCTAACAGCATAGCCTTATGCCATTTCTTGCTATCTTTTCTGTCCATCGCTTCCTTGAAGCATGATGGCTTACCACAATCTGTCAACATGACATAATCGGCCACATAATTGACACCAGAAACAAACCTATTTAATTGTCTCTGCATTTTGGTCGACCTATGGACCCAATGACCAAGATTTGGTGGCTGTTCAGCTTGCAAATCTGCATTAACACCTTGCTGTTTTTCAGGTTCAACATGTTGTACAACCGGTTTTGGTTATTCCAAAGGTATCAATTCTTACTGAAATTGTGGTATATCATGGGCAATATCTGGCTGATCATTTTCAATGTCATTCCCTGCGTTTTCAAGGCCATTTACAGTAGGTAGTTGCTGCTGTCCAGCATGCATTCTTTGTTGTCCTATGGATACATCTTCCTGGAACACAACCATTTTGATGTGGTGTGACATGAAAAGACGCACTTGAAACAAGTATCCAAGTGTGCATGTCATCATTAGAATCTGCAATCAATGCATGTGCACTCAAAGAAGCAAGGAGTACATCACCGTCACTGTCATTCTCATCGGTGACTACATTTACCTCCTCTATCGTCACACTGCTTTTCTTCGTAGGTTAGTTGTCCTTTTTCTCAGCCTTGTTGTCTTCAGTATTTTTTCTCTTGCCTTTCTCTTTCTTCAATTGAAAACAATCTCGTTTGTAGTGCCCTTTCATGCCACAATGATAGCACTCCACATTTTTGCCACGAGACTTGTTGCATGCCTTATTTTCAGAACTGTCCTTTTGTTGAAATTTGCCCCTAGTGTGCAATGCATTAGAAGACTTGTTTGTTGAATTATTTTGCCTGTTGAGTTCTTCCATCAACAAAGAACTCTTCACATTAGAATATAACAATTGAGCATTTGAGTTACTCAAAGTTGCCCTGAAAGTATCCCAAC
The DNA here is from genome assembly GCF_053477565.2 of Lygodium microphyllum. Classification (NCBI taxonomy): domain Eukaryota; kingdom Viridiplantae; phylum Streptophyta; class Polypodiopsida; order Schizaeales; family Lygodiaceae; genus Lygodium; species Lygodium microphyllum. Next base: position 8,228,826 of record NC_141151.1, read on the forward strand.
TTTCCAGCAAAGTGCGTAGCAAGAAAGTAATCTTGAACTCATCATCAATGTGGAAATCCAAATCAATCAATTGATTGAAAATTGAGTTGAACTCATTTAAATGTACAGACATGGCTTTACCTTCCTTCATGCAAAGGTCCAACTTTTTCAGTCAATAAAACTTATTGGCTACACTTTTTTGGGCTTACAATTCCTCAAGTCTTTGGCACATTTCATATGCAGAATTTAGCTTTCCAATGTTAAAGAGCAAGTTTTCTGACATTGAGAGCTCTATGGTAGAGCTTGCAAGCTCATCCAAATCATCCCACTCTTATTGTTCAATACTTGCTAGTCTTATTCCCTTTGCTTTGATGGGCTTCACCTGTTTCTTTTGCACCAAGACATTGTAGCACTGTTTTTGCCATATTCCAAAATTGTGTGCACCCTCAAGCTTCTTGATGTGCAAAAGGTTGCTGCTATCACTGTTTCTAGCCATGATTTGTAGCACTAAATTGACTAAAACATTAGCAAATGCAAGCCCAAATGTCACACAAATGACCACGGTACGTTGCAAGTACCAACCAGCAGTGAAAATCAAGAAATTGCAGAAATTTCAGGTCTGCAAATTGATTTTCAGATTTAGAGAATGTCTGCAATTGAATTCCACAATCAATTACAGCCAGATTTATAGGCCAATGCACCAATTGCAATTGAAATCCCCAAAATTCTGCTGCAAGTGCATTTTGGGCACTAATTTGATGATTGCGGTCAAAAACCCCAAATTTTCTAATGCCCAAATTTGACTGTCCTGACATAGCTCCAACAACCTAAGCTTTAATACCAATTTGTCGGCGGAGTGCACAAGGATGCGATGCTGTGAGGATTGAGACATGCGATGCTGTGGTTCTCATATATATATATATATATATATATATATATATATATATATATATATATATATATATAGAGAGAGAGAGAGAGAGAGAGAGAGAGAGAGAGAGAGAGAGAGCACAAGACTCGATGTGAGTACAATCTCCAAGTACTATAGGTTTTTGATTTTATATATATATAAATAAAAGGGTTGCACACCCGAACACCGTAAAAGGCAGAGTGACCCTTTATACCCATTCCCGAGAGTAATACAAAAAAATATCTTTTGACTCTGTCTCTTGATTGAGTCCAAAAGGAAGCTCTTGCATGAAACATGCATTTGATATTCCTTCATGGCAGCAATCTCTACTGTGGAGAGCGGTCATATATATCCTCTTAATTGTTCATATGCAAGCTAGGCATCTCTTCTCCTCCCTTTGGAGTGCAATCAATGATGCACTGGCGATCCTCTCCCTCTCTAGAAGGCCCTCTCTCATCCTTATGGCCTTGTCCTTGAAGAAGGAGCTGATATCTTGCAAGCTTTCATCCAAGTTTGTAGCTGCCTATAATCTAAGTTTACAGTTGCCCATCCAGTTGAGAATGGTATGATAAAATATGTTATTCTAAAAGATACTTAGAACCTAATTTCTGTTTACCGAAAAAAGATATAGAAGTTATTTGCATCTCAAACAACATAATCCCATGAGAAAAATTATATAAGTGTAAGAAGCATTCAACTCATCCCAAATTGTGAATCGCACTAGAAAAGAGGTATCTATTGAGTTGGTATTTTATGGTACTAATGCATACACTGGTACCTATAGTACAATATAGTATGAACCCTTTTGTACATGGTACTAGTGCAACTATGGGCACAGTCCGCCACATGAAACTTGTCTCACCTAGAGAAAGTTGTGGCTCTTATTGCCCCTCTCTCCTAGAAAACTAGATTCCCCCCTCTAATCATCTCCATGCATCTTCCTCTCCTATCCTCGATGTCGTCCACCATGTGAAGGTCACCCCCTACTATTGAACAGTTGACCTGAGGTAGGGGCTAACCATGGGTAACCCAAAACTGACTCCTGTCTTGTTGTCCATTCGAGCTATAATGATGAGTAGACCTATAAGTGCATCATCCACTCTCATAAAGACCCACATGGTGCTCCTTGGAACCAAGATACCCCAATCCTATACTGCTGAAGTCCACTGCTCTCTAGCACACACAAACTCCTATAGGTATTTTTATGGCTTCCAGAATTGCTGCCGAATAAGTTTAACTTTGCTGTTGCAGAAGCTTTCCATAGCATTGTGATATCCTCTTTGCTGAGAGGTGATGCTTCTCTAATATGAGAAAATCCATCGATCCTCCCACTAATGCTGTGTGCAGGCCTTGTTTCATGAGGCTCTGGCACTGTCAAAAGTCATCCTTTGATGCTTTGTTCATTCCATGAGAGGAGTGCATCTCAGTGCTTGAGATTGGCATGGTCCTGGGATCCACGGTGACAGGGTCCATGCCTGTCACAACTATCTCCTAAAGTACACCCTGACAAGCCTCCTTTCTGCTAGCTCTGCTTCCTGAAGCAAGGGGAGAAAGACCTCAGAGTAAGGATCTGAGTCATTCGTTTCCTGCTCGCTCTCCTATGGGACAAGTGCACCCCTCACCTGCTAGGTGTAAGGGACTTGTGATGGAATTGGCTCTGAGGACACAACCTGGTGATGAGAGGGGTCTGGAGATGTTGGCATATCTATAGCTTAGTGGCCTTGTGGATCTCTGTCTCTTGTAGGCCTGCTGCCTGGGCAGCATGTGTTACTGGGCTGCATCACCTTTGTCTCTAAGGGGCTGCTGCTAACTGGGCCGGTGGAATCTTTGGCTCCCAAGTTGCCGGAGGAGCGTCTGCAGAGGCCATAGCAGGCTGAGTTGGCACTTCACAGTCTTCCCGTTTGAAGTCTTTGACCACTCTCCATTGTTCCTTAACATGTCTCTACTTCTCCAGGTGTCTTTGCCCTTATCTCTATCCATCATCAGTGTATCGTCATTGTCATTGGTTCTGCCTCCTCTGCCTGGGCATCTGCTGCCGGGTTGGTCTTTGACCACTCTCCATTGTTCCTTAAAGTGTCTCTACTGCTCTGGGCATCTTGCCCCTGTCTCTATCCATCATCAGTGTATCATCATTGTCATTGATGCTGCCTCCTTTGCCTGGACTTGTGCTGTCTCCGGAGCTCTGCCTCTCTCCTCCTCCAAGGCTGGGTTCTACTTCCTCCCTTGTCTTGAAAGGAGATCTGTCGCAATCATGTCCTGGGACATTCCATTGCTAGATGTCCGACCATCTTGCAAGCAAAATATGGGCCAGGGAGTCTTGGATACGAGATTGGCTGGCCACTGGACAAGGACTGGTTGTCCTTGGTTTTTTGCGTCATTCTTTAAATGTAAAATGGGCCATCTATATCCATTTTTATTAAGGCAAGTGAAAATTTGAACCAGTATTTTAAAGTTAATTCCGTGAAAAAGACACAAAAGACAAATTTCTGTCAATATTACCTGAATTACTGCTGAGCTTTTTTGTTTCTTCATGCCTGTGTGTGTTTATTTTTGGAAGTTGCGCTAAAAAATACTTACATCCTCTCTTCTTTTGCAGGGCCGGCAGAGGTTTCAGTGTGGAAGTCTCTATACCTAGTCAAAGTGCCCAGGTAAATGTTTCATAATTGTAGCAGTACTATTGAGATGAAGCCAAAGAAAACTATGGTTGGTACTGCAGCGGAATGTTTAAGTGACTGGAAGATAAGCTAATCAAATTCATGCAGAGAGTAAGTCTCTTGATCTGCTGTAGGTATACCGGCTGGCAAGAATTTTGAAAACCTAGAAGTACAAGTCTGCAAGCAGGGAGCACAATTCCAACTATTTCATGACAGGTTGATCAGAGTCAAATTGATTAGCTGCCTGTATGAAGGCTTCTTTGGCCATCCTGAGACATACTTGTGCAAGAAGTCCTGTTCCATGTGTATGACAAGGTGGAAAAGCATAAGAAGCCCAAGGTTGACAATTTGCCAGGAATATACAGGCAATATCTAGGATGCATTATGAAAGCGGTGTCACGTAAATCATCAGAGACAGCACTTCTCAAAACCTAACTTCAGCTGCATGGCTGCGAAGAAATATGGGCTGCAACCATGGAGCCTTCTGAGCAGAAAAGCACCATGGCACCAGTTCCAGCCGTTGGGAGGGAGTATCAATGTTGAGCTTCAGCTCCAGCCGTTGGGAGGGAGTATCAATGTTGAGCTTCAACTCTTTTATGGTGGTATGACTGGATCACAATCAGCAAAAAATCGCCTATAGCTGCAAAGAAGCAAAAGCTTTGATAGAGGAAGAGCAATTTGGGTGAAGCTGCACATGATAAGGTTGCACATGATAAGGTCGCTGATTCTGATTCATGTGTTGTAATAGTTCACAATGTATATCAACTGCCCAAGTTCAGTGTTTTTGTGTAAGTACTGCAGTTCGAAATAAAATTTAAATTAGTTCACAAAGTGAATTTCATCGAACTCTTTCAAATGTTCTATGGGTCAAAATTAAGTCTGTTTTATTGAAAGCTTTTTCAATTCCAAAACAGTGTATTTATATCTTCGTTTCCCATATGCTAAAACTTCAGCAGTTCAAGTGTTTCCTTTTTTTTACGGAGATTCCATTGTGCCTTCTTCTCTTTGCTGTGAAATTTGTATATATCTTTTGAGTAATCTAACATACTAACTGCTTGATCTGTTGAAACTTGATTCTTTCAAGTGTCAATTAAATGCAATCCACGTCACATCTGTAAAATTGAATCCAAAGTTGAAGTTACACATTTTTTATTAAGGTTGCCAAGTGTAGGCAGCAGCAGCCAAGATCCTCTCCAGGATTATGTTGATGACTGGAATTTTGGTTGAAGAGGCACCCACCTTTTGGATCATTCACCTGTTGAGTTGGTCCTAAAAAGGATGAAAGGGCACCCACCTTTCAGATTATTCACATGTTCAGTTGATCCTAAAAAGAATGAAAGGGCTCCCAAGTGTTAAAAATCTCATTTACCGTGGCCATGATTATCTTCAGGAGCCCATTGTGCAATAGGAAATTCTCAGATGATGGAGCAGCTAGAGACTCGTATGAGAGTCTTCAAAGGATCAGCAATTTTCCCAGACAGGACTCGAGGCCTTGCAATACTTCTGAGAGAGGACAGACGTCTAAGGTGCAAATGGGTGGTCTACAGGATGCAAGCTGCCAAAGCACAGATAGGCTATGAACTAACCTAGTGCAGAGAAAAGTGTCATGCAAGAGATTCCTTTTGGACATGGATGCAAGGCAAAGTTAGTATAGATTTTTCTGTTTCTTAGAACTCTACAGAGAGAGAGTGAGGAGACTCGAGAGAGCAAGTTGGTCTACAGCCTCGGGCCCAAAGGAGGATAGACAAGCGATAATGTGCTACTACTGTACAGCCCTGTTAAGATCTACAACTGGACCTCCATATGCTTTACCTATGTACAGTCCAGTGGAGCACTGGGCAAGTAGTTACAGCAAGCGTGAGGAAAGCTTTTTATGGTGCGTTTCATAGAGGAAGAGATTGCAAAAGAAGCTTTGCCTTGAAGCAAGTGCCTTAGAGATGATGCTCTCAGCGTGACCTTTTTCAAAGCTATTAGAAAGTTCTTACCAGAGGTTTTTCTTGCTGCTTTCAAGGATGTTATGACATCAAGAGACATGCCACATTCAGTATCCAAGAGATCAAGATGTCCAACTCCCAAAAACGCAGGAGGAGAGAGATCACTTAATGGAGACTGATCACCTTGCTAGGGACAATATATAAGATCCATGCCAAGGCAGTAAATTTCAAATTGTCCCTTGTGATGTACACCCCCCCGCTCAAACAATTTTGTGTGAGCATAGCTTCTTAGACGATAGTGACTTTTTTTCAGGAATTTATAGGTCTTGCTCACTCCAAGAACTAGGATCTCAGTGTGTTGATTGGAAGGCTTATAATAGGGTAGATTAAAAGATTCTAGAATGGGATTTTTGGAGTAGTGGGTTAGAGAAGTGGCAGTATTATACATCTATGCACATAGATAAGTTTTAGTCAATGATGGTAGAGAAGAGAGATCCATTAAATAGAATTAGTGGGACTAGAAGGCTATTTGGAGTTTGTTGATGAGCACAGATGTACTTGGATAGCGTTGAGAACGTATGGTTTATAAAGATCCTCGAGACCCATCTTTTGTGAAGTGATGCTTTACTTCACTCTTGTCCTTTACACCTTAATCATGATGGCACTTATGAATGCGTCCCTAACTATTGTAAGATGGATCAATCTAAAAAGGATTATTGCCTTCTCCTTGGTAGGGTCTATGAATTTTGTGACAATTGGTATGCTTAGTCAAGCGGCCTAATGGATACTTAGACCCTTTGCAAACCAAATTCATTGCTTTGAAAAGGCTTCTTGTTGAAGTCATAGTCTTACTATGATGCGTTGTTTTTGGCAGCGCTTGAATTGCTGGCCTCGAACGAAAAATTTCAACTCAATGTGAAAATGCTGTCATCAGTTTTACTACCGCTAGTTTCATTCAAACCTCTGATTGTTTCGCAAACACTCAATTTGCTTAGCTGAGGAAGGCAGGGCAAGGTGTAATGGATGGGTTCTTGCACCTTCAATGCTTCCGTACCAGTAATTGGGATCTTTAGCACGGTTCCAAATGTGGTCCTCAATTGACACAAGTCTTCACAGTTTCTACGTCTACAATACTCAACAGTTGGAATGGATAATCTATTCAGCCTAAATCCAAAGATGGATCCCAGATCTAGATTCTCCTTTGTTAGACGCCTTCTCCTTGGCAAGGAACCATGAGCGAACTGTTGCTATAGAGATTGGAGAGCACCTCGCTTGGAGGGCCATGATAGACCAGTGGTCGTTGGACTTGGCTTCAAATCAATGCCAAATGTTAAGAGCGGCTTTGAGGTGAGATTTGCAACTACCATTATTTGACCTTTGAGATCAACTTATTTCAGTCTCTTTTTCAAAAAAAACATTGGGGGACACGCAGAAACATAGGCTCCAAGACTTGGAGCAACCAGGAGTACACAAGCTACCACAAGTATGGAGGAAGTTTTCCTGGAGTGCAGGGCAAATACCAACTTTTACATATGTGAATTTGTCTCTTGCCTATATGAGACAGACAATTGCGACCGACCAAGTGTTACACCTTCACAACGGAGTGGTAGGTCATGAGCGAACGTGGATAGATGTACTTTTTGGCTCGTTTGGGGTTGCACACAGTCCATGATGGGGTCATTCCTAGGCAGCCCTATCTTTATTCTTTTCGATGTATTCGTTAGTACTTTCGAGTGCCTCATGGCTATCCTAACATTTGGTCGTCCATACAGGACAAGCTTTAGAGATTCTCTCCTTTGCCTGCTTTACAACCATCATCTCCCTGGCAAGATGTTTGTGAGAAAAGGTTAGCTAATCAAATCTACCATCAAATGGTTGAGGTCAAGAGATGGATCATTGGAAAGGCTAATAAATTATGGCATATTCGGGATAGCAAAAAGAAGTGGTAGGAAAGACTCCTACAACTCTGAAAGTCTAAGGTTCCTTATTAGGGTAAAGTGTTCATGTGGAGGTTGCTTATTGGTGGTCTTCTAACTAGGGATGTGTTGCGTGTTCGCAAGATCTCCCATAATCGCTGTATATTTTGCACATGTGATGAGACATTGCTTCATCTCTTTGTCTCTTGCTTTGTTGCTCAACATATTTGGAGTTTTGTTTCCCGCGTATGGTTCTCGGCGACTCAATATTGGATTATGGGAAGAATGACTTCTATGTCTGCTTTGCAATCAGATTATTCTTGCCTCTTCCATTTCCTTAGATGGATAGCTCTGTGACATATTTGGCGTACTTGGAATGTCTTTATTTTTTATTCGGCCTCGAGCATCCATAGTCATGTGGCCCGCGTTCATGGTTTAGTGTTATGGTAGATCTCCTCTATGGTTTCAGATGATTTGGTTCTTCTAGACATTGTTGTCCTTTAGTTGGATACTGTTCGCTCCACACCAGTTGTCCTTATTGTGATATTTCTATGTTAGGATCTTGGTGATGTGTCTATATTTTTCGTAGTTGACCTGATGGTCTGATGTAAATTTTGCTACTTAATTCAATTATCTTCACGAAAAGAAAGATGTACTTTTCCAAGGATCCAAGTGGCAGTCACGCGATGTGGATAGTTTTTGTAGATGACAAGTCAACAAGATCATAACAACATAAGTGTGTCAACTTAGATCAGGTGTCACCCCACCTTCCCTATTTTACATATGGAGTTCCATACCTAAGAACTTGCTCCTTTTCTTGGATAGTGGTGTGGAGTCTAGCAACTAGTGCATGGCTTGGATCCAAGTAGAGTGATAGTGCTTATGGGACTATGCTAGAGCTTGGCGAGTATGGAGGAGAGATCTCATCTTGGACTTTTGTGGCATGGTTGAGATTGATAGTAACTTTGAGGATCCTAAAACTTTGGGGACACTACCACATATGCAATCATATGATCAAAACACATGGCATATCTACAATAGAGATTATTTCTATGATCTAGATGGCAACCATAAGGTTACATGATTTGGGATTATAGCATACTAGAGCGATTGCTTCATTAGTCTTGTACTTTATATCTCCTTTGAGCAAGTAGCCACCCCATCCTTTTATTTTTTAGTTTATGTTATGGGATGTTATACTTTTTGTTTTACTAGTGTGAAGGATGTGAAGATCCTATTAAAAGAGTCCTTGTGTTATATGAGGAATTAGATACACCACCAAATGACACAATTCTTGTTACATTTCTTCTTTACCCGAGTCTTTTGTGTTTTGATTCTCATAATGGAAGTATGTTTGTTTCATGCATTTTGTTAATTGGTGTTTGATCATTGCATAAGCATTTCTAGGAGTTTCCTTTTAATTCATACTTTCAGTTTATTACGATGGAGCTCATGTCATGTATTACTTTATGCTTCTTGACTCATCATGTATTAGAAGCTTGGATTAGGAGAAAATGAAGCAAAGTGAAGTAGAAAGGACAATAGAAAGATATGGGCCAAGTTCATAGCCAAAGTGAAAACAAGGGCTCCAAGTAGCATCAAGGATAGAGAGATCTTGTAACCAAAATTAGAAGAAAAGAAGCTAAGGTAGGAGGATGCCCCTCATCATCATGTATTTTTAGTAGGTTGGTAGAGAGAGAGAGAGAGAGAGAGAGAGAGAGAGAGAGAGAGAGAGAGAGAGAGAGAGAGAGAGAGATGTGTGTGTGTGTGTGTGTGTGTGTGTGACATTAACCTCCTCTGAGATGCCTCAAAGGTGCATAGGAAAAAATCACATAGCTCAAGATTTTAGCTATAATCCACTTTGGGAGCACCATTGGCACAAATGAAAATGAACTACTAAGGCTACAAAATTATTGGCTAAGTTAATGATCCTAAAGTAGTCTAATGCTTAGGCGTACGTTGGTAGGTTGAGCAGACGGTGACTTGAAGTTTTGAAGTTCAATCCCTACACTTGTAGAGGCATCTAGAAATAATAATAATAATTAGATTTGAATAAAACTTGTAGGTGGATACAAATGAGGGATGCACACATAATATTAACATCATAGCCAAAATTGGTTATGAGACCCAATAGATACAAAATCATGATTTCGATACATACATCACCAAGAAAAGTTGCCTAAGCTAGAGAAAGGATGTTGAAGTTGATAAAAGCATGCTAGACTAGTCTAGACCTATAGTCATAGAAAAGTTGCTTAAGCTAGAGAAAGAATATTGAAGTTGATAAAAGCATGCTAGACTAGTCTAGACCTATAGTCATAGAAATAGCAAGAGACATGCACATATCTCATTAGAGAGCACAATAATGCTACGGGCGAACAAGACTTGTGAGGAGAAACTAGCATAGTTGGAAAGTTATATGTCATTTAAGGACGGTCCCCATGGATTGTTGAAGCATAGTGAATGGCTTCATTAAGATAGTGAGCTAAGTGCCCTCAAAAGTGCATTATGATGGCCTATATTCATACGTAAGAGCAACCTTTGTCTTGCCTCTCATGGGTGTGGGTGGCATTCCAACTTGCAAGCACACAAAAAAGCTCATTAGACCACATCTTTTTTATAGTGCATTTACAAACAAATCAATAATTCCACATTGTGTTAGAACTACTTATTGCTCATGCTTAGATCAATCAACAGAATACACTGTTCACTATTTGATTAGTTTACTTGCTTTACTTATATGAAGGATGACTTTCTTTTCATTACCTCAATAAGAGTTTCAGCTTTGGGGAAGTGGGGTGAAGCTCACAATGTAACTATCAAAACCTTTCTCACATGACCACTACAAATTTGGTAGCTTTACACAACGAATTATTGTTGTCCGCATCAACATCTCCCAAGAGAGGGTTAGAGTAAGTGGAAAGGAGTAGAAAATGGAAGATTTGGAACATATTGAAGAGCAAAATTTGTCGAAATTAGAAATGCGAACTAGAAACACAACATACTAAACACTCTTAAGTACTCAACACAACACACAAATATATATAAGAGAAACAAAATGCATAAATCCAACATACTTAACAAGTAATAGGTCTCCACATACACTCGCACTCATAGATTTATATAATAGACTACAAAATGTACACATTCACATGGGAGACATGAGGCCATAACTTACACATCCCTATACACATATAGATAGATAGATAGCACTCCTCTGTTCTAACCCCTCATCTTGAGAGAAAAGAACTACACTCATCCCACACTCTCTCACAAGTCTCTTAACATGTATTATATGAGAAGAAACCCAATCCTCTCACTATTGCCCATTGCATGGCACCTACATAACCCTTGTGCGCCTATTGAAATATGCTTTCACCATCGTACAATGTACTCATGTATATCATGTTCAAAAGAAAATGCAACTTTAAATTATGTTATGCATATTAGACATAGAATGCTCACAAATAGAAGATGCATGCATTAGACGATGTTGTGTCTATCTTGTGCTTGGTGCTCCATGTAGATTTGTATATGAGGTTTCTCGATTTAGCTTTGAATCCTTCACTTTCAGAACCTCATCTCTCAATGGACACAATGTAACTTGGCTCTACCACCTCCCACTTACATACATTTTTTATAAAGTTGATCATCATCTAAAATAACCATGGTGTAAATTGATGTATCCCTTCATGACTCCGAACTCTTCTAACCCCTCTCTCTCATCCTTGAATTTCTATTGAGTGGCAGATTGACTAGAGAGAGAGAGAGAGAGAGAGAGAGAGAGAGAGAGAGAGAGAGAGAGAGAGAGAGAGAGAGAGAGAGAGAGAGAGAGAGAGAGAGAGAGAGTGTGTGTGTGTGTGTGTGTGTGTGTAAGATGTGTGCTCAATAAGAGTGTGAACTTGCATCTACATTTTGCTATATATAGCTACCATGGGTCTCATGCCATGCAATGCCCCCTATGGCATGGATATATTTGAGAAGTAGAGGTATATGAAGCACTAGGGTATATAACACCCCTAGTGCAATGCAAAAACTCATGTTGTGATGTGTTTGTGATCCCTATTTCTACGTTATGTGCAAAAGTTTGGGCTTGGAACAATGTACATGTTCTTGTGTTACTTAGCTCTTTTGTTTCAATTGCTTCTTGTCAATTTGTACATATATCCAAACTCGTCCAACAAAGTTATGTATATTATGAAAATCAAAGCAAATATAAGGTTTGAACTCCTAGCATATCAAAGATCCAAGTTTTATCATATTATCAAAACACAAAAGCAACAACTACATATGCAGATAAAGTCTCAAAATCTAGCTACCCAATGTTGACTCGGGGGTCTATTTGCTTTTACAAAAATGCATAACATATTTAGCCCACTTGTTAGCTTGCAAGTATTCGTGCACAATGGGTTTCTTTATACAAAGTAATGGTATTTGTTAGCAAGTCCCTTTTCAAGTTCTTAGGTCTTCTCTTTGATTGCCCAAATGTATCAAGTACAAGAAATACGGTCTCTACAAGAACTTGCTCTAACTATCTACCCTACTTGCTTCTTTCTTCTTTTGGCTCTATCTCTCTCATCATATTTATATTTTCCACTTTCCACAACTTTTCTTCCCCAACATCTTCCAAAGGTAGTTCACTTCCTTCTTCTTCAACATCCTTCTTAAGGCACTTTCCTCAATCTCTTATGGATCTTGTAATATCGGTTCAATTATAGTTATCCTTTCTTCTTTGACTCTCCTTATCTTATCAATTGTGTTGCTTGCATTTTCTCTCACGGTCTCATCTAAATCACTCTTACGTTCCTCCGATTTCCAAACCAATCGTCCTTAGACAATGGATTCTCACAAAGAAGCTTCCTCCCATTCCTGCCTAAGGACTTCCAATGAACTTTCAAAGTCATCAAAAGAGGATTTTACTTTTCTTGTTACCACTCTAACTTTCTCTATAAGCCATACACCATCATTTTCTTGTTGTTGTCACTCTCACTCTCTTTGTAAACCATACATTATCAAGTTGTGCCAAGCAAGACTCACTTTTTCAAAAGTCAAACTTATTCCCAGTGCAATCAACAACTTCAACTAGAGTCACGCCTAGACTCATAAGTTGAATCAACCTTCTCATTATCTTTACTCACAATAAACCTATCAACTCCTCATTGCTCTCAATTACACCATAAGAGTGGATACTCCTTACATTAGCACATTCTCCTCTTACTTTTACATCGAGAGACTTCATCTTATACTCATATCTATCAAAATTCTTCTCAAAAGGCAACATTCTCGAGTGCAACTCATCTCTTCCTAACCCCTTTGATTCCAAAATTACATTGCTTCCACTAAAGGGGTTTGCAATCCTCTTCTCACATTTTGTATGTCCCTGAACAAGACTCTATCTCAAGGTCCAAACTCTAAGCCCACCCCTTGCATGCCTCTCCTAACTCATCCTCACAAGAGACTTGCTTTCTCTCTAATATATTGCCTTTGTATACTCTCATAGGAAGCATCCAAAGTACAAAAGAGAAAGAGGAGGCCTTAATCCCCCTCTTTGTGACCCTATGCCCCATCATTAGAGCTCCAAGAGAATGCCATCATCATATCAACTTGAAGAAAGTGGGGAAACTCCTTCTGGTCTTGATCAACATGTAGGAGAAGAATAAAAGGTCAATCTCCATGAGTGCTCTAGATCCATCAACCAAGGGGTTGAAGCCTTAGGAAAATAGGACAAACATACTAGAGACCCTTAGTTCTCAAAGAAGGTTAGGAAAATTCAAGACCTGGGAAGCCCTAGGAAAATTCCCAAGGGAATTGTGAACCCAAGGATTGTTGTAGGGATTGCCTACTAGGGTAAATTTCATTTTTTGTTGTGTATTTAAGGATTGCTTGATGCACCATGAAACGGAATATTCGTGTTTGAGCTCATCATGTCCATCACCACTTTCATCTTGCTCTTTCTCACTCTCAATTTTGCTCGTCCTTACTATTTTCTCTTCTTCCTTAGAAAACTCATTTTGATCCTTTGAATATCCTATTTCAAGGACATGAGACTCGACCACATTTGGCAAGTCATAATGGTCTCCAGGTAGTCCAATATTTCCAATCCTTGTTACACAAAAACTTTCATGAGAGGTCCCTCTAACAACAATCCTAAGTGCATAAGAACTTTCACAAAAGTTTCTCCATCAGCTTTTCCTTCAAATAGGATGTTTCATATTTGTACCACTCTTTCTTTCTCTCTTTTAGATTCAAAAGTTCCTTTGGGTTTCATATGTTCCATTACAATTTGGGAACAGGCTTGCTCAATATTCTTAAGTACGAACATATAATTATTTATTACCCAAGTACCACAAATATGTGATACTTCTAATACATTGTGTGAGTTCTCCAAATCATGTGATTAAGGCTAAAATCCCACCCTCTAATGTAGCTCATTCTCATTACTAGAAGTCAATAGTTACACTACTCTCTAGACTGTCAAGAATCGCGTGGTGGAGGGACTTGCTTAAGATGCTGCGCCGAACACACACAGAATGCACAAGGAGAAGCTCACTCAAGAGACAAGAAGAGAGATGGAGGCCAAAACGTTTTCTTGTTGGTTTCTTCTTCTTCTTCCACACACTTTACAATGTACACAAAGTATAGATAAGATACAACATAAAGGAAAGTGGCCTACTAAGTCAAACAATGCATAACCGACTACACTAGTCGACTAGCGCTATAACTATGCCAGCTGTAAATAGGTGTAACAACCTGAATATAATAAGTAATGAGTCATTGGCCATGTGTGAGTCATAATGACCACCGACGTGCTAAGTGTAGACGTGTGGACCCATCTAACCAGGCGGTCCATCATCAATGTCCGCATGTGTTGAGCTTATCATCTCAACACTCCCCCTCAAGCTCAAGTGCATCTCTGTAACTCCAAGTAAGCTTTGAAACTTTTGAAGCCTCTCTGTACCCAATGCGTTCGTGAAGATGTCAGCTATCTGATCCTATGTACTGACATACACCAAGTCAATCTCACTTGTTAGTACCTTCTCTCTCATAAAGTGATAGTGTACCTCAATATGTTTTGTCCTGGCATGAAACACAGGGTTCCTAGCCAACTGTATACTGCTCATGTTGTCACAATAAATGACAACTGGACCTTCCATCTGCACATCCAAATCAGCCATTAACTTTTGTAGCCATACTACCTCACATGCTGCAACAATAGCACCTCTATACTCAGCCTCTGTACTCGACAAAGCAACTGTAGATTGCTTTTTGCTGCTCCAAGCAACTGCTGCACTACCAAGAGAGAACATGTATCCGCTGGTAGATCTTCTATCAAACATACTACCAGCCCAATATGCATCTATATATCCAAACACTTGTATATCTGTACCTGCCTCATAGAAAAGTCCATAATGTAATGTGGACTTCACATATCTCAATATGCGTCTGATTGCATCCAAATGTGGCTTTCTAGGTACTTGCATAAACTGACTTACAAGACCAACAGCGTAGCTCAAGTCTGGCCTTGTAATGGTCATGTAGATCAAACTCCCCACTATCAACCTGAACATAGTAGGGCCTTCTATCTCATCCCCAACATCAGCACTCAGCTTTACATTTTGCTCCAACGGGACTGAAAGTGGTTTGCATGATGTCATACCATACTTGGACAACATGTCCAAGCCATACTGTTTTTGGGACAACCATATACCATCATCACATCTGATCACCTCAATGCCAAGGAAGTACCTTAGCTCACCTAGATCCTTCATCTCAAACTTCTTCTTCAAAAAATCCTTGACTTCATCAATCCCACTATCACTATCACCTGTAATAATCAAGTCATCCACATAGATGACTATGATGACCAAACCTGCATCTCCCTTTCTCACATAAACTGAGTGATCAGCATCAGAAACATAAAAGCCAATATTGACAAGATACTCTCTGATCTTGTCAGACCATGCTCTAGGTGCTTGCTTGAGCCCATAGAGCGCCTTCTTCAACCTGCACGCATACGTGGGATGCTCTAAATCTTCATAACCTGCTGGTTGATCCATATACACTTCTTCCTGCAAATTACCATGCAAGAAGGCATTCTTCACATCCATTTGTTGTAACCTCCAACCTTTGGCTGCTGCCAAAGAAATCACACATCTGACAGTTGCCATCCTAGCAACTGGACTGAAGGTTTCATCATAATCTATGCCATATGTCTGGGCATAGCCTTTTGCAACTAGTCTAGCTTTATACCTACTAATAGAACCATTTGCATTGTGCTTAATCTTATAAGCCCACTTATATCCAATAGCTTTCTTGCCCTTCGGCAATGATACTAGATCCCAAGTCTTATTGGCCTCTAATGCAGCCATCTCCTCATCCATTGTTGCATCCCAATGAGCATGACCAACAGCCTCCTCAAAACATGTGGGCTCAATATCCTTAACTAGTTTCACCATATAAGGATAATGGTGAGCTACATAACCTTCAAAACCAAATCTTTTAACATGATATCTCACCCTGCTAGACCTGCGTACCACTGGATCACTCAATGGAGTCTTTGCATTAACGCGTGCTCTCTGCACACCTAGAGTCCTCACTGAAGGAATACCAAGCTAATCATCAAAACTCTCTGAGCCACTGGAGTCTCCATCAAGAACTACATCAATGCCTTCAGACACTTTATTCTTTCATTTGTCTTTACCTGTAGTGCTACTAGATGCACCTAAAGATGTAGAGGTACTCCTTAGTCTCCCAGACCAAGGACTACCAGATGAGGTCTCTGGTCCACTAAGAGTCCGTGATTCTTGCTTTTTAGCTTGCACATAAGTGTCATGATCATCATCATCATCCAATACATCATCACTAGATGTATATCAACTGCTCATTTCATCAAAGATAACATCCTTGCTCACTCTGAACTTACATGTGATAGGGTTATAACAGCGATACCCTTTCTGCTCTAAAGAGTATCCAATAAAGACACATTTTTCAGCCTTTGGATCTAGTTTCTTCCGCAACTCATCTGGCACATGAACATACGCAATGCATCCAAACACTTTCAAGTGTGAAACATCAGGCTTCTTACCTGTAAAACATTCTTCAAGGGTCATACCATGAACTGCAGCTGTGGGAGTTTTGTTCATAATATAAACAGTAGTATGAACAGCCTTAGACAAAAAATGCTTAGGCATATTCTTTTCAGCCCCATCAAGGCACGTGCAACTTCTGCAATATGCCTGTTTTTCCTTTCTGCAACCCCATTTTGCTGTGGGGTATATCTACATGTGAACTGTCTCTTTATCCCATGAGACCTCAGAAAATCACTGAACTCATTCGAGAGGTACTCTCCCCCTCCATCTGACCTCAAGCACTTTACTTTCAAGCATGTTTCTCTTCCAACTGCAGCCTTGAAAGTTCTAAAGTGCTCAAAAGCTTCACTCTTTTCCTTCATAAAATATACCCACAGCTTTCTAGAACAATTATCAATGAATGTGACAAAGTATGAACTGAATCCAAGAGATACATTTTGTGTAGGTCCCCAAATGTCTGTATGCACAACATCAAGGATATTTCTGCTTACATCTCTGTCATGTGAAAAGGGTTGTCTTGCCTGCTTACCAAATTGACATGCTTCGCATACCTTATGAAATTCTGCAACTCTAAATGTAGGCAAACCTGTAACCAACCCTTTGGACTGCATTAATTTAAGCCTTTGAATATTTGCATGTCCAATGCGTTTGTGCCAAATTTCAATATCTGCAACAACACCTTTTCCTTTAGCATACATAGCAGTATTCATAGTAGGAATTCCAGCATCCAGAGTAACATACGTCCAACTCTACTTCCCTTTGCAACTAACCTGCACTTGTCATTGAAGTCTTCTACAAAGCAGCCCTTTGCATTAAATCTCACTTGCAGCCCTTGCTCTACCATTTGACCAACTGATACCAAGTTCTTTGTAATAGATGGCACACGTAATACATCTGAAAGACTCTTTGTCTTACCATCATGCAATGACAAGGGAACTTTTTCAATGTGTGAAATTGGGTGGCATGAATCATCACCCGTTTGCACATAACCTGCATTTTGTAAATTTTGCATTTCTCCAAACCATTCTGCATGGCTGGTCATATGATTGGATGCACCTGAATCAACATATCAAACATCATCATGTGTTCCCTTTCCTGTAAAAGCATTCATCATATGCTGCATAACAAACAGACGTTCATTTTTATCTTCATTTTGTTGTGAAGACGATGCATAGTTTCCTTGCTGCAACTTACCACTGCGAATATAATCTTTCTTAGCATAACATTGGGTTGCAATATGACATGTTTTGCCACAGTAGTGACACACAATACCAGAGGTGTTAGAGCTTCTGTTCTGCCATCCACCTCTTCCTCTAAAGCTCCCCCTACCTCTAAAGTTACCACGACCTCCTGAAACTTGCATATCGCCAAATTGATGATTCAATCTGTTTTGCTAGTTATCACTACCACGTCCTGTACAACGGCCTCTTGAAGAGAACCTGCCACGTCCCCTTCCTGAACTGGAGTAGAAAGCTTGGACCTGTTCACCACTTTTTTCAGATGTCTCACTTTGCATGTTGATCTCTTCAGTGATCATAAGGGAGACCAACTCATCAAAATCTGAAAATGGCTTTCTAACATATACGGAAGTTACAAAAGACTTCCAAGCCTTTTCATTGTTAAGTCCACCCAAGGTAGACGACACCAAATCATCATCATCGAGCATTGCATCAATTGATGCCAAGGCATCTACAATGCTCCTTACCTTTAGTGCATACTCGTTGATAGACATCTTCCCTTTCTTCAATGTATTCAACTCTTGCTTGAGTTGAATCTTTCGTGCCTTTGTATTTACAGAAAACATACTTTCAAGTATGGTCCAAGCTACATATGAATTCTCTGCATTTCTAATATGTCCCATCATATTATTGTCAATTACTGTAGACAACCAACACATGACCTTTTTATCTTTTGCATTCCATTCCTTCCGTGCCTTTGTCTCTTTTGCAGTTGGAGGATCACTCACCTCTGGCTCCTTTTCTTCACCTGAAACAAACTCGTAGAGGCCTTTTCCAATAAGGAAGTTCGTGACATAGAACTTCCATGATGGGTAGTTGTTCTTGTCGAGCTTCTCAATGATGGGGCTTCCACTGTGCTCTGCCATTATCACAAAACTAATACCAAACAGCAAGCAAATCTTCTGCAACCTTCGACCTGTAGTGCACAACAATATATCAGACAGTCTTTTTCACTCTCTGCTCAACAATACATGTAATCTGCAACCTGTTTGCAGATAAAACTTATGTTTTCTTCCTGTAAACACCTCAAGAATTACAGATTCGCAATCTGTAACCTGCGCACCCACTTTCGGTCAAAACAATCGAAATCACAGTGTACCCTGAAACTGTTGTCCGCAACCTTGCGGCTCTAAAACGGGGCTTGAAACGGCCTCAGATGCCCAAAATCACAGCGCTCTTCATGCATACCAAATCTCACTGCAGTTTGAGATTTTTTCTCAACCCTGCTTCCGGTGCCTCCATAGGCACTATCCAAGAGAGAGAGTGGAAGAATGTGAGAGCTTCTTACCCGTGGCTTGCTTACTCGAACCTTGCTTCTTCTCCTTCACGATCGGTTGAGGGGAGGGGGTAATTAATAAAAAAATTTGCACCAAAATTACCCATTATCCATTTAATTTTTCCTTCGAAATCAGCCTCTCTCAGTGGTGCGGCTCTGATACCATGTCAAGAATCACGTGGTGGAGGGACTTGCTCAAGATGCTGTGCCGAACACACATAGAATGCACAAGGAGAAGCTCACTTAAGAGACAAGAAGAGAGATGGAGGCCAAAACGTTTTCTTGTTGGTTTCTTCTTCTTCTTCCACACACTTTACAATGTACACAAAGTATAGATAAGATACAACATAAAGGAAAGTAGCCTACTAAGTTAAACAATGCATAACCGACTACACTAGTCGACTAGCGCTATAACTATGCCAGCCGTAAATAGGTGTAACAACCTGAATATAATAAGTAATGAGTCAGTGACCATGTGTGAGTCATAATGACCACCGACGTGCTAAGTGTAGACGTGTGGACCCATCTAACCAAGCGGTCCATCATCAATGTCCGCATGTGTTGAGCTTATCATCTCAACAAGACATACTAAACCATCAATGCTCATAAGATAGAACTCACATTCATTGACTCTTCAGTAGTTCACTCATTGACCCTAGCATTTTTTCCTTTATGGTCATCTTTCTCTTGTGATGCAAAACTATAGATACTTGAGGCTCCATAAGATTCCATGTCCTTCTCCTCAACTCCCTTAGAGCTTTCTCCTTTATAAATATCACAGGCCTTTTCAAAAATAGGTTGTTCCCTTTGGCTTAGATAATTGGGCACAAATAAAGAGAGATTCTTACTAGTGTAGCTATAACCAACTCTCTCACTTTTACACGAAGGATGATTTTGTTTCTTGTTATACTTGCTCTCCTTTTCTACACTGCAAGTTCTTTGGTTAGTCTTGATAGTCACTTATTTTTTGCCTTCCTCTCTTGGTACTTTGCAAACCTACAGCTTCTTCAAAGGTTTGTGGGTTAAAGCCTTTAGTTCCACTTTCATTATTCATGTCTTGATGAGAGAGAGAGAGAGAGAGAGAGAGAGAGAGAGAGAGAGAGAGAGAGAGAGAGAGAGAGAGAGAGAGAGAGAGAGAGAGAGAGAGAGAGAGAGAGAGAGAGAGAGAGAGAGAGAGAGAGAGAGGATACAAGGTGCAATAGGATGCTAAAACTCATACCCATAGTCGTGGAGAGACCCCTGTTCTCAAATCTTCCAAGGTTCGCTTTAGTTCCAATGTCTTTAGAATCTAGGATTTGCATACATTTGTTTTGGGTATTTACAAACAACTTCTTCTTTTCAAATGATATGGATCCATGGTACCATTTTCTATTTAGGGTTCCTAATGTTCACTCTATATGCATAAGTAAATGACATTGTAAATGCATAACTTTTTGTAAAACCATTTGGTTCATATTGGATCTTTTATAGTTCTTAGTTCATATTTCCATTCAACATTATGTGTCTCAAACTATGCTATTGTGCATTCTCTTTTTTAATATGTGCATTTGACTTTGGAAAAAAACACCCACTTGAGTACACTAGGAGAGGTAAAAGAAATCCAGAGCTTTTGATTTTGCAAATATGTGGTTCTAATGCACAGCTTTGCGAGCAACAAGTCCTGAGTTCTTTTTTGTCTAACTAAGGGCATTTATTTTATCACATGAGAGAACACATGAAAATTGCAAGGATCACATATAAACAATCATGTATCCTACTATGAAATTTGCAAATGGAACACATTTAGAGGCATAAAAAGTCGCACTTATTCTTCATGTACTAAATGTGATTTCGGATGTGGGTGTTTTGAGGGGTTTCTTTTAGATGCACCTGTAAGGTTTTTTCTTATTTCAAAAAATGTGTTAAGAGGGCCATCTACTAGCCCAATCCCTTGTAAGGTTAATACATCATGACACAGGCATAACTCAAGAAATTACCTCATGAAGTTATAGATACGTATGAATTTCTATAGATTGACCTAGGTAATGGCTTTAACAATAAATTCATTGTAAACTTACAAATATTTTCTAATATATCAAGTCAATACATTGATTGCACGATCACTCATTGTTAGGCTCTCATATGTGCTCACAACTCAACAAAATGCCTCAACAAATTGTAGGGCACATTGTAAACATAAGAACTATCTCAAGGTTCCACTTACTATCACATGTAAAATCTAGCATTGTACCTTGTTTGGGTAGGTAAAAAAGGATATAGAGAGCTTCTTAGACATAAAACATCACCTACCAACTTTTTAACAGCATTTTGCCAACTTCCAAGACCAATAAAAGGAAATGATCAAAACACAATCCATTCAACATTGGACAATTACCTCATGGCCATAGAAGGAACCCTAACCATTACAACCTAAAGTGCAATAGTAACACTTCTCTAAATTGTTGCAACAACTTGTAGCCTTGCATGCACAATAAAAACACAAAGCAAGAGGTAATCCCTTTTCCAGTGTGTAACATCACTATAAGCAACCCAAAAGAACAAGGCAATGATCGTGCTCCTCTGTCACTCAAGTAGGTTGTTTCACTACCAATGATGAAATTTATGTTGAAATAAAGTCTCTATAATAAACACTTAAAAAATAAAGTCTATATAATTGATAAACACTTGAACTAGAAAGGATAGTGGGTCTGTGGCGGGGCCCATGCTTTCCCCGGCCTCCCACAATGTCAAGACCTTAGCTTCCTTCCAACTTCCCTCGACCTACATAGTGTCTTCTCCCAACATCCCCCTTGACCTATACTGTCTGACTTCTCCATGATGTCTACATGCCTCCTCATTATCAAAGAAAATGCCCTATGTTGCTCTCTCTACAGCTACACCACCTCCTTCTCAATAGCCTTTCCACAACAATCATATATTCTACTCACATCGTTGTTGCCTTCTGCAAACCATGGATCCCTCTAGCCTCTACTTTTTCCTCATTCCTAGAAAACTGGCCAACCACATCTATTGAATTGCCTAACTTTGGCTTCCCCCACAACAATCCATCAACAAGATACCTTGAATGTAGGTGAGAGTTGAGGATCCCATTAAAAAATTTAAATTGTGACCCCTCAACGGCATATGGCAAGGCCTATATATATGAATCGCAATCATAGTTCTAAAGTGGAAGCTTTGATAATAGTGGCCATGCCCAATCATGACATCTAAAGCTCATAACAATGTAATATCCTTAGATGTTAAATGTATGTAGCACCCTCATCAGAAAGGCCATCTGACAAGGGCTCACTTGCATCCCAGGACCCCCTTGGGTCTCCAAAATATCTTTGTCTTGAATAGTATATTGCATGCACTTGTACCCTGGCAAGAACCTATATGTTGAAGATGAACAAAGTAGAATCATAGCTTCAAACTGTTACCTAAACAACTCCCCTTTCTTTATTTGTGTCGAAAATTAGCACATTTATTTTTGTGTTTATAATAGCACTTAAAGTTCAATAAAACCATGTCTAAAGCATGTTTATATTGGTGCTTATCGCTCATAACATACATATGATTTTAGATATAGATCCTTTGATGCACACATAAGTAGGCATATAGACACACCAATAAGCATAAGCAGCATATAGATGGGTTGGTAAGTTTTTTTTAAACTCTATAAATCACATCTATTGGGTTGTCTACAACATTGAACTCTTGTAATGAAAGAAATCCAACAATAGAGGTCATTTTACCTATTTTTCATGAATTTAAACAGATACATCATCTTTAAGCAAAATATCCATGCAAAAGAGATCATCAAAGGACAACGAACAAATCAATGAGGTAGTTAAAGAGATGATCTTGCCAAAGGAGTTATGATGCCACCTTTGAGTGATTGGACCTCAAAGCCACACTTGTTCAAGAAATGAGATGGAAAATACTTATTCTACATTGATTTTAGGCCACTCAACAAGATCATTCATCTACACCTTGTCTACATTGGATGACTTAGTGGATGTGTTGGGGAAAATCAATAAACTCCACTTCATTGGATCTAGCTTTAGTCTACAAGTAAATCCCCCTCCCTCTAGCCAGCAAATATAAAACAATATTCATAATTGCATTAGGCTTGTATCACTTCAGACATATTGCATTTGAACTAATTGAGGCTGGGAGAGCATTCCAATGATTAGGCAACAAGATATTTGATAATATTATTGAAAAGAAAGTGTTGCAAATGTATCTTGATGCCATCCTTCTTCTCACATACACGTGCCAAGAATGCAAAGAAGTATCAACTAAGGTACCCAAGAGAAGCATTAAAGATCATTTGTAACTACAACTATACGAATGCAAATGGGGAGTAATATACGTCAAATTTCTCACGTTTATCATTTTAGCTACTAGCATACATATCGATCCAGCAAAGATCCTTACAATACAAGAATTTCCAATACCAACATCAATTAAAAAATATATAAGGCTTTTCGGGATTGGTCATGTTCTCCACAAAGTTCATTCAAAATCTTGCAAGCACTACTACAATAGAATCAAATCATATACAAGATTTCCACATTCGACTTTATGGGCATGCTTAATTATGTGTGCATATTTAAGGGTATTAATCAACATTGAAATGTTCAAATAAATGCTAAATAATTGGTTTTTCTTTCAATCATATATCCATACATTTCAAGGCTAAGTGAATCACTTAACTGAAGCTAATAGTGTGTGATTTTTTTGGAACTTTCACCACCTTGTCATCACACCATTGTATAAGCATATGCCCTAAAGGGCTATGCTAACAAAGAAAAAAAAGTAGACATAGACATGTATTCACACACAAACATGGAGAGAGAGAGAGAGAGAGAGAGAGAGAGAGAGAGTGGTGCACAAATCGGATGCTCGATGCGTGCATAGTGAACACTAGAAGGTCCCCAAGAACAAAGAACTCTACAAACCTTCATAATTTCAATTACAAAGCAAAAGAAAATTTGCACAACAAGAGACAAAGAGACCAATTAGGTCCAATCTCCCCCCATGCCCTATGTGAGCGCTTCACACGGTATGTATTTATAGATTTATTTATCTTCAAGCTAAAAAATAGCCCACTTTACAAATAGCATGCTTTTGCATTTGCGTTTGTGTTTTTTCCAAATATAAAGTAAAGCATTTGGGCGTCCAAAAGTGCTGTGTCCAAATACAAATACCAAATAATGAAATATTTGACCGAGCGCCTATGCGCATACAAAATAATAAATGTTTTATCAAGTGCTTTAATAAATAAGCATGCTAAACGAAATATTGGCACCACGCCTTTAGTGATAAGGGGCGCACCCATAAAATTTGTAATTCTTCTAGGCAGTTGAATTCATGCCATCATCTGGTGCTACCCAACGCCACCACCGCCTGCTCTACACGTCAAAACTGAAGCATTTACAATTGTTAAAAAATAATTAAATAAAACCCAACAAAAGTGAATACCTAACAGTCTTTAGCTACAAACTAATTAAATAGGTTGGAACTCTGTCCTAACCTTAATTTAATTCGAGTGCGTATACTAAACTTGTAAATGTCCATTAATTTAATATGTATTTTATGGAATCACCAGCTGTGGAATCACCCACGTGCACATTAAATTAATCTAACATCCAAAAAGGATAGGTGTCCCTGTCAACTTCTTGCACAAGGAATCCACCTTGTGTACGAGCCTTGGCAAATAAATAGTTTTATGGAATCCACCGAAAAACCTCACGAAATCCACCGTGAAATATGCATGGGGGGAGATTGGACCCAATTGGTCTCTTTGTCTCTTATTGTGCAAATTTCCTTTTACTCTGTACTTAAAATTATGAAGGTTTGTAGAGTTCTTTGTTCTTGGGGACCTTCCGGCGTTCACTACGCACGCGTCCAACATCCGATTTGTGCGAGAGAGAGAGAGAGAGAGAGAGAGAGAGAGAGAGAGAGAGAGAGAGAGAGAGAGAGAGAGAGAGAGAGAGAGAGAGAGAGAGAGAGAGAGAGAGAGAGAGAGAGAGAGAGAGAGAGAGAGAGAGAGAGAGAGAGAGAGAGTTTACTTTAAGTTGGTGTGTCGCGAAGCACTTTGAGAAGAAGAAGAAGCCATGTGTTTCCATCTCAATGGCATGTAGTTCCTCTAGTTTACTGCTAAGAATTTCTATTCTTTAGTACTATTTTAATGGTGGAAGGAAATATGCTTTTTGTTAATGGAATTTGCACAAACGTATGAAAATTTCTACATGTTGAATGTGACCTCACCTATATTCATAAATGTGCTAGCTATTCTCAAAGTAAAATGTGATTTTTACACATGCAATCAAGTGTACATAAAATATAAATAACTTGATGTCTTAAATACACTCTATCTACAATTCATGTGTTAACTCAAAAGTGCTTTGTCTACAATTTATTCATTCTATTAAATGTGTGCTACTCTCTAATTTCATGTTTCTTTCTAATGTCTATATGGATGTTCTTTTTATATTTTCTTCAAATCATTTCTTTCTTTGTATTTTATTTTGCATGCTTTTCTAATTATTATTTTGTTATGGATTCAAGGTTAAGAGTTGGAATAAGATTTGTCTTTTTTGGGACATGTTGTAGAAGAGGTAGAAGAAGATTCATCTTCCAATGTGTGCAAAAAATCAAGGGTACGATTACCTATGTTTCTTTTTATGTTTGGTTGGATTTCTTGTAGTTGTTGTTATTTGGTATTGTGTTGATCAAGGGGGGGGGGGGGGGGGGGGTGTATTTGAGTCATTGCTTGGCATCGTTAAGGTATTTTGGGGATTGAGGTGAGGATGTGTGAAGTATATGTATATGACATTATATGTATTTAGATGGGGACAGCTAGGTATCGAATCCCTAAAGGTAGTAAGTAACCTCCATTTTAGGGGCCATGCATGCTAAGGTATCAAGAGGAGCCTATTGTTGTGACATGGCTACATGGTCACTAATCTATCTGGGAAAATCCAATATGTTGGATTTGACATTGATAGTTATTAGATTGGTACTTTTTAGGTACTTATCAAGTCTTGCTTTTGTGTGTGTGTGTGTGTGTGTGTGTGGGAGCTTTCGCTCAACCGCCAAGACCCTCGGACCGCTTATTGCTTCAAGCATTCCAAGCTGAGCACTAATGGCTACCTCTCACATAGCCGACGCGCCATCCATATCTATAGGTGTAGTGAGCTTACCTCCATGCCGTTCGAGTTACCTCCTCTCCCGCGCACCCCAGTAGCTCCACGATCCAAGTGCAAGCTTCAAGCAAGCTCCATCCTCAAGCTCCACCCTCCAAGCTCCATTGCCACAAGCAAGACAAGAGAAGAGAAGAGAAGAGAAGAAGAGAGGAGAAGATGGAGAGCTTCTCCTCCTTGGTCCCTCACCCTCACACACTCACTCCCTCACACTCTGACACTCCCTCTCTCAAGCACAAGCTCAAGCAAGCAAGCAAGAAGAAGAAGAAGAAGAAGAAGAGGAGAGCTACTTTTGGCCATATACAAGAATGGGCTTCTCATTCACTTTTCAACTTTATATACAAAACCCTAAATCCCTTTTGGGCGGTCATCCCCTTTTCCCCTTTTTTACATGGCCGGCCGTAGCCTAGGCCCTTTTCCCCATTGTCCTTCTATCTTCCTAGCTTCCTTTCCACCGCCCATCTACATTTACAAATTGCACGGGTGAGAGCCCGGAGCTCTTTTACAAGATTTCAGGGTGCGCCTTTTTATTTTAAAATGCGTCTTTCCCCTTTTGCATTTGCCTTGGACTTTTAAGGTTGCCCTTGCGCTTTTGGCCTTTTCTCCCATTCTTTCTTTAGTCGGACTACCTTTTTTCCACCTTTGCCCTGCGTCTTTTTTATTTCCTTTTGCTTTCTTCGTGTTTCCTTTTGCTTTCTTTGTGTTGGGGTTAACTCTGTGTGTGTGTGTGTGTGTCATTAGATGTATTTAGACGGGAATAACTGGGTATCTAATCCCTAAAGCCACTAATTAAGTGACACCCATTTTAAAGGCCATGGCAATTAAGTTATCAAGAGGAGCCTACTGTTGTGATGTAGTGACATGGTTACACATCTGTTTGAAAAAATCTAGTATGTTGGATTTGAGATTGGTAGTTATTAGGTACTTATTATACCTTGGTAGTATATGTATACATATACCTATGTGTAGCCTCCTATACCTATACATATGCATGTGTTTGATCTATGCATATGCATAATTTATGCCATGGTTATGCATACACACATGCATGCACATATGCTACACATACATATTTGTATACATAGGCTACACATACATATATGTAAGCTACATATAGGCTATGTATAGGCTTTGCATATGCATATACGTGTGCATGGCCTATGCCTATGCCTTTGCATACATGCATGCATAGCCTATGTGCATGTGAAGCCTATGCGTATGCATATGTATATCCATGTACATAGCCTATGTGTATGCTATGTATAGCCTAAGCATATGCACATACGCTATGCATATACTATGTATATGCACATACATTATGCATAGCCTATGTGTAGCATATATGTATCCTATGCAAATGTGTACAATATGTGTAGGCTATGCATACACATATGCATAGGTGATGCATACACATACACATATGCATATACAAATAGTTATTGTAGATGCTATGTATATCTATGCATCACATATGCATAGGTGATGTATACACATACACATATGCATATACACATACATATGCAAACAACAAGATAGTCCCTAGCCAAAGAAGTAACTGCTACATCGTCATCAACATGGGAGTCGTACTCCAAAGAGACTAGTGGAGGCCATTGATACAAGCATAGAGTGAGAAGTCAAAGGGAGATGTCTAGAAAATTGTTTTGGAGGTAATCAAAGCCCCTCTCCATCGCCATCCCAATACGATGAAGACAGATAAGTAGAAGCATTGTAGGATAAAGGAAGACTACATATGTAATACAATTTGAGGCTAGTAAGGGTGGGGTCTTCTGGGACAATAGAGAAAGGATGTGATGAGCTTCGTGCAAAATATAGTACATGCTGACTATAGAGATTGCATTAAAAACATCACTAATCAAGACCTAGCGTAGCCCCAAGAAACCATTGCTCTTGTGCATGAGAAGTTCCCTAATCCCATACATTTGAGGTTTAGAGAGACCATTGGGCACAAGAAAGGATATGAAAAGTGATTGCTAATAAAAGGTTCCTAGTTAAAGTAAGAACATAGGAAAACAAGGCTTAGGTCTTGTACCAATTTGAATTACTATACAAGCTACTGAGTGGCTAAAGTACAAAACATGATAGAGCATGTGATGTTCAACCTAGAATAGGGAGAGGCATGATGAATCCAAATGAAGCAATTTGTATTATCCCATTTCAAATCAAGAGGCCTCAATATGTGTGAGATGGAGTTTGTGGGTATCTATGTTTCTTGTAAAGCTTTTGTGTGCTTAAATTTATGATTGATTTTAATGGATATCGGTGCTTTTTTTATTTTGGAATTTAACATTTTGGGCTAAAATCCCACTAGTCATTGCGTGAGACAACTTATAAGCATAATCACAATAGGTTTGACACAAAGATGTACTTTTATGAGGGGAGCAAATGTGGTGTGAAATCATAAAAAGTAGATTTTTTACCTCATTTCTCTCAACATATGCATTGGAACTTTTTAATTATTAATAATTTTTATATTTTCCATGTTTATAGGGGTAACAAAACAATGAGCTAACCAGAGAGGAAGGGAGCCAAGTAAGGATCATGCAAAGGGCAATAAGGAGAGTGATAAGGGGAGTAGATGAGGAGGGCAAAGAGGGGGATCACCATGGGGAATGATGATGATACCTCCTTCCTCGAGTTATGATCCACATACAAAGTGTAGAATCTAGGTTGCTACATACTAGAAGCCACAATAAGTGAACTAATGTAAACATCTTTGTGGCTTCGAATTCCAATAAGCATCCTTGTTATACTTTTTTATACATTTTATTCATGTAAGCCAAACTTGTCATTCTCGTTCTTGTTTTATATTATGATTCAACATTTTATTGTGTCAAACTATGCCATTATGTGTAATTTTTCATAAACTATGGGTTCAATTATGTAAATAATAACTAGTGAGCATATAAGGGGGCAAAAAGAAGAAAAAACCAACGAGTTGCTGGTTGCAGAACTATGACTCCATGCAACCAAGAATTCCTTGGTCTTTTTTTCTACACAAAGTCCATTTATGATGGCATAAATGTTGATGAAGCATGTTTATACATTCAAATTTTCGTAAAATTGCGATTGTAGCACGTTTAAATGTGTTAAAATTTGTGCTTAGTCTTCATAAAATACCTATGGACTATAGACATTGGTTTTGGAACGTGATATGAAGCATGATCTTAGACATGCTCATAAATTTTTCTTTTGTTTCCAAAATGTCTATCAATGGTAGTTTATGAGCCTAATCCCTTGTAGTGCAAAACAAAACATCTTACAAGCTTCATGAAGAAAGGCACCAAATTCAAAAAAGGATAACACAATAGGACAAGAGCTCAAAGCCCTTCTGCAACAAAATATATAGTTGCAGTTCCCTTATTTTCATGGCCATTTGAGCTACAATAGATGCATCAAATGATGGACCAAGAGAATTATTAATGCAAACAAATGATAAAGGAAGATGGTGCCCAATTTCATGCATCAACTGCACTTTCACCAAAACAAAAGAAAAAAAGAGCACTGTTGGAAAAAATGCTCCTAGCTATAGTCTATAGGCCTTGGCAGACCTATATACATACCTCCATGGCAAAAGTTTATGAAGACCCACCACCATCAAATCATACCAATGATGCAAAAATCACATCCATCTAATCACTTCCTTCAATTGATACTAGCCATGCAAGAATACCATTTGATAATGAAATACACAAAAAGTCAAGATAACACAATCATCAATGGCCTATCAAGAGTAGCCATGATTCAAAGCACCCAAGCATGCAACTTACCAAAGGAGAAGTCCACATTAGCCACATTACAAAAAGAAGGTTCCCAAATAACATAGAGCATATGCAATATCACACATAATCCACAACACATGGACAAAAAGAATTTAGGTACAATATCACATCCTTTATTATATACAAGAGGATCAAACTCCACTCTTTTATCTACCCAAGTCTCTCATACATGCATACATGGATTACATCCATCAAAATTCTCTATCTAGCCACTTAGGTTTCCACAATCCTAGCAACATCTTCGTAGCAAATACGTTGACCTCAACTTTGAGAAAAATCCTTACACAATAACTTTGCAAATGCCTATCATGCCAAATATATGAGTCTACCATCAAACCATGGCCACCTACTACCAATTAAACGAACTACTCTATTCAAAATCATAGGTTGGGATCTCATAGGATCATTTCTAGAATCCATCAACAATAATAAATACATTGTACTCATGACTGATGACTAGAAGACGGTGTGTGACACAAGCTTTTCCAAATTACAAACAAAAAAGATAATTGCCCACTTCTTGTTGTAATGGCTATATTACAACATCCATCTTGTCCATGCATTATACTATGTGTTCAAGTCTGGCAATGCAAAAATACCACCACTAAACTAATGGCCTAAGGAAATACATATATTAATGAAGGGAATCTAGTGAGCATCTAGTTTGTTATTAGGGGAGAAGGACTATTGGAGTCCTTATGCATTGATGGTCAATCCATGTTTCCATCATATAATGCACATCAAGCCATACTCCAAGCCCTTTCTCCACAATTCAAAAGCCTAGCAAACCCCTCTCTCAATGGAAGCTCCAACAAGCAAAAAGTTGGCAACCAAAATCCATAAGATAACACAACATCCACACAAATCTACAAATAGGGTAAATGTGCTTACATGGTGTTCAAGCTTCTCATGTAGAGCCTAGATGACCAACAAAACCCAAACCATTTTTTTGTGGGAGGTGTCATGTGCCAGGACAGTTCAAGATAGAGACGTGCAAATTGCCACACCTAGCAGGCTTGTAACCACCTCAAAAGGCTAACAATTAGTCCACATATGTAAATCTTGTTAATTAAGCTATAATTGATAGATAGGGAAAATGAATACAAGGGTCCGGTCTCTTATTTTTTGAGTTCCACTAGTCATGTACACCACAATATGTTTATGCTATTTTGATAGGGAATATGAACGAGACCCCAAACTAGTGCAAATCAATTGACCTTAAAAAAGGCTATATATATATTGGCAAACATGTTAGAGACTCTCTCTTCTCCTTCCCACTCCAATTTAGTGCTAAGTAAGTGACTTTCAAACTAACGTATGGCTACTTCCCTTGAAGTAAATATACCTACAATTTTCCTATGCATGATTGGGCTTTATTGAGAGTGTGGATAAGTTCATTCCCAAAGCAAGGAGAAAACCACCTAACTTATGTGCTCTTTGTAGTTTTAGAATGTCCCCAAGCCAAAGAAGATTATTTAAAATGTGAATCTTAAAATTAAGAGATATTGTAGTTGTATTAGTATTTAAGAACTTGTAGTTATATGAATCTCTAAATTTAAGATATTGTAGTTATATTACATATATGAATGTAGGCTTTAAGATGAAATCATACAATGGAAATATGAGACACACAGACACACACTCACACACACACACACACACACACACACACACTCTCTCTCTCTCTCTCTCTCTCTCTCTCTCTCTCTCTCTCTCTCTCTCTCTCTCTCTCTCTCTCTCTCTCTCTCTCTCTCTCTCTCTCTCTCTCTCTCTCTCTCTCTCTCTCTCTCTCTCTCTCTCTCTCTCTCTCTCTCGTGCATTGATGTCCATAAAACACAATAACTTTCGCTCTGAAAGGAGAATAGATCACATGCTATGGCAATGTGGCACATAGGTAGTGAGGCCGTGCCATCCATCACAAGATTTGTTTCTCCCTTCAAATACATTGGAAGGACAAGCTACATTAGTCTTGCATCCTTTAGGGTATAACACTGTAATAGGTTAATTTCACGGTGCAAACCTACTACATATTCTCTATCTTGACAAACTAACTCAAATTTGTCCTATATAGCTATTGCTAGCAAAGTAGGCATCACATGATGAAGGAATGAAATCCCACATCCTCTATGTCCTCGTGTGTAAATATGTTCACATACACTTGATAGTGCATAGAAAAAACATGTCCTTCACACCATGGCTTCTGCTACACCAATTCACTAAGTCCATTCACCAAGATGGCACCATGAGCCTTGATAGCGACAAATTTCTCAAACCATTTCAATGTAAAGGAGAGGATTGGGGAAAGGAAAAGGGACATGTCTTTAAGAGAAGTAGCTCAATCGAACAAGATCTTTTGGATGCTTGCAAGGGAAGTGCTATTAAATCAAGTCCCAAATGACCCCTAAAGTGACTCCTATGATCTAGCAAATGCACAAATCGCTGCTCTAAGGTATAATATGAAAAGTGAACTAAATACTACCTAAGCTACATGGAAACTACATAATGTTTCCAAGAAATCGATCAAATTCTATAAAGCAGCATCAACTCCTTGCAAGTGAAGGAAAATATGAGATAGAGATAAAGAAGAGAACACAAGAGTGTATGCAAGAGAATAACTATAGAACAATTTTACTTAGTTGTGCTAATAATGATCTATAGATACAAATACAAGGGAGTGGTAGACAAAAAGATACTCTATTTTCTAAAGAAGGAATACATTGGGAAGGTACTACAACATTTCAATATAGAGAGGGGGAAGGCTATCAATGTTCCATTCCTCCATATTTGAAACTTATCCAAGAGGACAAGTGAGATGAGCAGAAGGTTGAAATGGCCAAGATTCCATATGCATTCATAGTTGGTACCTTGATATGCTCCATGGTCTCTTCATAGCTAGACATTGCCTATGCAATGGGAGTGGTTAATAGGTATATGTAAAACCGTGGAAAGAAGCATTGGGAGGCAATAAAGTATTATGAGATACTTGAATGGAACTAGACCTATGTGCATACGCTTTGGAAGGAAGAATGCATATTTTCTTGGATCCATACATTCTCAACTCCCTCAGCTTCTCTCTCTCTCTCTCTCTCTCTCTCTCTCTCTCTCTCTCTCTCTCTTCTTTTTCTTGAATCTTTGCTATAAGGTTTTGTTAGATTTTGATTGTTGTTAGGGCATAAAGTGAGTAGAAAGAGAATAATTTTTGAGTGGCCTAAGGTAGAGCATAGTGTTGAGGTAAAGATATAGAATATCATGAGTAATCTAATTTCTTCTTATATCTCATCTAGTTGCATAAAACTAGTTGCATCATTGCATGAACGATTTATGTCACTCAAAGACAAAAAATTAAGACTCCAGCTACCACATCAAAATATGGCATTGATGCCACTGGTAGACAACCTAATGTATGACACTCAATTGCAAGTGTAATCCCAATATGAACAAGCATTATCTAACTAGAGAGCCAAATAATGGAGTAAGGTGATACACAATAGCTTGACATCTAGTAAACTCTTGGTACTCTCTACTAACCCTAAGCTTGCAACACCATGCCTTGGTGAAAATACACTACCATAATCATGGCACTGATAAGTATACCCCATAGCTTGTTGCATGGCTGTGGTACCATATCATCGAAAATAAGTCCCACACTGCCAACATAGCATATGTGCATGCACATATAATAATTGTTGGCAGGGTCTACAACTAAATTAAAGATAAAAGTACAAATAAAAAATCATCACAAATGAAGAGCCACAATACATCTCACCCATCGATGCATAGAGAAATCGATCACCCATCTTAAAATGTAGAATACTATAGGAACTAGCATGATCCAGGTTTGGATTGTCAACGTTGAGATGGGTGTAAGCACGTCCATCCAAAAAACTTTCATATTTGAATCCCTACAAAATCCAAAACAAAAAGAAACCCCAAAATTTCGATTAACCCAACCAGTAGCCTATATCCCTGGTGAGTCCACCTATAAGAAATCATCTATATAACGTGCATTCAAAGGATATTAAGAAATAGTCTTTCCTTACATGCTATAAGGCCTTACAATGATCCCTTTCACTTCACTAAACTTATGGATTCGTTTCAAATTATAATTAAATAACCCTTTTTGTAAATATAATCTTGTAAATTTTACTAAATATAATACCTTTTCTTTTGAACTCACATGGTATCTTACATGTTCTATAAGGTGGATCCCCCGAGACTATACCTAGATGCTTGAGTTGCAAGCCATTGGCCTAAAAATCTCATTTTTGTGTCAATGTCTTCCACATCAATAGAACCATTATCATAAACTTGGAGAACCCTTAAGGGACCTCACAAATGAATTGAAAATTTCCCAAGAAATTTATAATAGCCAATGATTGTCATAAAGTAAAACGAAGTCATCCTCTTTAAATTCCCATACTTTAATGCCTTGATTATGCCAAGCCTTTTGACACTTCTGTATTACCTCTATGCTCTACAAGCCAATAATCATTCCTCATCTAACTTCATTATTTATAAAAACCTTTGTTACAATTATTTAAGTTCACCTGAACATAATGAGAATGCTATCCATAAAGTAGGAAAATCTTGCTCAATAAGGAATATAGCTAAAGGAAGAAAACTGAGTGAGAGTATGAGCAAGTGGAAGCAATGGGGGAGTGAGCTATGGTAGATGGAGAGAGAGTGTATGTGTGTGAGTGATGAAAGGTGAGAAGGATCGAATCTTGCTCGGAAGTAAACTATGGAGGAGAGCAAGAGCAAGAAGAGAGAGAGACACAAATGGGAACTCCAACAGTCACAATGTGTGACTGTGCCTTCCTTTATTCAAACTGTCACTAAAATAATAAAGAATAAAGTGATGGTGATGGGCGCCGCCACCTGCAGTGTGCAGTGGCAGGTACTGTCAGTGTAGTAATACACGGGCAGCTAGGCAGAGACGCCTTTACCCCCAACAACCTCCCACTTAAAGGTGAATTTGCCCAGTGAGGAGTGAAAAGAAAAAGAAAAAATAGTATAATGTACACATGTACAACAAGATGAGGAAAAACATCATCTCATCCAACACCCATCAATCTCCTGAGGAAGGCAAAGTGCTCAATAGTGAGGCTTTTTGTGAGCAAATTTGCAAGATTTTCGTCAGTGGAGATCTTGACATTGTCCACGACCCACGCATGAAGTGATACCTCACTTCAATGTGTTTTGTCTTCGCATGGAAGACCGGATTCTTGGCTAGCTGAATAACACTCATAGAATCTGAATGTAGCGTAGGTATAGTATCAATCCCAAGGTCATGAACCAAATGACCCAACCATATGGCCTCCTTTCAAGCCTCAGTGGCCGCAACATACACGGCCTCAGTGATAGAGAGAACCATACACTTTTAAACCCTGGACATCCAAGAAATAGCACCTCCAGCATAGGTAAAGACATAGCCGAAAGTGAACTTCCTACTATCTGCATGTATTGCATAATCAGAGTCTCTATAGCCCACAACTCCTGTATCCTAGCTGCCATAACAATTACACATATGTGATGTGCCCTTCAGGTATCTCATGATACCCTTTATAGCATCCCAATGCTTTTTGCCAGGTGTAGCCATATAGCATGCCACAACACCAATTGCAAAGGCAATATCTGGACGAGTGGCTATCATGGCATACATCAAACTGTCCACAGCTGATGCGTAAGGGATCTTGACCATCTCGACCCTCTGCTCATCTGTCTGCAAACAATCAGCTTGTGAAACCTTCACATAAGAAGGTAATGGATAGCCAATAGGCTTTAGATCCTACATGCGGGAATGCTCAAGGACTTTATGAATGTACTCCCTCTGTGAAAGGTAGAGTAGTCCCTCATGCCTATCGCGCTTAATGCACATACCAAGAATGTGAGAGGCCTCTCCCAAATCCTTTATCGCTCTTCTTCAGTTGAGATTTAAGAGCATCCAGCTCATCATGAGCTTTCCCTGTTATCAACATATCATCCATATAAAGTACCAAAATAAGCAATGAGTCATCATAGACTTTCTTCATGTAAAGACACAGATCCATAGTACTTATGCTGTAGCCTTGTGACTGCTTAAAGGCATCAAACTTATGATACCACTCCCTAGGTGCCTACTTCAAGCCATAAAGACTTTTCTTCAACTTGCATACTAGGTGCTCCCTGCTAGGTTCTGCAAAGCCCTTAGGCTGCTTCATGTATATCTCATCATGCAAATCCCCATACAAGAATGCAGTCTTGATATCCATCTGATACATGTCCAAGTCAAGCTGTGCGATTAAGGCCAAAACCAAGCATAGGGTGGTCATCTTGACCACAGGAGAAAAGACTTCATCAAAGTCAACTCCATGCTCCTATTTAAAACCCTTAGCGACAAGTCTTGCCTTATAAGCCGGCTTGGGGTTTCCAGGGGTACTTTTCAGCTTGTACACCCATTTGCATGGCAAAGCCTTCTTGCCTTGAGGCAGTGCAACCAAATTCCAAGTCATATTCTTGTGCAGGGAGTCTATCTCAGACTGCATAGCCCTCTCCTAGGAGTGACTGTCACCCATGTGC
Source organism: Lygodium microphyllum (assembly GCF_053477565.2). Taxonomy (NCBI): domain Eukaryota; kingdom Viridiplantae; phylum Streptophyta; class Polypodiopsida; order Schizaeales; family Lygodiaceae; genus Lygodium; species Lygodium microphyllum. Next base: position 8,265,370 of record NC_141151.1, read on the forward strand.
ATAGCCTCATCATAGGTGAGAGGCTCTTCTACATCTGTAACCAAGACATAATGCATCAAGGGCTCAAATCTATCAAGTGGACGTCTATCTCTGGTAGACCGTCTCACAGCAGGCTCTGTGGTTGGTCCAACACCCTAGCCATGTGTACCAACTGCTGCTGTGCAGGCTATGCAACTAGCTACGCAAGAGCATGTGGCTCCTCCTAGAATATAACCCTATGTATCTCTACCACCTTCTCAGGCTGTCTATGCATATTGTCTTCATGGAAGACTACATCATGGTTGCGGATGACTTTCCATGCTTATGGATTCCAGAGGCGGTAACCCATCTCGCCTGCATCCCCATAGCCAAGGAAAATGCATTTGACACTCTTAGGATCCAACTTAGTATGCGTGTCTTTGGGCACATGCCAGAATGCCTCACATCCAAAGACATGTAGATGCGCATAAGATGGAGGTTTCCCAGTCCATACCTCCTCTGCATTTTGGAAATCCAAACCACTAGAAGGTGATCTATTTATGATAGCACAACTGTAGTAACTGCCTCAGCCCAAAAGCTATGTGGTAAGCCTGCATGGCTAAGCATACTGCGCACACGCTCCTAGATGGTTCTATTCATCCGCTCAGTCAAACCATTCTGGGGTGGGGTATAGGGGGCGGTCAATTGACACTTAATACCCCTCTCGTCACATAGTTTCTCAGAAGCATGTGACACATATTCTCTCCCATTGTCAGTCCTAAGGCATTTCAGCCTACGCCTAGTTTGGTTTTCAACAAATGCAAGCCATCTCTGAAATACAGCCAAGATATCAGACTTAAGCTTAATGGGGTAAGCCCAAACTTTACGCAAAAAATCATCAGTGAACATCACAAAATACTTTGCACCACCCATAGATTGATAGGGCATGGGCCCACAGACATACGAATGTACCAATGCCAGGGGCTGACTCATGTGTATCCTACCAGAATTTTTATGTGTATTCCTAGTCTATCTGCCATAAGGACAATGCTCACATGAATCAAAACATGTGTAGTCAAGGGGCAGTAAGTACTGCAAACCAGAAAGCATTTTCATTACCTTCAAGGACATATGATCCAAACGGGCATGCCAAAGAGATACATGTGGGATGGAACCCACTGAAAAAACATGGTCAACAGAGGACCCATCAACTACAAGAGGATAGAGGCTGCCAACTTTGGCACCTCTAGCAAGCACAAGTCAGCCATGGGTGATCTTCCAAGCGAAATTCCCAAATGAAAAATGAAACCCAGCATCATCAAGCTACCCTACAGACATAAGATTGCGTGTAAGCACAGGTACATGATGTACATCCTATAACAGAAAAGTATTGCCAGTAGAGAACTGCAGCCATACATCCCCAATGCCAGCAATAGCAAGTGACACGTCATCACTTATGGCATGGTGTAACATGAAATGAAGCACCAGAATCCAAAAGCCAGCACTACACATACATAGAGTGAACATCGGTCAATGACGTAGCATTAGAAGAACTAACTGCAAGTATGTACTCATCATCGAAGTCATCAGTCTCTGCATGACATTTATCTCCTTGATTTTCACACTAGATTTCCATGTATAATGCTGCGATCAAAGGACTTTTTCTGTACTTTGTCTTTCCCCTTCTCTTTGCGCTTCTCATTGCACAACTCATGACAATGTGGGCGTATATGACCCTTTTTGCTGCAATGATGACATGTCACATTAGCATTTCTGCCATGAGACTTGCTGCACGACTTAGATCTAGACTTCTGTGAGTCTTTTCCATGGCCATTCCCACGACCATTCCCATGGCCATTCTTGCCATTATCATCTCTGCCTCTAACAATCAAAGCATGTGACACATGAGAGGCATCGTTCTTACGGTTGATCTCTTCCTGCGGTAGAGCACTCTCTACATCATTCAAGTTCAAAATAGTAGCAGGAGCACATAAGGCAGTGTGGAATATATCCCATGACTCACTTAGAGTCCCAAGCAAAAACAATGGAGTAGCCTCATCATTAAAGGTAATACCCTGTGAAGTCAAGTTCTTGAGAATACCATGGAACTAGCTCAAATGAGCAAACATTGTCATATTCTCCTTCATGCGCATGTCCATAAGCAGCTTCAGCCAATACATCTGACTTGCTGGACTTTTCTTGTCATAGAGGTTCTTAATTTTATCCCAAGCCAAGCACTTTTTGCTTCCTCAACCACATTGTAATGCACTTATTTAGTGATAGACAAGATGAGGGTGGACTTGCATGACTCATTAAGCTCATCCCATTCGTCATCAGTCATAGTTTCTGGCTGCTCGCCATGCATCCTTAGTGGCCTTATCTGTGATTTCTGCACCAATACTTGCCAAACTTGGCTCTTCCAATAGGCATAATTCATGCCATCAAGCTTAGTAATGTTGAAGATAGCACTGTCAGTGGAAGAAGAATCCATAATGCAATCCAAAACAGTGTAGACAGTTCAAAACTAATTGTTGTTTTCTGTTATAAATAACCAAAAATACCACCAAAACCAAGGCAAAATGACCACGAACTGATAGTTAATGATGTTGCCCACCAAGTACCATCAAAAGTACATAAAATCAAGATGATTCGACATGAAAATTCCACATCAGTCCATACATAGTTTCTTGTTGTAATAAATTACAGCCATGTACAATGAGAGCAAACTGTAGGCAAAATGAATGCACTAAGTCAACCACTGACTGTCAAAGCATAGACTGCATCAAGCAGGCATAAACCAGCATATGACACTCATACGGACATCGAGAAAACACCCAATCATATCAAACAAATCCGTTAGTAAATTGGCATATCCCCTGTGTAATAGGGCAAAGTGTACACAACACTGGCAAGACCTGACACAAAGAGGTGTATGCTCAGGGAGTGCGAAGCCCAAATCAGACCAAGTACATGTATGCAGACCACAGCAAATCAACCATGCAACATCCAAGTAAAGAATATCCCAGTCTTAGAAAACTCAAAGCTCAATAGCATAAACTTCCTACTCAATGTCTGTCAAACATCCAACGATGCTCCCACTAGCACAAAAGCTGTATGGATCAAGACAAGAGGCTCAATAAGGGCATATGAGAGCACCAGTGATGAAAGATCCAAGACCAGACATCAATAAGACATCATGAGCATATAGACTTTGTAGCCTCCAATTAGAGCATCCATAGACATCAATTGTATCCCAAATACAACTCTAGCAAGCCAAGAAATATCCCAAGTAAGTTCTCAGAAGCCAAATGCAAGCCAAGACAAGGCACTAGTAGCAATCGGCTCCAAACAATGTAAGTAGCATGTAGTAGTGGCATAGGCCAAGCATGTCAAGACCGGTCAGACATAGGTAATATACATGCCATATGTACATCCAAGACGGAGCATCAAATGCATTCCAAAGCCGATCTCAAGCTCAAATGAAGATTTGGAACCAAAGACAAGCTCGATGTCATACCCCAAAGGTCAATACTTCATTGCATATCCCAAAGACATAGTCCGAAACCAATAGGCATAACCAAACTGGAGGTAAAATAACCTGTCAACCAAGGTAGTATAAATCCCAACCAACAATGAAGTGTTCAGATCCAAATCAAGGCTCAATAGCTCTTAAATAGCATATTCGGGTATAAACCATGATGATCAAGCATCAATACATCCAACAGGACACTCAAATATCAACAAAGAGTATTACGCATAAGCCGTTCCTGATAGAACCTTGCTGCCCAAACAATGTACAGCACTAAATCCCTGCATAAATCGATCTATGGAAGCTCAAACCAAGTCCCAAAGCATCTAAAAACATTGGGCAAACATCCCCAAAGTATCTGGACATCAAATACTAAGCCTCGGGAGCATCATATAAGCTAAGAGAATGATATTTTCTTGTTATAAATCAACTCAGATCTGTTGCAAAAAATGATGTGATCAGAATTTGGTAGATTTGACATCGCCATCGTGTTTGGAGCATGTGAAAACCCTAAGTTAGACTCTTACCTTACCTAAATCGGGTTCTGGATGCCCGAGATATGAGAAAAATTTGAAATTTTGAGCCAGATTTTGAAATATTCGCAAAAAAAAAGGTGAGCTGACTGTGGGGCCTACTGGTTATGCTGAGGATAAGGGGACAAATGGGAGCATACAAGGTGCCCAATGAATCCAAGGAACACTTGCAAAGAGCCTATGAGGGTCGGGGAGAGGCGGGAGATTAAATCTTAACTCGGGGGGAATAAGCCATGGCTGGCATTGAAGCTCCAAGCTCTATGTCTTCAATGCGGGCTGAAGTAATGCCGAGCTCCATGATCAAGCTCTAATTCAAACCTCTGATACCACTTGAAAGGTGAAAAGGATCGAAGCTTGCTTGGAAGTGAGCTATGCCGGAGAGCAAGAGCAAGAAGAGAGAGAGATACAAATGGGAACTCTAACAATCACAATGTGTGACCAAGCCTTCCTTTATTCAAACTGTCACTAAAAGAATAAAGAATAAAGTGACAGTGATGGGCGGCCACCACCTATAGTGTGCAATGGTGGGTACTCTCAATGTAGTAATACACGGGCGGCTAGGCAGAGGCGCCTTTACCCCTAACAAGTCAAGATGTAGAAGCTCCAATAGTTAGAATGTGTGACTGGCTTCCCTTATTCAAATGTCATTGAAAGAATAAAGAATGAAGTGACAACGATGGGCGTCCACCACCTATAGTATACAAGCGTGTGGAGGCACCTGCCATTTGCAGTGTACAAGTGTGTGGGTATTGCCAATGTAGTAATACATGGTCAGTGGAAACATAGGCACCTTTACCCTTAACAACCTCCCACTTAAAGGCGAATATGTCTCCAATGAGAGGAGAGAAAAAGAAAAAAGTAGCAAAGTATAAATGTACATAAAGTACAATAAGATGAGAAAAGGCATCATCTCATCCAACACCCATCAACTTCCTAAGAAAGGCCAAATACGCCACTGAGAAACTTTTAGTGAGTAGATATGCACGAATTTGGTTAGTTGAGACATTAACAAGCTTAATGGACTTGCCTTCAACAACCTCTCTGATAAAGTCATAACGCACCTCAATGTACTTTTTCTTTGCATGCAATACTGGATTCTTGGCCAATTAAATAGCACTCATAGAATCCGAATGCAATGTAGGGACCACATTAGTAATACTAAGGTCTTTGACCAAAAAATCTAACTAGAGGACCTCCTTGCAAGCCTCAATTGCTATAATATACTTAACCTCTATAATCGATAGTGCCATACATTTCTACACCCGAGATATCCAAGAAACAACACCTCCAACAAAGTTGGAGACATAGGCAAAAGTGAACTTCCTATTGTTTGCATGTCCTGCATAATTAGAGTCAATGTACCCCATGACTCCTATATCCTGGCCACCATAACAAATGCATGTATCTATAGTGTCCTTAAGTTACCTCAAAATACCCTTCACGACATCTCAATGCTACCTACTATGTACAACCATATAGCATGCCACAACTTCCAATGGAAATGCTATGTCAAACTAAGTAGCTATTATGGCATACATCAAACTGTCCACTACGAATGCATGAGGGATCTTGGCCATCTTGGCCTTTTTCTCACCAAACTGTGGACAATTGGCCTCACTAATCTTCACATGAGAAGGTAAACAAAAGCAAATGTGCTTAACATCTTGCATATAAAATTGCTCAAGGACCTTCTAGATGTACTCCTTTCATGAAAAGTAAAGGTGTCCCTTAGAGGAGCAATCATGCATGATGCACATTCCAAGAATATGTGAGGCTTGTCCCATGTCCTTCATCTCAAATCTCTTCTTGCTGACTTGTCAAGGCATCTAACTCATCATGACAGCTCCCAACAATTAACATCTCATCCACATAGAGTACCAAAATGATAAGGCTACCATCACAAGCCTTCTACGTGTATAAACATAGATCCATATCACTACAAGTATATCCCTGTCAATGCATGAAGCCATCAAACTTGTGGTATCATTCCCTAGGTGCCTACTTAATGTCATAAAGACTCTTCCTCCTAAATGTTGAGAGTGAAAAAAGACTGAATTCTTTACTAATTTTTGTTGTTTTTGAGGTCTGGATGATTGATTTTTGATGGATTTACAGTTATGTATGGTTGTTAATGAAAGTGTTTGAGAGTGTTTTGGATGATATTGATTATGTTTTGGAAGCTCATGATGATTTTTAGTAGAAATATGAAGCTCTGTGATGTTCTGTGAGGTTCTGTTGAGGTTCTGATACCTTTTGTATAGCCTTTGTTTTGTTTTGATTTTCTTCTGTATGAAGCATGGATTGATGATTGATGAAGGTTGAAATCTTTTGAAACCTTATTGAATAGTTTTGAATGGTTTTAGTATGAGTTATGAGGATTTACTGTTCTCTGATGACCTTCTGTAACCCTTTGTAAACCTTCTGGAGAGCCTCTGTCTCTGCTCTATATCTATTCTGTCTCTGCTTTGTTCTTGTCCCGTTCTATTCTGTAGATCTTCTATAAGTGTTCTGTAGAATGTATGAGTGACTTTGGGAAAGTTTTATAACTTTTGGAAAGGATGAATCTAAGTTCAAAAGAGCTAAAACTAATAGAAGAAGCAGCTGCTGAAGACTGAAGAGAAGACTGGAGTGACAGTGCCAGTAGTGAGCTATGAAGAAACATTGTAGTGGCTCTGGTGCCTCTTCGCATCAGACATACCTCTTGGGAGGTGCATCCACGACCTAAGAAGGATTATTGAGAGTCGTTATGGAGTATTGTAGTGAGGAGATGATGTACTATTGAGAGAGAGAGAGAGCCAGAGATAGCCAATTCTACCAAAACAATGTATCTTTCTATGAGAGATTGAGAAAAAACTATGAAGACATTAAAGATGAATACTATGTGATTGATTTCCATTCAAAAAATGGTGTATTCCTTTATGTTCCTTGTTCTATTGATGGATTCTACGAAGATGTTGAAGATTATAGTTGATTCTATCAAATCCGTGGGAGATATCTACTATGATGCTGCGTGAAGATTTGTTGTTTTCTTTGTTTTGGTCATCAAAAGAATGAAATAAAAGCTTGTTGATGTTATAAGATAGATTTTCTTGCAGTAGAATCTCCTTTTCCATGGTGTTCCTCTTGGGGCTCCATGTTTTTGGTGCGTAGCCCATAAAAACTTGCCATCAACAAGCATCAATTAGAAGCTGGCATTATTATAATGGCACAACAACGATCCTAAGAAGAATGAGTTTTGATACTTTCCAAATGGAATATCTCCCCCTCTGTAATGGTTTGAAAGCCGAATTCAGAGATGTTGAAAAGAAGGAAGTAGAAGAGATGTTGGCTAGAGAATCCCCCAGAGACTGAAGACCTCTCTGATTCTATTTTGTTGAGTATTGAACAACTGGTTGGAGCCAAGCCCCTGATGAATGACGCAATCAAGAGGTAAGCATTAGAACGAGTCCAGAGGTACATGAGAAGGGAGAAGGCAAAAATCAAAGCTGAGAACGAGCTCGCAGCAGAAGCCTCCTTTGACACCCTAAAAGCACTCTTTACAGAAGTCCCTATGGTGACTCAAGGTCCCCTTCCTAATTAGATTTGTCCTAGAAATATTGATGACAAGCCAACAAATGTAGTCCCATTGCCAATTTTAAGGGAGAGTACAATGAAGACCATGATCTTCATGTAATAGAATTTATGGTAGCATTTGTGGCTCACAATGCCAGAATCCCTAAGCATTGGTTAGCGATATTCCCCGCCACTTTCAAATGTGCGGCATTTCAATGGTATGCAAGACAAGCAGCAAGAACTTTTGGCACTTGGGACGACCTGAAGTTGGCCTTCCTCACTAGATTTAGGCGTGAAGGTTTTGAAGAGCGGATGCGAGAAGAGTTCCTGAACCTAAGTCCGTCCTCTCTGGAGAAAGAGTAGAAGCTTATGTTTCGCGAATGGAATCCATCCTGAAGAGATGGACTAACCATCATTTGGACAAAGGCATTCCGAAAGGAGTGTTCCTTAGAGGCCTACAACCAGAAGTTCTCAAGTTCGTGGAATTGAGAAGACCAGTCAATCTATAAGCTGCAGTGGAAGGTGCAAGATTGTATGATGAAGTTGAAGCAAGGTTGTTAATGACTCTAGGAAGAGGAGTCTTACCTTCTCCCATGGCAGGAATGGTATACCCACCAAATGCAATCCTAGGGACAGTTCCCTACCCCTATCCCCAGATGCAAACAGTGCCGCAATATAGTGCACCTAATCCACTGTGATCGCCACAGCCGACAGTGCCTCAAATGATGGTTCAACCACAACAACAGTGGCCTCAAACAGTTCCTCCAATGGAGACTCAACAACAGTGGAATCCTACCAACTAGAATCAACAATCCCAAATCTCAACAGGAGCTCTGAATCAGAACCAAAATAGAGGATCTTCTGGATCAACCCAACTAGTGTATGCAGTAATTATAGAAGCTCCCTAAAATCCTACTACAAGCACTTCAAGAGGTGAAAATCTGAATGACTACTTACCCAACTCAGTTGCAAGTATCAAGAAAGAGCTTATGGATGTGATTATAGAGCAGCTACAGATGCTGAAGGTGAATACTGTCAATATATGCACTCCTACGGGAGCGAAAAGAGATGTGATGCGCTCTAATACATGGTGCGGAAAGTGTCATCAAGCGGGAAATTTAGCCACAGAATGTACCCGAAAACCAACCATACGTGGAGCCTTCTGTTCCTACTGTTTGTGGAAGAACCATACAGAGGATATTTGCTATCTGAAAGAGATGCATGAACAAAGACAGAAGGATGAAAATGCAAGATTCCTTAACAAAATCATGGAGGAGCTGACGGAGCTGTATAAGATCCGCCATCGCAAGTCCACTCCTTACTACCCCATAGCCAATGGCCAAGTTGAAGTCACCAATCGCATCCTTTGCTCGATCCTGACAAGAACGATTGCCGCACATCGTCGCGACTAGGATGAATGACTTACAGAGGCCCTCTGGGTGTACAGAACCTCCCATAAGGCAGCTATAGGACAGACCTCTTTCAGAGTATATGGTACAGAAGCCATCTTCCCTGTTGAACTGGAATTGCCCTCTTTGCGAGTGGCAGTTAAAGAACGCTTGGGAGATGATGAGTCACTGCAATGCCACCTCCTACACTTGGAATGCTTGGATAAGATACGACGGATGGCCCTACAATATATAGAAACCACTCAAGTGTGACGCAAGGCCTATCATGACAGTTTCATCAAGCACAAGGAGTTCAAAGAAGGTGATCTTGTCCTGGCCTATGATTCGAGATTTGGCAAGTTTCCTGGCAAGCTTCAACAATGGTGGATGGGCCCATACAAGGTACTTGCTATCAATCCTAATGGCTCTGTTCAGGTGCAATTGATGCCTCAAATGACCCTTTCCCGATCAATGGCTATCGTATGAAGAAGTACTTCTCTCCCTGGGGAACTTGACAATCACAGTTGACCTACCCTCTCCCTTTTGGGCATCGCACTGTCCTTCTGTTTGTGCTTCTAATAGCCCTTATGATTCTCCTCATGAGGCGGTCTCGTTTTGTTAACCCCTCCCAAATACCTCTCAATCCGACCTTGTTCTCTTCTTGTTTGATCCAACAACGGTGGCGAGGTTGGTCTTGACACATGGTATTACTACCACTCTCTTTCTTAACGAAGACCAAAAACAAAAACAAAGAAAAAAAAAACAAACAAAACTGTTATGGAAGAAAAGGAAGAAATTCCTTGTCATAACAGGCCTCGTTCTAAGAAGAGGTGGAAACACCCTTGGGCGGGAAGCTGATTGTAAAAAGGTGGTAACGCCTCGCAATTCAGGATAGCTGATTCACCAGCAGCACCTTTTCAACACGTCATTTGAAGCCACCTCCCTTGGCGCACTGTCTTAGCAATATCAATCTGTCTGTCCTTCTTGACAGATGACCTTTCTTACAATTCATTGAAGTACGAGACTTGTTGGCTGCCTCCCTGGATATGCCTCGTCTTCACGATCCTGATGACAACCACAGCCGACATGATCTTCATCACCAACCCCTTGAGTAATGTGAGCTTTCATCCTAACAAGATGGGGACTTGAGTATGGGCTGCCCATTGTATCTATCAGTGAGCGTGAGACAGAGGGTGGGCTCAGTGACCAGTCTTTCCCTTCAAATTCAATGAGAGGTGAGATGTGTGAACGGAGTGTTGCATGCATGGGATGGGCCTCTCAATGCACAACGCACGATCTGTTCCTGTGCATTGCACCATAAGGCTCCCTGGCCTTCCTTCTTTTATTGTATGCTGGCACAAGGCGGGATGCACAGTTGCACCATCAAATGCACACAAGGCATACAACCTCTACACAAGTGACAGTGAGGATTACATTAATGGGTTTCAGGAATGGGCTACCCTCTCAATCTTTGAACAAAGCGTGAGACAAAGGGTGGGTTGAGTGTGACTAGTATTTCTTCAATCAAGTATTGAGAGGTGAGGATTGAAGGACGTTACGACCATTGGAGTCAGGTACGTTTTTGTTTTCCTCTATCCCCACGGGATGAGTCTCTGCCATCAGCACATGACACATCACTCTATTATGTACACAGTACTGCAAGGCTCCCTGGCCTTCCTGCTTGCACCTATGCCATACAGGTTGGACGCACTGATGCACCATCAATTGTGCACCCTGGCGTACTCCCTTTGCCCCATTCCCTTGTTGATTCCTAAACCGGGTATGAGATCTGGGTTTACATCAATATTACCTCGAGTGATGTAAGTTATGGGGCGAGTGACTGTTCTCTCATTCCATTTGAGTGCCCGTGAGTTGTGTGACTCTCCTTCGTCAACGACACCTCCCCCGATGGGCTTCATCAACCAGCTACCTCCTTGGGTGTTGCTGCATGGTCCCTGCCATGCCGGCTGAACATTGGAGCGAGCCTTCATACCTCTCCTGCAACCAACTCCAACCCTTCTGTAGTAGTAGACGGTTCCTTCGACCATACGTGAAATTTGCCAAGTGTTCCTAACTCTACTTTTATGTTTGCAAGTGTATGTGACGTCTTCAGTGTGGGGACACCAGCGTCCAATCGGTTGACAAGTTTCTCGGTCAAAATTGCATGTTGACGTGATAGATTTGTCGGGCACATTATTCGGCACATTTTTCCTTCTTTCCACCCTGCGTTCCGACGAGCGGATTTTTCCATATCAATCCTCGTATATATTTTTGGAGCTGTTTTTTGTGTTTTTTCCATGTGAACACCCTGATTTTTCCCCAGAACCCAGTCGCATTTTTCTATCATCTTTCCCTTGTCTCTCAACACATTTTTTCTTTTTACGGGTTTTTTATCTGATGTATGGTTTGGGTTTTATTAATTTTTCTTTCTCTTGACGTGTGGCCACGTCTCTCGTGTCGCACGTAAACATGCCTGTTTTTGGTTTTATGCGCCTCAGGACACCTCCCTGGTCTCTGTGCCTCACTTGTTGCTGTCCTCGCCCCGTCTGATCCTGCGGATGCAAATTTTTTTACTCCTGCCCCGCGCATGCATGCAGGACGGGGGTGCGCTCACTTTTAACAAACAAAACAAATTTAAACAAAAACAAAACCAAAAAAAAAAACAAAAAAAGGACAAAACAAAGCGATGCAAAAAAAAAAACACACACACACACACACAAAAACAAAAACAAAACAAAAAAAAACACACCAATAACAAATTAATTTTAAAAAAAAACAAACACAAGAAAAAAACCACTAATTTTTTAAAAAAAGGACTTACATATTCGTTCCCTCCTCCTCGTCCGTCCGCATCACGCCTGCCTCCCTCCTCTCCCGCGTTCTTCGTCTCCTCCTCATCCCCTTCCCTTCATCGCCTGCCTCCCTCCCCTCCCGCGTTCCTCATCTCCCCCTCATCCCCTTCCTTTCACCTCCTCCTCCTTAGTCTCCCTTCCCTTCACTTCCTCATCCTCTCCCCCGCCTCTCCCGCAGCCACACAGTGCCTGCCTCCTTCCCTCCCACGCTCCTCCTTCACCGCAGCGCCCCCCCCTCGGCCCTGCTCCTTCACACGCCACCACGCAACGGCCCTGCTCTGCCGCCGTCCTCCTCAACCTCGTCTCCTCCCCTCCCTCTTTCCTCCTGCCGCAGCGCCCCCTTCTCCGCCACACTCCTCCCCCTCCTCTCCTTTTTCTTCGCCGCCCCGCCGCCTCTCTAGGTTAGTCACTAACTTCTTAGTTAACTAACTTAATTAATTTCATTAACCTAATTACCCTACTTACTTTACTTACCCTAATTAAACCAACTTAATTCACTTAATTTATTAACCTCACTTAACTAACTTAATTAACCTAATTAATCTAACTCACTTAATTCACCTAATCAACCTAATTGACTTAATTACCTTAATTCACTTAACTAAACTAAGTTACTTAACCTAACCTAACCTCACTTAGATCACCTAATTAATTAACCTCAACTAACCTCCGTTTCCCCCCGTTTTAGTCCCCCTTTCCTGCCCCTTCTCCACTCTATCCCCACCATCCCCACGCAGCATGGACGTCCAAGTGTGCATGTGCGTACGGGAGTGGCCAACGGGTGTTCACGCACGAGGACGCGCATTTGGTCTTCTCCATGTGGTGGTGTGTGCTATCCCCGAGCACACACAACTATTCACGCACAGCCCGGGTATCTCTTTTGATTTTCCACAAACTCGAGAAAAATACCTTTTAAAAATACCTAAAAACACTTTAAAACATTACAAATTTCATAAAATTTTAATTAAAAAACAAAAAATACCGAAAATTTCCTTACTGAATTTGGTATTTTTTGGTTGAACTTGCTAATTATAATATAAAAAATAATATTTAAAATTCACTAAAAATTGAGAAAAAATCATTAAAATTTAGAATTAAATTCAAAAAATTCATCAATGCATTTGATTACTTTTGGAATATTTTAAAATAAAAAATATACAAAAAAACATAATATACAAAATCAAAATACACCTAAATTACAATAATAAAAATACTAATAGCAATCTCACCGACACATTAATGAACATTACCTAAACCAAATGTGATCCCCCTAATATTTCTTTGATTTTTTTTTTTTTAACTAAGGTGCTTTATTTTTTCCTGTCAGTGGTTTTTGCTTTTTTTATTAAATTCCTTGCATTTGGGACTACTCAGTGTGCCCTCAGTCTCTTGCTTACATACCCCTACTAGGTATCTATTTTTCGTGCTTTATTTATTTTTTGTCATCCCTTAACCACAGCTAATTATTAAAATGAACTTTACTCACCCACTTTTCCATGCCCACTCGTGCTAAACACACATTTTTCTAATAACTTAAAATCAACCTGCCATTCACTTTGCACGCGTTACGTGCACTTCACAGGTACTTTAATTTTTAAATAAAAAAGGAACCAACCGTCACAAAAATGCACGCGCTGAAAAAGAAGAGCGCTTCAAACACATTAAATTTTTAATCAATGAATATGCATTTAGAGACCTAAGTCTGGGGATCACGGTCCGGGTTTCGTTAAAAGCACCGTTTCACATTAATAAATTGTAACTAATAATTTAAAAATGGACCGTTGTTTTCTTATTAAGGTTTACAACCTAATAAAATTTCAACCATTGTTAATAATTTCTTAAAATGAACCCTTCACTAAAATCATTCCCCTCACTACACTTTTTCCCCTTTTTAATAAATACGCTTCGTGGGATAGGCACGTATAGTCCTTTAAGCTGACATTGTTTATCAAAGTTCTGGTTATGTCTTGATTAGGTTTTTGAGGTATTATGGTTTGATTGTGTGATACAATTACGGGTGTGGTCTATAGTTTTCTTTTTTTTTCCTGATACGGGGTCTTGGGTGCCTACTTGTTGCATAGCATGAAGCTTTTGGTTGCATATGTGTAGGGGTCATGCCGAATTTTTTCTAGGATATGGGTTGTTTGGGGTGGTTAATTGGTTAGTTACATTTTTGTGTGCTTCTTTTGATTGATTTCTTTTTTATAGCTATTTTGTTGTTTTGCAGGCATTCTCTGTGATTGTCTGTGATTGTGGTGTGTGTGTATATTCCATCTGAATGGTGCCTCAAGCTTCTCCTCCTGTTCAGTATGTCCCGTTGATCAGTAGGGATTATTCTTTCCTACTTTTGAGCCTATCGCGAAAGCAGGCCTTGCATCTTTCGTGGCTTCTTCACTCCCTTTGATTCCAAACGATTCAGCCCTATGTGATGAGTTTATTGCGTCATATAGTAAGAAATCGAGCTTGGTTCATGGTACTTCCATGGTTTTGACATGTAGAGGTTTAGGGAAGGCTTTGTCTCTTCCCTACAAAGGAGAACCCTTTGTTACAGCCAGACAGTTATTCTCAAATGGCAAGATTCTCAAGTTGTTACAGAAGCAGGCCAAAGAGGCCCTTGATGTCAAGAAGGTGATTAACACTTCAAGAGTGTCTTTCTCAATGATCACTGATTCTCTCTGGAAGCTAGTCTGCTAATTTTTCCAACACAGGTTCATGCCTGCCAAAACACCATCCCACTATTTGTCCAAGGAGCTCTTCACAGCTTCCAGGATGGTGTTAAAAGGGGTTGCCATTGATTGGAGTACTTACCTGCTTACGAAGATGGACCAACATTTTGTCAAAGTGACTAGAGGGAATGTTACCAATGTAACTTATGGTTCATATTTATATGCTTTCTTGACATACTCAGGCTTTAAGAAGGGTGTGCTTCCTCCTCCTCCATTTGATCAAGTACCTCCCCCTCCACCTTCAGAAGATTCAGAACCCATTGACATAGGGGATTTTGATTCCCCTCCTCCATTGGTCATTTAGTAAAAGCGCTTGAAGCATGTGGCAGAGAAAATTCCACCAATCATTCCTTTAGTAACAGTTTCTACTACCTCTAGAAGTGACCTCCTGCGCCTACCTCACATGCAATAATTTATTCAGGGCACATCGAGAGGGTTCTTTGGAAATATTAGTTCCTTCGCTGAACAGTTTAGTGTCAGGGGATGCCATTCCTTTCCTTTGTAACGGCATCCAGAGTTCTATTGAACTCTCAGTGAGACAGCTTGTGCTCAACAGTTATATGCTTCTTTCTATGAAGAATTGATGCAATCCAAAGACCATATGCATAAGGCAACCACAGAGTTAGCCTCTGCTAAAGACACTCTTGCCAATCTATTTAAGAAGATGGAGCAGCAAACCCAAATGATTGAGACCTAGAGGGAAGAAATATCTTCTTTGAAAATTCAGGTAGCAGAGGCTCAATCAGAGGTCACTAGAGTTTCAGAAGAGAAAGAGAAAATGTCCAAAGAAGCTCAAGAGTTTAAGATTCTTTTCGATACGAAACTGTCAGCTTTGCAGACTGCTCACAATACATTGGAATCCCAAGCTTCCCAGATTAAGCAGTTGCAGGACCAACTGGCGCAGTCACGGTCAATTCCTCCAAGTCCCAGTGTTCCTATGATTCCTTCTATATCTCAGCAAGACTTGGCAATTCTCCAGAGGCAGGCCACATTATGCCCGTTGTTTCAAGATAAAGTGGAAAGATTGCAGTCCAAGATAGATTTATTATGGTCTACATTTGAGCAATTTCAGGAGTATGTTCCTCCGGACCATTCCTTTTTTGTCCACTATCAGTTGCAGAAGTTAGCTTTCTATATTAAGCTCTCAACGATGGATCTCGCTCTTCCAGAGGATGGTTGGAGTGGGGCTTGGTCTTTTGATTTGTTGACAAAAGTTGTCCGTATGGTCTTTGAAGATTCCGTGACGACGGATACCATGTTGCTGTCTTATATGTATCTACGAGGTAATCTATTAATTTCAGATGAAGTAGATCTAGCTTGGTATGTGGGGGATGTGGTCTTACAAGCTGCCTTATATGTCAACTATTTGGAGTTGCGGATAGATGATATGTTTCAGTGCTATTCTTCTAAAGTGGCTACTTACCCTGACACTTCATAGCATTCAATGATTGATTATGTAGTCCTGAACCAATGCCAGTATACAACTTCTACGTACGTGTAGAGTACTAACCAACTGAGGGTGGATCTCCTAGCTTATCTTTCCAAGAACCATCCATTTGATTCATCCTTCTTTGATGCCTACCATCGATGATCTGTTTTAGGTCCCTCTGTTCCTAGCTTATTGTACTATCAACAAATGGCCCATCGCTATGATGCTTATTTTTCCCTTTATAAATCCAACTCAACAGCTATCTTACCTCTCCTTTTCCAACCTCAAGGTTTTTCCCAAATTCCAATCTTTACCTATTGTTCTTTCATTGAAGATCGAGTCTTTTCCCCTTCTCCGCCATGTCCCCTCCATCTATCCATATACCTTCTACTTTTCCTGCTTATCAATTGACACCTTTCCTAACTGATTCGCTTAAATTTTTAGCCACTCCTTCTTTAGCTTATTCCTCATTTTATGATTTTGCCTACACATCTCTTTATCCTCTTTTACTTATTCCACTTCCATCTCCTACCACTTCTATTTCTCAATCCCCTGGGTTGGCTAGTGGGTACGAAGGATTTGATCAGCAGATTCCCATAAGAAGAGGATGGAGCTCAACTAATTCTCTCATGGGACCACAGATTAATTGACTATTAATTCCAGGGGACTGGACAACTGCTAGTCAAGCATACCAAAATTACCTCCATTTTTCTCAACAATATTCACAATCTCTAGATCCTTTAGTGAGATTAACAGCCTATTTTTATTGGTACTTAGCATATATGCATAGGCATTCCCATAACGATCAAAAGGCCATTCAAAAGCTTTGTATGAATGTCAATGTGAACATTGATTCCCAACAGTTGGATGTCCTATATTTTCATGCCCTTTGTCTACCTAGCAGATACTTGGTTTTGCTAGAACGGATGTGCTGCCTTCAATTCTTTCATAATCCTCCAAAATCTTTTGTAGATGAGTCTTTATCCCTGGATCGCTTTCAAAATCATCAAGTCTTCAAGAGGGATCATCTTCATTGATACCCCTGGATGTACCTTCTGTGCTTCTTAATGAGACTTTTTTTTAAAAGGTGCCATTCAGATGGTTGTGTTTGTGTGTGTGTTGTAATAATTTGTATGTGATGAGTTCGTGCTGGTTGAATAATTTGTTTGAGAGCTCTCTTTTCAACTATTAATGGTGATGGTGCATGGCAGGCCTACGATGGAAAGCTGAAGAACCTCTTATATCCTTTACAAATTTGTTATAACTTTTTATTGTTTATCAGATGTGTTAATGAATAACAAAGTTTTCCTTTAGTAGTATTCTTTTCTAAAGATACAGGTGATAAGTTGGGGTCGTGGTGGAGTGATTGTTGAAGATACTGAAGAAGATCAAATTGAGCTCTTTAGTGAACTTATATTCTTCTTTTCCTTAGGTCGCGAGGATGCTTCCTTTCTAAGTGTGGGGATATGTTGAGAGTGGAAAAAGATTGAATTTTTGACTGATTTTTGTTATTTTTGAGGTCTAGATGATTGATTTTTGATGGATTTAGAGTGATGTATGGTTGTTAATGGAAATTTTTGAGAGTGTTTTGGATGATATTGATTATATTTTGGAAGCTCATGATGATTTTTAGTAGAAATATGAAGCTTTGTGATGTTTTGATAGGTTCTCTTGAGGTTCTGATACCTTCTGTATAGCCTTTATTTTGTTCTGATTTTCTTCTGTATGAAGCATGGATTGATTATTGATAAAGGTTGAAATCTTTTGAAAGCTTATTGAATAGTTTTTTATAGTTTTGAATGGTTTTAGTATGATTTATGAGGATTTACCGTTCTCTGATGACCTTCTGTAACCCTCTGTAAACCTTCTGTAGAGCCTCTGTCTCTGCTCTATATTTGTTCTGTCTCTGCTCTATATCTGTTCTATCTCTGCTCTGTTCTTATTCTGTTCTGTTCTGTAGATCTTCTATAAGTGTTCTGTAGAATGTATGAGTGACTTTGGGAAAGTTTTCTAAATTTTGGAAAGGATGAATCTAAGTTCAAAAGAGCTAAAACTAATAGAAGAAGTAGCTGCTGAAGACTGAAGAGAAGACTGGAGTGACAGTGCTAGTAGTGAGCTATGAAGAGACACTATAGTGGATCTTGTGCCTCTTTGCATCAAACATACCTCTTGGGAGGTGCATCCACAACCTAAGAAGGATTATTGAGAGTCGTTATGAAGTATTGTAGTGAGGAGATGATGTACTATTGAGAGAGAGAGAGAGAGAGAGAGAGAGCCAGAGATAGCCAATTCTACCAAAACAATGTATCTTTCTATGAGAGATTGAGAAAAAACTATGAAGACATTGAAGATGAATACTATGTGATTGATTTCCATTCAAAAAATTGTGTATTCCTTTATGTTTCTTGTTCTATTGATGGATTCTATGAAGATGTTGAAGATTATGGTTGATTCTATCAAATCCGTGGGAGATATCTACTATGATGTTGCGTGAAGATTTGCTGTTTTCTTTGTTTTGGTCATCAAAAGAATGAAATAAAAGCTTGTTGATGTTACAATATAGATTTTCTTGCAATAGAATCCCCTTTTCCTTGGTGTTCCTCTTGGGGCTCCACTAAACTTGCACACTAGGTGTTTCCTTCCTTTTTTCTCAAATCCCTTAGGTTGCTACATATAAATCTCATCACACAAGTCCCCATGTAAGAAAGCCATATTAACATCCATTTGATAGAGGTCCCAATCTAGTTGCATAAGCAAAGCCAAAACCAAGCGTAGGTAGACATCTCAACTACATAAGAGAAGACTTCATTGAAGCCGACACCATGCTCTTGCTTAAAACCCTTAACAATCAATATGGCCTTATAGGCTAGCATGAGGCATCCATGGATACTTTTCAGCTTGTATATCCACCTGCATGGTTGTAATGTACCCGTCTTTATTATGTGGCGAGTAACATTTTAGTAGTCACCCAGAGTTTACCTTCCAGCCATCGCCATCCGTACTCTAACCAAAATGATCGGATTTGGTCGATCTATAACCCTAGGTCTACCCCGTAGAGGAAGCGTCCTATCATTACCTACGGAGGACCGACCTGAAGGTTCCTAGTTGACTTAACGGTCACCTATCAATCAACTAGCTCACATCTAGAGGTGTCCTTCGAGAGGCTTATTGTCCAGAAGGAGTGACTGCCATTACCCTTGGTTCATGGAGTACAACACTTTTTTCCAATAGCAAACTGAGGATTTATGAAATCCCTCGTAGTGCTCTGGCCACAACTGTCATACCCGTCCCCTTAGATAATTTATAGTTCGGGTTCGGAGAGCAAACCCTAGGTAAGTCAATGATTTGCCCTTCCTAGACTTTCTTCCTAGTGTTTGTTTTTGAGGAAACCTCTCGGCTAACTAAGACCACCCTCCTACCATAGGACTGGTTTTTTTGGGAATCCATCCACTTGCTTCCCTCTATGGAAGTTCTTAGTTATCTAATTACCTACCACATTATGTGAAACATATAAAAACAGCTTCATTAATTAAAAAGAATCATTTTGTGTACATTTTTTCGTTTGCATAATTTACTCACAGACATACAATCAAAATAAAACAGATTCATTGATTATGTTCCATAATGTGTGTTCTCCTGCCCATACATGATAAAAATTGCAATTTCACGTGATGTCTAACCTGGTGCATCTGCACGTCACTAAGATCAAATTCACCTATAGCTAGTGCTTTTAGGTGTCCCAAGTAGAACTTGGGCCATACAGGGGACCAAGTAGTTCCTATGTACATAAAGAATTTACTAGCTAGAGCCCGCCTTCCTATGTGTGTAAAGGATTTACTAGCTAGAGCCCACCTTCGTATGTGTGTAAAGGATTTACTAGCTAGAGCCCGCCTAGCACCTTAACCACCTCCTACTTAATGCAATCCTTGCTAGGAGACCTCTTGCCATCGGAGCCAGCGGTCCATGCTTCCGCGGCGGTAAAAACATCCCCACTTGGTATGGAGATTTAACACCTATCCTTGGGGGAGTTATAGGGCTCCTCAATTTTTGTATGTTCCAATACTTAATTCAATCATGATCTAATCTAGAAAATCACAAACAAGATTGATGTCTTCAAGCAATTATGACTTCAATCAATCATGCAACTTTCAAGTGATGATTAATCTAGTAGCGATCGATACTTGAATTTCACATAGTGAACTCTTTCCCTTGGAATTTAACTAAGGGTATCTAGATTTTGGGATCTCTAACTTCCCACCTTAAGATTTATTCTTGTAGCCAAGTTTCTTGGCCTTAGGTCACTTTGTTTAACTTAGAGATATTTCTGATCTTAAAATCTTCCATCAAAGCTTCTAGATTAAACTAGATTAATTTCTTTGGGATTCATTCTTAATAAATCCGTCTTGAAAAAATCCTCATGATTTCTCTTGAGTTCTAGAATTTCGTAGTTTTCCTAACAGTTCCTAGCCTATAAGATGTTCTAATAATTTACCAAGTGAATACTCTAAGATCGCATTATTTCTTAAGAGACTTATCTTATTTTTATTAAATTTGGATAGATCTTTTTTTTTGAAAAACCTATGGTATTGCGATTGGTAAAGGGTTGTTATCCATGCCCGTGACTCCATCAGTGACTCCTGTGCTCACAACTCCAATTGTTGCTTCCACATTAGTAGGGTCATTCGCGATTTCTACTTTTGAATTATTTTTCTTCGGGGCCATGATAGAAATATGATTCGTAGAAGAAGAAGAATACGGTAGTAATACCGGTCGGCAAGGGTATAAGACTCTCCATGATGATGATGAATATTGCGGAATTCAATGATGTAGGCCTCATGGATGATTCTTCTTGCCTCATGGAGAGCAATATTTCTCTCTCTCTAGTAGACGGAATAGGGACAAGAATAGAGGTATGACTTCTAATCAGATTGATAGAATAGGATAAAGTCCTTCAGTGTCTTCTCTTCTCGGATTAGAGTAAAAGAGGATGAGAGGCCTTCTACGTATCCCCTTCCTTGGAGGTTGAATAGAATGATGTCTCTTCGTCTTACAGAATAGAATCTCCTTCTTCTCGATCAGTGTCTTGTCCTCGTCAAGATTGCTCTTGTTCCTCTTTGGTCATCCCCAAGCCCTCAATTTATAGTTTTTGCAAGGGGGAGAAGAGATGACCCTTTCTTTTTTTTAGCATTTTTCGATGACATCATCGATGACAAAGAGAGAACGCTTTCTTTTAGCGCTTCTAATGATGACAGAGAGGGAGTTCCATTTTTGTAGCGTGAAAATAAAAATTTACAAATCTATGGGTGAGCACCGCATTGTCAAGCAGTCGTCACTCCAAGGCTTACGACCAAGGCGACAACCAAGGCATAGACCTTGGCATCTTGGCCTTGGCATACTTGGCAACTGTCTACGAAGGCTTCGTTGGTAGCGTTCGCTACGCACGAGAAGCTCCCAGTAGCTTGTAGGAAAAACTTCTCGAGAGATCACCCACCCCAGCAATATCGTCACCCAACCGCGCTTAACTACCAAGTGACTATCCATTAGGCTAGTTCTTTTTTGTTGTTCTATACTACAAACATAGTTTTAATAAGCTAGTCTTGGGAGGGTCTCCCAAGTCTTTCTTCCATGAACTAGCATATAATACCTCATTAATAATTATTATTAGCTTCATAATGAGAGTTAGTTTCATAAATCAATTTTCTTTGGAATATATATGCACATTAAAATAAAGTAATGGGGACATTACACATGGCAAAGCATGCTTTCCACTAGGCAAAGAAACCAAATTTCATGTGTGATTTTTCTATAGTGAGTCGTAGTCGACCTACATGACCCTCTCCCAAGAGTGTCTATCACCTTAGCACATGGCCTCATCATAGGTAAGAGGCTCATCAACATTTGCTACCATAACATAATCCATAGAGGACACAAACCAATCAGAGATTGATGTCTATCTCTAGTAGATTGTAATAAAAAAGGTTTTGGAGCCTGTACATTCTATCTAACATCAGGGTCTTGGGCCATTAGAGCATCACTTGTTGCAAGCTAGCTGACTATACAGTCATACGAGACTCCTCCTAAAATATCACCCCGCATACCTCAATGACCTACTTAGGTTGCTTCTACACTTTCTTCTCATTGAAAACAACATCATGGTTGCGAATGATCTTTCGAGCTTACGGATCCTATAGGCGATAGCCCATCTCAATTGCATCCCCATAACTAAGAAATATGCATTTTACAAACTTAGGATCTAGCTTATTACACTTGTCCTTTTGGAAACATGGTAGAAAAACCTCAGAGCCAAAGAGACACACATGAGCATATGATGGAGGTTTTCTAGACTATAGCTCCTCTGCAACTTGATAACCAAGAGAAATGCATGGGGATTGATTAATCAAATGTATGGAAATAGTAACTGCCTCAGTCCAAAAGTGTTGTGGTAAGCTATTCTGGCTAAGCATAATATGGACTCGCTCCTGAATCATCCCATTCATATGCTCAACCATACCATTTTAGGGTGGGGTGTACAAAGTAGTCAATTGATACGTAATACCCCTCTCATCACAAAATAGCTCAAAGGATTTAAATACATACTCACCTTCATTGTCAGATCGTAGGCATTTCAACTTATACCCAAACTAGATCTCAAGAAAAGCAAGCCAACGCTGAAAGGTAGCCAAGACTTTCAATTTCTACATTATGGGTTATGCCCAGACCTTATGTGAGTAATTATCAATGAAAGTAATGAAATACTTTACGTCACCTAACAAGTTACATGGCATACATCCATAAACATTAGAGCGAACAAGAGCTAAAGACACACCCATACACACAATGCCATACTTCTTATGCAAACTATGGGTTAGCTTGTTATAAAGATAATGATCACAAGAATCAAAACACTTATAGTCAAGGGGTGGAAGATACTGTAAACGAGTAAGCATTTTCATTCCCTTAAGTGACATATGCCCAATGTGATGATGCCATAAGGATAGATGTGGTACTGCGATCACTACCAAAACATGGTCAATAAACCAAGATACAAGTAAGGGTTAAAGAGTACCAGACTTGGCACCTCATGCCAAGAGAAGATTCCCACAAGTAATTTTTTGTAAGGAATCACCAAAAGAGACAACATAACGTGCATCTCATCCAACTATCTAGCAAAAAGTAGGCTTTTAGTCAAAGTTTTCATGGTGTATATAATGCAAAGTAAATATATTTCCTGAAGAAAACTATAGCCAAATATCTCCAATACCAACAATATCTAATGCCAAGTCATTGCTCAATTTATAGATCCTATCATGTTGTGATAGAAGTGGAATAGATCTTGATGAGGGGTAATGTGAAATGAAGTCCTTGAATCAATCAATCAATCAACATTGAGCATAGGTTGAGAAGGCATCAGTCAACTACAAAACATCAAGAGAAGAAGCTGCAAGTATATAATCATCATAAAAATCAATCTTCACGACATTAATCTCTTCTATCCTGATGTTGGACTTGCTAGGGACAATACTATGATCATCAGTCTTTTCCTACATTTTCCCTTTCGCTTTTCCTTGTGCTTGTCATCATGCATTCTATGGCACTATTCCCATAATAATGACAAGTCAATGTGGACTTATAGCCATGGGACTTATTGCAAGATTGTCCACGTGTCTGAGAATGAGACTTTTGAGTCTCTCCCATGGTGGCTAATATAACTCTTACCATTATTATCTCTGACTATCAAAGCATGAGAACTACATGATGCATCAACATTCTTTCTGTTAACCTCTTCATTCAAGAGTGCACCCTCTACATTCTATAATTACAGCCATCAGCAAGCATAGTTGTACACATAGCAATATGGAATGTGTCCCATGACTCAGGTAATGTAACCAACAAGAACAAGGGAGGAAGATTCTCCTTAAAGTCAATCCCCTATGAAGACAAGTGGTTAAAAATAGAATGAAACTCATTTAAGTGGGCAAAAATGAAAGTTTCCTTCTTCATATATGAAGGTCCACGAGTTGCTTCAGACAATACATCTGTGAAGCAAGACTTTGCTTGTCATAAATATCATGGATCTTCTCCCATAACCGCCAGGTGGTCTGCCCTTGAGAGACAACATCTTAGAAAAGTTGCTCAGAGTGTGTCAAAATGTTAGTAAATTTATATAACTCATCTAGTTCAATCCAATCCTCTACATCAAAGCATTTGGGATTCACACCCTCATGTCTCAATGGCTTAACCTTCCATTTCTACACTATAACTTGCTAGATTTGTGCCTTCCAATAATTGTAATGCATGTTATCCAACTTGTCAATATTGAAGATAGCACTATCATTCGACCCACAGCAGCCATAATGTAATGAATGAAAGCATAGTCCAAGTCAAATAGGTTGCTATAAATGACAGAAAAACAAGCCAAAATAGTGTTTGATAGAGGAAAAACCACAAAGAGTAGTGATATCCACTAACTGCCAAAGAATAATGGTGAAGTAGAAGCATTTTCCCTCATAAATGATACATAAACTTGCAATTTCAACAAGCTTAAAATAATGACAGCAGGAAATCAAAAACCAAGTGTGAGCAATCAATTGATAGAATCCAATCTATAACTGCTAGGTATATCTTACAAGAAGCAGGGTATGAACAAACACTAGCAGTCATTGAGCATGCAAGAGATACCAAGAACTATCAAACTCAATGTGTCAAAGTGGGATACATCCGATAGGAATAATTGTCATGTATATAGCATCTCTCAATGTAATGGAAGAGAACTACTAGATACACAACTGATTGAGCAAGTGTAAAGAAGCTCAACGCATAGCCAAGCAAGATGAATATATCACTGACAACAACCCGACAAAGATAGGTATCAGCTCAAAGAATGAATCAAATAAGTCCACTAGGCAACAACTACACCCAAATAGCATCTGGAGAGCATAGACATAACTTGACCGAGTCCCACGGTCGCCTTGAAGTAAGGTCAACTGCATAAACCCAAAGTGTTGCTCAAATGCAAAATAGCTAAGTATCTCAAGTGACTCCCATTGGAGCAAAACCGATTTCCAAATGTGCAATACAAGCTCAAAACATCAAGTGCATGGCTATTTGTAATCCTAGATATATCAAGCATAGAGCCCGGAGCATAAGACCCAATAGAATCTTCAAGCCCGTAATTGGATCATTGTAGCAACTGGTCAAACTTTCAATACATGTAATCAAGCTCAAATGTGAAGCTCAAGTCATTCCATAAGCATATCTAGGTGCATAGCATCAATGTCATACATCAATACATCCACTGAAGTACCTAAATATCATTAGATGGCAATAGGCATAAACTTTCATAGTCAATTAGCGTGTTGTTACAACATACAACATGTATGTCCAAAATAGTAGCTAAGTCGGTCTATCTTGAACACACAATAAACAAGAACTTTGTCCTCAATGCAATGAACAATAAGTCTATTTGCAACACAATGAACACTAGGTTTGTCCTACAACATAGTGAATAGCAGGTATGTCCTACATAAACAACATGTCTATCCTGCGCAAAGTAAACAATAGGTCTATCTTGCACAAAGTAAACAACAGTCTATCCTACACAAAGTAGACAGTAGGTCTGTCTTGCACAAAGTAAACAATAGGTCTGTCCTATTTGCTGCTATTGCTGGCTGCACTGGAGCACTTTGCTAAAGCTTAGTCAGGCCTACTTGATGTCAAAAAGGAGCCCACACAAGTCAAGAAGAGACCTATGGAGCATAGGACTAATGCATACCTTCTTGAGGGGCAGCCATTAAACCTTGAGTTATAGGTTTCAAATTTGGGTTGAAGCACACTGAAGAGGAGCTCCTCAAACCAATGCTCTGAAGGGAGAAGCTAGAGTGAGAGCACGAGCAAAAGAAAGTAATGGAGGAGTGAGCTATGGCAAATGGAGCAAGAGAGCAAGAGAGAGAGATTCAAGATATGGAAACTCCAATAGTCACAATGTGTGACTGGCCTTCCTTTATTCAAATGCCATTGAAAGAATAAAGAATGAAGTGACAACGATGGGTGCCTGTAACCAACAATGTACAAGTGTGGATCGGTGCCAACCACCTGCAATGTACAGGTGTGCGGGCATTGTCAGTGTAGTAAGACATAGGTGGTGTAGGCATAGGCACCTTTACCCTCAACAATAGCATTGGTTCCATAAACCAAATGGAATAGGGTATTTTGTATAGTTGCCTTATAAGTGGTCTTGTAGGCCTAGAGTACCACAACGATACTCATCCCAATCTCATTGATGAGAAGCAACCATTTTAGCTTAAATACCATAGATAATCTTATTAGAAACTTCTGCTTCTTCATTAGCTTGAGGATAATAAAACATGGATTTGCGATGATTAACCTTATACAACTCTATCAACTCACTAATCAAACCATTTAAGAAGTGGAGACCCCAATTACTTTCTAATTCAAGTGGGCAACTAAAACATGTAATAATACTTATATATAAAAATTTAGACTCATCAATGGTATTATCCATTCTAAGCATTTTTACCTCCACCCACTTGGTTATATAGTCTACACAAACTAGGATATAGAGATTAGATCGATATCTAGTAGGGGACCAATTGGACCGCCTATAAAGTGAATTTCACATTTCTCAAAAGGTGCTATACCAAAAGATATGTCAAAGGCATAGCAAAACTTTTAGAAGGTCGGCCCATACTTTGACATACATCACATTTTCTACAATAATGAGCATCCTTAAAGAGGGTAGGCCACTAATAACTAGGCTAAAAAAACCTTTCTTGTGATTAATTCACTAGCAAAATACCACCAAAAGATTCGTCATATAACATCTTTAGAACCACAAGAACTTTACATTCTCTTACATATCGATGATAATACCTTCCCTTAAATAGAATATATATAAATGTCTCCCTTATAAATAGAATATATATAAATGATAAATAGAATATATATAAATGACCTCCTCATAAACTATAGGAGCATGGTTATATGAATATTTTCATTTTCCTTAACTTATCAATACACAAGTCATATTCAATATCTTCTTCTTTGTCAAGTGATCTAATAGAAGGTGAGCTCTTCCTCCAAGACGAGCAACTATTTGAAAATAAAACTCTTGGAGCAATCATATCTATCTTCTTACCTACTCCAAAAGTTCTACTTTTTAAAGCAAATACTTTAATGCTTCATGATCAATATAGTTAATAAATTTATTTCCCATTTAATAATGGTAAATTCTATATATCACAAACACCATTGATAGACATTCATTCTTTGTAGTGGTATAATTTTTCTCTACATCACTTAAATTTTGACTTCATAAAAATGAATTAGATGAGCCACATTATTATCATTTGCTTGACATAAAAAAGTTACTATTATTAATACACATGCATCTGCATGAATATGAAATTCCTTAGGCTAGCTAGGATATTTCAATACTATTCATTTATTTCTGCTTAGTAAATTCAAACACTTTCTGATAGGTATCATCCCAATTAAAAGGAGTATCCTTTTGTAATAAATTTATCAAAGGTGATGACACTTTTAGACAATAGAAAATAAATCATTGATAATAATGTAAATATCCTAAGAACCCTCATAATTGTTTAAGATTCGTTGTTAGTGGAAGTGTTGCAATTTTCGTAATTTTAGTAGGATCCATTGCAATACCCTCTTTAAAGACAATGTGTTCTAAAAGCATTCCTTATGGAATTCCAAAGAGACATTTACCTTAATTTAATGAGATACCCACTTCATTGCTTTGCTAAATGCTTGGGATAGTAATTGAAACATTTATCTTGCCATTCTAAAGTCACAAAAGTCATCCAAAAAATACTTCTATCAATTGGTGGAGAAAAGTGTGATATGCCGGAATCATAACCCTTTGGAATGTTGTGGATATGTTGCACAGACCAATATAAGAAAAAGGTATCCCATTCAATAGTAAATATAGTCTTTAACAGATCTTCACGATACATCAAAACTTTATTATACCCATTGAACCCATTCATAAAAGAAAACCACTCATGGCGTGCAACTTTGTCAAGCACTTGATCTATAAAAGGCAAAGGAAATAATCATTTTGTGTCTTACTATCCAATCTTTGATCATCTACACAAATTTGAATCTTCCTTTTATTCTTCTTGGACACTACAATGATGGGTGGTACCCATTCACTATAAGCAATGGGATATGTAAACCATGTATTTCAAATTTGAATCTTCCTTTTATTCTTCTTGGACACTACAATGATGGGTGGTACCCATTCACTATAAGCAATGGGATATGTAAACCATGTATTTAGAAGCTTAGTAATGTCACCTTTCACTACTTCTATGTACATGAGATTAGTCCTTCATTGACATTGGCATATGGGTTTCATGATTGGTTCTAGATCAATATAATGTTAACAAAATTCAGCTTTGACGCCTTTAAGATCCTTATATGACCAAGTGAAAACCCTCAATATATCTAACACCTCTTCAAACTTGTTTCCGGTCATTTGTATCTAGTTGAGCTCCTAGGTCTAAATACTTTCTTTCTGTCATTTCTATTTTGATTAACTCTACTTCAAGCTCTTCAATATACAACAAAGTTATTTTGTAGGGTTTCATCATGGACATATCTTTAGATATTTCCATCAAAACATTGCACCCACTTCTTGCTCTTCTTCCCCTACATTCACTAAATTTACCAAGGGTAAAGCCCTATAGGGTGTAATAGCTATTTTTTTCTCAATTTCATCAATATTTCTATTGTATAAGCATTTGATGCATTGGTTAAGGATCTTCTAGTATGCCTTACTTGATTTTTGCCAAGATTACCATTAGTATTTTGAAATCCTTTCTAATCTTTACTTTGAATGAGGTTCTAGTAGAGCCATGTGCACACAAAAATTACTCTTGATCACATGGCAATTGTCCATGTAGAGTTTGACGATAGTGTCGACATAATATCTTTTTGTGCTTTTCAAAGAATTCTTGATCATTTGAACTCCATTACCATTGTTTGCTTTTAAGCTTAAGGATTAATGAGTACAAATCCTTATCTTCCTCACCTTGGATTCAAAAACCTAGAAAATTAACTCATTTGAGCTCCATAAGTTGCACGGGGGACTGGTTTGAACCATCTAATCTATGGCTCAATTCCATCTCCATAGGTAGTAAAGTTCATTATCATTTCCTTCAAGTGAGTTAATATAATCTCATGCATACATTACATGTGTGTCTTGATTAATTTAACTCGTATTCCATAGCACCCAACCAATTGCCTCCCAAAATGTAGATACAGCTTCCTTTTATTGTTACTGACTAAATGGTTAAAGGAGTGATTCAACCAAGAAGCACTGTTAAGATTTTCTAGTTGAGCTCTAATTTTGAAAGAAAACATAAAGTTCTCTTTTCTCACAACAATTGATCCTTCTACTCAAGTTTAAATGAACAATCCCTAGAAATAAATGAAATTTGTTTTGTTTGTTATTTATCGATGCTCAATTTATATTCCTATTCCTCTAAATAGATCTTTAGAAGTGATATTTCTTTTAAATAACATCTATTTCCTAAATGAAATTATGGTCCCTTATAATCCCTCCTTCTGAATCTTGGCTATTTTCTTTATTGCTTCATTCATAGCCTCATTGTTGCTTCTGGCTTGATTTTTGATGTCTCATTTAATTTCATGATTATAATTACATGATTACTCTCGCATGTATATGTGCTACACTTTGATCTATCCAAAGCCATAGATGGATCATCCTTATGATCATTTAATGATGGAAATGGTGAAGCTCTACAAACATCTTTGTTTTACCTATCTCTTCCCTTCTTTTCCAACTATCAACAATAACTCCATTTGGCAGAAAACAAAATTAATTCGAACCCAAAAGGCATAATATCTATCTCTTAAAGAAAATGTCATTAATAAATTATCGTGGGGTTTGTCATAACCATACTCAATGGCACTTCTTTCCTCCAGACTTGGTAGAGAGTCCATTATAGTTTCATCAAAGTTTGATATCATTGTTTTCTCCTATTCCTCTTCTAAATCATTACTTGAAGAAGCTTCCAACCCTTGATATAAAAAAATACAATCTTCAAATTCACTTTTCTCTGTATTTGAAGACATTATTTAGGAAATTGCTCATTAGAACCATTAACATTGTGTATTATCATTGATACAATAATCTTTTGTTACAACAA
This sequence comes from Lygodium microphyllum, assembly GCF_053477565.2. Lineage (NCBI taxonomy): Eukaryota > Viridiplantae > Streptophyta > Polypodiopsida > Schizaeales > Lygodiaceae > Lygodium > Lygodium microphyllum. Next base: position 8,295,550 of record NC_141151.1, read on the forward strand.
CAATCATTACACAATCTATGATTGTGTCTTCAAATGTTAATAACCAGTTGGTAATATTGCAATTGAAATCATTATCTAATAAAAAAATTAACAGCATATTCACCCATACCAACTTGTGTTGCTACATGAGGTTGATGTACTTACTTTCAATTTATCTACTTGTGCTAGTCATCATGACTTCAATAACCTAGCATAAGGTCCTTTGTTATCGAACCTCTCTATCTCTTAATCATATAACTCACTATTGGACTTCTTGCCCATTTCATTAGCTATTTTATCTCTTGACTCTCTTAAAAGCCCCTTTGAAATCACTATATCTTAAACCTATCATTTCAAGAACCAATCCTAATTGTACCTCTATACTAATCTTGATCACTTATTGCTTGATATAACCAAGGTACCCAACTGAACGAATATGAGGAGATATTTGTTGATGATTGAACCACCAAATAACTCACACAAAGCTCTAGTTCAACAATCATAGACTTCACATTTCGAAGTAGACCCAAAAGAGTCAACTTCCTTTATTAACAACACGTAAAACTATACATGTAGGCTCTAAAGTTTTCAACTCTTATTCTTGGATCATTTGTTCTATCATTAGTTTGATAGCTGAACTACCATCCGATTGAACCTCATTCCATAAATGGCCATTGATAGCAATATCTATATCGGTCCTCTTAGATGCATTTGCATTTACTTTAGATGTGTTGGTATTGATTTTTCTACTCCTACGCCGAACTAACTTGGAATAGAGTTATCATTGGCATATAGGCACTATCTTTAGCAATTGCTTGAGGTTCAAACTTCTTCCGATGCATCCCAAAGATCATACGATTTATTATTAATCTTTTATTTTGATCCTTACTCTCCCTTGTTGGAGGTGCAAGTCTTCTGGGAATGGAGTTATCCCCACTTGAAATTTAGGATTTTAAAAAGCACATGCAATAATGGATATTTGAAAGATTGCCGAGAAGAATCTAATTCTAATAATTCTACACTAGGATCTCTATCATTAGATTTTTAAAAGAGTTGAATTAGGGACACATAAAAGGTGTAAACTGACATATGTACATCATCTTCTTCTTTTTTGGCAATAATGCAACTCTGTCCTTTCACTTTCTAAGTCAAAAGAAGGGTGTGTTAAGTAAAATTTACATGAAACCGCTCCTGATTCCAAGGGGGAGAGCAAATATGTGATGGAAAGGTTATCGCGACTATTCCTGCAATGTTTGGAAAAGGATACCATTGTTTTTTATTGATTGATCAAATAACGTCCTAAATGCTTTTGCATTAAAATAATTGTTGGGATATGATTAGATGATTATTCTAAGTGCTTATGTTTGATGGTAAATGCATGGCAGGGGTCTATGATGACAAGTTGCCATGGGATAAGGAAATGTTTTCTTGAAAGATGATATAGGTTGATTGCCTTGATTGTGCTTGATTCTTAATTGGATTAATTAAGAAAGGATATTTTGTGCGGGTGGATCATCTCCAAGGTCATGCCGCATTTCAACCCAAGAGGGTACTATTTGATTCACGAGCCGAAGGTCTAGTGGTAAAAAGGTCAATCACAGAAAGTGTGTCTCACTCTTAGGTTGCTTGGGATCAGTGGAGCTCTGAACACCCCTTGCCTAGTCCGGAATAGAGTTGTAGACTGTCATGAGCTCAACGTCTAGGGCGTTGGAAGATCCTATTCTAGATACTGGATGGAAATTATGGTGCCATGTGATTTGGACCAGGTGCTTCTGTTGGACAGAAGGGATACATAATTTGTCCTATATGGACAGGAGACAAAGATTAACGTAAAGATAAGTTAAGGAATTTGTTTGAACTTATTGTCAAAGAATTGCTTGCTTTGTATTCTTGTTTGTGCCGTAAATTACGTGAACGAACCTTGTTCCCTAAAAGGCTTAATTAATAAAGCTGATTTTAAATGTCACACATAATTGTGGTAGGACCTAATTAGAAAATTAAAGCTATCGAGGGAAGCGGGTGGACAGAACTTTGATGGGTTTGTCCTACAGTAGGATGATCCTAGAGAGTTGAGAGGTTTCTTCACAAATTTTTACCATCATTCGACCTTTAGGTTGTACTAGGTTAGAACCCGATTCATGCCATTTTAGAGTACCAGAATGGGACTATGCCCTACGGGTAGAGAGGTTGAGCGGCGCATCCCTCTTGTTTCCCATTCTCCTTGAACCAAGTATAGCATGGATCTGCTTTGGCTTGGTTATCTTTGCGTGAAGTAGGATGTCCAGAACTCGTCACTAGAATGCTGTTAAGAGACCTTGACCACTAGGATCCCAAATTTCAAGTCAATCCTAGTGGGTTCTCGGCCGCGAATGTTCCGTTGTGAGGCAAACTTGGGAAACCCTAGGTGATAAACCCTGTGACATTCCATGGGAGTGCCGGGCGACATCACTTAGACTAGTCTCTCAATGGATCGCTAAAAACGTGCTTGGACAGCCAATAGGCGGGCATATTACAGTTGGTATCAGAGCAAAACTTCGTAATGTGATTTATTAATGTATGGTTCGTAGACATATCCTAAATGGAAATAACCTAAGTGGTATGACTTAATTGTCAAGCACCTTTTCCACCCACAAATGCTAATATGAGAGAGAGAGAGAGAGAGAGAGAGAGAAAGAGGGAGAGAGACTCTTTTTCCCTCCTAAGAGGGTGGCCACACGCATCTTTTTCCTCGTTGCCACGAACCCATACCCCTTGTTCCGCTTGGATTACCCGTAGTGTATTTCGCTCTGCAATTGGTCCACTAATTGAGCACAAGGTGCAAAAGTCTTGTGCGACTTGTGTCAAAGGGAGAGGAAGATGGAGAATGGCTCCCAGGTAGAAATTGTCACGGGAAAATGGAAATCCCTCAACGAGCAATGGAGCTTCGAGCGAGGGCATCACTATCAATCCAACTATGGTACCAGTCATAAGTGATGTATATGTCGCTTTCATTATTTGTGTCTTAACTTTTATCATTGTCCTCTTCGGACTCTGTCTCTACCTCTACAAGGGCTCTATAGTAAGAGAAGAACATGCTCTTTGTTGCATCTTTAGGCTTCTACCTCTTTGGATCTGCTATGGCCATGTAACAAGGAGAGCAGTACATCCATGCTTCTCACTGTCAAAGGTAATTTCAAAAGTCATTTTTTATTCCAACAGAATATATTTATCCATTGATAAGGACTTGCTTCTTTTGGGAGCTAGCTTATAGTACCCACTGTTAGAGATTGTGCCTCTATTTTCTTGAAAAAGATTTGTTTAACAGCTTCTTCATCTGTTGATGTACCATCTGTAACTTCACTGTAAGAGTTTGATAAGACTTTGATAGAGGTAGATACATTACCTATTTTTGGGCCATATAAATTCACTACCACTTTGTTGGGTCCTTTGCCCAAGGTCAAGGTTCCCTTTTGAACCAATATGTCTGTGGTTTTTGCTTCAAAAAGCCATGGTCTACCTAGTAGCAAAGAATATGAGGTCCCGTATAAATTTCGTTTCACCACTAGATAGGTCAATCAATAGTCTTTTCCTACTAGGGTTGTCTTCACATATGGGAGAATGCCCAAAATCTTAATTCTACTTTGATCTGCTAGTCTTATAAACCAATGTGTAAGCTACATGCCTTGCTTGCCTGGATCTTTTATTGTCACATCCATGATTATGTTCACAAATGAGCCTCCATCAATCAATGCACCTACAACAAAGCATCCTTCAATCCAAATGCCAATCTATGGGGTGCCGGGATCCAAGAAGGCATTAGCCACATTCACTTTTTTAATAGGCTCTAGGACCTTTTTGGGATTAGTGGCCTTAGGCCATGTCTTCTTGTTAATGTGCTTTTAAATATCTTTCAGTCAGCTATAGGAGAAAAATCACAACAAGTGTCAGAATGTTAGATTTGGTTCAAAGGTACACACATATAGCGACGCTAAGTAGCGACGTTTTTTTTCGGCGTCGCTATTTACATCGCTAATCCTCGAAATATTTTAAGTCAAAAAATGTGTCAGTATTAGCATCGCTATCTGCGTCGCTAAAAATGTCGCTATTAGTATCGCTATTTAGCGACGTAAATAGCGACACTAATAGCGACGACTTACTCTGGTAACATTTCGTGGAAACCCGAATGTTTCTTTCAAACGTGCGCGCGAACTGCAGAAGCAAGGCGAAGGCGGAGAGAAAGAGAAAGGGAGGTGAGCAAGAGAGGGAGGTGAGCAAGGGAGGTGAGCAAGGAAGGAAGCTGCGAGTCGCACGCGAGGAGAGGAGCGTCGCCCGCATGAAGAGGTCATGGAAGAAGAAGAGAGCACGACGGTATGCCCTTTTTTAGTTTCTTTACAATCTTTGTTTTACTTTGCAATGTAGGTTAGAAAGTGTTGGTTTCTCTTCAATCTTTGTGTCGCTTTGTGTTGCTTTGCAATTTAGGTTAGGAAGTGTTGAAAGAGAGAGAAATGGAAGTGAGTGTTTTCAAATTTTTTCTTGTGTTGGTTTTTATTCTTTGCAATGTAGGTTAGAAAGTGTTGGTTTTTCTTCAATCTTTGTGTTGCTTTAATTTGCAATGTAGGTTAGGAAGTGTTGAAAGAGAGAAATGGAAGAGAGTGTTTTTATATTTTTTCTTGTGTTGGTTCTCTTCAATCTTTGCAATGTTTATAGGGTAGGAAGTGTTGAAAGAAAGAGAAATGGAAAGAAGTGTGAAGGGGGATGCTTGTTTTGCTTGGTTATAGTTTTAGAGAGAGAGTGAGAGGGATAGAGATGTAGAGAAAGAGAAATGAGATGCTTGTTTTGTTTGGATTGTATCTTTTGCAAGATCTTTCTAAACTACATATTCATCCACAATGATATTTCTAGATGTAGAAATACTTCTTTTTCTAGGATCATAAAAGTAAAATGCTTTGGTGATGTTACTATTACTCATGAGAATACGTTTGAGAGAGTTTTAGAGTCTAATTTCTTTCTATGAGCATAAGTAATGCTTCCAAAAACTTTCAAACAACTCACTACTAGTGTTTGACCAATAAAGGCTTCAAAAGGAGTTGTGCCTTTCAAGGCATAGTGGAAGATCTATTAACTGTTATAAAAATGTATGTGTGTGAGCATAGTTTAGAACCGACCTCAAAGATCGATAAGTTTAGAGCCGAACTCAAAGAGATAGGTACGAAAATTTAAAAAACAAGACCTAAAATATATATAGTGGAGTGGTCCCAATATGCAATATAGAATCGTTATTAAATTATCATTCCATTACATCGCAGTCAAGATGTCTAGCACTCACGACCAACATGGTGGGGATCGTGAGGCCTGGCTCAATCAACGTGTCCCTTGTCCATGCACGCAATGCAAATTGGCCATTCGTCGAAAACGTCGTTTGTTCATAGAGCATGTGCAACGGTATGGAGAGTTTTGAGTTGAGATAATCGACCAAGCAGTCTTGAATTACGAGATTGCAGTAAGTTCTCTCTCATTACTATATGACATGTAATTGATTTAAGTATAATAGTTTGGGGTTATCTTAGAAGTTAGCTTCTTAATGTCCTTTACAAGGTCAGGGCCATGTCGATACATTGCAGTCCGCAGATCTCTTGCGCCCAGTAAGACGGGTTCGTCCGCGCTCTATACAAATGCCGTCCAAGATAACTAACTATCTCATAGAAGGTGATAACTCTCAACCCCCTTCTATGGGTGAGAATGCTGGAGACATGGACAATCCTCCTGCTTTTTTGGAGCCCGAGTTAGAGGACATGATCGAATCATTGCTTCTGACGGACTCGGAATCCCAAGATCCTTTAATTGCAGAGGCTATCATTCCATTGTATGATGGGAGTCGAGTATCCCATTTGAAGACACTTCTTGCATTGTTGAGCATACAAACAAAGTATGGATGAAGTTATGTGAGTGTGACAAAGCTATTCAGGTATATTATGATGTGTATGATTCTTTATTGAAAGCCATTAAAATGTGCTATGTAGTACTCTAATAACGTGCTTCATTGCAATTTGTAGAACATTGAAATCTTACATTTTGCCTACCCAAAACACGATGACTGAGTCTCGTGATGATGCAAGACAAGTGCTGTGAAAGCTAGGCATGGATTATAATTGCATTCATGCTTGCCCGAATGATTGTGTTCTCTTCCGAGGAGAGTTTGAATTGTTGGCCACATGTTCCAAGTGCGGTGCGGACACGTATCGAAATGACTTGCAAGGACATACTTTGCTAGTATCGAAATGTGGACCATGCATGACTTTCCAAGTTATGGAGAATGCTCTGGTAAAGCGTGTTTTCTTATTTTGCTAGTTTTCTTTGAGCGATGTTGGTGTTATGACATGCTTCACTGTACATGTGTGTTCTGTAGGGCTAGTCACGTCAGGTTACCATGCATGTCCTCTGTGTGGACCAAGGTTGGATTCTTGTATGTCAAAATTTATGAATAAGATGGTATTTGAGGGACATCGGGCTTTTTTGGCAGAGGGTCATGTCATGAGAGAAGGATTTCTTGGTCGCCCTCCTGCGAGAATGAACGCACTGAGCTGGTTTGATCGCAGGATGGTGGACCAAGACTCGCTTCCCAGTGGAATGTGACGCTTCTCAATTTTCTATGAGCTGACTTATTGGAAAAAACTGAAAATTAACCACCTTTTAGATCCCATGCACATTTTTAAGAATGTGGGTAGCTTGCTATGGGACCACCTCACTGGGCAGCGAGACACACTAGGAGCGAGGATGGATTTGAAAGCAGTGGGAAAGATGGAACCATATTGGCCTATAAGTGGCGTCGACGGTCAAGTGCAATTGCCGCACGCTCCTTGGGTTTTGTCTGGCAATGAAGTGCGATGAGTAAATGAAAACATCAAGTCCTTTCGCACGCCGACTGGCCTAATGCGTTCTCTCAAGACAGCATTCTCAAAGGATGACCAACTGACAGGACTCAAATCCCATGATTGGCATAAGATGTGTCAGGAATGTACGGTATGAGGTTGCGTATGGCATGATTCTACATATTAGATTTCAAAATCTCTGTTTGTTTATACACAATATTAATTACATGGTTTTCACAGTTCGTATTGCCGATCGCAATCACGTGGTCTTTGACATCAAAGGTACAGACAGCTATTTACAAATTGTCCGAGTTGGTTCAGTTTGTCTCCCAAAAAGAGATTCACACATCATCGATTGAATCCGTGAAATGCATGGCAGTAGAGACTGCTCGTCTTTTGAGAAGTATCTTCCCACTAGCATGCTCACGATTAAAACCCATCTTCTAGTGCATATTGTAGATGAATTGCAAGTTGCAGGTCCAGTCCATAGTCAATGGATGTTTTTCCTTGAACAGTTCATGAAGACCTTAAAGGGATTTGTGCGACAATAGTCTCGTCCTAAGGGTAGCACGGCTGAAGGTTGGTTAGTGTCGGAGGCCTTGGTGTACATTTTTTAGTGGTTGTCCACTGTGGACCAGGACAAAGGCTTGATATGGTCACTTAAGGAGGATGATCGTCTGAATGGGGATGTCCTAGTGGGAAATGGAATAGAGAAGAAGATGGACGCATCCATGGAGTCCAAGGTGAACCGATTTTGTATACTGCATAGTGCTACGATGGAGAAGTGGCTGCAACGGTATGAGGATGCTCGAGCTGAACGAGAGTCTGCAAGATTTGACTTTCGACGGAGTACGCGGCAACAGCCCATTCGATATCCGAAGGGCTTAGAGGAGATGCCTCTACTCATGTCCAATAGATGGCTACATGAGGCCCTAACCAAAGCATCTCAAGATGGAGAAACAATTACTGAAGAAGAGTGGGACTTTTCACGTGGATGCAATCCCAAGGTATGCAATCCCAATAAATTACAATCTATACTGCAAATCGCAACTAATATACTTGTTCTTCTCCCAGTATAAGGTCCATAGTGCAGTATGGTCACGTGGAAGACATTTCAGAGTAGAGCACATCGACAAGTTACGCTCGACAATGGACTGTGGCGTGATGGCAATGTTTGAGCAGGAAAGCCGATGACATGCCACAGATCCAAACTGTGTAGTTGCAGAGATGGAGTATTTCGGATGTTTACAGAGTATCCTTGCAGTGGACTATCGAAGTTTCTTCGTGACCATATTTGATGTGCAATGGTTCAAGGTTACTCTCGAAGGAGCAGGTGCAATTGTTCGGCGAGGGCCAAGTGGCTTTGTTGAGATTGACTCAACGAAGAAGTGGACCGATTTGAGTGATACATTTGTTTTGCCAAATCACTGTGAGCAGGTAAGAGTCCCTAATACTTGACGCGCTTTAGCAATCTCAAAGTGGACTTTTATACTAATCGTAATATGGATCAGGTCGTCTTTTTCACTAATCCACAACAACCTCAATGGTGGTATGTCATTCCCATGACATCTAGGAGTATCCCCGTGTTTGCCAGAACCCCCGTACCGATCGTAGAAGAGACACCTTTAATAGCGGCAATGATAGAAGGCATACAAGAAACTAGGATGAACCGCCTGGAGGACCAAGACATCTCACCTATGGAGATAGAGGAGATAGAGGATGGGTTTTTTGAAAATGAAGCAGAGTCCTCATTTTGTGGAGAATTTTGTATAGATCTCCCAGTGTATACTGAGCTATGTCAAGATGAGATTGTGGAACCCTAAACAAAAGTGACTCGATCAAAACGTTCCTCCCACTACAGCAATGCCACTTTTTGCAAATCGGTTAGGACAGTTTGTATGTTTTTGGAGTATGGTGTTTTGTATTATCTTTTTTTTTAATTATTTTAAAATGAAGTCTTGCAAATTAAGTCTTACTTTTATTATGTCTTGCAATTCATTATCTAATATTATTATTTTTCCTTGTATGTGCAGGTTTAGGATTTGGGCACGGACAGCAAGATGAGTCACGATTTTACAGATGACGACATTGACGCGATGCTAGCGCATTTCTCACCGGAGCAGTTGGCACGAGTCAGAGATAGAGCCGATGCACAGCTTTCCTGTTCCACCTCAGCACAATCGGCAATCCGATGCTTCGGTCTCCAGTAGACGCAGTCGCAGGTCTCGCTTTGCTTCAGAGTCACATAGTCGAGGAGGAGGCAGCTCCTGTTGTGGGGATACAGATGCAGTCTCTTCCACTCGCACTGCTCCCACTCCTTCATGCACCCCACCGATCACTCCTAGGGTCAACAAGAAGTACACGAAACCCACTCCTCCAGGTATGTATTTTTGCATCCTTTTTCGCAGTAGCACTTATCAATTCGAGTTGTGTTTGACACATTTGTATTAATGTCATGAAAGTATCCGTTTGCAAAATCTTGTAGGTTACTCGTATCTCATAGATAAGGCCACTGGCCATTTATACATGAATGATGAGGGAAAAGCTGTCATCTCTAGGATGCATGAGTTGTGCCAACAAGTATTTTGGCACAACATTACAGACAAGTGGAAGGAGATCCCAGATGCCAGCAAGGAGTACATAATCGATACATTGTATCGAGAGTTCCCTCAGCCCTCTAGCAATGATAGATTTTCGAGAGGGTGGATGATGACACATATGCGTGACTATCAATCGCATAGGCAGTGTGATGCACGCGAAGCAGTCAAGCAGGGCAAATCGAAGCCGGAGTGGCTGGATACAGAGGACAGGAGTAATCTCCAGGATGAGGCGACATCCACTCCAGACAAGTGGAAGCAGCAGAAGGACGCAGCAAAGGCGCGCTTGGACGTAGGATCGGTGCATCACCTTGGTAGCAATGGCCACGCAACATTCCTGGCAGATTTCGTAAGTATTAATAGGGTAGAGTACTCTAATTTAATGACATCCATGTTGATGTATGTATTTCGAACATGAATCTCAAGTACGTTGTTTTTCGATGTTTGTGTGCCACAGCAAGGTTTTATGAATCGTGGCCTGACTGCACTAGAGGTGACATACAGGGAGAAGCATGACTTGAGTGCACTGATCGAGAAGCTCTATGCTCGTGGAGGACCGGTAAGTAGTAATAAATATCATTCCTAATTTGAGAAATCTGTCATTATATGTCAGTTTGTATTTGGTACTCACAATTATATATGTATTTGCTATTGCAGGCTCCCTTCGGTATGCCACTACAGCGAGAGTAGTTTTTTGATGCGGATGAGTCGTAGAGAACAGATTAGGCTACATAGGATTACTCCCCATCTTGTATTATATAAGGCCTTATGGCCTCTATCCTCCATATGTAATAGCTAAGTGTATATGATTCGGACTTCTATGTTGTAGCATGACTCCATATACACATCTCCATGTTATTCACCACATATTGATGTACACGTGTATACATATTTGCTTTGTCGCAGTACACTTCCCAATTTAAGTTCTATTATTTTCTTTATCAATGCAGTGCACATTTGTGTTAATTAATGTCATGAAAGTACTTGTTTACAAAGTCTTGTCATTATTTGGGATCGATTGTCTAACTTCTTTGACAGCAGGAATTGTCTCTTAGCCCTGTGTCGCTCTAACTGTGGCAGGGTTGCATCTGCAGCTCTGCCACAAAAAAAAAAATTCTGCAACTGTCGGTATTAGTGTCGCAAAATAATTCTGCAATCGTCGGTATTAGCGACAGAAATTCCTCTGTAACCGTCGCTATTGTCATCGTTAATTTCGTCAGTATTAGCGTCGCTAAATAGTGACGCTAATACCAACGAAATCAGCGACGAAATTAGCGAGGCAAATAGCGACGATTTTGTAGCGACGCCAATAGCGACGACGAGGATATTTTTCATATATAAAGAAAACATCGTTATAGCATGTATATGTTGTAGTGCATCCAAAATTGCATTTATGATCTGTTGAAGGAAGAAACTTTGGACGAGCAACATAGAGCAGCTTACTTACTCTTCTCAGTTTCCTTTTGGTTCTTCAAATCATTCTAAATCAGAAGCAAACTAAATCTTCTTGCAAAGTGCTCTTGAGAACCACCTCATTAGCTTCACCAAGAAGCTTTTAGCTCAATAGTACACCTACTTATCAGTCTGAACTAGCAGGGAAGATAGCACTGCCTATCAATCTTTGAGGCTTTGCAGAATTTTTGAAATTCTAGGGCTTGAGGTCTCTGACGATGGGTAAAGTTGGTTATGGCCAAGTTTTTCAACAACAAGACAGCTATGAAGTAGGTGGTTCTTTGTTTGTGAATGTGGGAGCTTATAAGCAGCAACAAAGTTGGAGCACAGGAACACCTTTTGAGCAATGTGGACATTCTAAGGGCTCTTGGAAAAACCATATAACATTCAGCCAATCTCCAGCAGAAATAGATATTGTGGGTCAATTATAAAGATGATCATGGCAACATTTGTAACCATGATTTTCAACAAGGCAATATTGACTATGAAGTGTCTTATAGGAGGCAAGTGGCATCCAATAGCAATATTATGAGCATCATAAGAGAAATGAAATTTAGTAAGTCAATTGCTCACATGGCTGACATGATTGATGCATGCTCATAAGGGAAATGAAATTTAGTAAGTCAATTGCTCACATGGCTGACATGATTGATGTATTGGCACATGCACTTATGGGTTTTGAAGAAACCATGATGGCAACATGAAGTGGTAGATACAATTCGGATAGAACAAGAACTTGCCCCCAACACTTGGCATCTCATATTGATCAACAGTGATGCATTTTGAAAACTCTCATAAATATTAATGGTAATGCCATTTTGCAAGAGGGCTTAGCACATGTACAAAACAAGCATATGTTGGTTGCATCAATTGCTCGGGCTAATGCAGCAATTCAATAAGACTTAGTGCAATCATTGCTAAATTTGTAGAACAATGAGTATAGATAGCCACTCTCTTATGGGAAACATTATCTACATGGGAAGCAATATGACTGATGCTGATTTAATATTAGAGGAGTACAAGCTATATGTAATGTCTCTGCCCACCCCCGCATAGAAGCCCCCCTCCCTAATTTTTCATTAAAAAGAAATTGAATTTTTTTTCCCTTTTCCCCCCTATTGTCACCGACAAGTGGTAGGGGAAAAAGAAGAGGAAGTGGATGATGGATGACATCGATGTGGGGAGGGAACTGACGACGTGGTGGAGGAAGATGGGGATGACGATGGGACGAAGTAGGTGATGATGACGACGTCACTGATGGAAGGGGAGGCCACATGGCCAAGCACTTCCCCCTTGGGCGTACTAACCCCACCGCGGCCACCTGGAGAGGCAGAAGAGCCCCTTTTGTCATGCAAACGGCACACCCCCTCCACCTTCACTCCACGTCCCCTCGCCCAATTGCAAGGTGGACACAAGGCTCGAAAGGACTCCACCTGTTATTTCACGGGCATGGAGAGAGAGAGTGTGTGTGTGTGTGTGACAGAGAGGGAGAGAGTGAGAGAGTGAGAGAGAGAGAGAGAGAGAGAGGGAGAGAGAAGGAGAGAAGAGAGAGAAGTAGAAGAAGAAGGAGAGAGAGAGAGAGAGGAAGAAGAGGAAGAAGGAGAGGGAGAGAGAGAGAGAGAGAGAGAAAGAAGAAGAGGGAAAGAGAGAAAGAGAGAGAGAAAAAGAGAGAGAGACTCTTTCTTTTACCCTCCTAAGAGGGTGGCCACACGCATCTTTTTCCTTGTTGCTGCAAACCCATACCCCTTGTTCCGCTTGGATTACCTGTAGTGTATTTCGCTCCCCAATTGGCCTACTAATTGAGCACAATGTGCAAAAGTCTTGTGCGACTTGCGTCAAAGGGAGAGGAAAATCGAGAATGGCCCCCAAGCAGAAATTGTCATGCGTAGATGGAAATCCCTCAACGAGCAACGGAGCTTCGGGTGAGGGCATCACTACCAATCCAACTATAGTACCGGTCGTAAGTGATGTATTTCCAAATTAATGAATGCTTGCTTTGATTCACGTAGGAGATGCATTAGACTCGTACTAAACCGCACGAGAAGGGATTATTGAAAAGGATAAATTCATGGCAAACATTCGAAAGATGGAGTTTGTGAAGTGCATGTATCAAGGGAAGTTAGTTGCACCTAGTTGCTATACGACAAGTCCATACATAGCGTAAGCAACATATAAGATCCTAATGTACTAAGCATCGATAAGTCCTAAATTATTCTTTACCTAGGACAATATTATTACGGCTCGCAGATGCACGTAGACAGTACATGCATGGGAAAGATTATATAAAACATACATCGATGGTACACGAATTGATCTTGCATTAAAGTTTTGCTAATATCACGAACTATTAGTTCATTGGGATTATGCGTAGCTAAAACAAACAACATTCATTAGGATTAAAATTATGATGCCTTGAGATCCATCCAATAGCGACTATGTTCGTCAAACCTATTCAAGGGTTGGGCTAGATACAACAACAACTCTAGGGCAAGTGAAAAGCTCAACGATTAGGAAACACTAAGTCGAAGGAAAGACCGACGCTTTTATACTAGTTGGGAAGAAGGCTGGGTTATCAATCAATGTAAGTGATTAATAGAACTTATGTCTTGTACAATGTTTGAAACCGTAATATAAGCCTCAGTCAAAAGAAGGGTGTGTTAAGTAAAATTTACATGAAACCGCTCCTGATTCCAAGGGGGAGAGCAAATATGTGATGGAAAGGTTATCGCGACTATTCCTGCAATGTTTGGAAAAGGATACCATTGTTTTTTATTGATTGATCAAATAACGTCCTAAATGCTTTTGCATTAAAATAATTGTTGGGATATGATTAGATGATTATTCTAAGTGCTTGTGTTTGATGGTAAATGCATGGCAGGGGTCTATGATGACAAGTTGCCATGGGATAAGGAAATGTTTTCTTGAAAGATGATATAGGTTGATTGCCTTGATTGTGCTTGATTCTTAATTGGATTAATTAAGAAAGGATATTTTGTGCGGGTGGATCATCTCCAAGGTCATGCCGCATTTCAACCCAAGAGGGTACTATTTGATTCACGAGCCGAAGGTCTAGTGGTAAAAAGGTCAATCACAGAAAGTGTGTCTCACTCTTAGGTTGCTTGGGATCAATGGAGCTCTGAACACCCCTTGCCTAGTCCGGAATAGAGTTGTAGACTATCATGAGCTCAACGTCTAGGGCGTTGGAAGATCCTATTCTAGATACTGGATGGAAATTATGGTGCCATGTGATTTGGACCAGGTGCTTCTATTGGACAGAAGGGATACATAATTTGTCCTGTATGGACAGGAAACAAAGATTAACGTAAAAGATAAGTTAAGGAATTTGTCTGAACTTATTGTCAAAGAATTTCTTGCTTTGTATTCTTGTTTGTGCCGTAAGTTACGTGAACGAACCTTGTTCCCTAAAAGGCTTAATTAATAAAACTGATTTTAAATGTCACACATAATTGTGGTAGGACCTAATTAGAAAACTAAAGCTATCGAGGGAAGCGGGTGGACAGAACTTTGACGGGTTTGTCCTACAGTAGGATGGTCCTAGAGAGTTGAGAGGCTTCTTCACAAATTTTTACCATCATTCGACCTTTAGGTTGTACTAGGTTAGAACCCGATTCATGCCATTTTAGAGTACCAGAATGGGACTATGCCCTACGGGTAGAGAGGTTGAGCGGCGCATCCCTCTTATTTCCCATTCTCCTTGAACCAAGTATAGCATGGATATGCTTTGGCTTGGGTATCTTTGCGTGAAGTAGGATGTCTAGAACTCGACACTAGAATGTTGTTAAGAGACCTTGACCACTAGGATCCCAAATTTCAGGTCAATCCTAGTGGGTTCTCGGCCGCGAATGTTCCGTTGTGAGGCGAACTTGGGAAACCCTAGGTGACAAACCCTGTGACATTCCATGGGAGTGCGGGCGACATCGCGTAGACTAGTCTCTCAATGGATCGCTAAAAACGTGCTTGGACAGCCAATAGTCGGGTATATTACAGTTGGCATCAGAGCAAAACTTCGTAATGTGATTTATTAATGTATGGTTTGTAGACATATCCTAAATGGAAATAACATAAGGGGTATGACTTAATTGTCAAGCACCTTTTGCACCCACGAATGCTAATATGCAAGAGAAGAAATTCCTTCTCAAGTAGATTAAGGCACCCGAGTTTGATGGAGAAGGGATAGACATCGCAATGCAGAGGCGGAGATATGGATTGAGTCGATGGACAATTATTTCTCTGCTTCAAGAACCACTTTCTCCAATCAAGCAATGATAGAAAAATTGAAGTTAGTTGGCGAGGCTCGGATATGGTGGAAGCAATGGTGCAAAGATCAAAGTATTTTGAAAGTTGGTATCACTTGGGCTCAATTGAAAGACATTGTACACGGACAATACCTTTCACCAACCTACCAAATTTTGAGAATGAATGATTTGTTCAAGCTCAAGCAGTTGGAATTAATCTTGGAAGCTTACTACTCAAAGTTTGTAACCCTACTAAAATATGTGTCCCTTATGGATATTGCACAGCAAGTATCTAAGTTTTGCCATGGCCTGAACACTCCTCTGAACCACCGTCTTGAAGCAATGCATCCAACAGACTTGCAAGATGCATTACTTCAAGTGAAGCCAATCATCCAAGAACTTGGATCGGGAAATTGTGACAAAGATGATCCTCGAGATCAGGGCAAGAGGTGCCACATATGTGAAGAGATAGGGCACATCAAGCCAAGAGGAAGTGGATGATGGATGACTCGATGTGGGGAGAGAATTGACGATGTCGCAGAGAAAGATGGGGATGACGATGGGGCGAAGTAGGTGATGATGACAATGTCGCTAATGGAGAGGAATGCCACGTAGCCAAGCACTCCGCCCTTGGGTGTATTGACCCCATTGCGGCTACCTAGAGGAGCCAAAGAGCCCCCGCCGTCATGCAAATGGCACCACCCCTCCACCTTCACTCCACGTCCTCTCCCCCCCCCCCCCCCACCCCACAATTATAACCCCCCCTTCAAAGAGGGAAATAGAGAGAGAGAGAGAGAGAGAGAGAGAGAGAGAGAGGGAAAGACACTCTTTTCCCCTCCTAAGAGGGTGGCCACATGCATCTTTTTCCTCGTTGCCGTGAACCCATACCCCTTGTTCCGCTTGGATTACCCGTAGTGTATTTCGCTCCGCAATTGGCCCACTAATTGAGCACAAGGTGCAAAAGTCTTGTGCAACTTGTGTCAAAGGGAGACGAAGATCGAGAATGGCCCCCAAGTAGAAATTGTCACGAGAAAATGGAAATCCCTCAACGAGCAACGGAGCTTCGAGCGAGGGCATCACTGTCAATCCAACTATGGTACCGGTTGTAAGTGATGTATATGTCACTTTCATTATTTGTGTCTTAACTTTTATCATTGTCCTCTTCGGACTCTGTCTCTACCTCTACAAGGGCTCTATAGTAAGAGAAGAACATGCTCTTTGTTGCATCTTTAGGCTTCTACCTCTCTGGATCTGCTATGGCCATGTAACAAGGAGAGCAGTACATCCATGCTTCTCACTGTCAAAGGTAATTTCAAAAGTCATTTTTTATTCCAATAGAATATATTTATCCATTGATAAGGACTTGCTTCTTTTGGGAGCTAGCTTATAGTACCCACTGTTAGAGATTGTGCCTCTATTTTCTTGAAAAAGATTTGTTTAATAGCTTCTTCATCTGTTGATGTACCATCTGTAACTTCACTGCAAGAGTTTGATAAGACTTCGATAGAGGTAGATCTATTACCTATTTTTGAGCCATATAAATTCACAACCACCTTGTTGGGTCCTTTGCCCAAGGTCAAGGTTCCCTTTTGAACCAATATGTCTGTGATTTTTGCTTCAAAAAGCCATGGTCTACCTAGTAGCAAAGAATATGAGGTCCCGTATAAATTTGGTTTCACCACCAGATAGGTCAATCAATAGTCTTTTCCTACTAGGGTTGTCTTCACATATGGGAGAATGCCCAAAATCTTAATTCTACTTTGATCTGCTAGTCTTATAAACCAATGTGTAAGCTACATGCCTTGCATGCCTGGATCCTTTATTGTCACATCCATGATTATGTTCACAAATGAGCCTCCATCAATCAATGCACCTACAACAAAGCATCCTTCAATCCAAATGCCAATCTATGGGGTGCCGGGATCCAAGAAGGCATTAGCCACATTCACTTTTTTAATTGGCTCTGGAACCTTATTGGGATTAGTGGCCTTAGGCCATGTCTTCTTGTTAATATGCTTTTAAATGTCTTTCAGTCAGCTATAGGAGACAAATCACAACAAGTGTCAGAATGTTAGATTTGGTTCGAAGGTGTCTTGCTCTTTGATCAAGTCATACTCTTTTATGGGATCCACTGGCTTTTCCAACAGGCTATGGAATGGGGCAACACCCACTTTCATCTTTCCTCTTTCTTCTACAAGTGGCAATATCTTAAATTTTTCTATTATTGGAGGTACTTCTGCATTGTCTATCTCTTGGACCTTTGGTCCTATCTCTTGGAGTGTCTCTGTGTCTCTCTATGGCATGGCAATGCTTCGTACTACATTGTTCTATTCTGTACTATTCGGTTTCTCTATTGGAAGATTGAACTTCACAGTTTTGGTAAGAGGACTATTTTTCTTTTGGATGAATCGTTACTTTTTATTAGCATGCGTGATTTTAGCAACTTCCAATTCCACCAAGCTGGAGGTAGATTCTTGGGCCTTGGTCTACTAACTTTCAATAGAACTGGCCTTCACAAGGGTTGGACTAGGATAGTCTTTTGCAATGTGGCATTCCCCCTTCCATCTACTGCATAAGGGCTTGTAGTCTATAGACCTTCTAGGGTTTGGACAATTTGGTGAGATATGTCCCTTTTGTCTACATCTATAACACTCCACTTCTGATTGCTAGCCATTGCCAAATTGTCTTCCTCTATAGCTTTAGTCCAAACTCTCTCAACTTTAGTCCGATATCTTGGGTTGTCATCTTGGATTCCAGCATATTGAATCTTGCTTCTTCATCTTTCTTCCTACTTTAATGCCTCTCCTTCAGAGAATAGATGTCTTTTGTGTGGTTCTTTCATAAACAATATGAAAAAAAGACTCTAGGGATGTCCCAATTAATGGTACTTTTCACACCATGTTTTTCATCACATCACACATCTTCCATTTCTGCAGTTATTCTATAATCACATCTATTAGCTCTTTCTTGATACTTGCAACAACTGAATTGGACAAATACTCATTCAAATTTTCTCCTCTTGGAGTACTTGCATTAGAGTTTTGGAGAGTCTTTGTAATCATTGCATAGACTAGTTGGGTTGGTCAAAGGGTCCTTTGTTTTGATTCTGATTCAGAGCTCTTATTGAGATTGTTGGTTCGTTGGTTCTAGTTAATAAGTTTCCACTTGTTATTGAGTTGTCATTGGGGGAATTTTTTGAGGCCATTGTTGTTGTGGTCGAACCATCATTTGAGGCATTGCTATTTATGGTGCCACTGTGGATTCGGTGCACTATATTGGGGTACTATTTTCATCTGAGGGTAGAGATAGGGAATAGTCCCTAAGATTGCATTTGGTAGATATACCATTATTGGCATGGGAGAAGGTAAGACTCCTCTTCCTGAGGTCATCAACAACCTTGCTTCAACTTCACCATACTACTTTGCACCTTTCACTATAGCTTGCAAGTTGACTAGTCTTCTCAGCTCCACAAACTTACAAATTTTTTGTTGTAGGCCTCTAAGAAAAACTCCCTTTTCTAGATACCTTCATCCAAGTTATGGTTGGTCTATCTCTTCAATATGAATTGCATTCTAGATACATATGCTTCCACTCATTTTCCAAAGAACTGACTTAAGTTCATGAGCTCCTCTCATATCCATTCTTCAGAACCTTTATGCCCGAATTTGATGAGAAAGGCCACCTTTGGATCATTCCATGTGTCAAAAGTTCATGTTGCTTGTCTCTCATACCACTGAAATGTTGTGCCTTAGAAAGTGGTAGGGAATATCACCAACCAATGCTCTGGGGTTCTTGCATCATTGGGTACACATGTTATCATGAACTCAACTACATGAAGATCAAGGTCTTTATTGTACTCTCCCTTTAAGATTTTCAATGGACTACATTTACTGGCATGTCATCAACATTTCCAAGACGGATCTAACTTTGAAGAGGACCTTGGGTTGCCATTGGGACTTCTATAAAGAGTATCACAAGGGCATCAAAGGAGCCTTCTGTTGCTAGCTTATTCTTGGCTTTGATTTTTTTCTTCTCTCTTCTCACATACCTCTAGATTCATTCTAGTGCTTGCCTCTTGATCACGTCATTCATCAAGAAGTTGGCTCCACCGAGTTTGTCAGTACTCAACAAAAGGGAATCAAAAGGGCTTCAATATCTGGAGGACTCTCTTGCCAATATTTCTTGTACTTCCTTTTTTTCAACATCTCTCAAATGTTGGCTCCACCGAGTTTATCTATACTCAATAAAAGGGAATCAGAAAGGCTTCAGTCTCTAGATGACTCTCTTGCCAATATTTCTTCTATTTCCTTCTTTTCAACGTATGTACTCAATAGAAGGGAATTAGAAGAGCTTCAGTCTTTAGAGAACTCTCTTGCCAAGGTTATTAGTGCTCCAAGCATCCCACATATCTTGATGTTGGGCATCCACAAACAAGTCCCATTCTTTTCCTTCTTATTCTTACAAACCTCTACCAACCACGACCCTTGAAGCTTCTTCACAATCTTCCACTTGATGATGTCTGAAAATTCTTCAATGAAGGCCAAATCTTCCACAGATGATCATTCTCTCTATTTTTTCTTTACTCTTCAGTTTCTTGAAAGACAGCTTGCTATAATGACATAACTTTTTGTAGCTTCAAAAGATAGTGGGAACAATCTATCACATAGAGCCCGCATCATGATAGTGATATGTTTCCACCACCGAGGCATGAACTTTTTGTAGAAAGTGGCTTTGGCTATGAAAATTTCCAACTCTTAAAGGATAGTAGGGATTCTATACTCTTCCATTACTTTTCTTCCTCTTTAACTGTCTTTTCTTCCATTTTTAGCCTGTTCATCAGTTTTTCCCCGCTATGCACCAAAAACATGGAACCCCAAGAGGAATACCAAGAAAACATTGAAACTAGTGCAAGAAAATCTATCTTGTCGCATCAATAAGCATGTTCTTCATACTTTAATCAAATAAAAGAAGGAAAAGAACACCAAGAACAACCAATCTTCACGTAGCATCATATAGTGAATCGCCCATGGATTTATCACAATAAATCTTCAATGTATTCTTCATACAAACCATCCAAGAACTAAAAGAACACATAGGAATAATCAAATTTAAATGGAATTCATCATATAGTATTCATATTTCATCATCTTCATAGTCTTGATAGTCTTTCTCTCAATCTCTCTCATAGTCTCACTTATAAATACATTGTTGTTCATAGAAAATTGGCTATCTCTCATATGCTTGCTCTAAATAGTACATTGAAAATGACAAAGAATAACACTTAGTAATCCTCCCTTGATCATGGATACCCCTCCCAAGAGGTATGCCTGATATGAAGAGTCACTAAAGCCATTACGATGAGAACACTACAAAAGGTCCATAGAATGCATAAAAACTATATAGCTCAAACCAAAACCAACTCAATCCATCAAAAAATTTTCAAAATACTCTCAATCATTCCTCAAAACACTATTCACAATCTCAACCTCACAAACAGAAAGAAAACAAACCAAATTAGAGGCAAAACACAAAACCCTATCAGAACCAAATAGACAATTCACAGAACCTAACAGAACATCATATCTTAACAAAAAATCATCATGAGCTTCTTCAACCTACTCAATCTAACCAAAACTCAACAAAAACCAATAATTCCATCACAAAATCAACCATTTAGCTCATGAAAATAACAAAAAGCAGCCCAAACAACAAGTCAAGTCAGTCCTCCTCATTGGTTTGTGTACTCAAGTAAGCCATCTACTCAACCATTGTCAATTTTGGACTTGAATTCAAGGTTTCTAATTAAATATATTATCTCATGATTGCACAAGGTGGCATTAAAATTACTATGGATGTCGTCCTCTTGAGACTTCTCATGATATTCTTCTTGTGAGTACCCAAACATAGACTCTCTGATTTGTTATTTTAAAGTATCATTAGCCTTATTCCTGCCCTCTTTCCTACCATTTCTTGGTGTTTTCCAAACAAACCCATTGTCACAAAAATGGCTATATCTTTTAATCATGATATACAAACAATGTATTTTCTTATTCAAATCAAAACGAAGGATATGGTCTTCAAGATTAGCTATGAGACTTGTTAGAATTGAATCAAAATATTCTAGAACTATTTTTATGTGGCTATTCAAAATAGTCTAGCAACCTATAATAGCCATGTATCAAAGGTAAAACCACACGTAGGCTCTATATAAGGTCTGCAAACCTCGTACCAATATTATAAGACTTTTATACATTGAAAGCAACCATCTATGACCTAGGATCAACTTGTATACACTCAACATTACCTTGCAATACCTTGCAATGCTTCGGAATACCTAAAAAGGGGTTGAAATATCCCCTTTCTCCTATAACCTATTATCCCAAGCTTATGATACCCTATAAAATCCATGTACTAATCAATTAGTATTGTAATTATTTATTCCAACTCATGTCTTCAATGCTCCTTTTGTCATGCCTATGTGAAGGGGATAAAGTGGCATCCATGGCTCCTTACATGGGCATCGAGACTTGAGGGGTATGAAAATTCATTCAAGCTAGGTTGTGTACCCCTTTGAGATCTTAGATACAAGAGAGGGTCACCTCTCTTTTGTCTCACATCTCATTCAACATCCACATTTTCCTCATGGGTATTTTAGCATGGCAAGAGCATACTAGACTAAGAAACCAAGGATGAAATACATTGCTCAAATAAAAGCTTTCAGCTTTGATGATGTGCAAGGATTGAATTGAGATGATGGATTGAATGAAGGCTTACCTTAGCAATTCAATGACTCGTTGATGGCTTTAGCTTACACTTACAAATTTCTTTTGGCAATAACAAAGAATCCAAGTATAATATCAGGGATTATGCAATCCATGAGTAACATTTAAAATGAAAGATTGACTATAAGAAAAGGATGTTGAGATTTTTTTTATAGAACTCTCAGCCTCAAGGGGTCCACCTATAAGAAATCATCTATATAATGTGCGTTCAAAGGATATTCAGAAATACCCTTTCTTTACATGCTATAAGGTATTAAGATTACCCCTTTTACTTTACTAAACTTTTGGATTTTTTTCAAATTAAAATTAAAAATCTCGCACCTAGGGATAGACTAATCTCTCATCAACAAGTGGATGTTGGCCACAACAAATGGAAGTAAATATATTTTTAGAGAAATATATAGTAGATTGTCTCTTCAATTGAATCTTGAAGCTTAAAGAATCAAGAAGAATCAATCTTCACTCATATATGTCCAAAATAGCTTCCCAAATGTTCCAATAGCTCCAATGTCAACCATCCCATTGCTTTAAGACCAATAGAGCTTCAATTTTGAAGGGCATTTGGTGTTATGGAATGCTCACTTATGAAGAATAAGAGCTTGAGATTAAAAATCCCCAAATATTGATCCATAATAGATTATTGATGATCCATGAGCTCCAATAAGTACAATATTGCTTCAATGTTGGAGTACCGAAGCTATAGAGCATATTCTCCATACCAAGATAGAGTAGAATCCTTTAGAGATTGAAAGCTTGAAGAAACTTCAATGGGTGCCTATTGTTCATTACAATTTTTATGTGGAGAGCATCAAGAAGAGTAGTAAGAGGGCCACCTTTGAAGAGGAAGAGTTGAAACTTCATGTGAAATGCCTTGGAGAAAAGTAGTCAAGGTTAAAATTCCATGTAGATACCCTGTTATTTAGTGTAGATTGCACCCAAAAGTGGACTAAACAAACTATTGTTCATCCACACAAAACTTTGTATTATCTATGCTCTAGGTGTTGAGCATCAAGGAATGCTTGTCACCAAGTTTGAGATGTAGAGAAGGTGTCTCTTGAGCAGGAGAAGAGATTCAAATGAATTCCACCATGGAAACTTGGATCCTTTCTTTTAACAAAAGTACCTTAAAAATGGCATGAGATTTGATGAACAACTTGCTATTTTAGCTAGTCTACCTCCAACTTTGTTATCGTCTCTTGTGGAAATCTTCAATGATGCATATATTCATCATGTGGAGGAGCATTGTACACCTCCCTACAAGATTTGTACATATTGTACTTGAGTGGCCATGGATTTTTCTAATGGGGGAAATATGGTTGAAATGTGACTAAAAATGGATCAAATGCTTGATACTCTAATACCACTTGGCAAGAAGAAAACTTAAGAGGAGAGAGAAAAGTGTGAGAGAGAGAGAGAGAGAAAGGACTGAAAAGGGAGAGAGAAAGAGAAAGAAGCCATGGAACCTGCAAGAGAAGGTGAGCTAAAAGAGGCTTTCTTGATTGTTGCTAAATGGTGAAAAAAATGGAAGCCTCTTGCATCTTATACCTAGCCTAGTATTTTTTCCAATTATTAAATCTTCCCAGTTCTTTACAATTTTCAATTTGAACCTTTGCTATTGATATTTCATTTCTACTTTAATTAAATTTGTGATTGAAGTTGGGGAACCAACAAAGGCTTGTTTATCTTTATCCTTACTCTTGTTCTCATTCTAGTTTAGACCATTTTCTTCACAATGTCCCTTGCCACTACATCTCCTTCAAAGAGGAGTATAGTCATGGTCTTTCCTTGGATTCAAGTAGTAGATAGCAATACGGACCTCTTCTTGATAATAATAAAAAATCAATGGTCCCCTAGGCCTTTGCCCCATCTGTCCCATTATGTTTTGAAAATTCTCATTATTCCTCCTAAAAGGAGAATTTCTCCCACAATCCCCATCATTATTGTAATTATTTCGAGGCATTGGGGGTCTACCTTGGGTGGGTGACCCTCTCGACCTAAACGGTTGGGTAGGTGGTCTAATCTCATATGTCATGCTATTCCTATCTATATAGTTATAATTTGTTTACATTGCCTAAGCTTGTTGTCACTCTTACTCTATCTTATGTCAACTATTAATATCTCAATTCTCTACCTTAAGGCATAAGGCCTAGAAAGGTGGATGGTCTAGCATTAACCTTGAAGGCATTGGGCATTTCATAGCCACAAGATCATGCCCATGATATTTACCACACCTTGGTGGACTACGATTAGAATCACTTGAAGGCTATTGTGAAGCAATAGCTTGTGTCATTATTGAATAGATTTCATTTAATGGAGCTTGGACTGTACTCATTATTTCTTCTTTTATCTTTCTTAGGAACTTAGCAATAATTTCAACCACCTTAGCTCCATCCAATGTAGTTCGACTTTGCAACATTGATGGCATTCATGTTTGCATCATGTAAGCCAGTGTAGAAGTATATGGATTCAAAGGTATATTTGGCACATTAGAGCTTGCAGTTGTGTAGAGGGGTTTAATGGAATTATCACCACATATTACATGTTCTTTGGTAATCCAATTATTGAGGACTTGGATATTTCATTCGAGGTTCCTTAAACAAATCCTTCTATTGTTGTTGGCTAAGGTGAGCTTCTTCCCACCATCTAGCATGCATTTATACATCCGCCTATGTAGCTATCCTTTGTAAGCTTATATGTTGACGAAATTTAAGATTAAGGCCATCTATAAACTTAAGCTTCTATGTAGGCTCATTAGGGGGGGCTAGATTCATCTTTCATATAATTGTTTCCATATGTTCAATGTAATGCTTAAAACTCTCCATCGCTCCTTGTGATAAATAATCCAAGTCTCTGAAAACTTACTTCCTGACATTTTCCAAGAATGCTCTAGAAAATTTGGCATACCCCTTTATATTGAGCATCTAAGTTTCCATGCCACCTCCCTACGTTACCTTTTAATGTCACAAGAAAGCTATGAAACTTCTAATCATCCACA
Organism: Lygodium microphyllum; assembly: GCF_053477565.2. Classification (NCBI taxonomy): domain Eukaryota; kingdom Viridiplantae; phylum Streptophyta; class Polypodiopsida; order Schizaeales; family Lygodiaceae; genus Lygodium; species Lygodium microphyllum. Next base: position 8,320,459 of record NC_141151.1, read on the forward strand.
ACTATTTCATTTACTATGCAAGTTACTTCAAACCATTGCTTATATACATTAAGGTCTTTGTCTCCCAAAGTCTCCCATATTGGCTAAAATCATCTAGATGCACAAGGTTTCATGTCATAAATTCTCTAAATAATGTCCCTAAACCACTGTCTTGAACAAGGTCAAACTACATAGGTTTCCCGGGCTATTTAAGTAGGGATCTTAACCCCAAATTTTACACATCTTGTGATGTTTCTCTTTGAACCCTAAATTCAATGCTTGATCTATCCACAGATCTCAACTGGCTCTTCAAATAATTGGTTTAAACCAAAAGCAAACTAAATCTCAGTTGATCGAATATTTGTCACTCCATGATGTAGTGTTAGTCTCACCTTATTTGCTTTCACTTTGCGTAGTCCTTTCTACAATTGGACTATCCATACTTGAGATAACTCTATTCCAACGATATGATTTCTCTTCACTTCTAGAAGAAGGTATCTTACTCGATTGCAAATCATGCCCAAAATGTTATTTGTTTGAGATAGATGCCATGCAGGCCTAAACTTAGTAATGCATTCACTCTTTCTAATCTCTCTAGCAACCAAGCTTCTTATCACACTACTTGTTCACTCAAATGTTGATCTCAAGCTTCTTTTTGTTGTTTTCTCCTATCTTCAAAACTCTTCAGCAAACTATCCCCTCCTTGACTTACATGAAGCTATTCTTTAAGCTCACTAATATTGCCGCACATATTTCTTTTCCATTTATGGCCTTTCATTAAGCCCTACTAATTAGGGATTCCTCTATTGCTTTGGCACTTAACAATTTAAGTATGGTTGGCAATTCTTGAACCTTTTTTTATAAGGTGATTTCTCTTGTTGTTGGGGATTAAACCTAGAATTTCTACAATTTTCCTAGTGTCCTTTGTATCAAAAGTGATCTTCAAGCCTCCAAATATATGGATCCACAATGATACATCATCCCAATTAACTCTCCTAAAGGTTCTATATCCTAATCGATAGCAGTAATCAATTTTATATGATACACTGATTGTATTTATTTAAAATTTGTTGACTAACCCAAAATATGCTACCAAACAAGGCAATTGTTTGGGCACTACATCCATAGTCAATTATGGCCCAAAGTATCAACCAATTCCAAGTCTACAATTACACTACATCCATTGTCAATTATGGCCCAAAGTATCAACCACCATCAATTACATCAGTATCCCTTGTCCAATCTAATATTTACCTTTGGCAATATTGAGGCAAGTTCAAAAAGTAGTCTCTTATAGAAAAGAGATTGTGTATTCGCTCATTAATTCTAAGCATATGTACCTAGGATTAATTTAGCCTAGGGATCTTTAGCACCTATCAAGTGTGCTTGGCTCTTGGTGGAAAATGCAACCAAAAATGACTAGCCAAGGTTAAGCTACTTTTATTTGGATAGCAAGCCAACCACTAAGGCTTGTGCACTAGGTTAGGTGGAGTTCTATTGATAAATACACTGCTTTGCTTACCTACCAAACTTATCTTGAAAACTACCTCTCTATTTAAACAAGCACTAGCATTTAGACTCTTCTTACCTTAACTAATCAAACCCCTACAATTCAACTAGTCCATAGTCGTTTATACTCACCCTAAACTAGCATATAGGAATAGGTCTCAAATAGGAGCTGAGAGAACTCTAGGCTAACTATGGTTTATTCCCATCTTTTAGGGGCACTCCTCATTACAAGTATTGTACTACTTAACAACAGTTCATCCAAGATTTCATTGTTAAGTTTTTGAGAATTTGATTTCAGAGAAGTCAAATCAATAGACCTGTACTATTTAAGTTTCTTATTAATTTTTTATGCACCCTTATATAAACTTAGGTTCTTTTTAGATTGTTGAAATAATAAAACTTCAAATCAATGATAACTAACATCCAATAAGAATTCCACAAGTTTAATCATTTGATTTTCATGACTCTACTATGCTTCAACATCACATAGTATTTGCCTCATTGCTCATTAGTGGTTAAAAATTAATGCATTTTAGTAGCAAAGAGATTCAACCTTACCACTCCTTTCAATTGAATTAAATGGCAAACATGTAACAAAAATCAAATAAACACTCACAAAATCTCATGCATACATAAATAGAATTTATTTCAATTGCACATACCCCCTGGATTATAAATTAAGCTACAAGCTCTCCACTCATTTCTCACACATATAATACTCGATTTAAGGATAAAAAAGTTGACCCTCTTAATCCTAACTTTGCAATTAGGCTTACCCTCATGATGTGCTAAGCTACTCATCAAATTATGAATACAAATAATTTCATTTTATTTGTATTTTTGTAAGAAATGAAAATATATAATTTTTCATTTTCCATTGATCAACTGAACTACCCCAACCCTTAAATCTAATGTTTAACACATAGTGAAAGATCTAATGCATTTTCATCCAGCAAAAACCAATGAAATACAAAGGTTTTGAAACTATTTTGATTATTTAAATTCAATTGAAACTCATCATCACTTAGGAAAAAAATAAAGATAATGAAAAGCAATACCCTAAGTATTCCCACTAATATTCATAATTTTTTTCTAATTAAAATTGTGCTTTTCATTTGAAAAAAGGTTCTCATGCCCCCTCTGCAAAACCTTTATTTCTCAAACCACTTCTTCTTCTTTTCCCTATATCATTATTCCCACCAAAAAGAAAACATTACTCCTCTAAACCATTTCTTGTGGCTCTGTATAATCCACCCATTAGAGGAGAAATATGTCACAAATCTTGTTCATGTAATATCATATTCCTCTAAAGAACCTAGAGTAGTGTGGGCATTGGTCTTATATGAGGGTTGTCATGATTTTAAATATAAAAATAAGATAAAAATAGTATATGCCAAGATGGAAAAAAGAAGAAAGTAAGAAATATAAAGAGACCACCATGTATGTTGTGTAAGGGGCTTAATTGATAGAGACCATAATACTTGGTAATCAATAGTAGATGGATTATAATCATTCAAGCCATTTCCAAGTGGAAAATTTCCCTACTCCTAACCATTGTAGACCTTGCCTTGACATTGAAATTTTTCTTTTTACGCCCTTTGAAATGCTATCGTGTGATGTGTTACTGCTAGTTGATGACCTCAATGTCAAAAGGACAACCCTTGCTCATCTAGACTAGCCAACCTTACCATGTGCATTATAGCAAAGACCTTCCCCAAAGATAGGATGCAAAGAGATCATACGGGTTTAGTCAACCCTAATTAACCCTTCCTTTTCTCCTTCCCCAAGGATAGCCCTTACAAACTACACTCATCCCACCAACCTCAAGGAAAGGGTTTAAAAATGCTTTTTGAGGTGAAGCAGTCAATGTGATTCTATGCATCCTCAACTAGGGCTAAGCTAAGGCACTAAAGGGGAAAAAAAAAACCTTAAGAGGCACTAGGGGAGTTTTGAGGTCTCCAAAAATCCCTATAAGAGATCCTAAGGAGAGAAAATATTTGAGTTTTTTTTACTTTTTTTAAAAAAAATATTTTTTATAAATAAACATATCTAAAATCATTTAAAAATCACTATCATCACATTCTTGTGGCTTACATCAACATGGAAATTTAGGAGTCTATAAAGATAACAATGATTGCCCCGATAAAGATCCTAACTTCTCTTCATAAAAGTGAAAGTGAATACTCAATTTGAATTTCTTTTCACATTTGATCACCTCCCTCCATTGTCACTGTCTTTTTTTCTTCTTGACCTCCTTACTAGTTTCTTCTTTCTTCTTCTTCTTCTTACAATTCACATAGCTTTTCCCATATAAATCTCCAAATGACATCCTTAGATATGGATCAATCATCCAATTATATTTGTAGTACTAGTAAAAGATATCTTTATCATCTTCACATTGAACTAAAGAGAGAGTATGAACCAATTAGAAAAAGGACAAAACCCAATACTATTTCCGAGTCCATGAAACATGTGCTCATATTTGAAGGGAAAAAGAGACTTGATATTTGGTTTGATCAAAGGTTACACCCCAAAGATCCCATTAGAAATAGCACACTTGCTTTCTACAACATCTTCTCATCATTGATGGGGTTTATTGGTGATGATGGTTACAATGGAATTTTAGTTTTATAGACTTATAGAGAAGGATATCCTTAGGTTACAGAACACTTATTAACAAAACAAAGAGATGAATTGTTGTAGAAATTGTAGGATTATCGATAGAAAATTCATTCATTGAAGAAATGTATCAAAGTGTACTAGCGAATGAAAACTATATTAGACCTTCAAAATCGAAAAAGATCTTTAAAGAACATTGAGAATCAAAAAAGAGGCGAAGGTGATTGCACTAAAAGAATCCAAGTAGCAAGGTATCTTTTTCTACTTGAGAAATGTTGAATATGACTTTGTTTATAATTTTACTTGATTCGTGATATTGATCTTGTTTAGGTCTCTTCTTTAACCAAATGCAAGTGAGAGAGATGCTTCAAAGGCATCTCAATTTTATTATCGCCTTCTACCCTCTGTTGTTCCAAAGGACATTCTTGAGGGGAAGAAATTCAATAAAGCAAAGAGACAGTGCTTGGATTCTTTCATCAAGCATCATTATTTGGATATTGAGCTAGTATAAAATACTTTAGGTAGTATTGGTATTAGTCAAGATGCATATGCATAAATTTTTCAACTAATGCAATCAAATATAAAACAAGGTCAGGTACACAACTTTTTACTTCCAAGGCTATCTGTGGTAAATACTATTAAACAAAGAGTTAATTAAAGTGATGGAAGGTTGGGTGAGCCTTTTCATATCAAGGCTAGCTTCAAGGACAATAAAAAATAGGGTTTTTTCAATGTACTAATTAACAATATTTTTCTTAACTTGCATACCCTGCAATGTTTGATGATCAAATTCTATGACTTGTCTCTAAAAGAGGCACAAGGAGGAGCAGCCAAGTTTGTGAGTAAGCTCTATTAAAGTGAGATTTTCAAATTTAGAAAACTAGTAAAGAGTCTCTATTCCATTAACGAATAGGGCACTTCTAGTAATTCCATGTAGTGATTCAATGTCATTTAGTATTCAATCTAAATACATTATCTGGTGGTTGGGAACTTTGGAAGTAGATACAGAGGAATTGATATATTTGGTTTTCCATCAAACTTCAATACTTAATGTGATTAAGAGCCACTAAGAAGGAGAAGAGCTACTTGTGAAGAATTTTAAAACTACAAGGTGAAATTGAACATAGTTAGGGATTTGAAGACCCTTAAATGCATGTATAATGTGTCAAAGGGAGCCAACTCTAGTTGTCCCTACCTATACTACATGTCTCTAGCTCTATAGAGTTGAATCCAAGCAATTGGAATAGAGCTCCCTCTACCTATTAAAAAGACCTACACTTCAAGACAATTTTAAATATTCCTTTAGCCAATGCTCACATCTGTACACTTCATGCACTTTGTAGAATAATTGGAAAGCTTATTCATCCTTACACAGATTTTGCTTAGAAGCTGAAGCCCTTGTCAACTCGAAAAGATACTATAACCAAGATCAATCAAGTTTGATCCTCAAACAATTTAAATAAATGTAATTGTGTCCCAAAAAAAAAAACATTTATTGGTGGAGTGAAAGCTAGAAGGTTCTTGGGCTTTCGTGGAAAACATAGCAAGTTAAACTCTACAAATAGTTACTTGACCATTAAATACAACCAATGGAAATCCATACCTAATGCAGTTAAGAATCATGCTGACAATGGATATGCTCAGAATAGAAAAGCCAAAGTTTGGCAAACACTAAACAAAATTTATTTAACTATGACAAATTTGAATGGAAGGATGGTAATCTGAAAGGCTTTAAAGACCAATTAAATCTTTCAAAAAGGCAATGATAGAAGCATGAATGTCTCCTATGCCTTTTGATCTACTTGTGAAGATGGAGCATAGACAAGTTGCGGTGAGCTCTTAATCAAAACATATTAAGATAGTTAATTCTACAAATCACCATAAATATATTAGATCATTTCACTATGTGCTATTAGTAATAGTATCCTTGAAAGGTGAGAAGGATCGAAGCTTGCTTCGAAGAGCTATGGTGGGAGAGCAAGAGCAAGAAAGAGAGAGAGACCAAATGGGAACTCCAATAGTCACAATGTGTGATCGGGCTTTCCTTTATTCAAACTGTCACTAAAAGAATAAAGTGACAGTAATGGGCGCCCACCACCTGCAATGTACAGTGACGAGTACTGTCAGTGTAGTAATACACGGGCGGCTAGGCAAAGGAGCCTTTACCCCCATCAACCTCCCACTTAAAGGCGTGAATCTACCCCATTGAGGAATAAAAAGAAAAAGAAAAGACAGTACAATATAGACATGTACAACAAGATGAGGAAAAATTCCATCTCATCCAACACCCACCAATCTCCTGAGGAAGGCAAAGCGCTCAATAGTGAGGCTTTTCATGAGCAGATCTGCAATATTTTCATTAGTGAAGATCTTGACAAGGTCAACAGAATTGTCCTCCATGACCCCATGTATGAAGTGATACCTCACCTCAATGTGTTTCATCTTCGCATGAAAGACCGGATTTTGGGCTAGTTGAATAGCACTCATAGAATCTGGCTGCAACGTAGGTAAAGAATCAATCCCAAGGTCATGAACCAAACAAACCAACCATATGGCCTCCTTGCAAGCCTCAGTGTGGATGCAACATACTCAGCCTCAGTGGTGGTAGAGAGAGCCATACACTTCTAAACCCTGGACATCCAACAGACAGCACCTCCAGCATTGGTGAACACATAGCTAGAAGTGGACTTCCTACTATCTGCATGTCTTGCATAATCAGAGTCTATGCATCCAAGAGACAGCACCTCCAGCATTGGTGAATACATAGTTAGAAGTGGACTTCCTACTATCTGCATGTCTTGCATAATCAGAGTCTATGTACCCCACAACTCCAATATCGTGGCTTCCATACCAAATGTGCATATCTATTGTGCCTTTCAGGTATCTCATGATACCCTTCACGGTATCCCAATGCTTCTTGCTAGGTGTAGCCATATAGTGTGCCACAACACCAACTACAAAGGCAATATCTGGACGAGTGGCTATCATGGCATACATCAAACTGCCCACGACTGATGCATAAGGGATCTTGGCCGTCTCAACCCTCTGAAAGGTGTGAAGGATAGAAGCTTGCACGCGAGAGCTATGGCGAGAGAGCAAGAGCAAGAAAGAGAGAGACAAGAAATGGGAACTCCAACAGTCACAATGTGTGACCGGGCCTTCCTTTATTCAAACTGTCACTAAAAGAATAAAGAATAAAGTGGTGGTGATGGGCGCCCACCACCTGCAGTGTATAGTGGCGGTGACTGTCAGTGTAGTAATACACTGGCGACTAGGCAAAGGTGCCTTTACCCCCAACAACCTCCCACTTAAAGGCAAATCTGCCCTAGTGAGGAGTGAAAAGAAAAAGAAAAAAGACAGTACAACATGTACACACGTACAATAGGATGAGGAAAGACATCATCTCATCCCACACCCATCAACCTCCTGAGGAAGGCAAAGCACTCTATAGAGAGGCTTTTCGTGAGCAGATCTGTAGGATTCTGGTCAGTCGAGATCTTGACAAGATCAACAGACTTGTCCTCAATGACCCCACGTATGAAGTGATACCTCACCTCAATGTGTTTTGTCTTCGCATGAAAGACCGGATTCTTGGCTAACTGAATAGTACTCATAGAATCCGAATGCAGTGTAGGGATAGTATCAATATCAAGGTCAGCAACCAAATGACCCAACCATATGGCCTCCTTGCAAGCCTCAGTGGCTACAACATACTCGGCCTCAGTGGTGGTAGAGAGAGTCATACACTTCTGAACCTCGGACATCCAAGAGACAGCACCTCCAGCATTGGTGAACACATAGCTAGAAGTGGACTTCCTACTATCTGCATGTCTTGCATAATCAGAGTCTATGTATCCCACAACTCCAATATCATGGCTACCATACCAAATGCACATATCTACTGTGCCTTCCAGGTATCTCATGATACCCTTCACAGTATCCCAATGCTTCTTGCTAGGTGTAGCCATATAGCGTGCCACAACACCAACTACAAAGGCAATATCTAGATGAGTGGCTATCATGGCATACATCAAACTGCCCACTACTGATGCATAAGGGATCTTGGCCATCTCGACCCTCTGAAAGGTGTGAAGGATAGAAGCTTGCACGCGAGAGCTATGGCAAGAGAGCAAGAGCAAGAAAGAGAGAGACAAGAAATGGGAACTCCAACAGTCACAATGTGTGACCGGGCCTTCCTTTATTCAAACTGTCACTAAAAGAATAAAGAATAAAGTGATGGTGACGGGCGCCCGCCACCTGCAGTGTGCAGTGGCGGTGACTGTCAGTGTAGTAATACACAGGCAACTAGGCAAAGGTGCCTTTACCCCCAACAACATCCCACTTAAAGGAAAATCTGCCCTAGTGAGGAGTGAAAAGAAAAAGAAAAAAGACAGTACAACATGTACACATGTACAACAAGATGAGGAAAGACATCATCTCATCCCACGCCCATCAACCTCCAGAGGAAGGCAAAGCACTCTATAGAGAGGCTTTTCATGAGTAGATCTGTAGGATTCTGGTCAGTCGAGATCTTGACAAGATCAACAAACTTGTCCTCAATGACCCCACATATGAAGTGATACCTCACCTCAATGTGTTTCGTCTTCGCATGGAAGACCGGATTCTTGGCTAACTGAATAGCACTCATAGAATCCAAATGCATTGTAGGGATAGTATCAATACCAAGGTCAGCAACCAAACGACCCAACCATATGGCCTCCTTGCAAGCCTCAATGGCTGCAATATACTCGACCTTAGTGGTGGTAGAGAGATCCGTACACTTCTGAACCCTGGACATCCAAGAGACAGCACCTCCAGCATTGGTGAACACATAGCTAGAAGTGGACTTCCTACTATCTGCATGTCTTGCATAATCAGAGTCTATGTACCCCACAACTCCAATATCATGGCTACCATAGCAAATGCACATATCTACTGTGCCTTTCAGGTATCTCATGATACCCTTCACAGTATCCCAATGCTTCTTGCTAGGTGTAGCCATATAGCGTGCCACAACACCAACTACAAAGGCAATAGCTGGATGAGTGGCTATCATGGTATACATCAAACTGCCCACGACTTATGCATAAGGGATCTTGGCCATCTCGACTCTCTGAAAGGTGTGAAGGATCGAAGCTTGCATGCGAGAGCTATGGTGGGAGAGCAAGAGCAAGAAAGAGAGACAAGAAATGGGAACTCCAACAATCACAATGTGTGACCAGGCCTTCCTTTATTCAAACTGTCACTAAACGAATAAAGAATAAAGTGATGGTGATGGGCGCCCGCCACGTGTAGTGTGCAGTGGCGGTGACTGTCAGTGTAGTAATACACGGGCGACTAGGCAGAGGTGCCTTTACCCCCAACAACCTCCCACTTAAAGGCAAATTTGCCCTAGTGAGGAGTGAAAAGAAAAAGAAAAAAGACAGTACAACATGTACACATGTACAACAGGATGAGGAAAGACGTCATCTCATCCCACTCCCATCAACCTCCTGAGGAAGGCAAAGCGCTTTGTAGAGAGGCTTTTCATGAGCAGATCTACAGGATTCTGGTCAGTCGAGATCTTAACAATATCAACAGACTTGTCCTCAATGACCCCACATGTGAAGTGATATGGCCTCCTTGCAAGCCTCAGTGGTGGCTGCAACATACTCCGCCTCTGTTGTAGAAAGGGCCGTGCATTTCTGCACCCTAGACATCCAAGAAACAACACCTCCAGCATATGTGAATATATAGCTGGCAATGAACTTTCTACTATCTGCATGTCCTGCATAATCACAGTCAGTGTACCCCACGACTCCTGTATCCTAGCCGCCATAGCATATGCACATATCTACAGTGCCCTTCAGGTACCTCATGATACCCTTCATGGCATCCCAATGCTTCTTGCCAGGGGTAGCTATATAGCGTGCCACAACACCAACTGCAAAGGCAATATCTGGACGAGTGGCTATCATGACATACATAAGACTGTCCACTACGGATGCATAGGGAATCTTAGCCATCTCGGCCCTCTCCTCATCTGTCTACGGACAATCAACCTATGATAACTTCACATAAGAAGGCAATAGACAGCCAATAGGCTTTACATCTTGCATGCGAAAGCGCTCAAGGACTTTATGAATGTACTACCTTTGTGACAAGTAGAGGAGTCCCTAATGCCTATCGCATCTAATGCGCATACCAAGTATGTGAGCAGCTTGTCCCAGATCTTTCATCTCAAAGCTCTTCTTGAGCTGAGCCTTAAGAGCACCTAGCTCATCATGAGTTTTCCCTGCTATTAGCATATCATCCACATAGAGTACCAAAATCAATAAAGAACCATCACGGCCTTTCTTCGTGTAAAGACACGGATCCATAGCACTCTTGCTATAGCCATGTGACTGCATAAAGGCATCAAACTTATGATACCACTCCCTGGGTGCCTTTTTCAAGCCATAAAGACTTTTCTTCAATTTGCACACTAGGTGCTCCCTGCCAGGTTCTACAAAGCCCTTAGGTTGCTCCATATAAATGACATCATGCAAGTCCCCATGTATGAAAGCCGTCTTGACATCCATCTGGTATAAATCCAAGTCAAGCTGAGCAACCAAAGCCAAGACTAAGCACAGGGTGGTCATCTTAACCACAGGAGAAAAGACCTCATCAAAGTCCACACCATGCTCCTGCTTAAAACCCTTCGCTACTAATCTAGCCTTGTATGCCGGCTTGGGGTGTCCAGGGGTACTTTTCAGCTTGTACACCCACTTGCATGGCAAAGCCTACTTGCCCATAGGCAAGGAAACCAAATCCCAAGTGTTATTCTTATGAAAGGAGTCTATCTCAAACTACATAGCCGCTCCCAAGAGTGACTGTCACCCCTACGCATAGCCTCATCATAAGTGAAAGGCTCTCCTGCATCTGTAACCAAGACATAATGCATCAAGGGCTAAAATCTATCAAGTGGACGTCTGTCTCTAGTAGACCATCTCATGGCAGGCTCTGCTACCTGCCCAGCTGCTTGTCCAGCACCCTAACCATGAGCATCTGCTATAGGCTTTCCAATTGGCTATGTGGGAGCTCTCAGCTCCTCCTGAAATATGACCCTGCGGATCTCAACAACTCTCTGCCGATGCATCTTGTGTTCATGGAAGACTACATCATGACTGGGGATGACTTTCCGTGCCTGCGAATCCCAGAGATGGTAACCCATCTCGCCTACATCCCCATAACCAAGGAAAATGCATTTGACACTCTTAGGATCCAGCTTACTTCTCTTGTCCCTGGGCACATGGCAAAATGCCTCACATCCAAAGACACGGAGATGCGCATAAGAGGGAGGCTTTCCAGTCCATACCTCCTCTGCAACCTGGAAATCCAAACCACTAGAAGGTGATCTGTTTATGACATGCACGTGTACTAACTGCCTTAGCCCAAAAGCTCTGTGGTAGGCTTGCATGGCTAAGCATACTGCGTACACGCTCCTAGATGGTTTGATTCATCCGCTCAGCCAAACCATTCTGGGGGGGGTGTAGGGGGCGGTCAACTGATGCTTAATACCCCTCTCATCACATAGCTACTCAAAAGCACATGAGACATACTCACCCCCATTATCTGTCCTTAGGAATTTTAGCCTATACCCAGACTGGTTCTCAACCAATGCAAGCCATCTCTGAAACATAGCCAAGACATTGGATTTCAGCTTAATGGGATAAGCCCAAACTTTCCGTGAAAAATCATCTATGAAAGTAACAAAATCTTGGCACCACCCATAGACTGACAAGGCATGGGCCCACAGACATCTGAATGTACCAATGCCAAGGGCTCACTCATGCATGGCCTACCAGACTTCTTATGCGTAGACCTAGTCTGCGTGCCATAAAGACAATGCTCACATGAATCAAAACATGCATAATCAAGGGGTGGTAAGTACTGCAAACCAGAAAGCATTTTCATTCCCTTCAAAGACATATGGCCCAAATGGGCATGCCAAAGAGATACATGTGGGATAGAATCCACAAACAAAACATGATCAAGGGAAAAAGCTGATACAATCAAGGGGTAGAGACTGCTAGCCTTGGCAACTCTCGCAATCACAAGTTTGCCACGAGTGATCTTCTATGCAGAGTCTCCAAAAGATACATGATAACCTGCGTCATCAAGCTGTCCAGCTGACATGAGACTGCATGTCAAAGCCAGTATATGACGTACATCCTGCATAACAAAACTGCTGCTAGAAGGAAACTGCAGCCTAACATCACCAATGCCCACAATATCAAGAGAGCTATCATCACCCAAGCGCACAAAACCCGAAACAGTACGGTATGAATGAAACCACTCTCGGCAAGGTGTCACATGAAAGGACGCACTTGTATCCAAGAGCCAACATTGTGCATACATAGAGTGTATCTCTATCATCTGCGAAGCACTAGAAGAAGCTGCAAGGATATAATCATCATCATCAACATCTGCAAGCTGCATAACATTGATCTCTTCAATTTTAACACTGGACTTTGCAGGCACTATGCTGCGATCAGAAGACTTATCCTGCACTTTGTCTTTCCCTTTATCTTTGTGTCTTTCATTGCACAGTTCATGGCATTGTGGCCTAATATGGCCCTTTTTCCCGCAATGGTGACAAGTAACATTTGCATTCCTGCCACGAGATTTGCTACATGACTTCCCACGAGACTTGGACCGAGATTTCTGAGAATCCCCTCCACGGGCACTGCCACTACCACTGTCATGCTTTCCATATCCATCATTCCTACCTCTAACTGTCATAGCATGCAACATACGAGAGGCATCCAAATTCTTACGGTTAACCTCTTCCTGCAGAAGAGCACTCTCAACATCAAATAGTTTCAAGGTAGCAATAGAGGCACATAATGCAGTATGGAATACATCCCATGACTCATTAAGAGTACCAAGCAAGAAAAGAGGAGTGACATCCTCTGCAAAAGTGATGTCCTGCGAAGTCAAGTTCTTGACTATAGCATGGAACTGGCTCAAGTGAGCAGACATAGTCACATTCTCCTTCATGCCAAATCCATAAGCTGCTTCAGCCAATACATCTGACTCACTAGACTTTTCTTGTCATAGAGATTCTTGATTCTATCCCACAACTGCCATGCACTCTGTTCTTCCTCAAAGACATTGTAATGAGCCTGTTCTGTGAGAGATAATACAATAGTGGACTTACATAACTCATCAAGCTCAAGCCATTCCTCATCTGGCATAGTTACAGGCGGATGCCCACTCAACCTCAAAGGTTTGATCTGCGATTTCTGCACCAACACCTGCCAAATCTGGCTCTTCCAATAAGAGTAATTCGTACCATCAAGCTTAGTGATGTTGAAAATAGCATGTTCAGTGGATGAACTCGCCATAATGCAAGCTGGAAGACTGTAGACAGTTCAAAACTGCTTGCTGTTTACTGCAAAAAATGGCCCAAAAATCACCAAATCGAGAGAAAATGGTGAGAAAAGTGTAACCAAAGCTATTGCCCACCAAGTACTAGTGAAAGTACATCATTTCAAAATATTTTAGCATGAAAAATCCATGTTAGTCCATACATATATGCTTGATCTAATAAATTACAGATTTCAGTAAATGAGAGCTAACAGTACCAAAATTGGATCCCATGTCAATCAGATACTATCAAGACCAAAGCCAGCATCATGCGGGCATAACATAGGCATATGACAGTCGATAAGCATGAATCCAACACCCAAACATGTCATACAAACATCTGCCAGTGAGTAGGCACACCCCCTAGTCAACGAGGCAAAGTGTTCCTGCCACTACCAAGACTTGACACCAGTAGGAGTCAGCTCACAAAGAGAGGGACCCAAAGCAAAGAGTCAGCTCATAAGCATCAAAGGAACCAAGACATATGAACCATGCATCATCCTAAAGGGTAAAATATCCCAAATAATCTCAAAAGCTCAAAGAGCATAGACCGCCTGCTCTATGGTTGTCAAGCATCCAAAGACACTCCCACTAGCACAAAATCTGTAAATATCAAGCAACAAAGCTTGAACAAAGCATGTACAAGCACCAGTGTCACAAGTGTCCAAGATCAAGCGTCAATGGTACATCCTGTACATGTAGGCGATAGAGCATCCGTATGTAGCACCCATAAGCATGTAAGACATCAAGTACATCCCAAGATACAACTCTGGCAAGCCAATAAATATCTCAAGTAAGCTCCAAGAATCCAAGGTCAAGCCAAGACCAAGCTCCAGTAGCAATAGGCTTTCCAAACAATGTAACTAGCATGTAGTAATGGCATAGGCTAAGCATGTCAAGACCGGTCAGACATAAGCAACATACATGTCATAAGTACATCCAAGACAGAGCATCCAAATGCTTTGCAAAGTGAGCTCAAGCTCAACCAATGATTCCGAATCAAAACCAAGCTCTATGTTAAGCCCCAAGTGTAAATACATCACCATATATGCCCAAAACATAGCCCGAAAAGCATAGGCATAAGTATACATGAGTAAAATGACTTCAGCTCAACTGTGTATAGCAGTGATTTATTGTTCAAAACTAAGAATTTCAGCACCAAAATCAGCTCCAAATGGTTGCCAAACAATAGGCACACATTGCCCTAACATTCGGGCATCAAACAGGACCAACCGGGCATCAAATGACAATGCCAAATAAGCTGTAGCATCATTTGTCAGTGTAACACAGTCATAAATGCCTGTGGACTGTTATGACAGTCCCAAAACAGTGTTAAATCAGTCCAAATGCTATGTCAACACATCAACCATCAAAACCAAGCATCAAAGCATATTCATATGCCCGAAATGGAGCCTTTCCAAGTGCTAATGGCTGCCCAAGAAGTGGTAGATTGTTGGAGTGTGTGTGCAGTCCAAAACAGGCCAAAACTGGCGCAAATTTGTTGATGTTAAAAGGGCTTCATGCTGATCAATGTTTTGTAGATTGAGGCCAAAGAGAGCTCAAAGAGGGCCTGTGGAAGGCACACAAGAAGCCTCAAGTAGCCACAAGAGGTCTATGCCAAGATATGAAGCGAAGAAGCTTCAAGGGTTTTGGGCTATGGCTGCCCCTGTTTCAAGAGATCTAAAAACTGAGGTAAACACTGTAAAGAGTGAAGCACTACCTTTGTGTGAATACCTTGAGGATGCCCAAAGGGGTTGGGAAGGTGGTCGGGAAGCCGAGGAGTGACGGGAGCTCGAAGGAGTCGGATATGGCTACCGGGAAGGAGACCCAATGCGAGTGGGGAGTCGATGGGAAGCTGAGAATGCCACAAGCCAAGCTCAAGAGTCAGGAAGCCGAGCTCTGATACCAGTTGAAAGGTGTGAAGGATCGAAGCTTGCACATGAGAGCTTTGGCGGGAGAGCAAGAGCAAGAAAGAGAGAGACAAGAAATGGGAACTCCAACAGTCACAATGTGTGACCGGGCCTTCCTTTATTCAAACTGTCACTAAAAGAATAAAGAATAAAGTGACGATGACGAGCACCTGCCACCTGCAGTGTGCAGTGGCGGTGACTGTCAGTGTAGTAATACACGGGTGGCTAGGCAGAGGCGCCTTTACCCCCAATACCCTCTCCTCATCAATCTGCGAACAATGGGCATGTGAAACCTTCACATAAGAAGGTAATGGACAGCCAATAGGCTTCACATCCTACATGCAGAAACGCTCAAGGGCTTTATGAATGTACTCTCTCTGGGAGAGGTAGAGTATTTCCTAATGTTTGTCGTACTTAGTGCGCATACCAAGAATGTGAGAGGCCTCTCCCAAATCCTTCATCTCAAAGCTCTTCTTTAGCTGAGATTTAAGAGCATCCAGCTCATCATGAGTTTTCCTTGCTATCAACATATCATCCACATAAAGTACCAAAATAAGCAATGAGCCATCATGGGCTTTCTTCATGTAAAGAAATGGATCCATAGCACTCATGTTGTAGCCCTGTGACTGCATAAAGGCATCAAACTTATGATACCACTCCCTAGGTGCCTGCTTCAAGCCATAAAGACTTTTCTTCAACTTGCACACTAGGTGCTCCCTGCCAGGTTTTACAAAGTCCTTAGGCTACTCCATGTAAATCTCATCATGCAAATCCCCATGTAAAAATGCAGTCTTGACATCCATCTGATACATGTCCAAGTCAAGCTGCATGACTAAGGCCAAAACTAAGCGTAGGGTGGTCATCTTGACCACAAGAGAAAATACTTCATCAAAGTCAACTCCATGTTCTTGTTTAAAACCCTTAGCAACAAGTCTTGCCTTATAAGCTGGCTTGGGGTGCATAGGGGTACTTTTTAGCTTGTATATCCATTTGCATGGCAAAGCCTTCTTGCTGTTAGGCAATGCAACCAAATCCCAAGTCATATTCTTATACAGGGAGTCCATCTCAGAAGCTTTAGATCCTAATTAATTACCTAGGAGTGACTATCACCCTTGCACATAGCCTCATCATAGACGAGAGGCTCTCCTGCATCTGGCTCAAATTGATCAGGTGGACATCTAGCTCTAGTAGACCGTCTCACTACATGCTCTACTGCATGTCTAGCATCCTATCCAGCATCTTGGCCGTGTGTACTAACTATTGATGTAGGCTGTCCAACTGGCTGTGCAAGAGCACATGGCTCTTCCTGGAATATAACCCTACATATCTCTACCACCTTCTAAAGGTGCCTATGCATCTTGTCTTCATGGAAGACTACATCATGGCTACATGTGACTTTCTGCACTTGCAGATCCCTGAGGTAGTAACCCATCTCGCATGCATCTACATAGCCAAGGAAAATGCATTTGACACTCTTAGGATCAAACTTAGTCTGCTTGTCCTTGGGAACATGGAAGAATACCTCACATCCAAAGACACATAGATGTGCATAAGACGAAGGTTTCCCAGTCCATACCTCCTCTGCAACCTAGAAATCCAAACCACTGAAAGGTGATCTATTGATGATATGCACAGTTGTACTAACTGCCTTAGCCCCCAAAAGCTTTGTGGTAGGCCTACATGTCTAAGCATACTCCTTACACGCTCTTGGATGGTTCTATTCATCCACTCAACCAAACCATTCTGGGGTGGGGTATAAGGGAGGTCAATAGACGCTTAATATCCCTCTTGTCATCACATAGCTGCTCAAAGGCACATGACACATATTCTCCCCCATTGTCAGTCCTAAGGTATTTCAGCCTATGCCTAGTGTGGTTCTCAACCAATACAAGCCATCTCTTGAACACAGGCAAGACATTGGATTTGAGCTTAATGGGATAAGCCTGGACTTTACGTGAAAAATCATCAATAAATATCACAAAATACTTTGCACCACCCATAGAGTGACAGGGCATGGGCCCACAGACATCCGAATGTACAAATGCCAAGGGCTCACTCATATGTATCCTACTAGACTTCTTATGCATACTCCTAGTTTGTTTGCCATAAAGACAATGCTCACATGATCAAAACATGCATAGTCAAGGGGCAGTAAGTCCTCCAAATAAGAAAGCATTTTCATTCCCTTCAAGGACATATGGCCCAAAACGGGCATGCCAAAGAGATATATGTGGGATAGAACTCACTGATAAAACATGGTCAATAGAGGACCCATTAACTACAAGAGGATAGAGGCTGCTAGCCTTGGCACCTCTAACAAGCACAAGTTTAACGTGCGTGATCTTCCAAGCAAAATCCATAAATGAAACATGAAACCCAGCATCATCAAGCTGCCCTACAGACATAAGACTGTATGTAAGCACAAGTACATGATGCACATCCTATAGCAGAAAAGTACTATTAGTAGAGAACTGTAGTCATACATCCCCAATGCCAACAATAGCAAGTGACCTATCATCACCCAAGCAAACTAAACCAAAGACATTACAGTAGGAATGGAACAACTCACTGCATGGTGTAACATGAAATGAAGCACTAGAATCCAAAAGCCAGCACTACACATACATAGAGTGAACCTCGATCAACAACATAGCATCACAAGAACTAGCTACAGTATGTACTCCCCATTAGAGTCATCAATCTGCATGACATTTATCTCCACGACTTTCGCACTAGATTTCTCAAGCATAATGTTGCGATCAAAAGACTTTTCTTGTACTTTGTCTTTCCCCTTCTCTTTGCGCTTCTCATTGTGCAACTCATGACACTGTGGACGTATGTGACCCTTCTTGCCGCAATGATGACATGTCAAATTAGCATTTCTCCCAGAGACTTGTTGCGTGACTTAGACCTAGACTTCTGCCAATCTCTATCATGTCCATACTTACAGTCATTCTTTCCATTACCATCTCTGACTCTAACAATCAAAGCATGCAACACACGAGAGGCATCTAAGTTCTAAGAGTTGATCTCTTCCAATAGAAGAGCACTCTCTACATCAAGCAAGTTCAAAATAGTAGCAGGAGCACATAAGGCAGTGTGGATTACATCCCATGACTCACTCAAAGTCCCAAAAAGCAAAAACAATGGAGTAACCTCATCATTAAAGGTAATGCCCTACGAAGTCAAGTTCTTGAGAATAGCATGGAACTGGCTCAAATGAGTAGACATCGTCATATTCTCCTTCATGCGCAAGTCCATAGGTTGCTTCAACCAATACATTTGACTTACTAGATTTTTCTTGTCATAGAGGTTCTTAATTTTATCCCAAAGCTTCCAAGCACTCTGTGCTTCCTCAACTGCATTGTAATGCACCTGTTCAGTGACAAACAAGATGAGAGTGGACTGGCATAACTCATCAAGATCATCCCATTCGTCATGAGTCATACTTTTAGGCTGCTTGCCATGCATCCTTAGTGGCTTTATCTGCGATTTCTGCACCAATACCTACCAACCTTGGCTCTTCTAGTAGGCATAATTCGTACCATCAAGCTTAGTGATGTTGAAGATAGCACTATTAGTAGAAAAAGATGTCATACTGCAGTCCAAAACGGTGCAGACAATTCAAAAGTGCTTGCTATTTTTTGCTGTAAATACTCAAAAATACCATCAAAACCAAGGCAAAATGATCATGAACTAATAGCTAATGATGTTGCCCACCAAGTACCATCAAAAGTGCATAAAATTAGGATGATTCAGCATGAAAAATACATCACAATCCCTGCATAACTGCTTGCTGTAATAAATTACAGCCAGGTACAATGAGACCAAACTATAGGCAAAATGAATGCACCAAGTCAACCACTGACTGTCAAAGCATAATTAGCATCAAAGCGGGCATAAATCAGCATGTGATAGTCATACGAGAAAAAACCCAAGCATATCAAATGAATCCATCGGTAAGCCGACACACCCCCTATGTAATAGGGAAAAGTGTACACAACACTGGCAAGACCTAACACAAACAGGTGTATGCTCAGGGAGTGCAAAGCCCAAATCAGCCCTAATACATTTGTGAGTATCAACCATGCAACATCCAAGTGAAGATCCCAATCTCAAGTATCCGAATGCTCAAGTAGCATAAACCGCCTACTCAATGTCTGTCAAGCGTATCAAGATGCTCCCACCGGCACAAAAACCATAAATATCAAGCAAAGAAGCTCAACAAGGGCATATGATAGCACTAGTGCCAGAAGATCCAAGATCAAGCATCAATCAGACCTTATGAGCATATAGGCCGTGTAGCATCCGTACATAGCATCCATAGACATCAAGTACATCCAAACTGTAACTCTGGCAAGCCGAGAAATAGTCAAATTAAGCTCCGAGCAATCAAATGTCAAGCCAAAGCAAGGCTATCATCCAACTCCAAACAATGTAACTGGCATATAGTAATGGCATAGGCCAAGCATGTCAAGACCGGTCAGACATAAGCAAAGTACATGCCATAAATACATCAAAGATGAAGATCCCAATGCTATGCAAAGAAACCAATGATTGGAGAGCAAATCCAAGCTCTATGTCGATCCCCGAGAGTCACTACATTAATGTATACATCCAAGACATAGCTCGAATGTAATAGGCATATCCAAACATAATCAAAAGAGCTTCAGCCCTGAATATTCCAGTAGCAAATAAACGTCCAAAACTAAGCAAACAATGGCTCAATCCAAGCTCAAAACCATAGACAAACCATAGGTATACTTTCCCATATGTATAGGCACCAACCGGGCATAATCAGGCATCAAATGACTATGTAGCATGAGCATAAAGTGTAATGACAGGGGGCTGCCCTATTTTGGGCTGCATGTCTGTGTAAAATAGTCAATGACTGAGCAAATTCAGCCCCAAAAGTATCTTATATCATAGGCATACATTCCCCTAGCTTTTTGTGACCCTAACTGAGCAACCAATGTCAATGCCAACCAAGCATAAACATAAAGTGCTGATGTAACACTATTTGTGGTTGCCTGTGGATTGTGGAAAACAGTCTTGGACTGGGTAAATCAATCCACAAATCAATGCCAATGATAACCACCAATGTCGAGCATCAAGGGCATGTTACCAAGTGCCAAATGAAGTGTTTTCAAGCTACCAATGAGTGCCAAAGGAGGGCTAAAGTAAAAAACAATTTTTTTGCAAGTCTTCAAGCTGACCCAAACTGATCTGGGGACTGTGGAAGGGCTAGACAAGGTTAAGGAAAGGTTAGGGGAGTAGTCAAGGACCCCCAAGAGCTCCCTCTTGAAGGGCAAAGTCACTGATAGAGAGTAAGCATCACAAGAAGCAAGAGGACATGGCTGCCCTGCTTCACAAAACTTGTGGACTGAAGTAAAATAACAAAAGAGAGCTCCAATGCCTCTGAAGGAATGCCCTGAGGGTTCCCAAATGGGCTGTAGGTGCTCAGGAAGCTGGGGAGTGATGGGAGCTTGCGAGAGTCATTTATGGCTGCTGGGAAGGAGACCCAATGAGTGTAGGTAATAAATAGGAAGCTGAAGGAGTCATGAACCAAGTCGGAATGCTCGAGCAACCATGCTCTGATACCAGTTAAAAGGTGAGAAGGATCAAAGCTTGCTTGGAAGAGCTATGGTGGGAGAGCAAGAGCAAGAAAGAGAGAGAGACCAAATGGGGACTCCAACAGTCACAATGTGTGATCAGGCCTTTCTTTATTCAAATAGTCACTAAAAGAATAAAGAATAAAGTGACGGTGTGACGAACTCCCACCACCTACAGTGTGCACTGGCAGGTACTATCAGTGTAGTAATACATGGGCAGCTAGGCAAAGGTGCCTTTACACCCCAAAATCCTCATCAAGGAGATAGCCATTCATGTAATTGGAGATCATTTGCCAATACTAGAAGATTGATTCATTTTAATCATTTGAATGATGACAAACCTATAAAGGTAACATGAAAAACATTCAACTTTCAAATAGAGTTTTATTTGAAAGATCATCCATTACAAGATAATGGTAAAACAACACTCTTTTTATTCATATATATATATATATATATAGGATTATTGCAATAAGGAGCATGTTTGGCATATAAGGGTAAAGCTCTTGAATTATGTAATCATCAGTTGCATACAACAAGAGTAAGGAGGCATGGAGGACATGGAGAGTCTGAAAGTGGACAATGAAGGAGAGGTGATAACAAGTGTAGCAAGTGAAGATATACCTTCATCACCTAAGGCAACCGAATGGCCAAGGCCAAGGATTCCTAAGAATGATTTCTCTCTTGGGAAAACTCCTTACCAAAAGAAATATATTTTTTAATACATTTTCCTTATTGCCCTATAAATACTCATGTATATAATCATGATGAGAGCAATGAGAGATTTGCTTCAATTTCAATACTTATATTCACATTGATAGTAAAGAGATCTTTTGCTTGATACACTTGCACAAGGCTTCCCATTTTAGGAGCAAAGGAGAATGAGTGAGATCAAGGAATGAGCAATTGTAAGACAAAATACATCAACTAAGCAACTGCACTAACACACTTAAGACCACTTGCAGTACCTTTGAAGGAGCTTAGTCAATCCCATTTCAAGAAAGTAAATAGTAACAAACATTAAGCCCCACATGCATTTAAAAAATCTAAACTCGTGTAGAATTGGAGAAACATGAGACAACTATCCCAAGGAAAAATGCTAGAATATATTGGCACAATGAAAAGTACGCAATTCTCTCCTCACTACATAGTTGATGATTACTACTCTTGGATGCACATGAGAAATAAGTTACACACACACACACACAGCCAAAAAAGTGAAACAAAAAGCAACCATGTGAGTAGTAATCTTGCTACTATAATGTAGTGGAGCTTCACAAAATTCATGGCATTGCCAAGTTTGCATGATAGTGGCGATTCAACGATGATCGAAAAGGCTTAGAACTTACTAGTGTATGAAGTCATGGGCAACCTCATCAAGATTTAAAACTTGCAAGAAGATGTAAAACATGTGGTTAGAATGGAAATATGATGCATACCTTGCTTCTCTCTTCTAAAAATATGGGCAAGAGCAACTTGGAAACTCCAATAATGTCACTATGTAATGCACCCCTACTACTTGAGATCCCTTTGTGTCCACATAAAACATGAGACACTCATTGCAAAAGATGATCTTGTCTCTCACAACAGAGGCAACAATACAATGGCATTTATTTATATTGTCTCTAAACTCATTTGTCAATGTGGAATGCTAATGAATAGCCTTTTCACCTCGATATCTGGGCCTAAAAGAACTTATTCCTCGTTGTGGAGGGCACATTTCCACTACACCCACAAGATGTCGCAAGGGACACCATATCCCTCTCCAACAAGAATTCCATCCTCTCTAAATCTTCCACCTCTTCCAATGAAAGGTGTGTACCCTCAGCAAAGCAGGTCATACACTAGGAGCTAGCCCAAGCAATCCAATCATTCAAGTGATATCTACACTCCAACAATGTGAAACAAAGAAGCACAAAACCATATAAGCCCCTCACGAACACAGCTAGGGGTACTAGTTGATGGGGGAAAGGCACGTCGACCCCTAAAACATGGTGCAGGAAACCCAATTTGCTATGAAGTATTTTGGAGATTAATTAAGGCACCACATCTCTCTTTTGACTCCTCAAAACCCCAAGGCAAGTGACTTATGATTTTGGATCTGTCCTAATTGCCCACATGGTCTTGGCTATCTTTCTTGTAGGAATTGAAGATAATAGTCCATCAACCACCCTTGTTTTTTTCTCCTTGCTCAATGTGGTTTTCGTGTACTTTGGTCTATGACTATCATGATCCAGCACAATACCAGGTGGAAAACATTGGATGCTTGCATCTTACAAACCTATGCTCTTCAACAATCTTGTGTTTGGAAATCCCAACCTCATTCATTGCACTATGGGTCAAGTCAACCTTGTGTTTTCTCCTTGCTCAATGTGGTTGTCATGTACTTTGGTCTATGACTATCATCATCCAACACAACACCAAGTGTGGAGAGCATTGAATGCTTGCATCTTACAGACCTCTACTCTTCAACAATCTTGTGTTTGGCCCCAATCTCATTCATTGCACTATGGGTCAAGTCAATGAGTCGTTTGGTTGAAATATGTTCCCCTTTTTGGGAGAGAAAGTGATTTTTTATTTCTTTTAGGCCTAGCCCAATCCTAGTATATTCACCCGTCAAGTGGACATCAGCACGCACACTTTGTAGCATAGCCATGGTGAGATCAATAGTTGTTGCCTCATAGAGAGTCTAGTGCTTTGTATATCATGTGGCCGCTCTCATACTGGAGTAGTTTGTCTCTACCAGATTTGTTGTAGGGAGAAATGGACCATTCTCTAGTTGAGCCAAGAACCATGAGCTTGAATGCGATGACCAAACTTCCCACCAAGAAAGTTAAGTCTCCAATGCCATCAATTCACTCTCAATTATATGGCCTTTTCTCCACCATTGCTACAAAGCGTGCTTGCAATTTCTCACTACAATCTCTGAATCTACATCTCTCCATCTTCAAGAAAGAACTTTGTGTTCCTCATGGAAAGGTGCTTTGACATGATGCTTTGTATGTTTCACCATACTTTTTTCCCAATGGAAGGAGCAAGCTCTCTCCTTTTGAGGCTAAGGCTTAGCATTGAAATAAACTAAACGCATTGCATTCCAATTTGCACTAGCTTCATATGCTATGAAACCCATGAACTCCAATTTCTCATAACCATTTTCCAAGAGCATAGCATTCAACATCCTCCAAGTTACCATCCCACCACGAAATACACATGGTCAAAGTGGGCCCACATATCTTGCAAATTACCACCTAGCCGCATTTGATTCATGAAACCCACGTCACTAGTTGGCAAACATCCACATCTTGAAGACATGTGGTTGCAAGTCTAAGTCCAACTAAACAAGAAAGGGAATACTACCTCTACATGAGTAGCCAATCTTTTTCTTCAGATCCAGGATTGCCCCAAGCCCTTTGGAACCATCCCCACTCATTCTTTGGCCTCTTGAATAATTATTGTATCCTCCTTTTGTTGTTTAGGGGTGTGACAACTTAAAGCAACTCATTCAACTTGTGTTTACCAAACCCTCTACCCTTTGAGTGACAGTCTCTTCTAATCATATCTCGCACCATCTCCTAGTGAGATAGACGATGTTAAAAGTACATTGTTCTACAAGATGCATTTATCAACATAGAATATCCTAAGTATTTAGGATGAGAATGTTAAGCTTGGAAGAAGGATGTTTCAATAGTAGAAGTCAACTCAACATCTGCACTAAGTGTCTTTGACCTTATTTTCCTCCAGCCAAAAGGTAGAAACCTTCATGTTGCATTCCATAGTGCACCAAAAATTGTGGTTGTTGATGAGCTTCCACCAATCTAGGATGGTTACATCACCTTTGAGTTGTCGCATGCTCAAAGAAATTGTCCCCTATGAGTGGAATGGAACATAGATATGATGGGCATGTTTGGGTTGATTATGTAACTTGTAGTTGTGATTTTTTTCTAGGAACTATCCATGTAAGTCGTGTTGGACATCTATGCTATTATGATTTGCATTGTTCACATTTGTTGTCTAGGTCGGATGTTGATGAGATTCACTGGATTGAGAAGTTGAGAACATTTTTTCTCATGGAAAAGGTTGAGACAAATCATGGGACTTTGGTTTGTGCCCACTACAAATTCCCTCTAGAGTGTGTTTAGCAATGTCCTTCAGTGATTTATTAGTTTGTTTCTAGGGATCAGGAGTAGTACACAAAATTTGCAATACACATGGGGTTTCATGACCATCCTTGTGCAGAGGGGGCGAGTCATGAAAGAAAGAACATTGAACACCATATTGGGGAATATGGGAATTTCCCATAAGTTTGGGACATGTGGTCAAATGTTTGGATTTGTCATAACTTGAACACCATAACTCCAAATCAAGTGCTCTATAGCTCAATAGATTCCATTTTTCAAGTGCTTTCCAATGATAGGTCACATCATACGGTTTTGAGAAACGTATGGGCATGTTATCTGGGTGCCACCTTTTTAGAATTCAAAAAATGGGAATTAGGAGATTCCCTAACTCACTAATATTGTGTTATTATTAAGGATGAATTTTTCTTTAGATTCATGGCCTGCACACACCCAAACAAATAGCAGTCACAACCATTCTCCAAAGTCACAGATTCCACCTTGACACACCCAGCTATTGGCATAGAAAGGAATAAGGAAAACGAAATTCTTGAGACCTCAAAATGCTCAATGATTTCTTGCATTCCAACTTCAATAAGTCTATTTGCAGAGTGGATGACAAGCTTGATGCTGAGACTAATGGGCCATATATAGTTGCACTCCTAAACATTTCTTCAAAGAAATGCAAGATCCAACAATGGGATATATTGTAACCTCTAAGATGCAAAGTGAAGGAGAAGATTATGTGAGATCAAAGAAGATATTATAGACTAGAGAGCACAATGAAACAATCAATGAGGTTAGTTTGCACCAAGCCACAATGGAACCTTTGATTCACTGCCTCTTTTCTGCTCTAAGGTCCACAACGAAGCCTTCCATTCTCAAAAAATAATGAACCTTGCTTTTAATACAACTTACTATAGTTTAATTATTATTTTTTTAAGAATCTTGATTCGCATAGAGTTACGTATCCTTGGTACAATAGGAGAGTTATGATCCATGATGTGATTCACTTAAAGCCAAAATATGAGGATAGGACAATGAGTTTGAGAATGAGATTACACTGTCTATGGAGATATTATTATTGTCATTTATGGACTAGTTGTCTTTTTTATTCATGGGTTTATGAGTCCAAATGGTGTTAGAGTCCAAGATATACAAAGGAGAGAGAGAGAGAGAGAGAGAGAGAGAGAGAGAGAACAAAGTGAGAGAAAGAAGAAGAAGAGAAGGAAGAAAAGAGGAAGAAGAGGAAGAGTAGGGAGCAAGAGTTATGAGAAGCATCTCCAAAATAGTCTACACATCATAGAACCCCCCACATCATCCTTCGAGGTGTGGTTGTCTCATCTCTATTGTATGTCAATGTGGGGGTTCTATATGTTAGGGGAGTAGTTTTGTATGTCTTGGTTCATTGAGATGCTAACGAGACAAAATATAGGTGAAATGAAAGAGTAGATCATTAGAATGATTGTATAAAACAAGCTACCAAAACAATTCAATCGAAATGCAAAAGCAATCCTTTCATGTCAGAGGGTTTAACTCTTCAACAATATAGCATGTTATTTTCAATGGAGACATAATATTGGATAACCTTAATCATTGATCTCTTGATTACTAGCCCACATCATGCTAAATTTATCCAAAGGCAACGAAGTGGTCTAAGCAAACTCTTAGATTGGGTGAATTCTTTGGAAGGGTGGAAGACTAATTGGATTGAGAAAGCACTGCATTCACTAAACCAAACTTGCTCCAATGAAATGTCATTGAAGGGTCATGGCCAAGAATTTTAGTACCCATTACAAATTTGGGGAATTTATGGAAGTGTTTGATGCCTCATGTGTCTTTCCAAAAAAGAAAAAGAAATGGTTCCCCATCTATCATGGCATTGTACCTTAGCTCAAACTGTTTAAAGGAGAACTAGATTCATGCCAATGGGTTCAATGCTAGCATAGGCCTTAAAAGTGGCCTTTTCAAAGACACAATCTCTAGACGATGAGTGACTAAAGATATGGAAGATGATTAAAGATGTAGTCATTGGAGGGATAAGGAAAAATAGAAATAGAGTTGCTCTATTAAAAGAGTCTAGGATTGAAATTAAGCTACTTTTAAGAAGTGTTAGGCAGATTCATGTGTCTTCCCAAGAAAGAAAAAGAAATGGTTCCCCATCTGTCATGGCACTGTACCTTAGCTCAGGCTATTTGAAGGAGAACTAGGTTCATGCCAATGGGTTCAATGCTAGCATAGGCCTTAAAAGTGGCCTTTTCAAAGACAATCTCTAGATGATGAGTGACTAAAGATATGGAACATGATTAGAGATGTAGTCATTAGGGGGATAAGGAAAAATAGAAATAGATTTGTTCTATTAAAAGAGTCTAGGATCGAAATTAAGCTACTTTTAAGAAGTGCTAGGTAGATTCATGTGTCTTCCCAAAAAAGAAAAAGAAATGGTTCCCCATCAGTCATGGCACTGTACCTTAGCTCAGGCTGTTTGAAGGAGAACTAGGTTCATGCCAATGGGTTTAATGCTAGCATTGGCCTTAAAAGTGGCCTTTTCAAAGACACAATCTCTAGATGATGAGTGACTAAAGATATGGAACATGGTTAGAGATGTAGTCATTGGAGGGATAAGGAAAAATAGAAATAGAGTTGCTCTATTAAAAGATCCTAGGATCAAAATTAAGGTACTTTTAAGAAGTGCTAAGTAGATTTTGGTTATTTCAAATCACTCAAAATGAAAGGCCAAAAATGGAGTGTATCCTTGAGAGCCCAATTTTTGGATGCACAAGACAATGAGATACATGTTTTTCCTCCGAGATTCGGGGGGGCGGGGGGGCGGGGGGGCGGCTGAACACCCTACATCAATACATCAATGAGGGGTGTTCTAGATAGATGAAAGTTAAGATAAATACACTTTTTTTTCACTCCAAAACACCCTACGTCATCTCAGCAGGAGGCTGCATTGGCATGGGGTGTTCTAAAGCATGATTATGATTGTGATTATCAATATTGCCTACATGCTAGTGTAGCAAATTGTTGTTACATGAGAGCAGGGAAATGTCTAGCTAGTATATCAGTGTGGAGATGTTGAGGAAATAGGTGGCCGTTAGGAAACAATGCTAACTGATGCTATCATGGGGGATGCTTTGCAATTCAATGAGATAAATAGGGTCAAGAGTGTGTTACTATAACACCATACGAATGAGTCATGATAAGTTTTTGGGAAAGACCCTATATTCTACGAAATTACTACTATACACTCACACTAGATAGGTATTAAGTGATGTCTCCATAGGCACAAAACAATGTTAGGTAGCACGGCCTACCACTCACTCAATCCAATCTCTCTTAACATCAAATAAGTATATTAAATGGCATAAATCTACCCCGATAACTATTTAGAAGGAAATCCTAAGATGAACCATGTCACAACAATGAATTATGTTCCCCTTAGACAATATGAATACAAGCTTTCAGGAGACATCCATGGATAGACGTCATTAGGACCCATTTTTTTGTAATGGGCTAGAACACCCCACGCCAACACTGGGTGTTCTAGTGGTCTTACAAAATTTGAGAAAGAAAGTATACCCTCATCCTTGACACCAAAAACTTATGCTATGATCTCAAATGAAGAGGAAGAAGAAATAAGAAATAAGAAATAAGAAAGGAGAGAGAGAGAGAGAGAGAGAGAGAGAGAGAGAGAGAGAGAGAGAGAGAGAGAGAGAGAGAGAGAGAGAGAGAGAGAGAGAGAGAGAGAGAGAGAGAGGGAGGGAGGGAGAGAGAGGGAAGGAGCAAGATAAGGCTTGGATCCTGTGTGACATAGATATTGTATTAGCTACCACCCCTAATGGAACTCTCCAAAAAATTTTAGCACATGGAATTCAACATGCCTCCTTATAGCTACTAGCATTACCTTTACAATAGGGAGGCCTCTGTTATCACATAACTTGGTTAATCATATTGGGCTTGGAAATAGCAACACTAGCATCCATACACCCTCCCTATAACTCTGCCCCTCTTGTCCTTCTCTTGGACTTCCCCCAAACTTTAACATGACTGTCATGGAGTAATCTATCTCCCCAATAGCATCAATGGCCTCATCTCCAAATCCAATGTCTCTTTTGCAATGAAGTCATACAAATGTTATCAATGTCAGATGAGAAGAATAAGGGCAAAAAAGTAGCTACATTAACATCGTGGTTCTTCTCATGGTGCCTCTTCCTCAAGTAATTCCCCTTTCTTCCTCCTCATTTTCATAATCTCCTCTTCTCCACTCATTTTTAGACCTCAAGAATCGGGAACAAAGCTTGATGAAGAGTGCATTGTTAGTCAATCTTGATGTCAAGATAAACATGATGGGGCTACTATTGGAGCTAGAACACCCTGTGTCGACATGGGGTGTTCTAGGTTGTTGACACATCACCAATGGTTGTAGGCCTACCTATTGATATGATGTTTTAGGAGAAACTACTGACGCCATGGAAGACCAACTTTGAGTTGCTCAAAGGTGTCAACCTGAGGTAGGGTGTCAACTTGAGGTCACTTGGTGGCATGCTCAAGTAGAAGTGGAAGCTCTAGTTGAAAAGGCAAAGCATGTAATGCTGCTACTTGATTAGGTGGAGATTGCAACTAATACAATTAGGTCTAACCAGATCAAGGTAAGCATGTGCAACTCAAGGTGATATTCAACTTGAGATTGATAAGGGAAGTAATTTGGGGTGAGAGGATGTGTGCACCCTCTAGTAGGTAGGATACTTAGTTGCAAGCTTGGAGTCAAATGGCTTGTAAACTAACAAGGGTAGATTTCAGATTAAAAGCACATTTCAAGGATGCTTAAAGGCAATTGAAGATGACTTGGTATGTCCAAAGATGGGGTGAGGTAAGCCCTAAGGAATGTGTTGGAGTATGGAGCCTACCCTAAGAGTGATGGGTGTTTTAGTGTGGGCTTAAGAGGAGTGAACTTCTAGCTCAAGTGTCGATAGATCCATTTCTAGGAAAAACCTAGTGCTTGTGGGTGCTACTACATTGGGTAGACAACTAATGCAAGTTTATTTGCCTAGGTTATGTGTAGATTTCATGCCTAGGGTTGTGGTCACTGGGTGATCCTAAGGATTAGTTAACCCTCACACGAGGTGACCTAAATGAATGCCATGGATATGTTGGCCTTGAACTCAACTATGTGAGTGATTTAGCTACTTGTTTGGCAAGACAATTCAAAATTTGCAACATCATAAGTAGTTTTGGAGGAAATGCATACATGGTTCCAAGATATTGTTGAAAATATAGCTAGGTAGGTCAACCTAAGGGCATAAGTACAATGGCACCGACTACAATGCTAATTTTTACTATCTAAAATGTTTAATATGGGGTTCTTGAGTAGTAGAAAGTTTCTTTTGGTGAGAAGGTCCCTAGACATATTGAGGCTTGACTTGGTGGACACCATATCCTAGGGTCAAAGTCAAAACAATGGCTTGATACAAAAGCTAGGATGGAAATGATATAAGTATGGAAACCTATGAGTATCCATATTTGGTTTAAGTATTCTATGCTATGATTTGCTAGAATGATTCATCATTCCCTTTGTGCTAATAGATGGCTATAGAGAGAGGCTGTCATGGAGATGGTGCTTATAAGGGCTATTGAGATCCTCAAGGACTTTGTTAAGAAACCAAATCGTATGGTTGTGCTTGGTGAGCATTCTTTGAGGATATACCATGATGAGGTTCGCAATGAGAAGAGAAAACTTCTTTTCTTTTCCCAATCCTTGTGCATCTTAAGGTGCACAAGAGAGGAGTAACGAGATTAAAATCTTGAAGTTTGATGTTATTTAGATGGCTACCCAAAGAGTGATATACATAAGAAAGAGAGAGTAACAAGCTAAAATAAAGCAAGCATAGAGATGAGGAAAAGAAGACAAAGGAGGGAAAAGGACGAGTATAAATTTTTATGATTTGCATTTAGATTTAATTATCAATGCAAAATAGTTTAAGACCCTATGCCATTAATGTAAAGGATATCATAATCACAATTACAAGGGACTAAAAATAGATATTCCTAATGAAAATTAATAATAGTATTGTTTTATTATCTTTTTACAAATAATTTTTTGAGTTTTCAAACATAAAATTTTAATTATACAGCCTTTTCCCCCATTAGTCTAGAGCACACTGTCTATACATCCTAAATCCCATATTTGCTACTCTGGTAAGAAACCCTCTATTGCACATTTTAGAACATTGGGATGTGAATGTTATGTTTATATTCCAAATAAGAAAAGGATCAAGCTAGAAGCCAAGAGTAAGAATGTACCTTTCTTAGGTATAGCCAAGAATCTAAAGCTCATCAATTGTCTAACTATGAGGCTAAGAAGGTAACTAATAGCCTTGATGTGATGTTTATGGACTACCATATGCAATAGAGGAGTCTACATTATCATCTGTAGAAGTACCCCACTTGTGCCTACACCAAATCCTAAAGTTTCTATAAAGGACAAGGGGGATCTCTCTAACAATGCATTTCCTCAATCACAACCACCTACTTTGGTGCTATAAGGGATGCCACTTCCCAAGTGGGCAAAGAAGCTCTTTGATAAGAAGAATATAACTCCTACAATTGAGGAGGAGTCACTTGTTGATGGACTTCAAAGGTCAAAATGGAGAGAGGAGCAAAGAAGAACTTCGAAACAAATTATCAATATGGCCTTATGGCTGGACTAATGCATGTAAAGGAGCATATAAGTTTGGATGAAGGTACGGATAATCTAAAGTGAAAAGTTGCCATATGCAATAGAGTATGATAATATCATCAAACATCAAACTTGGGACTTGCTTGATCAGCCAAAACATAGAAAAGTAATTGGTATGAAATGGATTTGAAAGACCAAGTACAAATCAAATGGGTCTTTAGAAAAGTACAAGGCCCGACTTGTAGCACAAGTCTACTCATAGATAGAAGCCTATGATTTTCAAGAAATGTTTGCACCTACAACTAGGATGACCACTATTCATGTGGTACTAGCCTTGACTGCTCATAAGAAATGGCCAATCTTTCACGTGGAATTTTTTAAAAAAAAACACTCTTAAGTGGACATCTCAAGAAGGAGGTATATGTGTCCTAGCCACCAAGATTTGAGGTGCTCGGACACTCTTAAATGGACATCTCAAGAAGGAGGTATATGTGGCCCAACCCCCAAGGTACATGTGGCCCAATCACCAAGATTTGGAGTCCTCATCAAGTTCTCAAATGAGCCTCGAGAGTACCATTAAAGAGCAAGGGAGCATAACCTCATTGAGGATGGAGAATTGGAGATGGAATATTATTCTATAGAGAACAATTATACTTGGCAATGATTAGCTTGCCAAGTATCTTCATTGACCTGGTGTTGGATCAAACGAGTACTTCACTTTTAGCTAGATTTTAGGGAGGGTATTGGAAGTCAATCAAATTTCCATGTTTCAAGTCACTTGCCTATTGTCCAAATGCCAAGTGTCATTAGGTCCCCAAATGAGGAGAAGCCATGATGGGGCTCTAAGAATTACTAGGACTCCCAATTTAGATACTACAAGGATTTTAACCTTGAAGTCTAGATCATTATGAAATGGCCTATGTGGACTTGACCATTAGATCAAATGGGAAAGAATAGCATACATTAAGTGATATGTCATAGAGATTTTGGGGTTTCTCAAGTGGTGATTGGTGGGTCAAATGGCCATGTGGGTGGTGAGTCCAAGTGAAACATGTGAGTAGTGAGTTAAGAGGAACCATATTGGAGAATATCTAATATCTTACATGAATAGCCCTAAAATTCTAGAGAGAGAAATTTTCTTCCAAAAAACATTTTGTGGTCTTTCAAAAATATATTCATATTGAGCCTAAAAAATATATTCCAAAAAACATATATATATAATTTTAATGTCATAATTATAACATACTCATATCTTACATTGAGCCTAGAAATCTAGACCTCTATAAAAGTAACAATAATGGGGAATAAAGATCCTACTTTTTAGTCATAAAAATAACAATAAATGCTCAATTTGAATTTTTTTACTTATAATTGGTTCCCTCCTCATGACTTCTTCCTTTCTCCTCCTCCTTGCTTAGTGTCTTCCTCATTCTTCTTCTTTTTTGAATTCACACAATTTTAGCATAATGATCTTCAAGTCATGTCCTTACTATAAATCAATTATACAATAACCTTGTATTGTTGGTACAAGATCTCTTTACCATCTTCATATTGAGCTTAAAAGTGAGTATAAATCGATCAAGAAAAGAAAAAAACCCAATATATTTTTTAAGTCCATGAAGCATGTGTTGAGGTGTTAAGGAAAGAAACATCTTAATCTTTGGTTGGATGGAAGGTCATATCCCAAATATCCTATCAAAAATAGTACACCTCCTTTCTACAAAAGTTCATCGTTGATGACATTTCTTGGTGATAGTTATAATGGTTTTTTAGGATATACAACTAATCTTGTTCATAGAGAGATGTTCTAAAATTGAAGAATCATTAATAAACAAAAGATAGAGATGATTTGCTGTAGAAACTATAGGACTGTCAATAAAAGATCCATTCGTTCAAGAAATGTATCAAAGGATATTACTGGAAAAAAAATATTTTAGGTATTTGAAACTTTAAAAAACTCTCAATGATATCTAAAATCTCAAACTAAATATATTTCTAAACAAAATCCGCTATCGTCAAACAGTTCCAAAGGATACTCTTGAGAAAGAAGTTGAGAAAAGCAAAGAGAAATGCTTGAATTCTTTCTTATGCATCATTCTTTGGATAATTGAGCAACTCTATAAACGATCCAAGATAGTTTGGCATCAATTGAGATGGCTATGCACAATTTTTAAGCTAATGCAAACAAATGCAAAACAATGTGCAAATTGTTTCTTACAAGATTATATTTAGAAAATACTATCCAAATTGGATAAATAATCAACATTAAAGTGATGGAATTTTTGGGTGATCATAATTATATTAGAACCAATTTCAAGGGCAAGGAAAAGGAAGTTCTTTTCAACGAATTCAACAATACCTTTTTCAACTTGTATACTCTCCATTCTTTGATCAAATGCTATAATCTATCTCTAAAAGAGATGAAAGAGTAGCAAGGTTTATAATAAAGCTAGATGAAAGTAAGATATAGAAGTACAAATAAATTAGAAATATTCTATACCCTAATTATCAAAGTACTTGTATCAGGTCTATGTAATAATTCAATGCCCTTTATATTCAATTTGAACATAACATTTAGTGGTTAGGAGATCTTGAACTAGATACATAGGATTTTGACATATTATATTGGGTTTTCCACCAAATTTCAATACTAGATGTGATCAAGAGTTGGCAAGCAAGAGAAGAGCTCTTTGTCATCGAAAGGCTTGGAAACTACAAGGTAGAATGGTACATGAATGGGGATTTAAAGAGTCTCAAATGCATGTATAATGTTTCAAAGGGAGCTAGTTCTCGATACCCTTGCCTCTAGTACATGTCTCTAGCAACAGAGTTGAACTCAAGAAATTGGAACAAAGCTCCCTCTAGGCATATCAAAGACCCACAAGTCAAGGTAGGTTGGGATACGCACGTCATGCACTTTGCAAAATAATTAAAAAGCTAGTGCACACGCACACGTGTGCACACACACACACACACACATTTCTTGGAAGCTAAAATCATTACCAACTAGAAAGAACGTTATAAGGAAGATTGAGACAGATTTATCTTCAATTAGTTTGTTTGGAAGCAATGATGTCATTGAAGCATGAGACCCTCAAAAATCTAAGGATAGAAACCATATTCCCAAACAACAATCTATTGGTGAGGTATTGGCTAGGAGATTTTTAGGTTTCATGGAAAACTCAATAAGATAAACTCAAACAAAGGTGGCTCATTTATTAAGTACAATCAATGGAAATCTTTTTATAATATGGTTAAAGATCATGTAGATAATAGATAATCTCAAAATAGAAAATATAAAGTTTGGAAAATATTAGATAATATTTTTTTACTTGCGATAAAACAGTATGGCAAGATGGTGATCTCAAATAATTTTAAGACCAATAAGAACTTTTCAAAAAGTCAATGACATAAGCCTAGGATAATCAACGCTTTACTCACTATAGTAATATATTTACATTGTTATGGTATTTATTTCATTGTTGGTTAAGTATGTAGCACATTTTATACAATTATACCCTATATTTCATCAAGCAATATGAAAGTATGTCTATTTGGTCAACTCAAGGTATGGAAAATTCACATATCATGAAAGAACAAAATGTATCAAACATACAAGACATGGAGGTAAAAGAGTAAAAGAAAATGGCTAATTGGACGTCTGTCGATGATGTTATTAAAAAATATAGCATAAACTCAAGCATAAAAATACAACCACACCTCTTTGGCAAAAACTATACAATAGTAATCCAAAAAAGAAAATGGGGATTTGTAAACTCTTGTGCAAAGAAATGATTTTTAGAATGGCTACAAACAAGGTAAAGAGAAGGCAAAAGATGGGTTTCAAGGCAACCCTTCCTTCTTAATGACTCTTTGAATATGTTGCATAGGAGTCTTTGGTTTCATTCCACTCAATAAGGCCTCTGCATTTCAAAAACTCATGCATCCTCTAGCACAACAACCAAAATAGTTTCCTTTCTTAATAAGTAATTGGGATGCAACTTTTAACGGGAAACTCCGATCGATGAGATTTTTTATTCAAATCGAAGGGGAGGAAGCCCTCTTTAAGGTGAGATATTAAGATTTGTGATAGAAAATGATAATAGAATTCTGCAATTGGATTTTTGTGTTTGTCCTAGAGTGGTCTGCACCCTTTCCACAATGACCTCAATGCATAATAATAGACATAACTTTTAGACCATAACTTTAATTGGGGAGATTTTTTATTCAAACCGGAGAAAATACAACCCTCTTTGAGATAAGATATAGGGTTCACTCCCAGGCGTAATATAGAATTTTCTATAATTGGATCTTTGTGACTCTCCCCGATGATTGACTATGAATAAAAGCACTCTTTGTCTCTTTATGTAAGTGCACTGTATGGATGGCTTAGGTTGAGGGGCATGAGCATCATCTCATAAACATTATCTTGGGCATATTGATCATAAAGACTCCATTGGAGCTAGAGGATGATCATGTGGAAGAGACACCTACGAGAAACTTTTTATGTTTCTCTATTGTACCTATGCTCACAATGGAGCTTCTATGTTGTCCACCATGTTTAACATACTTGTCCCCTTGGAGAAGGTTCTTCACTCCTATAGGATTGTTTTGGCTAAGCTTGTGGAGGAGTATTCAAGTATTGTCTAGTAGCAATGCCATTATTGAAGATGAGCAATATATTTATGCAAATGACTTTGTGTTTGACAAAGTCACAAAAACAACACTATGTCACTTGCTCAAAAAGATACCTAGGAATTGAAAACTTCCTAGTGTACTCAAAGAAGTGTCATTGAAAAGATACCCAAGAATTGAAAACTTCCTAGTGTACTCAAAGAAGTGTTGTGTATTGAAATTTGCATTTTCATTGATATGTTATTTGTATCTTCTTATAGACGACTCAAAGACAATAGGAAATGCATGTAAAGGATATTAACTACCATGTGATTTCAGTTAGATATTATGAAGTAATACCATTAGAGTTGGAAGAAGAGAGAGAGGAGGTTGCATTGCAATGTTGTGAGTCAATGGTGGATAGTGTCCTTGATGACCTTGAGACTACAAATAAGGTTTACACATGTGAGAAAGTAAGCATTGCCCATTGCATACTTACCTACCTTTACCATGTTAGAGGAGGTAGATTACATGCTATTCTTTGACATAATGAAATTGTGAGACATTCATGAAGACTATTGTCTTGCTGCCTTGGCCCAATCTAATGAGGCTAAGTTTGGCTAGGTAGTGGGGGATGAAGTGGATCTCTGTCTCTTGGTTGACTCCATGGTCCAAGATATAGATTGGGTGAAGAGTATATCCTCAAGAGGATGCTTGGTGAACCTAAGATTATGAGGGAAATTGCCATCTGAAGAGGAAAGGATTGTAATTGATGAAGGGTGTGGCCTGGTCAACATGGACATATTTGATGCATCAACACCACAAGAGGATTGCAAGAATACCATCCCTTTGTGGATGAGGTGTATGCTTGAAAGTGATGAAAGTCAACATCCTTTTTTTCAAAACTATTTTTTGTGAATTATAATTCTTAATTATTTTACTCTAAGAATAAAACTTTGTAACAGGTCCTAGTTTACGATGTCAACTTCCTTAAGTGAGCAAGAGGCTTAATGACATCTAGTGCTGCCAACACCTCTAAGTCAACATGTCACAAAAAAGATGCGATTCTCTCTTAGTACATTGATCAATTGAATCATCGAAAGGAGATAAATAAACAAATTTCTTATATGTTGTTGATGCAAAACCTACACTCATATGAAAATGCAATTTTTGCGAGGAAAAGAAGGGAGAGTCCCTACAGAATCACTACCTCCAATATGCCATCATTAGTCATATATATTCTAATATAAGGAGACAAAGGTGATGAAGATGATGAAATGCCAAAAAAGAAGATGAAGCCACTTTTTTTTAGCACCGTATAGACAAGGAAAATAAATCTTTGATCCTAGAATAAATAATTCAACAATTCTTGACTTTCTATGAAGGATTCCCCTTGGCCAACAAAAAAGTTTTATTTTGTTTAATATAATTAGTTTTGGTCCATTTTTTGACTTGCCCCAAAGGCCAACCACCACTGTAAACATTTCCACTTGCTGCATCTAAATGGCTAGCCAGAAAGGCAAAAGTAAGGCCTATGAAGAGTTCCAGAGGGAGCTTATGGACTCCAAAACTTCAATGAATGATGAACCTAACTTGGCACAAGATTATCATGGTGATATGCATAAGGAAGTGTCCGATATGGATCCTTACAACTTGCTCAACCGCCCTTTATGTCGGTATGAGCTACGTCACATGGAGAGGCATAATGACATGGTTGCTAGCTATCACCAAATGATGTCAAATTTTGATGAATCAATCGAGAAAATGGCCCTCTCAAACTCTAAGACTCAACAAACCCTAAAGTAGCTCGCCACTCTTGTAGCTCGGTTAGCTACCACTCCGTCCCAAGAAAATGCAAATGAATCCAAGCGCAAGTCTCAATGGCCTCCACCACTGGAGCCACTACATGGTCTACATGTCATTCTTGGATCCAAGGATATTCCCCCTTCTACCTATGAAGTTAGTGAACCCTCTCATACTCATGATGAGCCTCTGTTGAGCTCCCCCATCACCCATGTAGCCAACCCTCCAATGATACCCTCACCTACCATTAGTAGAAGCTCCCCTACTCTCCCTCGAAGCCCTAATGGAACTCATATGGCTCAGCCTCATCATGGACAATATGGTATTAATGGCCAACATGCCAATCATAGGCAATATGGCTATAATGGGCAACATGGGATAAATGCACAACATGGTATGTATGGATAGCAAGGTATGTACGGCCATCATGGTATGTACGGACAACAAGGTTTCCATGGCCAGCAAGACCCTTATAAGCTCCATGACAAGATTATTCTCACTAAGTACAATGGGCAATCTCCCTCACCATTAGACTTGGAAAAATGGACATCCAAATTAGAGTCCTACTTCAATATCTACCCCCACACAGATGACCAAAAATTTATCTTTGCTTCTCTCCACTGGGAAGGATTTGTCCACACATGGTGATGCTATATCAATCAAAAGAATCATCAGTTCATTGATTGAGAAGACTTTAAAATGCATATGGCTCAAGTATTTGCATCCCCCATGAAAAAAGAGCGATTAGTTTATGAACTTGACCATGTATGTGGAGAGGATTAGTGATGATTCCAAATTGTATAAGTAGATCTATGGGTTGGAACCAAGTCTATCGGTGGATGCCATGGCTCAAAAGCTTACTACACTATTTAATACAATTGAATTAGCTAAAAGATATGCAAGAAAGTACCATAAGAATGAGAGTTTTCAGCAAAGTCATGGATAGCCCCACACCCCATTGAGGTTAGCCTCATATGGAGATGGTTTTAGAGGCAATTCTGTGCCTAATAGCAACCCCAAAATACCCACTTACCCCCCCCCCCCCCCCTTTCCATGCTGAAAGAAAATAGGGCACTTTTGGGACAACACTTGGCTCTAATGCTTAGAGTAAATATGTTGAAAATAGACACTCCATTGCGTCACCCTCCAATGGCTCAAGTGGACAAAGGTTCATTTCCCTGGATGTTGTGAAGGAACAGAAGGAAAAATGCCTATGTTTTAAATGTGGGGACAAGTACACTACTAACCATGCCTCCAAGTGCCCTTACAAGACAACCAAGGTCAAAGTTCATAGCATGTATGAAATTGTTGAAAATGAGAAGCATGCTAAGGATGTGAACCACGAGCAGTTCTATGACCCGGAGGATGGGTTCCCCTTTGACCCAGGCGATTGCCCATCCCATGCGCTTGATTTGACATCCCACCTGACTACCACCTCCCTTTGCTCCATCTCCTTGGATGCTTGGACGGGTTCTAGAAGCCCCAACACCCTACATATTCAAGGTAGTATTCATGGGAAGCATGTATTTATCCTTGTGGATAGTGGTAGTACTCATACTTTTGTCAATAAATTAGCCATTGACTAGTTGAAATGCACCCCTACTAAATTACAACACCCCCTGAAAGTTCAAGTAGCAAATGCTGAGAATCAGCACACATGTATGTTTCACGGTTCCCCTATTCTTGGCTAAGAATTATGTGGCATTGGTTGACCTAATTGCATTAGACATGGGCCACATTGATGTTGTCTTGGGTTATGATTGGCTGAAACAATTGGAAAAATTACTTCTCTTGGCTCTACATGGAGTTTATGATGCATGGACAGCTCCTTCGCTTAGAGGGAGTTCATAATAATGCTAGTTTTTAACTCATTACAGTTAACAACTCAAACGACAGTTTAAAAAATACTCATAGATCTTTGTCATGCACTTAAATGAGGAAAATTCAGATCAACCCTCTAGAGTATCTAAGGATTCAGCCTTGTAGGCCTTACTTGAGATATAGTGCTTTATTTCAAACACCTACAACCCTTCCCCCTAAGAGGCAAGTGGACCACCCACTTGATTTAGAGTCCCATTCCAAGCAAGTGAACAAGACACCTTATAGACTCTCCAAGTGCGAATGTGAAGAGGTTGCAAAGCAAGTTAAGGAGTTACTTAACATGGATTTCATTGAACCGAGTTCTTCCTCTTATGCATTCCTCATCCTGTTAGTCAACAAGAAAGATGGCTCTTTCCACATGTGCATCGACTACAAAGACTTGATCAAAATCACTGTAAAGAACCATTATCGCATCCCACAAATTAATGACTTGTTGGATGAGTTGAAAGAGGCACACTTTTTCACTAAGATTAATCTGGACTCTAGCATTGGGATTTTCCCTTTTGAGACATTATATGGGTATAAGGTTCCCCTTCCTATAGTCTTATTCAATGATAAGATCAACCCTCAAAGCAAAGCTGAGTTGGATTACATACGGGTCTTCAGTAATACAAGGTGAATCTTTAAATGGTAAAAACTTATAAAACTCTATGCTGATGAGAAAAGAAGGCATTTGAAATTCCAAGAGGGAAAGCTGGTCCTTTTGAAAGTGCCTAAGTCCCGTTATTCCAGTCTCAAAGAGGCGACAGTAACAAGTTGGCCCACCATGTCTATGGCCCCTACCCTGCCAAATCCTTAAGAGAGTTGGTGATTTGACCCACCAATTAGAGCTTTCCACTACCACCAAGATTCACAATGTGTTTCATGTCAACCAACTAAAGCTTTTCATTGGCACCTCAATGGTCTATGTAGAAGAACTCCCTCCCATAGACAAGAAGGTATCTTTCAGTACATCCCTAAGGCAATCATTGGGCAACGAGATAAACACTTAAGAGCTCGATCCATCAAGGAATACCTCATCAAATGGCAAGGCCTACCCCTGGAACAAGCCTCTTGGCGCCCAACCACAATTTTCAATGAATTTTCTCACCTTCAAGATGCCCAACATGCTGAAGACTAGCAAGCTATGTCTCCTTTTGACCACACCCTACCTGTAGAGACTGCACACTATTTTAGAATAGTTTTACACTTGCTCAAATCTCAACAATGTGCTTCCTACATGGCTAAAAGTACAAGTCATAAGCTCCATTCGGACATGTGACACGCCCCATTTGGAGTAGCCTATCAAAAGTTATGGCAATTTTACCTCAATAAGCCTGTAATGGACAACATGTTGCCCATAGTCTTTACCCGCCCATTTTCATCGTAATGTGACTTAGAATAGTACTCTGCACCCTACTCCTTAGCCCATATATCAATCCCCTCCAATTGTCTTTTGTTTTTTAGGACAAAAACTTTCACTGTGAGGATGGATTGTAATGAGCACGATACATGGAAACTAGGGGGTAGATGCCCAATCACACTGATCAAGGTATATAAGGTGTAAGAGTCCCAATTTAAAGCATCTAGTTATTAACAACATACTCTTTACCTTCATCTTTAACTTCCATGGCTTCCCCCCTCCTTTCTCCCCTCTTTCCTACCTTTCTCTCTCCTCTTCTAGTCCTTTCTCTTCTTCCTTCTCTCATTCTCCTCTCTCCTCTCAACTTCATTCATAACACTTTGATCTTGGGACCTTTGCGAAATGATGCAATCTCTTGTTTGGAAATTTTGAACATTTTTCCCCCAATGAACCGTGATGACATGCTAATTGTTTTTCATGTATGTATTGATCGAGAGTATTCTTATAGGCTAGCTTCTTGCACTAGAAATTTCTTGTGTTTGAGTTTTAGTACCATAATCTTTTTTTTTTGTTTTCATAGCCAACGTTAGA
The DNA here is from genome assembly GCF_053477565.2 of Lygodium microphyllum. Classification (NCBI taxonomy): domain Eukaryota; kingdom Viridiplantae; phylum Streptophyta; class Polypodiopsida; order Schizaeales; family Lygodiaceae; genus Lygodium; species Lygodium microphyllum. Next base: position 8,362,506 of record NC_141151.1, read on the forward strand.
GTTTAATTCTTTAGGATATGCAAGAAAATGTACGTTATTTTGTTGGCATTGCCTATAAGGGCTCCCATGGACATGCCTAGCAATAAATAGATACATGCCCAGTTAGTTTATTTTCTTTCAAGCATTTGGTCAAAGAGTTTGTGCCTTTAGGGCCACTCACAAATGCCCAGTTAGTTTATTTTCTTTCAAGCATTTGGTCAAAGAGTATGTGCCTTTAGGGCCACTCGCAAATTTGTGTGCTAGATGGAGCACCCCACACTAGAGACAACCCTTGTAGAGAACATGACCACACAAAACATGAAAAGGCAAATTTAAATGTAGTGTACTTAAGCAAAACACCTTGCCCACTTAGCATACCATAGTATTCCAAAGGTATCTTTGCCGACTGTCGAGTTGCATACCATGCCCAATGAATCGGCAGACATGCAATTTTCTGATTGCATCAAGACCCTCAAGTGTATACACAATCAGTGTACCACTGGTCTCTCACCAAATCCTGTTGCATCTGCTGTACTGAACATTTATTTCCACACAGACACACACACAGAACTTGTCAGTACGTGGCGATCCCAAGACTCCCGCCATTAATGTAGCCGACAGGTCAATCATTCCTCCTATCGTGTCATTGGAAGCACACACTGCCTCGATCTACATGTCGGAGCGTAAATGTTTTGCGGCCATGCATTTTTAATCCACGGCAGGCTGGTAACGGGCCGACCTACTTTTAAAGGACGGTCCTTTGCACAATATGCTGAATTCTATTTCCCTCGTCAATGTGCAAGTTGTTAAATCTGCATGCGTAAAGACTTAGATTATGGAAGTCGCTAAATCAGGGAAGTGGAAGCTCCAATCCTAAGTCTCCTGGTAGCATGGTCATAACGAGTTATGACGGGCACAAGTCATGTGAGAAAGTCCAGCATGTGAAGGAGCAAAAATGCATGTAGGGTCCCCAGTATGCAAACTGTTGTAAGCATGATGAGAGATGTTGCTAATTATTTGCACGTATGTCTGCACAGACATGTTTGGCTAAAATGGCAGCTTTAGAAGCAGCTCAAATAGTTTGATTAAAGGAGGATAAAGTTAAACAATCCAAACCGAAGCTGTAGGCCAGTAAGAAGTTTTATCAGGAACAAGTGCAAGAAGGGAGATTGCACGTGTGGCTCAGCACCAACTCATAAAGGATAATTATGTTTGCTAAAATGTAGCAAGACTTGTAGGTTTCAGTGTCTACCTAAAATATCTTAAGGGAGAGTTGTTTGTGCAAGAGCAAGAGAATTTGAAGGACCATGAGGCAATTGAGGTACATGCTTCTCAGACTGTAGAGAGAAAAAGCTCAAGAAAATGATCATATGGCTTCTAGTGCTCAAAGTTATATGTAGGGAGGAGATGGCAGCTTTATGTTGCCGTTTTCCCTCCAAAAGCCGTTCAGTTTTCTCAGCAATCAGTTATTCACAGGAGTCTTTTGTATCGTCCCATTGCTTTTCAACTATTACCTCTTTCCTTATGCAAAGCATTGGTTGGACAACCATGCCAAAGGTTTTCTGGCATTATAGTACTACACTAGGCTCTACCCACAGCAGCTAAACGGGGCTCATTTCGAGGCTAAATGCTTGGTGGGGGTTCAATTAATAGCTCTTGTGTTCCTTCTGCATCACCAAAACATAAGGATGAGCAAATTCAGATCATGGCTAACCATCCACTAAGATGTGCCAAGTGTTATGGCTCAAAACACCATGCATTACCTTAGTCTGAGCATATACATGGACTAAGGTCTAAATATGTTCTTAAAAGTCATAAAACAAGTTCCTTGGTATTTCCTGAAATACGAATGTAACAAGCAGATGACTAGTAATAAGTATAATGTTTCGGCAAAGATTTCTGTATTCTTATCTTTCAATGATATTTTCAGTATGATGGTATTCGTGTGCTCCCTGCCTCATAAACATTTTGGGTTCAAGTTTATCTCCTGCTGAATGTGTCTAACACGAACAATTCCTTAGTGCTTGCTGGATTTAAGAACTGATTTGGACAAATGACAAGGTGTTTAGAAAGCCCCATATCCTAGAACACAAAAACAAGGAGATGCTTAAAAAGCTAACTATGCTTGCTTCTATCATACTCACGTCCATCTGCAGATCATAATCTAATCACCTTATCCTAGAACGCAAAACAACAAAGTGCTTAAAAAGCTAATTATGTTTGCTTCTACATGCTTGCATCCATCTCAAGATCATAAGTCCTTTGCCAAGGTAAAGCCTTTACTTGTAGGTTCTTAAAACCGGACTCCCTATTGGCAACATGCCATGATGTGATAAAAAAAAGTTCTGCTCATCTTCCATTTCATGTATAATGTCTACATAGGTATGGGGATCTATTTTACAAGTCTAAACTGTGACATTAATGCACAACCAAACTGTGTGGATTTAGGAAGAATGCCATTTGCTACAAATATGTAGTCGCAACATTCCCAGTCGTTTCAATTATGATTTGGGCCACGCGCTGGGCATTTCAAAAAACTACGAATGCGTTTACATCAGAATTATTTCAAGCATTAACAATCATATCAGTTGAGTTGGTGGAAAGAGAGATCAGATTTCTAATATTCACCAATGGCATCATTCAAGGGGTGGCTTTTCACTGATGACATTATTCGCTCAACTCCCTTAGCAATTGCATGACTTTTTATCATTTACCACGGTTACATCAATTCTACTATCTAGTGACTTGAAAGGCTTTCTCATCTAGTCCACAAGTTTTCTGTGCCTTAAAGTGGTTCGCACAATCATCTATAAACTTTTTTTAATATAGCATCCATTACAAGCACGCATGTACACATACAACATAGACATTAGAAATGTTGCATAAAATATCTACATTTAGACATTGAGACAATAGACAATAAACTAGTTAATGATATTGATGGGAGTATTCCTCAAAATTTGAGGTTTGCACTGGATCAGAAAGTCCAAATCTTCACAAATTTGTAGGTAATGGAACCATGGCAAATCAACAAGGCCAGCGTGCCAAAAATTACATACAAGACAATGCAAGTGCAATGGTGGGGTACAAGATACAATTTGCTTAATCTGTCAATGCCCTCATCCACTACTGGAAATCGTAATATATCACTATGTACGGGGCTGAACCAAGGTATTACTGGTTCTTCATATTTTGTTCAAAGGAACCCCTCTACTACCAAGTGAATCAAAGAGTGCATCCAAACAGAATTGCTTAAGTTTTCAATTCCTGTAGACAATCGATGAATTTCTGCACATACCCTAACCTGCTGATTACTATTTCTGTACATAGACAAACCTGCTGATCACGGAGTTACTATCATTTTTGGTTAGCATGCAGAGATTTTGTCTGCTTCAAATTATCATTTACATTAGCAAGTGGGACTTGTGCTAGTTTGGAGGCTTCAGTCTTCACACACTTTAATCAATTTACATGCACAATCCTACAAATAACAAAGTTGCATGTGCTCAGCACTCAGCCATCTGAGATCTCAAAAAGGCCAAACCGGTTTGCAACCAATGTAAAGACTAGAAGAGAGACTATAGGACGTGAAATACAAAAGAATGGAAATAATATGGCATTTCCCGAATGAGTGACAGAAATTTTTAGCAGAAGAGAGTTACATTATTGCATAATGCTCAAGAAATCTTGAGAAAAATGATTTTCAAGCAATATGACGTATACACATACCTATTGCACAAACTAGCACGAGGCTTTCCTTGCAGACCAGACCTAATGCAACAAATATTACACATATGGACACGGGGCATTGGTGTTTAACAGAAATTCAAGTAGCCAATATGATCATCATCTAGGATCAACTGTTTGCTGTTGAAAGAGACTGGGGCGAGAAGGTGATGAAATACTCCCGGGGCGAGAAGGTGATGATATACTGCCAGGTGGTGATGATTCTAGACTTTCTGATACTTCATATTGGGTAGGTAAGAGGTTCAAGAAGCTTCCCTGCACTCGTTGATGCCCATTGAGATTTGCATCTGCAAAGTTTTAAGAGGGTGAAAATGTCAAACTTATTTTTATATATCAATTAAGACAAAAAGCCTGCTTTTAGAAGTCACATACCAAAAATAGTCTTTATAGATGGCCTCCTGGGTTTTGCTTTCTTCCTCAGTTCAGCTAACAAAGAAAACCCACAAGTCTCAAAAGTTTGCTTTAAGGGAAGTGCCCAAAATCAAAAGATTGATGAAGACCTACCAATGCCAGGTATTTGGGCATCTTGTACAATCTCAAAGTTCTTGTATGTGTAGCCAACAAAGTTTACATCTTTGGATGGCAGCATCTGCATGGCAAAACAACTCTTTTAGGTCACCAATAGACCATCATCAGACTTTTTCTCAGGGTATACCATCAACTCACAAACCCATAGAATTTGTGATAGAAAGAAAAGCCCCCTAATTTACAAAGTTCTTTGGGAAGCCACTGTTCACTCCTCCCTGATAAACACTCATGTGTTTTGGAATCCCCTCAGATACAATGCATGGAGTACAGTGTGCAGGGGCGAGCACAAGGCAGCAGGCCACAGGCTGGAATGAAGAAATGACCTGCAGAGATGGGAGTCCTCCAAGGTGAATATCAGGAAGAGATACGGATAACCTGCCTGCTCTTCCAAGTAACTGGTTGGCAGCTGCAACATCATTACCAATGCTGCTAAACGGTTCCCCCATAAGTGAGCAGTCTAAATTGTGATAACTCCAGCACCCTCCATGCCTGAGTAGGAGCACCTTAGCTCTAAAAGGCTGCACCTGCACATCAGGTGATCAACGCCTCCCCCACCTAGCCTTCTTGTGAATTTAAGACCTCACAAAATCTCCATGACAAACTGGCACAGCATCAAATGGGATAACAATGAGCTGTACTGCCAGTCCACCTGTTCTGGAACCAAAACTACCTGAATACCATTCTCATCCACAAGCTTTTGCTCCTGATCCGGTGTCAACAATAGAATAGGTTCATAGTACTCGACCAAACTGTTGATGTTAAACATTGTGCGCACCTTCCATTTGGTCAAATTGTTGGTGACAGCTTTCAATGCTCTTGAATGTGTTTTTCTTCCCTCCTGATAACTATGAAAAGGACCCAAATGGCTTCAGCACTGCTGGATCTTGAGATAGTGCCAATGCCTACCCCTACAATTGCCCCCCTTTCATGCCTACCCCTTACCATTTAAGTCCAAAGACAATGTCAAAAAGCCTCCTCTCCAGTTTTTCATCAAAATATGGATCGCAGCTTGTATTTAATGCAGCAGGGGAATTGGAAGTACTTAATGGTACAAAGCAATACTAAAACTGGCCTCAATGAACCAAAGGGCAGTAAAATTTAACTTGCAAGCACTTAAAAACAAAAATTCAGCAACCGAAAAACAAATCAAAACAGTGAAGTTAGAATGCTCCTGCACCAGAACACACAGAAAGATTGGCTCCAAAGCCTCTAGAGGTGAACCAGTCCCATAGAGCAGCCTGATTGGCCACGGATCCAATGCGGGGATCCACAATGGGTCAGACTATAGGGATGGTGATGAATTCCCCTAGATCAAAGGTCTCAAGTATGCACTCTACCTTGCAAGACCACACGGAGTAGTTGGAGCCATCCAACTTTTCCTTCTCAAGAAGCAAAGGTAGGATGGGCACTTGAAAAAAGAGTGCCATAATAGCAATGTGTGGACCATTGATGAAATGCCAAGAGAAAGTGGGTGGGAGGGAGCCTGATCATTGTTCATATCATGATCCACTCTCTGTAACTCTTCAGTCTTCACAATGATCCTCTCGATCTTCATCATCAACCGATCTTTGGACGAATCCTCTCAATCTTGACGGTTGTAACATTGGTCTTCATAATTCCAATTGTTTCTATGTCAGCCAGCTTCCCTCTGCAAGGTTGTAGTTGGCAGCAATAGACCACATAACATTGCAAGTGACACAAATGAAGAGAAAGGACTTGGAGACCTGTGGAGCATCATAGTGTTGAGCTAAAATAGTGACTCCTCCTATTAGAAAGAGCGGACTCTGAATAAATCGCAAGCTCTTTCCAAGTCATTTAGTGGGTCCATTAGGGCGTCGAAATTTTAAAGTGCATCATTGCTCGAACCGTCCTAGCTAATCCACAACGAGCTTGTGAACAATTCCTACACGGGAAAATATATGAAATGTAAGAAATTCTCTAATATTTCCTAGGAATGTACAAATGCATTCCCTACATATACCTAGGGAATTATATTCCCCACATCTCATGGTAAGAAATACTAGATATGCCATATGAATTCCTCATATATAACTAGGAAAGTCCATTCCCTACGTCCAATATTAGAATACTACATGTCATATAGCTAGGGAATTCAATTCCCCACATATCATAGCAGGGAATTATATGCCACACAACTCAGGAATCGCATTCCTCACATCTCACAATATGAAATAACACATGGCCATATGAAGATATATTTTGTTTGTTTGTTTTTCTATTACTACCCATGGGAAATGATTAGCATACAAATTAAGCCTTAAAGTAAGTAGTATCTCAATGGCATGCTAGTGACATGGATCTCTTTTATTCATTTCGTGCACACCTGGTACAACATTGCTTCTCATCCTTTTGATTAATCTTTTGCAAAATTGTTCTCCTTACTCTTCTAAAGATTATTTTGGTGGTGCACCCAAACCTATGAATGTAGATTGTAATTTACCCATAATTCAATGTTGACTATATGCACCTTCTTCCTCATCTTTCTCGAGATGAAAATGATCCTCTTTTCCAACCTTGTGCAAAGGGCAATATCGTGAAAGAGGCATCAACTTACTAAGTCTATCTCTATGGGAAACTTAAACATAATTAGCCTCCAAAGAAACATACTAAACTTACCAAAATATTTTTTCTTCCATATTGTTAAAATTAGACTACTGTGTTCACTCACATTAAGTTAATGTGCTTACATCAAAATGCATGTGCCTTTGAGAAACCTATTTGCCTTGGGGCTTTGATTTTTATCACATTCTCTAATGGGGGCAATGGCGGCCTGCTTCCCACTGCAAGGTCATAATTGGCAGCGATGGAGTGCGTAACATTGCAAGTGGCATAGATGAAGAGAGAGAACTCACAAAATCTCCATGACAAACTGGCACAGCATCAAATTGGATAACAATGAACTGTACTGCCAGTCCACCTGTTCTGGAACCAAAACTACCTGAATACCATTCTCATCCACGAGCTTTTGCTCCTGATCCCATGTCAACAATAGAATAGGTCCATAGTAGTCAACCAAGCTGTTGATGTTAAACATTGTGTGCACCTTCCATTTGGTCAAATTTTTGGTGACACGCCAGCTTTCGATACTCTTGAATGTGCTTTTCTTCCCTCGTGACAACTATGAAAAAGACCCAAATTGCTCCAGCACTGCTGGATCTTGAGATAGTGCCAATGCCTACACCTACAATTGCTCCCCTTTCATGCCTACCCCTTCCAAGCCTTGAAGGTACCATTTAAGTCCAAAGACAATGTCAAAAAGCTTCTTCTCCAGTTTTTCATCAAAATACGGATGGCAGCTTGTATTTAATGCAGCAGGGGCGATGGAAGTACTTAGTGGTGCAAAGCAATACTAAAACTGGCCTTCAGTGAACCAAAGGGCAGTGAGATTTAACTTGCAAGCACTTAAAAACAAAAATTCAGCAACCGAAAAACAAATCAAAACAGTGAAGTTAGAATGCTCCTGCACCAGAACACACGGAAAGATTGGCTCCAAAGCCTCTAGAGGTGAACCAGTCCCATAGAGCAGCCTGATTGGCCATGGATCCAATGTGGGGGTTCACAATGGGTCAGAGTATAGGGATGGTGATGACTTCCCCTAGATCAAAGGTCTCAAGTACGCACTCTACCTTGCATGACCACAAGGAGTAGTTGGAGCCATCCAGCTTTTCCTTATCAAGAAGCAAAGGTAGGATGGGCACTTGAAAAAGGAGTTCCATAATAGCAATGTGTGGACCATTGATGCCAGGAAGGGTAGAAATGCCAAGAGAAAGTGGGTCGGAGGGAGCCTGATCATTGTTCATATCATGATCCAATCTCTGAACTCTTCCATCTTTGCGATGATCCTCTCGATCTTCATCCTCAACCGATCTTCGCATCAATCCTCTTGATCTCAACAGTTGTAACATGGGTCTTCATAATTCTAACCGTTTCTATGTTGGTCATTATGGTCATCAACAAACTGATGGTCCAACCCATCTTGCCAATTGTACCTATCAACCATTGTCCTTCAAGATACCTGCAAAAACACAAGGAAAACACCAAAGACTACTGCATGTCAACGGCTCTGAAAAGTGGATAGGCCTCGTACAAAGGCTGAGAATAAAGGGAGAAAAGAGAACAGCCTGCTGTATAATTTCATGCAGTTGACTGCATCCCTAGTCCAGAGTACCTGGTGAGCTGACAATACGGATGATTTCAGTTTTGGATTCAGCTCCAAAGGCTATGATTCATCCCAGCCAGATTCAAGTATATAACATGTGATGCCTCCATGCAGGCATCCAATTCATCAACATCCCTTCCCCTAGCATTGCTAGATGCTCAGAGATGAGGAGCATGGCATGCTTCTACGGCAAAACATCCCGTTTAACACTGTAGCACTACTTGAGGTCCAGAAATTCCAATGAAATGCACATGTATCTGCAACAACCTGCAGGCGTGTTTAAATTCGCAAAACTTGTGTTTTGATAGTCACCACCAATAGGAGGGCCATGCAGGGCAATAAATGCAGAAAATCTGGTGCAATTACAGCAACTCTGTAAAGTCACCTCTTCAGGGGCTGCTCCTATTCCTCTCGTTTGGTGATAAACCATGTGAGAGTGCACAACAAAAAAAAGCTCATGAAGACAAAAAGAGAAGGGAAGAAAGAGATGGAGTGAACATAGAGAAAGAAGGAACAAAACTGCACTGAGCAGAAAATGAAAGCTGAATGCAAGGCTACATCAAACAGTCTCTGCATTGATTTGCGTCAATGAGGGTGTCAGAAGGAGGCAAAGGATGGCTGAGAAGTAAGTGATGATGAAGAATAGTGAAGTGCAAGAAAACCAAATCACTCTCAGCAAACTTCACCTGCCAAATCACTCTCAGCAAACTTCACCTGTCTGATTTTTCATCATCCAGAGATTGTGGCCAGGCAGTACACTGCTGTGTTTACCTTCTCCAACCTCAAAGACCTATAGTGTTTTGGCCCTGCTGTTCACAGCCTTTTACATCAGTCCACTGCATTGACTGGCCCATGGTTGCTGTTTTCATCACCCTCAGCTCCAGTCTACTGCATCCTCATCATCTCCTACCTCAACATAGTGGTTGTTGCACTCCGTTTCTGTCATCAGAGGCTGACATCTTCTGAAACTTCTTTCTCAGCTTGCTCCCACTGGAGCCATCAGCTTCTCCCTTTGAGCATTGTGTACATACATTCATTCATTATTCAACATTCATCATTCATCATTCAACATTCATCATTCATTCAATTTCATGTTCATTCTTCAGTTTTGATTTTTGTTGCCGGTGTCTTTGTTTCCTATGTTCAATCACATCTGTACACACTATCTTTTTCTTTTGCAAACCATATTTACATATGAATAAGAGATTGCTAGCAAAAAATAGGCTGATCTGATCATCATGAGTCCGACAAGCAGATGTGACTGCCCAGATGCTAAAAATAGAGCACCCCTACCACGATGCAGAAGTAACAAATGCACCCACTAATCATAAGTCCGCAGTGCGAACAAACAAGTGAACCAGTGCAAATGCACACTTATATCCACCTAATGTGCCTCAAAAGAAGAGGACCGACACATGAGAATGACTACCAGATTTTGAGAATGAAAGAGCTCCCAAATTCCTCATCTAACTCAAAGAGGCTCACAAGCAAGAGATGTACTCTTTTCTCCCCAACCCACCCCTTGTGATCCTACAGTCTCCTTCCAAAATTAGCTTTGTAGGGCCAAAAATAACTTCTTTAATATTTTTCCCCACGTGACATTCAGGTATGCATGTTTCTTCTTCTCCAAGTCAAGTTTCATTCAACAATTAAGTATATTTCAATGAAGGTTAAGTCTTTGTCCATCCTTTTCCACGATTTCTTTTCACCACACTTACATCCACAAAGCATAATCCAAACCCTTTACATCCATTGGATCATGCATGAAGATTCAAAAGCATGTACTTATTAGTCGAACAATACCACCCATTTCATCATCAAAAGAATAGAACCCTTCGTGATTCTTTTGAACCCCTTGCCTAAGCTTCATGACATGCTCTTTTGGCATCTCTGAGCTCTTCTCCTTATGCAACAATTGCTTGAATCCCAAGGTTTTCGGGACCTAGTGGTTGGTCTAGAGGCTATGGCAGATTCTGGATTGGTCAATGGAAGGCTCGTAATGCCAACAAATGTCAAGTTATGCAAGGGTTGCTTCTTGAGTTTCACTCAAAACTGTAGTACTTTCCCTTGATATATCAATCTCAATCATGAGATCCAAGACTTCTCCATTGAGGAAGGGGATGATTTGAAAGTCAAGATGGCTGAATATAGGTGTTTACTCCCAAGCTCGCCACCATTGGCTCATTGAAGTTGGAGGACGACCAAGGCACAATATTTCTAAACAAGCTCCTATTAAAATTCTTTTACTTTATGTAGCAACTCGTCTTGTTGCTCTGATTGCTAACCTTGTGTGAGTTCAAATGTCATCTCTTGCATTACATTCTACTACATGACCTAGTCCAACAAAAGTCTTTCTCCCCATTGTCTATTTTAGAGGAGCCTATGGTCTCTTCTTCTTTGAGGGGGAAGTTTGAAGGTGGCAAGAACTCTCAAGACAAGAAAGCAAGTCCTGAAAAGTTTGACACCCCTTCTTCCAATGAAACAAAGACACAACACTTACTTACAATGAATAGAAATTTTACTCACTATGAGTGCCAAGGTCATGTGGATAAGGAGTGTTGTAACAACCCAAGGTCATCCACCAAATCTCCTCCTCACTAGAAGAATAGAACCTAATGTAGATGATACAAGTGTACACTACGCATTGAAGGAATAGAACTTAATGTATAGATTATGCAAGTGCATAGTGAAGATACACTTCTACCTTTAGAGTCTCCTCTATTAAAATTAACATAATAATGTCAGCCATGGTCTCCATGGTGAATACAACCAAATCCTACACAATAGAAGGAGAAATAGATAGGGTTTTGGTTCATACAAAGCAAAAGGTTTATACAAGCTTGACATGAGGCTTGGCTAAAATGAAGACAACCAATCACCTAGCATCATGAAAGTGGTATGTCCTTCGTGAGTAGACAAGTAGCCATCCTCACCAGTTGAATGCTCTAACTAATGTGGAGCTCGTGTCAAAGTATAGAGGGAAGATTGATTTGTGTAGTCAAACCACCTTCACCTCCATTGTGTGAATTCTACATCTGCATCTAGTAAAGTGAAGAAAGAGGAGGAGGAGCATGTGTTGTCCTCCTCATTAAAAGCATATTTCTACCTCAAGGCCTCCAATGAAGCAAAAGCTTCAAAAGACAGCCAAGGCTCCCAACAAAGAGGTGTCTCAAACATTACAAATTAGATACACGTCACTCGTGCAACTCATAAGATGAGGTTGTTCCTAACAATCAACTTGTGTCTACTACATTGAATGGTTTGCCCGAATCTTATCAAGGTTTTTCTATCACATTAAGGTTAGTGACCACAAGAAACCAAGTTCACTCATTCTTTTGACATGAGATTCACATTTGTAGATGAGTTTAAGGTACACAAGAATGCTAGAAAAGGAGAGCTCACAAATATGCTTAGAAAATGGAATCCATATATCAAACACAAGACAGTTGTGTACAACAATGGGTCATTGGCTACGTGGGCACTTGCACCGGCTCTCCCTCTCCAACAAGGCATGCACTGGATCTACAAGCGATGAATGACTAAATGTGGAGGAGCCTGAATAAATAGGACAAAATCATGCCAAGAAGGTCAGCCAACATTTGGTGGTCGGCCAACATAAAATGCTAAAATAATCACCACAATGACCACTAAAAAATACCTAAATACTCTAAAATATCCAATCCACTAGAACACGTGCCAAACTCACTTATGAGCTGACTATACTACTAATACCCTCTCTCAAATCATGGATGATTTGATACAATACAATGATACATCATACAATGATAATGGCAATCATAGTCATACAATAAAGACCACCAAAATAGGACCATGGATACCCAAGGAGAGGGTGATCAAGCCACCACCAAGGTACCTTAGAGAGAATATGATTGTCAATGTCGATCGTAACAAAACCTGAATATAGAGAAAAATCAAAAACCCTCTCTGTGTTTATCACATCAATGCCTCATAGTAGTATAAACGATCATCCTATCAAAAATGCCTCTAAGCGTACATGAACATGGATTCCCTGCCTTTGGCCAGAACTGCCAAAGTGTCTCCTCATGTGAGCTTGGACTAGGAGCTAATCCCGCAAATAAAGCACATCATGAACCCGGAAGTCAATCCCAACTTCAGGATTTCAAAAACTGCCAGAAATTAGTCAATGTATCAAGGAAGTCCCTCTCTAGAACCTGTGCACATGTATACTTGTATAGATGAGACTCACATGCTCCACCTCACCACCCTCTCATACTCTCTCTCTAACACTAGAGAATCATGAGGGATGACCGCATCACCTACACTACTAGAAAGCAGCAAAAGGAGGGGCAACCAAGCCCTTTCATCGATCTGAAGAAGATGACCCTTTTTGTGCCTTGGCTTGGCGGGCCTTGGCCGGAGAATACGAGTCAAAGTTGGAGGAGGCAAATGGCTAGGTGGAGAAATCCATATCCCACTGCTCCTTCTTCTTCCTCAAAGCCGCTAGCTCTTTGCAATCCTTGCACAAATATCCCTTTTTACCACAGTGACAACATTAGGTCTTCAACTTATGCTTCCTCTCATCCCCCTCTAAAGCGTTAAATGCCTCATTGGAGCCACCATACTAAGATGAAAGCCTCCCCTATAACCACAAAGGTGCCTCATGCTCAAGCAGCATCAAGAACATATGGATAAAGCTCACTAGTGTCCATGATATTTGGGCCCGCAAAGCATTGGCTACTCCATCAAACTCTGGAGGAAGACTGTAGAGCAAAATCGCTACAAGATGGGCCTCCAGAAGGATAGATTGCATGTGACAAAGTTAATCTTGCACCTATGGAACATGAAGCAATAATGACTTAATAGTATCCTTTAGCACAAATTTTATCTGCGGGAGCTGTCCATAAAAGGTAATTGCATGCATGGTCGAGAAAACCTCGAACAACATCTGAAGCTTCACCCATATCGTAGAAGAGGTCCCAGGAGGTGACCGCCAGAAAAACTTCTTTAGAGATACAACGAAGCAGAGCAAAGTATGAACAGGCATCATCAAAGTCCCATGTAAGTATAACTTCCTCGTAGTTGTCCTGGTCCCAATCAATAGGAAGAGAAGCGAGAGGCTCAAAACGCTCGAGAGCTCCAGAAACAATGTACCGTAACCGCTTCTACACAAACCATGCTTTCATAACAGCACTCCATTTTAGGCAATCAAGGCTATGAAGTTTGTCATTAGTAGAACAGCAAGGGGAAGCCATCTGGAGAGGATAGTAAGAGAAAATAATAGGAAATAAGAGGAGAGAGAGAGAGAGAGAGAGAGAGAAAATACAACCAAAGCACAGCACAGACTGTAGTAAACGAAGTTCACAAGCAATGTTGGACCACAAAATTTGCAAATGGAAAGAATCAACCAAGAGAAGAGGAACAAAGATTGGAAACCCTATCGCCTAGCCTTCAGGAATCCAAGACACTGAAAATGCAAATGCTGTAAATGAAAATCAATAAACACAAGAAGCAATAGCATTAAATATAGTCAACAATGGTTGAAGTATGTAGCAAATTTTAGTTCTTATGATGCATTGTCTACTCAAGGTTAATCTTAACTGGCAGGAACACGTGTACTACCCAATAAAGTATACCTTGGGGACGGTACAAACGTACCTAGAAGGATCTTAAAAGAGGCAAAGGGATCAAAAACATGAAGGGATTTAGTCAACTACAAGAGTCTAGTTAGCTACAAAGATAGCTAGAAGAGGCGATGGGATCAAAAACATAAGAAAGAAGAATGTTACAACCAATGATTCAAGAATTGAACATATGTTTGACTACCATAAACAAAGTGTAGCAATGCCATAAACAGAGAAAGGCTCTATGCATAGTAGGAACAAGCGGTAACCCACTATTTGAATTGCCAAATAGGCCAGTTTGCAAACAAGAAAAAGTGCTGGTGGGAAGGCACAAAGGCAAAAGCAGGCCAAATATTTTGCAAATACTATCTTAATTGGTAGGTACATGAGTAGTGCCCTATAAAGCATACCTAGGAAGGGCCTTGCTCTAATAAAGCACCACACCATAAGAAGTATTTACAATTTGGCCAACAACATGACTGACCTACATTTGCATAAGGTGCCCCACATCCTTACTTCTAGGGCATCTCACCCTGCATAAAGGTACCCTTAAGCACTTCTATATTTTCCATTCTGTTATGTAATCTTTTGGGCCCATGTCAAGGTGCGTTCCAACATCTCACCCTGCATAAAGGTACCCTTAAGCACTTCTATATTTTCCATTCTGTTATGTATTCTTTTGGGCCCATGTCAAGGTGCGTTCCAGCTTCGTGGCAATTACTTGATGGCTCCCTTTGGGCAGACCCTTGCATCTTCAGATTCATAGTAGAGTTACTTCATTGTTGTCCTCATTTGTATCATTTATGCTCTCCATTGTCTTGTTATTGACATTGTACGCATCTTTGGTGATACTTTGCCTTCCCTTCCCCAACCCCCCCTTCCTCTTTTTTCAAGAAAGAGTTGTACCTTAAAGATGCCTTGTACATGGATGCAAGTGTAGCAAGGGTTTTAAGGAGCTATATCTTAGTTTGGAGACTACAAATAGGTTGAAAAAAAGGTTGCTTTGGGTGTTTGTTATACCCGTCTCGTTTCTCAATAAGCAAGTCAAAGCATAGAAGAGTTCAATCAGTCGCCATATTATTTTTCTGATTATCGAAGTTTTTGTAAATCTTGCATCTTTTTTCCTAAATTAGGATAAATTTTGCTATTGATTATAACTGAAGAGACAAAAACAAGAGTAGTTGACTACTGGTATTGCTTTTCACAAGCTGCTGTTTACAAATGGGCAAAGCATATGGTTATTACCAAGATGAGAGACTCATGTATCCTAAAGAAATTTTCATTTAGTGGGATTAAACTACTCGAAAAAGATTATATGCTTAGGAAGCTACTCTTTGATTCGCACAAGAATCGTCACAGTAACACTTCGATACATGAGAGTTTGTACTTCGAATATGTCATACATTTATTGCTCCACTATACCAGCCTCATCAGAGGTGGTGTACATCTGTAACAAAAGCTAGGCACATGTTTAAAATCCATCATTGAATTCATTTTCTTTAATATTAATCCCAGAACAATCCTTTAAGAAAAGTAAAATGATCTACCTTTCTCCACGGTCCAGATTTTGGAGTTGATGGTGCCTGTGATATTGACTGCAAGGAAGACAAACCCAGCAAAGGGCATTGTGATATTTAAAACCTACAGATTTTTCTTTAAAGGCAAGCGGTAACCTAGACAATACATACAAAATGTCAAGTTATCTTCTTAATGGCAGTACTATCATTGTTAAAGAGATCTGCATAATCTCTCTATGACAATGATAGTACCTATTGCACGAAATGTGCAAATCACAGCGACAATCGCATTAAAAGGTTAAGGTTCAAGCAGATACCTCTTCAAATTTTTCAAAATTCTGTGTGTCAAGTTCACTTGTCACCTCTGGCTTATAAGCTGCCTCCATCTCATACAATTTATCCCATTTCACATCCTTGAACCAAGGGTGTGCCTATATACATAATTAATCAAGTTCATTGATTTATAAACTCATTTCCTGACAGGCTTCCAAGTATAGGCAAAATAAGTCCAGCTCAAGAAGCTACCTTGATTTCACGAGCCCCTTTAGTGCCCAATCTGTGCTCGACATCACAAAGAAGCCGACTTATCAAATCTTTGGCTTCTTCCGATAGCTTCACCTCATCAGGAAATTTCAACGTATTTTTCCAATTGACAATCTGTAAGGTGGTAGTAATAAGAAATTATGAGTGAATTAGCAAAAGGAAGTATATTATATATCAACTAGGATTACATTTCATTCACCTTCCTGCACGTAGCCATTGGCTCATCTGAATAGAATGGGGGATAACCTATAAGCATTTCATACATGATAGCTCCAAGTGACCACCTAGAAGGAAATGGAAGATAGACATTTAATATCATCACAGTTCCTCAGCTTATGCCACAGAAAGCAAGATCATACCATGCATCTACAGACTACCATAATTACCCTGCCAAATAAACATTTGAACAGAAATATAGAGTTTTATGAAATCTTACCAATCACACTCCATACTGTATCCTTTTTTCAGTAACACTTCAGGAGCAATGTAATCTGGTGTGCCAACAGTTGAATATGCCTACAGACCAAGGATACAAAGTTTACAACAGCACTAAAAATCCAATAAAATTGTAAGGTAAATTTCCAGCGCATTAAAGTGAAGGAGTAAATTTCTAGCACATCAAAGTGAAGAAATAAATGAAATCCCTTCCTCTCCCTCTTTAAATGCCAAGCCTTATCCCACTTACTGTTACAAACCATTTCAAAAGTTTGATGAAGATTGTAATAGAAGAAAACTCAATAACAGCCATGACATGTATAATTGCCAAGATTAAACTATTTCCAGAAAAAGAATAAGAATGCAGTGATCATGAACCTGTTTTGTGTCTTTCAGAAAAATGTTTTCCATTGATCACTAAAAGCATTATACAAACATGAGATAGAAGCAAAAAGGACTAGACCACCAACTTGGCAATGGATGTTAACCGGTGTCTCAATTGAATGGCAAACGAAGGGTCAGCAAGGCTCCAACACAACAACAGTGGGATCTAGTAAATGCAATGCAAAAGTACGCTACTTGAGCTAGCTAAAGATGCAATTAGAGCTCAAAAAAACCAGTAAAACTACAAATGTATACAGTAGGTAGAAATGACTGACCTGACACAATTTACTGCAAAGACCAAAGTTCCGGATAGGTGGATTAAGCAATTGGAACATATCATGTTTTTGCAAAGCAGGTGGCAAAGGAGGAGAAGCTGCTTGTGGTGGTGGTGGCAGGAATGGCAGAGGAGGAGGGCACACACAAAGACACCACAGAAAAGGACGATAACAATACAAAGCAATAATTGACACTTCAAGCAAGGCTAACATTTGAAATCATCAAAGGAGGGAAGTGATTTGATATTCATGGAAGGGACACATTTCTCCAAGCAACCTAAAAGACCACAAAGTAAGAAGAATCTACTAGTCCTCAAGCTGGCACATCTTTTGGTGCTCAGATTGGAATTTTGCCACCCTTGGACACGAAATTGTGAGGGTGGGGGAAGATAAGACTACTGATTTTCTTTTGCTTGTCGGGGATTTATAATGGTATCCATTCAAATGCCATGGCACATGCAATTACAGATACCACCAGAAGACCTTGTGTATGCTTGTTTTAAAGGAATACAAGCCTCCGGCCTTCCATGTAAAGAAACAGTCTGGCAAAACACACAGAAATGCAAATTGCACAAAAAACGCATCAAACACTATCTGTAAATTGCTGAATGAGAATGAGGAATGAGAATATGAATGATTGCAATCAAGGACGACAAGGGCAGAGGTGACTGAGAATGGTATCTGAGTGCCTCTACTCGCACTGGACCTCAAAACACACCCGCAGTTGTCCTCCCAAATCTAACACATGTCCAGCTAAAAGGTGGCAGCAAAATGCAGGTCTGGCTGCCCAAAAAGCAGATGTAGATGAGTTTGGACCTCAAAACACACCCGCAGTTGTCCTCCCAAGTCTAACACATGTCCAGCTAAAAGGTGGCAGCAAAATGCAGGTCTGGCTGCCCAAAAAGCAGATGTAGATGAGGTTGGCAATGTCAGCAGCAGGTCATACAGCACCAATGATGACATCAGCAGCCAGGCACCCGGCTAGAGGTCACCTAATGTCCTGATGGGCAGCAGTTTGCTGATGAAGTCCTCCACTGATCAACGATGTCCTCCAAAAGGGCGACCGGCTGAGATGGGCCATCAGCAGGCAGCTATCAGAGGGTAGAAGGCTGATGGCGGAGGCTGCAGTGAGATAATAACAAGGGGATCAACAGATGCCCACAATCGACTCTATTTATAGAGGATTCTGGTGCATTTCCTACTGTTCAAAAATAAAACCATTTATTTTTTGTACTAAGCAATAAATACTTTTAGGGGCTGCAGAAAGGACAATTAAATAGGGATTAATGCACTGTAATTTATAATTGGTGCAAAGCCTAGTTTTAAGTGGCTCAACATTCCAACCATTGGAGACTCATCATCTCAATTTAAGCAACCATTAGAGACTCGTGAACACAAATGAAGCAACCCCTGATAATGCACTTGATGGCAAAGCTGTCAGTTATCACATATGCAGCGAGCAGAACATAGTCAATTAGATAAACGAATACTAAAAACCCATCATTCTATGTGAAACCTCCTGACACCAAGGGGGTCTTATCTATTCCCAATTATAATGTTGCACATGCATCTGATGAAAAATTACCAGCATCCGTCTATTTCTTTGCCAGTGTTGTAATTGCTCCTGTTGGGTACGCTTAGGAGTAACAGACTGCTTAAATTGCTCTGGGTTTTTAGCAGCTTTCAGCCTC
The DNA here is from genome assembly GCF_053477565.2 of Lygodium microphyllum. NCBI lineage: Eukaryota > Viridiplantae > Streptophyta > Polypodiopsida > Schizaeales > Lygodiaceae > Lygodium > Lygodium microphyllum. The sequence continues at coordinate 8,381,388 of NC_141151.1, forward strand.
TCCTCTACTAGATCACTTTCTTGTAATGTTGGCAAGTGACTATAGTCTAGAGGTTTGCAGAGTCCAAAATCTGAAAGCTTCATATGCCCATTTCTATCAAGAAGTAGATTATCAGGCTTTATATCCCTGTCAACAGACATTTGAAGTCATATATGTCAGACTTCATGAAAAGTTTGAACTTTTTCCAATGGTAAAACAAGACAATGCTTCAGAAAGCATCAAACAAGAAAGCTAAACACAAACTATATCAACCATGCAAGCTGACTCAACCGAGCTTTATTAGGAATTGCATAGAACATATGGCTACATCTGGATCTATTGAAGTTTCAAAGTGAACACATTAAAAACATGGAGCAGCAGTCTGTCCAAACAGCAAGTCTTCAAACTGTCTTCAGACCACAATAATAAAATTCAACTATTTAGAAATTAAAGCACTCCACAGTTCAATGTAGATACATATGCATTAGATCATCTGATTCTTAAATGCCCATGTTCAGGGATCAGCAAAATTAGAAACAACTCGAAGCTCTTTAATTGACTGAACATATACTGTCCAACCTCTATTCAGTACTAATCCCGGGAAATAAAATAGTGGCAAGAAGATTTGAGAAAGGGATCAAAACAAAAATAGACGCGAAAATTAAAAACGGTGATACTAGATTAGAGTAAAAGCAACCAATTATTGCCACTCATATACACCCTTACCTACACTTAGACGTTTCTGTTCTACCAAATTGATACACTGACAGATCAAAAATTTGATCAATGGACCACTACCAAGAGACATCATTCTCTTATTTAACCTGTGGATATAGTTGTGCTTATGTATTGACTCGATAGCAAGCACTGCTTCTCCAACATAGAATCTGGCTTCATCTTCTGTAAGACTGTCCTTACGCATAAGTAATGTCATCATATCTCCTCCAGGTAAGTACTCCATTATGAGATATAGATACTCTTCATCTTGAAAGGAGCAAAAAAGCTTGACAATGCAATTACTCTCCACCTCAGCAAGAAGATTTCTTTCAGCTTTCACATGCTCCACCTGTTTATATTACCCAAAAAAAGGACCACTTTCTTCAGATCCAAGTGTTGACTATTAACATCATTTCCATGTTAGCATACAAGGATAATCCAAGCTCATTGAACGAATCATGTGTACTAAAGAACAGATGTCATAGCATCACACTACTGGTCATGCCAGAATAGTATTCTTGAAGGCAGCTTTGCCACACAGAGACTAGATAAGTATGATAAACCCCTCAGATGAAAGATTTACATGGTTCACAACTCACGACACTCATTTTTGAAAAAAGAAGGTCAATATTAGTGTTCCAAGATTAGAAAGTGCAATTTAGACATTTTCAGCCTTAAGCTGGACTGTAGACTTTGTACCTGTCCTCTTCTGAGCATCTCTGATTTCTTAAGCTTCTTCATAGCATAAACATGCCCGCTTGTCTTCTCTTTACACAGCCGCACCTGCATAAAAAGGATTGGTTATGGTTTCATTGTGAGTGAGATGATAAGTAGACTAGAATATCTTTCTGTTATCTAGCAAACACCTTCAACAACGTAGAAACTTTGCAGCTAGTAGGAGCACCAACTTTGCATAGAAACCCATTTCATACAATTTGAAGCATACATAACGTTTTTCACAAAAACGTTTTGTAGATGCAAAATACATCTCTAAAAATCCAATTGTCTGAGAAGGAAAAGAAACTTGACTTTTCAAAGACCAAAAACTTGAATGCCTAGAGAGGAGAAAAAACATGAGCTTTTTTTTTGTTCATGTTCTATGGTGGATTTCCTTAGTAGGTATTCTTGCCATTTTTTATTAACTTACATGAAACCACCCATACATATGAAACGTTGTGTTTCTGAAACTCCTAGCTTCACTGGAGCACCAACAAAAACCTGCTAACAATGATAAGACTAATAAACACAACAAAACATCATTTGAGCTGTTCTTCCACTTTTTCATGATCAGCGTATCGTAATTCTGGAGAGCCATCACAATAAGGTGTCAATGCAGTTGTAAAATAATGATCACTCAAAGATACACCATTCCACAAACATATCTAACAGGATGTATGATGGAGACACCTCCAAATAACTGCACAATAAAAGTATATTCGCATGTTGAACATACCAGTGTCTCACTGTGAAGAAACCTATCAGCTAGGGAAACCTATTATGCCTGATCTCTTTCCAGCGACAACAGGATGCATTGGACAAGGGACTTAGATGCCCATGTGATCACAAGCAGCCAGTAAAGGACTGGTTTAACCAAGCATTGAGCCACCTTTGCAGAAAAGGGGCAATTCATTTAAGAATGATTGATCCACCTGTTTTCATGAAAGTGTTTAGGGCGTAATGGTTGCCAGAATTTTCTTCCTCTTTTTTGGGTTTTTCTTTTTGGGGGGGGGCTTATTGCAGGAACTCATTTTTAGTTTCAACAATGACTTGCTAACTTGTTATGCAAAAGGTACGTTGAAAAGATAGGGGGTGCAGGGCGGTGTCAAAAATAACAAGTATACTCTGATACCATATCAAAATAAGCAACAATGCAAAGAGACAAAAGGGTTTGTGGGGAGTAACACAATGTACGGCAAACACTGAGAGAAGAGAAACTCAGAAACACAAGAAGAACACTATGATGATGCACTGAATCATGCTATGAGTTGATACAACGGAGCCAAAGCTCAAAAGATAACTGCACTATCCTGTTTGAATCAGGTTAACACCTATGGGAAATCTGCACAATGAAGGGAGCAAAACATAGTCCTCCGGGTAGTGGGCTATCGAAGTAATCATTGGAAAATCAAGGGCACCTGTCGAGGGAGCAAACTACAAAACTGCAGTCCTCTAATGCCGAGAAGTGACCTAGGCAACAAAATGCAAATCCCAAAGTGTTGGATGCATCCAATTCTCATGAGCTCAACTTATCTGGCAAAAACTAAATCATAGTATAGCATAAACCATGGCTGAAACATCAATGGCATCGTAACACATGCCGTTGTCCATAAAATTAGCTGAATACCACTGAAAAACTAATGACCATTTACTACACATCAATATAAGATAAACTATCTATAATGATCAAAAACCAATGATCCAATGTTGATCATAATTGATGCTACACTAAGCATAAAGTGACGCAAATGTATAGTTCCAAAGCTACAGATAATAAACCATACCATATGCATACCAAACATAGTGACCGGTACACTGAATAGTGATCCCTTAGCAAGTATAATCTCAACTACATTACCCTGAATGTATAATTAATACATTCGAGATCCACTACATGTAGAGCTGTCCATCACTGAGGAGAGGAGGTGCTAGCTCCCTCACGAGCATTAGGCAATACTTTGGACCCCTGCTCTACTCGACCTAACTAAGCCTCCAAAGTTGACTCTAACTAGAAAGCATCAAGGTAAAGCTACAACAACTGAGGATTGGTCTACAAGTCATCCTCCCCCATCCATTTAGCATCCATTGATAAATAGTTCTGAAACTTCACCAAATACCACTTGGAAACCTTACCCTTGATCTTTTGCTCTCTATGTGCCAATATTTGCTCAGATATCAATATCTCATTTAGCTCCTCAACCTCGAGCCGAACTTCAATAAATACATTCTTTGGCACATCACCATGAAAAGGCCTTAATAAGCTCACGTGAAAGGCATTGTGTATCTGCCTATGTGAAAGAAATTTCAGCTTAAAACATACATCACCGATCCTCTCCAACACTTTGAACAGCCCACAATATCTCATCTTGAGCTAAAAATGCATTAACTTCACTTAAATAGTCCAAAAACATGCTTAATTAAGGAAGAAACCTTGTTTATTTAAAAAGAAATGCATTCCTAGAGAGTGTCTGTATCCCATAAGCACAAACCCACTTGGGAGGGCCCAAACTTTCTATAAATAGATATGTTGCCCTCCATCCAGCCTTAATCTCATTTATGCAGATTTTAGGTATTTCAGCTTGCTGCCCACACCCCGAACACAAAAGGACATCGCAGTCCAAGCTGGCCATTGTTGTCTACAACAATCTGACGCCTGTTTCCAGCCTACCACACACTATTCGAAGCAGATTTCAGCATGCTGCTGCTGCTGCTGGTTTTTCCTGCGTTTTTAGTCTTTCTCTCTCCTACCGCCTGCGTTTGCTGTTTTCTCTCTCTTGCAGCCAACGTTTTTAGTATTTCTCTCCTCGCCTGCGTTTTTAGTCTTTTTCTCTCCTGCACTGCCGTCTACATTAGATCCAACCTTCCTTGGCTGCATCTGCTAGTGTTAGACATTCGAAGGCTACCTTGCTGCGATTCGGGATCCGCTCGGAGTACAACACACTCTCTAGCTCATTACCCCTGCCCTAATCCTTGAGATACACGAGTTCGAGGTACAATATTCATTCACTACATAGTGTGTTTGTTGCATAAGCATTGTATATTCAATAGTCATATCACTTCATTCATTCTCTATGTTCATTGTCTCTAAGTTACCCTAACCCTAACTATGTTCTATCAATCTATGCTTTGTCATATGGTGTTATTTGTGTTTCTATGCTAGGGTATTTCTTCACATCTCATACTCAACTTTGGGTACAATCTCTCTTTGCCCTTCATCTTTTTCAGCCTTGCCTTTTCAAAATGCGGCAATACATAATCGCCCTCTACAAACTGCAAAGCACATCAGTGACAATCAACTGCCCTTATCATAGTCTTTTGCCAGACCTATGGGAGTCAAATTGTCATAAATAAGCTACTGCAAAAAGGGTGCACTTGCTGCATTTCCATGATAACCAGCACTACCAAATGCATTTACATGACCAGCACTAAGTCCTTGTGATCCAACAGCCCCAAGGGGTGCAAATACATTTCTGTATGGCCCACTTTTCAAAATGCGGCAATACATAATCGCCCTCTGCAAACTGCAAAGCACATCAGTGACGATCAGCTACCCTTATCATAGTCTTTTGCCAAACCTATGGGAGTCAAATTGTCATAAATAAGCTACTGCAAAAAGGGTGCACTTGCTGCATTTCCATGATAACCAGCACTACCAAATGCATTTACATTACCAGCACTAAGTCCTTGTGATCCAACAGCCCCAAGGGGTGCAAATACATTTCTGTATGGCCCACTTTGTGCCCTAGGCATCATGCCTATGCTGCCATACATGGAATTGTGCATTCCATCTAACATACCCAAATACATTGGGTGTTGAGAACCATGCATTGGCTGTTGCATACCATAGGGATTCGTGCCAAACATTCCCGTATGCGGTCCTTGGCCAACCATTGCATGAAAAATGGTGCCACTACCTAAGTATCCTTGCTATCCCATGTTTGCATTTGCATGAATACCCTGCTATCTATATTCCCATGGATTACCGTGTTGGCCATGCATTTGCACTTGTTGTCCCATGGGTACCAACAATTTGTGCTCATCAATAACTTTGGGCTCTTCCAGCTTAGATATTTCCTTTTGTTCTTCTGGCTGTCCCGAAGCTCTAGAAAATGTCTTTTCTTTGCCTTTGTCATCTTGCTTTGGGGAATTCAAGAATCGAGTAAACTAAGAGATTTGTTGCTGTCCTCATCCAATCTTTGAACCTATCATCAAATTCTTCACCCTCATGCTGGTCATCAGCATCTTGAGGTATGGAAGTCCCTGCACTTAGGGTCATTTCCCACATGTTCAACTTGCTCTCCACGCCGAGAACCTTATCCAAGATCATGCATTGCATTTCCCCCTTCACCATGTGAATGACCAAATTGAGATGCATCATTACCACTTGATCCCATATCACCGTGTGAAGACATACTTGCTGTAATCAACATCTGAGCACAATTTCAGCAATAATGCAAACCTTCTGACTTATAATCAGGTGTCTCACGCCCACCCATTCAAAGGATTTGATGGTATCTAGACGATGGAACTATGGAACCAGCCTTTTGTTGGAGCTCAGCTGGAGGGGTGAGCAGCAGTTCGAGAAATGAGAGTGACGGAGAGAGAGGGAGAGAGAGTACAATTAGATTTGAATGTACCAACAATGTGTTGGTACACAAAGAATAAAATGTATTTATACTTAGGGCACATAAGGATACATTCACATGTACAACTGAATAATGTACATGTACTATACACGGAGGTGAAAAAGGGCCTTTATCCCAACAACCTCCCACTTAAAGGTCCGAAGCAAACCTTTAACCAACTCCCACTAGTCATATGCAATGCTCATACTGAGCTTTGCTTAGACTTTTAGTGAGAACATCTGTAGGGTTATCCTGTGTTTTGATTTTGATCAATGTGATTAGACCATCTTCCAAAATCTGTCTGATAAAGTGATATCACACATCTATATGCTTTTTGCGTGAATGATACGTGGCATTCTTAGCCAGATACACAACACTCTGGCTATCACATCCCAATACTGCAGTACCCACAAACATGCCGAGATCCTCTGCAAGTTTAGTCAACCATATTGCTTCCTTAGAAGCTTTAGTAGCTGATATGTATTCATCTTTAGTAGTACTCAGTGTTGCGATGTTCTGCAACCTAAACACCAAGAGACAGCCCCACCAGCGACATACCCGCTAGTGGACCTACGAGTGTCCAAGTCACCTACCATGTCTGCATCACAATAACCTTCAAACTAAGTGTACCCTGCCCATAGCAAATACACTTTCTTTGTGTACCCTTTAGGTATCAAAGAATACACTCGACAGCTTCCCGATGTGTTTTGCCAAGATTTGACATAAACTTGCTAACAACTCCCATTGCATGAGCAATGTCTGGACGAGTAGCAACCATAGCATACATAAGAGAGCCACAAGCTAATGCAGAAGGGACTCCCTTCATAGCATTGGCTTCCACGTCATCTTTTGGGCTGTTGGCTTTACCAAGCTTAAGATAAGGAGGTAAAGGTATCCCAAAAGGCTTAGCTTCAGCCATGTTAAATCTGTCCATTACCTTTTCAATGTACTTTTCTTGAGATAAAAACAGCAATTTCTGCATTTTATCTTTGCGAATCCTCATGTCCAAAATATGCTTTGCATTCCCAAAATCTTTCATGGAGAAGGCTAATTTCAGTTGATTTTTGAGAGCATCCAAGCTAGTCTTTCTTTTCCCAACTAGCAACATATCATCCACATACAAAACAAGTATGACGGGGCTGCCATCTGTATCCTTTTTCATGTACAAACAATGATCTGCATGGCTACGTGTAAACCTATGAGATAGCATAAAAGTGTCAAACGTTTTGTACCACTACCGTGGTGCTTGCTTCAGCCCATACAAGCTATGTTTTAGTTTACACACCATCTGCTCTTTTCCAAGAACTATAAGGCCCTCAGGCTGTTTCATGTAGATTTCCTCATCAAAGTCACCATGCAAAAAAGTTGTTTTCACATCCATTTGGTACAGCTCTAAGTCCAATACAACAGAGCAAAAACCACATGTAGAGTGGTCATCTTCACAACAGGTGAGAAGACCTCTTGGAAGTCAAACCCTTCCTTCTATGCATACCCTTTAGCAACCAGTCTTGCCTTGTACTTGGTTTTCCCATCAACTATCTTTACTTTGTAAACCCATTTGTTAAAAGAGGCTTCCTTTTTTTGGGCAACGACACAAGATCCCAAGTATCATTAGCATATAGAGATTTAATTTCTTATTGCATAGCTAGCTCCCACTTACTGCTGAATTGGTATGACTTGGCCTCTTTGTATGTAAGAGGCTCACCCTCATTTGTAAGTATCACATAATGCAAGGAGGGGTCAAACCTGTGTGGTTGCCTTCTTACGCGTGTAGACCTACGTACCCAATGATCTACATTTTCAAGAATTGGGTCTACATCTGGAGGTATATCATTTTCAGCGTTTATTGGCTGCTGTAAGCTAATTTCAGCATGTTGTTCATGCTGTACAACACCTTCATTTTCATTATCAGTGCATGCATTTTCATAATCAGTAAGTCTATCTTGTTGTCCATGACCTCCTTCTGCTTCTATCTGCTGTCCATCATCATCTGGCTCAAAAATAACCGGCTGATCATCAGTTTCAGCCTGTGGTACAGCACCATGAGGCTCATCATCTTAAGTAATAGGTGGCTGCAAATTCTGAAATTTGACATTTTTCATATCTTCATTAAAGACTAAAGTACCTTTCAACAATTTTGCCTCATTAAACACAACATTACGGCTACAAATAATTTTCGTGGACTAATGTAACCACACACTGGAAAAATTCACTATCATCACCATAGCCCATGAAAATGCCTTTGGTGGATTTTAGGTCAAGTTTGTTCCTAAGCTCATCTCGAACATGCACAAAAGCATCGCAGCCAAATATGCGTAAATGATCATATGAGGCCGATTTGCTAGACCAAACCTCCTCAAGGATACCATTATTTAAGGACTTGTTTGGAGAACGGTTGCAAATGTGAACCACGGTTGTGAGTGCCTCTCCCCAAAATTCATGAGGGAGATTAGCAATGGACAACATGCACCACACTCTTTCACATAAAGTCCTATTATATCTTTCAACCACCCCATTTGAAGAAGGGTTGTAATGAGTTGTAAGCTCCCTCTTAATTCCATGCAAGTCACAAAAGGACTTAAATTCAATAGAGGTGAACTCACCCCCATTATCAGTTCTCAAGCATTTCAACTTTCTACCCGTCTAAGTCTAAGTGGTCACAAATGCATGAAAAGTTTTAAAAACACCAAACACTTCACTTTTCTTTTTCAACAGGTAAACCCAAATCTTTCTGGAACAATCATCAATAAAGGAGACAAAATATGCAACACCACCCAACGATTTCACGAGCATACTACATACATTAGAATGCACTAAGTCCAAGACATTGAACTTACGAGAGACACCATAGTAAAGGAATTTTTTATTTGCTTTCCAAACTAACACTCATTACAAAAGTCAAGTTTAGAGCCTTTTCCATCAACCCTCTTCAAAGAGGTAAGGACATCAAGTCCTTTCTGGCTCATATGGCCCAATCTCTTATGCCATAACTCCAAATGACAGCCAATTTCAGCAACTGCAATAAACTTGCCATTCAAAGCTTTACAGTGCAAACAATACAAAGTGCCCTTCTTGGTTCCTTTTGCAATCAGCATGAAACCCTTTTTCACTTTCCACAAACCACCACCAAACAATGTAGTGTAACCATGCAAGTCAAGCTAACCAACAGATAGTAAACTTTTTTTTATGCCAAGCATATATCTAACATCTTTCAACACAAGCTCTTGCCCATTATCTAAAGACAAGCATACAGTGCCAATCCCATCAATGCTGCAAGCATGGTTATTTCCAAGATACACATTTCCATAGCTACCTGCATTGAACATAGCAAAACACTCCAAGCAAAGAGTTACATGGAAAGAGGCACTAGAGTCTACAATCCAAGTCTGAGTGACACCATCATCAACTAACAAAAGTGCATCAATCACATCAGCCTTGGTAATCTGCATATCCTGCATGTGACATACAAGGGCATCATAATCAACTGCACATAATACATCAACCTCTGTATCCGAAAGCTCCCCTATGACTACACTGGAGGCCACATTGGCCTTTTCCTTGCCTTTGGCTGCCTTAGATACATTTGTCTTATCCTATTTCTTCTTTTTGTCTCCTACGTTCTTCTTTCTCTCTTGTTCCTTCTTGTAATACCCGCAATCAGGCTTCTTATGGCCCTTCCAACCCGTAATGTCACTCTTTTCCTTTCCTTTGCTCTTGCTTTTGTTTCTCTGTCCACCAACATTTGCATTTTTCTTTTCAGTCTTGCCTCTTACATTATAAGTTGAGTTACTACCTTCTCCACTAGACATACGTTTAATTTCTTCATTCAAGATTAAACCCCTAACCCCATCATATGAGAGATCGAAGTTATTGTTGAGAGAAACCACCAAGGTCTCCCAAGAATCAGGTAGTATCATAATCAAAAAGATCGCCCTCAACTTATCATCAAAATCCAAATTTGCATCCTTGAGTTGATTTAAAATGCTAGTACATGAACTCAAGTGCTCAGCTGCAGGCTTTAACTCATCCAGTCGCATATTCACCAACTTGTGCAATAAATGCACCTGATTAACAAGTGTGGTGATCTCATAGTTAGTTTTCACCTTCTCCCATATTGCATGTCCTGTATCTAAACCCGTAATGCTTGTTAGAATATCATCAGTGACACCCATCTTAATGTAAACCACAGCCTTTTTGTTAACTCTAGCCCAATCTGCATCAAACATTTGTGCGGGTTTATCTTCCTGCAAAGCATCCTCACAATCCTTTAGGAACAATATGCCCTACATACGGTCTTTCCAAAGGTCAAAGCCAATGACCATCAAACTGTTGATGTCTAAACTGGAAGAAGTTGCAGCCATTTTATCACGAACACGAGTAAATGCCTTGGACTGCAAAAGCACAAGCTGAACCAACAAATACACTGCTATTCTTCCTCAAACAATAATAAATCTTTGTTGTTTGTACATGAACCAGTCACCACAGGCAAAAAACTGCAGAAATTTACCAAATTCTGCACAAAGCCCCAAAATTTCAGGTTCAATAGTGCATAAATGTCAATGGATCTGACCCAGCTGAGAAAAATTTTACCAATGCATGAAAAGCCCCAATTTTTTGGGGTCCAATGTGTGGAAATATTACTCAAAAGAGCGAAATTCTGACAAATTTGGCAAAATCTCCAATTTGATTGAGGTCAACACGCACAATGTCTGTAATTTCTGACCTGAATGTCACTGCCAAGCATAGATGGGATTAAATCTGGGAAAAGCCCCAAATTTTTGGGCTCAAATTTGCACAAAATTGACAACTGTGCTTTCACTCACAAACTCTTGTCAATGGAAGGGAAGGAGAGACTTTTAGAAATTTCAATCTTTTAAAAAAATGATTTCTATTAAAAAAAAGAAACAAGAAAGGGGTCTGTTCACCCGGCGTCTGAGCCCGTGACCTGTCAGGCATCACGTCGCCTGCCCGAACCATGCTGGTTGCGCTGGCGTAGGTCCGTGACCTATCAAGAATCACATCGTCTGCCCACCCCGTCCTGGTCGTATTGGCACCTGGTCGCTGGCATGTCGCGTCTGGTGCCCGCATGCCCTACAAGTCGCGACTGCTAGTCATGGACACACGTGCCTATCGCAGATCCAACACACATGTCACTACCCGTTGCCCGCTGTAGCCCAATCACGCCACACGACTCAGCTCCGTCACGCCTACTGTCGTACGTGTCTCGACTTGTTTGCAAGCTAATTGTCGCCTATCAGTCAGTGGTCTCAGGAAGCATACACAATCTGTGCTCTGATACTAGTTGTTGAAGCTCAGCTGGAGAGGTGAGTAGCGGTTCGAGGAGTAAGAATAACGGAGAGAGAGAGAGAGAGGGAGAGAGAGAGAGTATGATTAGATTTGAGTGTACCAACAATGTGTTGGTACACAAAGAATAAAATGTATTTATACTTAGGGCACATAAGTGTACATTCACATGTACAACTGAATAATATGCGTGTACTATACATGGAGGTGAAAAAATGCCTTTATTCCAACACCTTTCTTCCGTGGAACCTAGAGGGATAGTAACAACTTGACTATAACTTAATTACAGCAAGCAATAATTAATAAAATGCTAGAACACAAACATTTACCAATAAATCTTGAACATTGGACACCTTGTTGACGGAGCCCCTTTTAGCATTTATATATCCTTAGTTACAATTAAATTCAAATACAATGGGATTCCTTCAATCCCCTTCGCAATCCAAAAGCCGCTTACTATCAATAATGGCTAGCAATCAAATTAATTTGCCCCTTGATTTGCTCAAGCAATTGGCCTTTGCCAACTCCTTGGAAAATGAAATTTGCCCCAAATTTGAATGTTGGTTGGTCTCTCATTTGAATCTTGCTAAGAATTAATTCTCAGCCCTGAAAATTTAAGCCTTGAGGCTTCAATTTCCTAGCATACTTCCCAACGTGGTTATCAAACCATTGTTTACGGTAGAGAAAAATACAATTTCTTAACCTCCAAGGATTAGAATGTTGAGATCTTCAGAGCATGGCTGGAAAATGGCTGGAGAATGAGAGAGAATGCTGAATATAGAGAAAGTTCAGACTTCCATCATGAGCAAAAGAAATCAGCTGCTGCCCTATCTAGACAGCCATGAAAACTGTTTCCATTGATGGAACACACCGAATATGAGGTTTGTTCGGCTGAAACAGCCCTCAAACTGCTGTCGGCTACTACTCTAGTCCCTTCAAGGTATGTCATCAACTTCCAAAGGGTCTCTTGCTCACTAGAAATGGCATGTCAACTCTTGTAGCAACTATGGAAGCCTTCTCTCTGTCTCTCTCAGCTTACATAAGGCTGGAATGACCCCTTCTCTCTCTCCCCTGGCCTCAAAAACGTCTTTCCCACTTGCATAGGCAAGTTTTGCCAAGTGGCAACCTTTTAATCCCATTTTCCAACATTATTTGCATTACTAAATTTATTTTCAGCTTTAAATTTTTAAAATTTAATTTAATAATTATTTTAATGTCCAAAAATTTAGTTTGACCAGCCAACAATTAAATTGGCTAAACCTATTCATCTTCAAAGTGTTCTTGAGTCTTCTTTAGCCCCCGGATTGGCATTAGATACCATTAAATATAAAATGTCTTAGACTAATTTTTGGCACCAGATACTACCTAGTATGTGCCCAACATTACTTAAGACAACTTTTACCTTCGACATCCACCGATTTCCTCCAGTCCTTGGCTCATAAATATGAAACAATCTCAATTGCACTTCACATGTGCAACGCATACTTAAACATTTGATTAAAAATTAATCCAAATGTTAAGTAAAGCAAGCAAACATTCATGTCCTCATGATAGAATAATAACATTTTTCCATAGCCAACCACATCCAAGTACTAGGCCACATCAAATTTCAATAGTTTCGGAGATGAATGTTTGCTTGTTTGCCGTTGCTAAGAAAGGATAACACATTCAAATTACCTCTCATAAAATATCAACCCATAAGCTGTTTTATACTAATATTGTATTCTCAACAATCAAGGCTATAAAATATTTTGGCTCAAGTTAAACTTTATAACTAACCAAACACAACCACAATCACACAATATTTTCTATATAGGAACATAACTAAACAAGAAGTGTATTTGCAAAATTATCTTTAAAAGATGACCCAATGGCCAAAACTATGTATTAGAGTGTTACATTATCAAGTCCTTAGTTTAAGAAGTATAGCTCAAGGGAAAAACCAATCACAATAAAGTAGCCTATCATGAACTAAATTGAGGATGAAAAGAACTTAGAGAATATAGTTTCAAGACTTTTAACTTTGCAATGAGATGTAAGACTACAAAGTAATTGGAAATTTCCCTTTAGTTCATTCCAATTTAGTATAATAATGGAAGATTGAGCCCTTACGTCAAACTATCAAGAAAACGACTTGCCTTCAGGTTAGCCTTAGATAACCTCCACTTGAAATAAGGGTGTTGAGCCACCAAACTCAAGGCATGCATTAACACTATATTATTATGTATTAATGTCTAAGTTTACTCCTTAGAAACAGCCCAAAATACTTTATTTATGATAAAATACTTTATTTTGGACAATAGGACAAATGCCCAAAAATCCCTTATGTAAGGACATCCATCCATCAGTCCTCACTCCTTCCATCCATGCCCCAGGACTTCAAACGTGCAATTGCCATCATGGAGGACATCGACTATGTTTTGGAGTGCCACCCACCTGCTGCCCACCTCACTCCCATCATCACCCAGCCTAAAGGAGGTTCCCATCCTACACCCGTGAATCCCTACTAGAAACATCAAAGTTACTAATGAAACTTGTATTAATTTCTAAGACATCCCTCCCTAAATCATCGACTATGTTTTGGAGTGCCACCCACCTGCTGCCCACCTCACTCCCATCATCACCCAGCCTAAAGGAGGTTCCCATCCTACACCCGTGAATCCCTACTAGAAACATCAAAGTTACTAATGAAACTTGTATTAATTTCTAAGACATCCCTCCCTAAATTTTGAAGGCCATCACCTTTGATACCTAAGTTCTCTCTAAATAATGCGATGCGATTACAGTATTTTTATTTGAAGTCAGCACACTGCCGAAACCTTGAAAGGGGCTTTTCATCCTAAGGATCTTTCAAACCCAAATGATCACACATCACAGAGCTACATGATTGAGGGGATCACCATTGATCGTTCAGAACCTGCCGCCAACCATCTAGAGCTGCCACCCAGGTGATCTTCATCATCACCAACCTCATCAGAGTGTTGCCAACTGCTATCCCTGCTTTCCATCTCATTGTTGTCTGTGTTTTACACCAACAGCCTCTGTTTTCACTTACTGGCGAAAAGCCAGCTGAGGTCCTCATCTCCAACACATTCTGCTGTCTGTGGAGCTGCCATCAGCCAGCGTACCTTCTGTATTGCTTCCAGAGTTATCTAACAACATCCTGCTAGCCAAAGCACTGCATTTCGCTTGCTCCCTTGCTTCCCACATCATCATCAGCCCCAATGGAATAAAAATGTCTCCCTCTCCAAAGCGGGTGCTCTTCTAAAGAGCATCCTCCAGCTATAGTGGACGCTTTTTTCATGCAAGGTACACGAGTGACATAAACCAATTCACAACATCTAAGAATCTTTGCTCTTGGGATCCTACATTGTCTTTTCAAGTTTCTCCATCCCTAGAGGCCTCGAGGAGACTTTATGGCCTCAACTAGGAGGACAACACATCATCTCTTTATTCTTGGCCAAATTTAGGGCTCATGATGGAAGTAAGTTCAGTGAATTCTTGCATATCAAATATTCCCATTGCTCTTGAGAAACTCCTAAGGGCCTTGCTCATTAGTAAAGATCAATTGGAGAGACTAACCACCTCTCCACTCAAGGACATGCTACATCAATCTAACCTTATGCAACAAGTGCTTGAGTCTTGACTCTTAGGGTCTTTGGGATCTACTAGTTTGTTTAGAGCTTATGCCAACTGGCCCACCCTAACCATATCCATCGACAGAGAACTTGCAATGCTACAACAAGTGTTGAGTTAATGTTGAGGTTACTTCTTGAGTTTCACTTGTAGTTATAGCACTTTCCCCTAGCATCCAATCATTGGAGTCATCTCCTTGACCTATGCAACGAGAGATCGAACTTGATGTATCAATTTCAAGTATGAGTTGCAAGAGTTTTCTATTAAGGGTATGATCTAAAAATTAAGTTGGTTGAATATAAGCGGTTAGACGCCGAGTCGCTAGCTCCCCAAGGTCAAATGACAATCAAGTTACATTCTTCTTAAACAATCTACCTTCTAAATACTTCCACTTTACGCAACACCATTTTGTCATCCCGATTACCAACCTTCCATGAGTTCAAATGTCAATTCTTGCATTACATGAGACTGCATGATCAATAGTTCTTGTGTTATGCAAGATTGCATGACCAAGTCTACAAGATGTCCTCTTCCCCATTTTCATATTCAAAGGGACTCTGTAGCCACTTCTTTGAAGGGGATATCCGGAGGTGGCAAGAACTCTCAAGACGAGAAGCCTAAAGGCAACTCAAACCAAGGGTGACAACCCTTCCAGAGACAAGACCAAAGAAAACAAAGAATCCAAACCCACCTAGTGGCAACTTCCTGAAAAGACCACGTTGTGCACACACTACCAACATTCAAGCCCTGTAGACAAGAATTATCGTACTAAGGCCAAGGCTCTTCTAGCAAAGAAACCACTACAAGCCACAACTGCATCAACAAGCAATCCTCCTCCTAGAAAGTCAATGGATATGTGGCATATGGACAGCCCACTCTGCCTCAGTCTTACACAACTCTAGAACGTTTGGGTGCAATGATCTGAAGTTTAAGGTGCAAGTATAAAGTACAACCCTTAAACCTTAGGGTTGGAAGAGGGTGTTCACACCTGAAGAGTGTGAAATGCGATAAGTGCCTGAAACTATGTAATATAGGCACATAAAATAAAATAAATAAATCTAGGGGAAAAAACCTATCGTACGAAGAGTAAATAGTGCCCCAATGTCCTACTAAAGATCACTGACACTCCTTTGTGAGCGCAGGCATGAGTCGAACCCAAAAAACCCCCCTGGAGTGAAGAGTGTGTCAGAAGTGGTGCAACAATGGAAGCATAAACATAAGGTGTAATAAACTGCTGAAACACAAGACAAAAGAGAAAGGGGAAGAAAGAACACAATACAGATGAGAACTCAGATGTATGGTTGGGAAATGGAATCCATATATCAGACACGAGATTGTCGCATACAACAGTGAGTCACTAGCTGCGTGGGTATTGGCACCAGCTCCTCTCTCCACGAGACCTCCAAGTGGTGAACTGAACTCACTGAGGAGGAGGAGCCCAGAATATATATAGGCATGAATAATGCCATAAAATATGTCAAGTCGGCCAGCATTTAATGCTGGTCGATTGGTAGCAATAAATGTCACAATAGCATAAAATGTTACATAATAAAAATGCCTAAAATAACTACATAAAGTGCCCAGCCCTAATACATGCTCAGACTCACACATGAGTTGACATACTTTACTAACACCCTCTCTCAAATCATGGGTAATCTGATGCAATACAAGGGTACAATGAGAATGAATCAGAAACCATACAACATAGAACCACCAAGTAGAACCATGGATACCCAAGCACTGGGTGATCAAGCCACCACCAAGGTGCCTATGGAGAGAATCTGATGTCGATGTTGATCGTACCAGCTCCTGAAGATCATAGCAACTCTCAATATATGTCAACGATGCCTCTAATGTAGCACACGTGACCATCCTGTCACCAATGCCACAGCGCATAAATGACCATGGATTCCCCTTCTTTGGCCAAACCACCAAAGTGTCCCCTCATGTGAGCTCCAAACGAAAGCCACCCGCTCTCTGTCAAAGAACCATCCCATCATGAACATGGATGTCAATCCCAACTCCACGATTTGAACCTGCCAGACTTCATCAATGTGTCAAGGACGTCCCTCTCTGGATCTTGTGCATCTGTATAGAAATATAGATGAGGCGCGGCTGCCCCATCTCACCACCCTCTCACACTCCCTCTCTGGCAAGAGAGTCGTGAGGGATAACCTCATCACCACCACTAGAAAGCAGCTGAGGAAGGGGCCACCAAGCCCTTCCCACGATCTGAAGAAGAGGATCCCTTCTATACCCGTGGACTTTGCCTTGGCCTGAGAATCTGAGTCAAAATCTGAGGCAAATGATAACTCATCGAAAAAGTCTGCATCCTGCTTCATCTTCTACATCTGTTTCTTCCTGGAGATCGCTTACTCTTTGCAATCCTTCCGTAAATGGCCCTTCTTGCCACAGTGGTAACACTAGGCCTTCGACTTCTTCGTCTTCAAACCCCTCTCTGGAGCTGTAGGAGCCTCACTTGAACCTCCATAATGTGACGGAAGCCACCCTTGTAGTCACAAAGTCACATCATGCTCAAGTAGCATCGAGGACATAAGAAGAAAACTGACAGGAGTCATAGATGTCTGCGCCCGTAAAGCATTCGCCACTCCATCAAACTCTTAAGGAAGCTTGTAGAGTACTATACCAACAAGATGTGCCTCTAATAGGGCAGACTGTATAGTTTAAGCTGGTCCTGAATTTGGGTAACTTGAAGTAGAAATGATTGGATCGTATCTTTGGTTTCAAACTTCAGTTGCTGGAGCTCGCCATAGAGAGTAATGGCCCTCATGGTGGAAGGAGCCTCGTACATCAATTGCAACTTCAACCATACATCTAAAGCTATCCTACACGAGGTGACCACCGGTAGGACTTCTTTGGAAATACACCAAAGTAAGGCCGAATAAGCACGAGCATCATCCGAATCCCATGTAAGCACTGCTTTCTCATGGTTATCTTCATCAAAATCAGCTGGAACAAGAGAAGGCGGTTGAGGATGTGCAATAGCTCCACCAACCACGTACCATAATCGCTTCTGGATAAACCAGGCCTTCATCACCGCACTCCACGTGTAATAATCAGGTCCATGGAGCTTGTCATCGATGGATGTGCATGGAGGAGCCATCTGTAGAGGATTTAGAAGAGAAGTAGAGAAGAGAAAGTATTTGGAGAGGGAACATAGCCAAAACACAAGCACAGACTGCAAAAAACAAGAGTTCGCATATAGTATAACCCAAAATCAGACCAAAAGAAGGCAAAGACTACTACAAAAAATCAACAAATCAATCAAAAACTACCAAAACCAGTAAAAACGGCCTAAAAGTACAGTCACCCACCATCCAGGAAGGAGTTAGGTTCACCAAAACGCAGGCTAAGCACTGCCACAAATAGGCTGAAAAACTGTCGCAGCAACATGAAAACTGAAAACGCAAGCAACAGAGGGGCTATAGACAGTAGGCGATGGCAAATCTGCAAAAAACGCAAGTAAAATAGGTCGCCTATATGGAACAGCAATCGCCTAATCAGCAAGGGTGAAAACAGTCCTGAAATCGGCAAGAAAACATAGCAGAAGCACAAATCCTGAAATTTGATACCATGTCAGAAGTGATGCAGCAATGCAAGCGTAAACATAAGCTATAATAAATTGTTGAAACACAAGACAAAAGAGAAAGGGAAATAAAGAACACAACACAGATGAGAACTCAGATGTATGCTCAGGAAATGGAATCCATATATCAGACATGAGACTGTCGCATACAACAGTGAGTCATTGGCTGCATAGGCACTAGCACCGGCTCCTCTCTCCACGAGACCTCCAAGTGGTGAACTAAACTCACTAAGGAGGAGGAGCCCAAAATATATATAGGCATGAATAATGCCATAAAATATGTCAGGTCAGCCAGCATTTAATGCTGACTGACTGGCAACAATAAATGCCACAATAGCATAAAATGCTACATAATAAAAATGCCTAAAATAACTACATAAAGTGCCCAACCATAATGCATGCTCAAACTCACACATGAGCTAATATACTTTGCTAACAAAGTGATCAAAATACAAGGGTCGTCCACCAAAGGAGATCAAATTTAAAGCATTGTGAAATGCTTCAAGTTTGTCACGAGGAAGAGCTTTGGTGAAGATGTCTACCACATTACTAGTGGTAGGACAGTAGACAAGGCTAATATCACCTGCATGTAGCCTCCCTCTGACAAAGTGATAATGTGCATGAAACATTGGGTTCCATGCCATTGCAATGGCACTCTGACTGTCAATGAACAAAGGAGTAGACTCCGTGACAGATACATCCAAATCAGCTAACAAGCATCTAAGCCATACGCATTGTCAGTGAACAAAGGAGTAGACTCCGTGACAGATACATCCAAATCAGCTAACAAGCGTCTAAGCCATACGCATTCAAATGTGGTAGTGAAAGCTCCCTTGTATTTAGCTTCACATGATGATGTGGCAACGGTGGATTGTTTCTTACTAAGCCAAGAGATGCAAGATGAGCCAAGAAAGAAACAATTGCCACTAGTGGAGTGACGAGAATCATAATCACCAGCCCAATCAAAATCACTATAAGCATAGTGCAGTGGTCCCCCCTTGGCATAAAGCAATCCAAGAGTCCTAGTAACCTGCAAGTAATGGAAAACATGCTTGACAACTTGCCAATATGACATGCATGGCTAATACATATATCTGCTCAAGGCTAAAGCTGCAACCTGTATATCCTACCTTGTGTTGCATAGGTAGATAAGACATCCAACTGCAGGAGCATATGTATGGATATCAAACAAGTCATTGTCATCATGCAATGACAACTTCAGTCCAGGTTCCATTGGTGTACAAACTGGCTTGCAATCCTATAAGCTGAACCTCTCAAGAAGTTTAACAATGTATCTCAACTATGACAGTCCAATGCCTCTAGCATCATGAATGAACTAAATGCCCAAGTAATAGTGCAAAGGCCCTATAAATTTGACATCTCAAAAGTTTGCTGCAAATTTTGTTTGAATGCTGAAATCTGATCAACATGTGTCCCAATAAGCAAAAGATCATCAACATATAGACATGACCAGCAAGGATCCCCCCTCTTTACATACGTAAAGGGTAGACTCTGATAAGCTGCTTATGAACCCTTGGTTGAGTAAAAAAGCATCAATCTTTGCATACCAAGCTCGAGGAGCTTGCTTCAAACCATGTAAAACCTTTTTCAGCTTGCAGACCAAGTGTTCAGATCCCTTAATTGCAAAACCAATGGGCTACTGTACATACACTTCTTCTTGAAGTTTCCCATGTAAAAGTGCAGTCTTTATATCAAGTTGATGCACAGTCCATCCTTAATGGGCAGCCAAAGCAACCATAGAACTAATTGTAGTCATGCAGGAGGTAGGAGCAAATGTCTCCTCATAGTCAATGTCTTTCTTTTCTACGAAGCCCTTGGCCACAAGCCTAGCCTTATATTTGTCAATGGATCCATCTGCATTCCTTTTTAGCTTATAGACCCACTTTGTACCAATGGCTTTCTTCCCAACAGGCAAAGACACTAAGTCCCATGTTTGATTCTTTAATGGAATCAAACTCCACTTGCATTGCTGCCATCCAATGCACACTATGTTGTGCATCCTCAAAACATTCACACTCCTCATCATCAAGTGTATTTGCTGCCAAAATAAACTCCATGGTATGTGCACCATCTGTCAAAAGATAACGTACCAGCGAGGCAGTAGGATTTGCGGGGAGAAACACGGAGTGAACTCGGTAAACATGGAGAGGAGAGGAGAAGAGAGACGAAACTCTAATGAATGGAATGATGAAGATTTGAATCATGGAGTGAGTGTGATACAAGGGAACAAGGGTGCCGTAGCACAAGGAAGATGAAGACAACCACGAACCACGAACCGCAATGTCCTCCCGAAGGGGTGTGAGGGTAGTGGAGAGGCTGGAGAGAAGAGGTGACGGACTGAATGAATCAGCCGTGAGGAATGAATGAAAGAGTGGCCTATAAATAGCCACATTCAGTCTAGGATGGAGCCCCTTTTTGGGGCTGTAAACGCTAAACACAAAACGCAAAAACGTAAGAGCGCAAATTGCGGGTGAAGGGTTTCTCAACACCCCCTCCCAGGCCCAAAAAGGGGAACAAGAGGAGTGAGGTGGAGATCCAATGCTACATGCTGAAGAATGCTCATGCAGTAGGTGCCACTTAGACAATGTCCCTCGTGGGGAAATTGTTCACTTGCCCAAGCGCCCTAGTACAAAGATGATGAAAATATGCAATGTATAGAAGGAATGTCGGACTTTGTGTGGTGACGAGAACCATAAGGATATGCCCGTACTCAATCTCGAGAGGTGGCTCCATGCTAACCAAGGGAGGAAGGCAAGAAGAAGAGGAGGAAGAAGATGTAGAGGATCCCTAAGATCCAAGATTTCCACTGGAAAGGGAACCTGTAGTAAAGAACAATAGACAGAGTGAATTGGAGAACCCAAAACTCAACCTCAGGAGAGAAGCCACTAGCTTCGTGCATCCATGCTGGAAGGAATACGAAAGCCTCGTCACCAAGTCGCGGCTAAACCTCGGAGGTCCTGATCTAGGTGGTACTTGAAAATCCTGGGTATTAGTAGAAGAGATGACTAGTCGAAGACAGCCACCCCAAGAAAGTAGAGGATGGGTGAAGAACTTCATGCGAAGTAGGTTCCCCCTCTGAGGTGGGAGGTGGAAGGTCCCCCCGCCGAAGTCAAAGAAGAAGTAGATGCCCCCTCTGAGGGCAAAGAAATAACATCCCCCTCTGAAGTAGACAGGGAATCCAAAAACTCATGGATCACGAACTCGAAAATGTCTGATGATGAAGAAAGTGCCACCGGTCGTGTTGAAGAAGGTATCTGGGGTGCTGAAGAGCTCCCACAGGTAGCCTCTCGAACCTAAGTAGTCGAGGGTGGGGAAGGGTGGGGCTTAGAATTAGCAAGAGATGGGCAACAATCGCTCTCTCTTAGTGGAGCAAACTGGATAGCCGAAGAAGAGGAAGGAGTCGAGCAGCCACTATCTCTCGAAGGAGCTGACTACCGAGGAGACGGTATTAAACAATCACTCTCTCTCGATGGAGCGGACTGCAAATCCGCAGGTCGTGGAAGCCACTGTACCTGAAAATAAGTGGGAGAAGACTACTGCTAGCATTGCAACGATCTCCAGGAGGTCGTAGCACCAATCGATACTCCATGTGCTCGAAAGGGCTTAGTACGCATCGGATGCGTCTTATTGCCTTGAGCATAGTACTCTAATAGCCGATACAGAACATCTCTGTGGCCCAGAAAGGAGAGGTGGCACAAGGAGTGCTTGGTGAAAGATGCATATACTCCGAGGGGGTGGGGAGCAAGAGTCAAAGTCGGCAAGCATCGGGGGTGTGTCCGGTGATGCCACAGAAGGAGCACCCAGTAGTTTAGTCATCTATTGGTAAAGAAGCCATGGATACCAGTGTGCCTTGTTGAAGAAGGAAGAGGTCAGCCACCATGAACCACGAACCACAATGTCCACCTCAAGGGGTGTAAGGACAGTGTGAAGCACGCACCGCAATGTCCGCCTCAAGGGGTGGGAGGGTAGTGGAAGGGCTGGAAGTGAGCTGCCAGTGGGAGGAGAATGCGACTAGCAGTAAGAGATTGCAACCAGTAGAAAAACACAGGTGAGGAGAGAGAAATACTAAAAACGCAAGCAACAGGTGAGAGAGACTAAAAACGCAGGTAGCAAGATTATGATGACGTGGCAAGCTGTTCGGCAGCAGGTCTGCATAGCAACAAGAGTCACGTAGCTGGAATCAGCTCCAAACTACGTGAAGAGGGTCGGAAATTAGGCGCCAACTGATGGAGACAGCAATGGACAGCTTTAGCTAAGATATCCTCTGCGAATGGGGTGCGGGTAGCAAACTGGAACACCTGAAATCTGCAAAAACGAGATTTTGATGCAGCGGAAAAAGAAAAGAAGTGGATGTTGAACCCGCCACCAGTCTTTGCCTTCACTGGAGTGGAGGATCTTTGCCGCTGTTTGAGCAGATCCAACTCTGATACGAGCTTGCCTGGTATGTGCACGGAGTGGAGGATCTTTGCCGTTGTTTGAGCAGATCCAACTCTAATACCATGAAGTTCTGAATCATGGAGTGAATGTGATACAAGGAAACAAGGGTATCATAGCACAAGGAAGATGAAGACAACCACGAACCGCAATGTCATGCTGAAGGGGTGTGAGGGTAGTGGAGAGGCTGGAGAGAAGAGGTGACAGACTGAATGAATCAGCCATGAGCAATGAATGAAAGAGTGGCCATAGGCACAATCAATCTAGGATAGCACCCCTTTTTAGGGCTACAAACCCTAAACGCAAAACGCAAAAACGCAAAAATGCAAACTGCGGGTGAAGGATGAAGGGTTTCTCAACACCATCATGCACATATCAGGCAAGCTCGTATGCACCTACGATGCTTGCCTGCCCCACAAAAATGCATTCAACAGCCTTGTTATCCAACTTCTTCTTGAGTACCTTGGCAATGTGTGTAGATACAAGACAACCATCTACTCTAAGGTCAGCCATACTTCTCGTGAAGAAGCTGCAAACCGAATATGAGGGATGATAGACTGCTAAACTGCCAATGCAATCAGCGACAAAGCTTGTGCATCCAATGTATCCCATGCCTTCTGTGCTGCTGATCTATGGGGGAAGTGACTAAGTTGGAGTGGCCTGCACAGGCTGAGTTGTCCATTGTCATTGTCCTCCTGAAGGAGGAGTAGCAGGAGCCACAAGTCTAGGCCTAACTTCTTCACCACTGACATAATCCCAATGATTCTTCGCAATCAGCACATTCTTCATTATGAAGGACCAGAGGGAATAGTTGTTACCATCCAACCTATCCTCCTTGGATACGTATGTAAATACATCACTTCCCTGATTCGCCATGATAAATGTTGTTGATCAAAGAGCAAAAGAGTAATATCTCAAGCTAAACCAACCTCGAAATCTCAGAATTTCCAGAAATCACAACAAGTACTTTGAAATTAGCAAATCTAATCACACTATCAAAATTGTCTAGCCCAAAATGCACAAAATCTTTGCTCTAATTGTGTCCCAGACACATGCCAGAACTGAGATTACCTGCCCGAGCAACAAGCCCCTTCCAAAGAAATAAATTTGAATAAAATTTAATGAAAAAAAGATTTTAACCTCTACAACTAAATCTGACGAGCAAACTTGGAAAACCTGTCAGAGCAAGTGGCGTCTTGGCGACAGAGTTGACTGAGCGTGCGGCTTAGTTGGTGGCACAAGCGGGCAGACTGGACAAGTCAGGCGGGTGGCAACTGCTCAAATGCGCTGGCAATTGGCGGACAGCATCTAGAGCAAGCGGGCGGACTAGATCAAGTGGGCGTGACGTAGGCAACTAGTCAGAACAAGGCGCAGCACAGAAGTACTACCTAGGGCGCAAGGAGCTAGCGGTGCCTCCAGGAGGGAATGCTGAGAACTGGAGCTACAAGCGGAGCTGTAGCAACACTGGAGGCAGACCTACCTAGTGGTAGCGCAGACGACCAGGTGCTGGCGGCATATAGCTGGAGTAGACTGCTCAGCTGGCACACTCTGCAGTCGTCGCACACGAACAGGGCAAACGAGACACTGCAGCTGGCGGCCTACTAGTGATGGTGGAGCTACTGACAATAGCAAAGGAATCAGAGACAATGGCCAAGAGGTCAGCTGAGTTGAGGCTCAAGTCTAATACCAAATATGAGGAGGGACGGATCGAAGCTCAACTAAGAGTACAGTCGGCAATGTAAAGTGTAAGAGCACGACACCCAATGCAATAATCTGAAGTGTAAGGTGCAAGTACAAAGTACAACCCTTAAACCTTAGAGTTGTGAGAGGGTGTTCACACCCAAAGAGTGTGAAACACGATAAGTGCCTAAAATTGTGTAATATAGACACATAAAATAAAAGAAATAAATCTAGGGGAAAAAACCTCTCATACGGAGAGTAAAAAGTACCCCCCTATCCTACTAAAGATCACCAACACTCCTCTGTGAGCGTAGGCATGAGTCAAACCCAATACACCTTGCCATGAGTTTCATTGGTAGAGACTTGTTGATGGATGTGCGTGATGGTGGCCAGTTCAAAGTGGTTCCATCACCTTTGCAAGTCTTGGTAAGCCATTGGCACCCTTTGTCCAAAGCCTTGGCCTCTCTAGGATGGCCCTTCAGACTCCTAAGGTAAGATAAATATTGCCTCTATAGCCTTGGTAAGTCCTTGGGTAGTCGCCATACACCCTTGGCCCAATGTTGTGGCTGCTTTGGGATAGGACACCTAGGGGTATTTCAAGCTACGCTATACTTACATTCCCTTTCTGGTTCCAATTTTGGGCCTAAGAGGGGGTGCTAAGCTTTAAAACATGCATTACAAGTTTGAATCTTCGTGAGCTCATTAAAACAGCCCCAAAACTCAAACTTTAACAAAGTTTCTGTGTCCCATAAGCAAACACCCAAACTTTGGGAGGATCCACGTCAATAAATAGGAGGCTGCCTTTTCATCCCATTCTTGCAAATTCCAACCATCAATCCATGCCTTCCAATGGCTGTCGAGCCTTCGCAACTGCTGCCACATCATCGTCACCACCCCTGACGTCCTATCTACAACTATGTTTTCAGTCCTATTACTGACATCAGCTGCTGCACTGCCTCTTCCACCTGTTCAGCCTGTGTTTACACCTCTTGCTGCCAAGCAAGCCGCTTCTGCACATCCCCATTGACTTGAACAGACTTCACTAGGATTTGGCCTTTCTAGCTACCACCCTGAACAGATTTGAGGCTGATACTGCTGTGTTTTGATTCAGATCAGTTTCTTCTGGTGCCACCCAGTTCTTGAAGGCCTCCGTCAACCCATCTCAGCACCAACTGGTGGTTATAACCCTCGAGATCCATCTCTCATGGACATCACTCTTCAACAACTCCTTCAGCCTGCTCCCACATGAGTCATCAACTATTGGAAAGCTCTACCTTTGAGCATCTTATACACTATTTCTTTCATTTACAGCATTCATTCATTCACTTCAGAGTTATCTTTCTTCTCTGTTTGTATTTTTGCGTTTTTTGTTGAGTTATTGTGTTTTAGTTGTGTTCGCAAAGTCTGTGTTTTCTCTGTGCAAACCCTAGCATACCTTCACATTCCCTATCCCATGATCTTGCTCTAAATTAGTACCAATGCCCAAGTCATCAAGACAACCCACATACACCAGGAGTGTGCCACTTTGTGCCTAACATATGGACATGCCATGATTGATGTCATCCCTAGTAGGCAATTGTTTCAAGTAGTTTGTGACTGCAGCATTGCATGGAACCATGAGGCTCACACTCAATGTCACTAGCATTGACCGTTGGATCTCTCAGAATAGAACCTATGTAGGGCATCAATGCAACATTCAAACATTTTGCTAGGTAGAAGATGCAATATCATAAACTTGTCATGTACTGGCATGTAGTGATCTACATCAAAAACCTCATGTGTTTTGTGAAAGTACTTACAGCATCATCTATATTTGCCTTAATCTATCTCAATGTATTAGACATTTAACTTTCATCCTGGACAGCCTGCCTAGAATTGACGCAACCAAAATTACAAAGATTGGTCAGGCTTCAACTTTCCAAACTATAGCCGAGGTATCTTAGTGTTAACTTTTCTAGAGTGCTCACACCTAGCTTGATGCTCTGGCTAGGACTTCCCTTTCAAAGGCTAGAGTTCGCAATTGACTGCTTAAGAACAGCCAAAATGACAGAAGCAGGGACTAGCTGCCTGCACAAACTAATGAGGAGTTCCAAGGCACAACATAGAAAAAGATGAACTTCTCCTTCACAGAAAGCAAGGAACTTGCATCAAAACCTTGCTTCTTGTTGAAACCAGTGTGCTTTCAGATTTTGAGATTAAGTTTTAATCGTAATTGTTTGAAGCATAGCACACGCATAACAAGTCACGTACAAATAACTTCAGCGGAGCCTTACATACTGGTCTTGGATGCTGTAACCCAACTAGAAGATATGCTCCGTGAGATATAGACCACTGATTCAAGCCCAACACTATTCTCCCAGTAACTGACCAGCTTCCATACACTCAATGCCAGCTGCTGTTATTGCCAGATTAGAAAAAATGCCTGAACCAAACAACTAGCCTGTATCCTGTGTTGGAACAAACCTTCATGGATTTTTTTTCTGCTCTGTTGCATGTCTGATAGCATGCAAATATACCAGGACACTTACAGGTATTCTCAATACAAAATGGCAAACCTAACGCTATCTCTGACCATTATGCAAGTTAGTTAAGCCAGTTGTCCATTGAAAGGATCTCCAAAACACTCTATATTTTACACAAACTTGAAGAATAGGTTACAGGTTGAGCCCAAATTTTGAAAACAACATTGCAAACTCTTCAGTGGGAAATGACTGCTAGATAGAGACATATGTCATCATTAGAAAACATTCACAACCCCATTCAAACATCCATGAAAATAATGAAAGCTATATAGATGCACTAGAAAAGCAAATAACATAACTCATTCGGCTGGACTAGAAGGGCATGCTATGAGTTGTGAAACTGCTTTATAAATTTCTGAAAAATCTTCTAAATGATGTTGAAATACAGCACCTCTCCAAAAGCTCCTCTTCCAATGATAGTTAGAAGGTCAAAATCATCAACACCCATTTTATGTCTTTGCAAACGCATGTACTCAGTCTCTTTCCGCTCCAAATCCTTTAGGAGATTGTTTTGCTCCTCCACAGGCACATCAGCATCTGCTAGTTTCTGCTCTAGCAAATTCCGCCTAACAAAGTGATAAACAAGATTGTCTCAGGCCTTATCCAGTTTCACTTGAACAATCAAAATTCAGGGCAACAGTTCGAATATCAACAAATTGTAGCTATTGGAGGCACTAAACAGGCACGTTTAGAACTCATGTGATATACCGCAATATTAATGATATACATAAAATAGCCAGCCATATTGTCAAAAGTCATCAAGTAGCCACAATAACCGTTTGAAACCAGCAGATACAATTGCATTGGCAAATGGAAGAAAAGCCCACAGGCAGCAAACACTCAAAAAAACCCTCTGTTCCTCGTAGCTGAGATAGTTGCACTTTAGGACAGGTTTATTAGCAAGAACTTAAAACATGTAAAGCTGTCCATTAAATCCCACACCTCAAATCCTCCGTGATAATGTGCAAGCTTAAGTTAAGGAACTGGAGTCCGTACATTGCGTCAGTTTAGTGGAATCCGAAATGCTAACTAAAATGGCGTACTATAGCAGCCGTTGGGGATGTCACACGTAATCATGATCAAACAGAGGTGTCCAAGCAGTGCACACCTTTCTCGTCGTTCCTGTAAGCTTTTCATCTGCGACTTATAATGGTTTTCGATGTACTGCTTGGCTGCCGCAACTTTCTGCTGTGTGATATTGGACGGCACCTCTTCGACAAGTGCCTTGGGGCCATCATTCGCAGCATCAGAAGACCGGTGAGAACGCCCCTTCCTGATCCCTAGCGAAGCTTTGAACCTGTCGAACCAGGTCTTGTTGGACTCCATGGCTCCTCTCGCCAGAAAACGGAGGCTCAGTCAAAAGGACAGCAGAGCTAGCCGGGAGAGAGAGAGAGAGAGAGAGAGAGAGGAGAGCAAGGCTAGGCAATGGCAATAGCAACCGCCAAAAATGCACTTTCAGTTGCTGTTGTTGTTGTAGGTGACGGTCAAGAAGCACCGCAGAAAAGACGGCGGGGACGGAGAAGCCGATGGGGAAGAAGAAAAAGGAGAGAGGAAGCTCCAGCCATATCCGACTGTGCGGACATGGCGGAGGAGCTAGGTTAGCGGGCCATGGAGAAGGGTCTGGGGTTTATCAGGCTGATGAAAGGATGACTGAATGGCGCGATCAAGCGACTGGGATTGCAAACGCAGACGATGGAGAGCAAGGAGAGGGAGCAGGATGAAGACTGATTGTTGATGACGACCGGCTTTCCCCGGTCGACGGCCTGTCCCCAGCCGATCGCTGGGTCTTCGGTCGCCGGCTACTCGTCTCCACGAGCGGCTTGGTCACGCGGTATACCTTGTCGTCGGGCATCGACGTGAGCTTAGAAAAACGAGTATCGTGTTGGATAAATTTCGTATTCGAAGTTTTAACTCAGAATTCAGCTTGAGCTTCTAATTGTGGGAGAAGTCATATCTCAACTTGCAAGGGAATACTAATCGGTGGGAGAGGACGCTGCAGCTAAAGTTCTTTAGAGTGCAAACATGGTCATAATTGCCTTTAAGTTGCTTGAAATGCAATTGCCATGATTTGCATGCATGCAAGCTTCTGGGGCAAGCAAACAAGTTGGGGAGGAGGGATCTTCTGACACACACAATGGGAAGAAGCAAGCCTTAACGAATTGATCAGCTATGGAACAAGAATTCACAGCTTTTGCTCATCTTAGCGTGGTGTTGATATGGTGGACATGGAGATTAGGGTCCACCAAAAGGAGCAAGCGGCCCTTGACAACAAAAGGAGGGTTGAAGCTACAGTAGCAAGAAAGAGATGTCCCTGAGTCCTAGTGGTGTTATCATTGGATAGGATTCAACAGAGGTTTGGTGACTATACTTCGTTAGTTGTCTTCTTCTATTTTATCGGATGGCCACCATTGAATAAAGATTTCAATAGATGGTTTACACGTAGCTCAAAGGTAAGGAAAATGAAAATATCAATCCTAGGTTGGAAGATTAAAATTTTAAACAAGTCAAATGACATGGTAAAATATCACACGAGAAGCAAGCCCATCAGCCCCACTAGTGGACCGCAATTGCTATGTTGTTATCGAGCTTTGCGATGTCCCTTGCTATTGAAATGAACTCTTCCAAATGAATTACTACTATCATGTGAAACATGAGAGAATTATGGTCTAAGAAGAGTAAATCAATTGTGTGTGGGGTCATTAGGAAGAGGAAACTTGAGATAGTGGCTTTACAATAAGTAAAGATAGAGGAGGTAGAAACACTAAATCTTCATGTAGCCGACTATGTACCCCTTGCCAAGGGATGTACCATAGGTAAAGGTGGCTCAAAGTTACTGATTAAGGACACACTCTCCCCAACGTTAAAGTGGTTAGATCATGAAGGTAATGAGATCTCTATTGATGGAAAAATTTGATATGCATTTTAGCATATGCTTCTAATTGCTCATCTAAGAGAGTAAAGAATGGGCTCTATTGATGTTAGGAAACTGCAAACATGGTCTCCACTCATCAACTAATTGGCATGGCCTTAGTTTTTTACAAGTATAAGCCAATATACATGTGGCACAATCATTAGAAGGAGAGCTGCTAGAAAGTTTCATGCTTGGATCGTGTGCATGCATATGACAGTCTTTGGTGGATGTCCTTGGATTGTAGAATTGCAATCTTGTTGAATGTGATAGCATTGGATCATTGCCTAGTTCTTTATGCTACAAGCTAGCGAGGTACTATAGAAGGACCTCCCCCTTTAGGCTTAATATGTCCTTCATGGATGGCCATGAGTACTTGGAAGAACATTAAGTATGTGTGGCAAACTACAAGAGTTGGATGCATGGACTTGGTTGTTGTGTGCATCAAGTGAAACTCTACAACTATTGAATTCTCAAAAGAACATGGCAAAATCGTTGCTCATAAAATGAGAAACGTTATGGATCACACTTCCAAAGTTAGGAGCACTCTTCTTGTTGCCATTAGTATTTTTGCTAACGATTATGTTTGACTAGTCCATCGTAGGAGACTAAGATTTTCATTAAAATTTGGGAAGCCTTTACAATTCAAGCTATAAAAGTTTAATTGAAAGCAAGGTGGTAAGTATATGGAGATGCTCCAACTCTATTTTGAGGCACTCAAAACGAGGAGTTCATTGGGTGCATAGGAAATTTGAATAGTGTTAAGTTTACAAACACTGAAGAAATGAAGGGAGCTTTTCATGGGCACCTCCTAGCCATTAGGGTCACCTTCTTTGAAGAATAAGAGCTCACACTCATTGATGTCAACAGGGGGCATTTGTCTAAGCCCTTTTTTGAGGTGGAGGTGGAGTATGCCTTGAAAAGCAAAAGAATAGCACGGCCTCGAGCTTTGATGGAATGCTTGTCAAATTCTGCAAAACCATTCTTGTGGTAGGGCTTTCACAACTTTCATCGATTTATGCATGAAAGATGGTATCATTCTTATTAAGGTTGCTTGATCAAATTGATTCCCATATCAACTATCTAACAGGATGAAGATGGGCCAATGGATGCCCCTCACAATGTTGAATTTATCATACAAGATAAGAAGGCTATGGCACTGAGGTTCACATGTATTTTGTCTAGAGTGATTGGCCCTAGACAATATGGTTTCATCTTTAAGAAAAAGATCTAAGATGCTGTTTGGAATTTGGCAACCACAATAGATAGGACTATAGTTAGTGGGCAAAGGTCTCTCCTTCTCAATATGGATTTTTACAAGGCTTACAACCATATCAACTCTGGTAGTTTATCTTACAAACATGGAAGCTTTGGGCTTTACATGTACTCGAATGGTCAAAACATTGTTCTCTAATGCTTCTACTTAGATTTGTGTTAATGGCTCACTCACTAAAGCCTTTAGCCTCAAAAGGTCAATCCAACAAGGTGCCCCTTGGCACCCCCTACTCTGCGCAATTGTTACTGATCCATTGTTAAAAAGATTTGGATTGGCTAGTGCAAAGGGGATCTGTAAACCCTTTGTAACTCCTCAAGAATGGCCATTTTGTGTCCCAATTTTACATATTCAGATCTAGGTGTTGAAACGAGCTTGAGAAAGCTCTTAACACCAATGGCACTCAATCCCTTAGGACCTAGTTACAAGTAAGAGAGCTAAGGAGGGCCTTGGTATTGAACCATTAAAACAAAAAGCTAGGCAAATACTCTTCAAAGTTTTAAAGGGATTAGACTCAACCCCAATCATAATTAGATGTTGGTTGGCTAACAAACAAAATTCTAGGTGGAAGGTGGGATGGACTTCTTTGGTGTCTTATATCCTATTTTGTAGAGGCCTAGCCGGCCAAGGATTGTTGATTGGGAAGTGGTGCAAAAGATGGTGAATGAATGGAAGTATATCCTGAACAATGCCACTTGGGTATGCAATCAAGATGGGATGGGTATCTTGAGCATATCAAGGGTGATTTGACTGACCCCTAAAGCCTTTGAAGATGACTCTCTACTAGTCAACAGCAAGCCTAGACTAGCCAAGGCTATGTACATGAAAGGGCTAAAATTTGGGTTGACCTTTGGGAAGGAAATACCTTGACATGGTGGCTCCTTGATGAGGTGAGCCAGCAGTTTGGAGGACTGAATGACTCTAACAGTGGATAGCTTCAAAGAGCTTGATGAAGCACATGGAGGTTAAGTTGTTGGAATGTTATCGTGAAGACAAAGGCAAGATAGTAGAGGATGCAAATAAAAGAGGAGACTCTAGGAAGATATATCAAAGGGTTTTCCTTCAAGGTGCATGAAATGTGGAAGAGAATGTACCCTAGGACCAAGCTAAGAATTTGGAAGAGGAGAATAAGAAGAGTGCGAAGAAGCACCCCTTCACACAAACTAAATTTAGTTCTCTAGAAGATGATTATGAACTAGGTGAGGTTAGCTAAATCATGAAAGTCTTTCCCACTTTGTGGCTTGTGTAAATGGCACGTAGAATCACTCAACACTTATTTTCAGAATGTTAGGAGAGAAGGAGCCTTTGGTGTATGCTTATGAAATGGCTAGAGAATGCTAGCTTTTATCATAGGAAAGGAGCACTTTTTGGATATTATGGCAATCTCAATGAATTTGTGGCTGAATTGTGGGATGCTCTTAGAGTTGTTGCAATTTGTAATATTTATAAGTTTAGGAATGATAGACTTTTTAGAGAAAATGGTAGGAGGGGCTCTGATATATTGGCTATGAAGTGTTATTGGTCCTTAGGGAACTTGGCAAAAAGGGAGCTAGTTTTTGGGTTTACCATAGGTTCTTAAAGGACTGTAAGTGACTATCTATCAGTTGACTTGTCAATAATACTTGATAGATGTGTTTATTTTCTTTGTGAGTAATAATATACCAATTGCATTTTAAAAAAACTCTAATTCGGATCCCTTGAGCCTTAAAGGCATGGAAAGAAGATCCAAAGACATGGAGAGTCTCAATGCAACCTTCAATTCAATAATAACAATGTAGTTGAGTAACACCCTAGCCATGACCAAGGAAGAACGGTAGACTTTGGCAACTATAAGCAGAAATTGTGGAAATATTCAAATGGAAATTATTTAAGAAACTTGAATATGAGTATTTTATTAAGTCAATGAGAGGTGGAGGACAAGGTACCCCCTAACAAAATTGTCCTCTATCATAGGACATTATGAAGTGTATGGTGGACTACACCCTTCGCAAGGTTGAACTTTGCCCTATGGAAGGTGCTCTTAGTAAAAAGCTTTCCAATTAGAGATAAACTCCACAAGAGTCTTAAAAGTCTCTTTGATGTGTTTTTTATCTGGTAGAAGTGAAGAAACAATTGAACATGTGTTTTAGACAGCCAAAAGTGAGAGCTTTTTGGGAAGAACTACAATGGTTAAAGAAACATCGAGAGTTTGGCATGCAATTCTATCAATCAACATTAGACACATTTGGCTATACTGATACTCCAAGATGTTTGGGAAATCACCTCCTTCACTTTCACTCAATGATTGTACTAGCAAGCTCAAGATAGATAAAGTTAACAAGTTTCAAGAAGCCAACATGTTAGGGTTTGTCTATAAGGCAGTTTTAGCACTTTTAAGCAATTAAAGATGTAAATCTTTGTCTTAATGATGTTGTAATTACACTTGCCTTTTTCTTAACATGGTACATTGTGCATTACAAAAATTTGAAAGTTATGATCCCTCCCTCTTTTGTTATGAATGTGCTAGTAGCTTTACAATCCCAAACACAAGACACAAGAGGGGCTGGTAATGGAATTTAAAATAGGAATACATTAGGAGTTTTAATTGAATGTCAATCAATGATTTGTTAAAAAGTACCTTGAAAAGCCCTCCTAGAATACACATTTAGATTATACACAATATTTACAAACTAAACATTTGAATAGTAGACACATTTAATTTCTCTATGATCTACTTATAACATGTAATCTTCTAAAAAATTCAAAATGTGAAGTCCCCTCCAAAATGACATCTTGTTCATAGTTGTGGCCCATTTATTGTGTATGAGAGGTACATTATTTTTGGTTAAGCAAGGCTAGATATCTCATCCTTTTAATCAAAGGACAAGTCCATTTTGTATGCCAATAATAGTGCTTAGTTTTTTTAATAGTAGTAAGGGTATTGTTATGGCCCATTTGATCACATCACCTTACTTTTCTCTAAACATGAAAACAAAAAAAAGTCATATGCAAAATGTATGCTTTCCACTTATCTTTGAAAGGTATTAAGGCCTCTACCCCAAGTCATTGGTTAGATTGGTGATTGTTCTTTTCCAGTACAGTGTGATATGACTTAAATTGCATTTTCATGATATGTCATATCTCTTGAATGATGTTTTAGAGATTTTTAAGGAAAAAGAGTGAGTGGAGGTGTTGTTGCAATGAACCTAGTTAAAATAGCAAGTTATTTTCAATGTATGCTTGCAGAGGTAGTATTCGAGATATGACAATTTCCCAAAGGTATGCTATACTCGTAAAGCTTGGAACATCATTGTCAATACTTGCCACCAATTTGACTTTGTCATTAGGATTAAGATAAGCACATCACAATTAATTGTGGTGCACCAATAAGCCCTCTCTAATGAAAATTGAAAGTCTCAATCATTTAGAGATAAATAAGCCCTTGAGTTGAATGCTTCCTATAGAGATGTTTGTCTGGAACATTGTTAAATTGGTTAGTGAAAATGCCATAGCTCCCTCTAATTATAAAAGGTACTCACACCATAGAGAAGTGGTTTGCCATCTCTTTTGGTATTGTCCTTTAACTTAGTTTTTCTTGTTTGCATGGCTAGTCTACCAACTTATGTTTCACTACATGATTCTACTGTTGGGAGCTTACATTCTCTATTAACAAATTTCTCCCTATTCTCGTAATGGACATATATATGGGGCATTTTTTGGACAATTTACTTTAGTTGTAAACACCTTCTCTTCTATAATGCTAGCTTCTCCTATCACACCTATCTTTGAAGTGTCTTCTAGATGGAAGACCAAGCCAATGTCATGCTTAATGGGATAATGGTTCAACAAACTCATGTGTTGTATCTATCTCTCCTTTGTGCTTTGGTTTGTGAAAAACAATCTAAGCTTCTTCTCAAATCAAACTCTAATAATAGATAATACAAACCTACAAATGAATTGGATATGGATTTGTCAAAGCATGGTATGAGCATTAGCTACTACGAAGCTTCCCTTGAAGTATTCGCAATTGATGAGAAGAATATGATCAACTAAGAGGTGGTCAACATCTTCCCCCTCCCCTCCTCCCCCTCCTCCCCCTCCTCTCCTCTACTTTACAATTTTAGAGCTTGTGGCTTTTTGATTTTGAGCATTGATCATTTTATTTTAGAGTAATAGGAACTAAGGTATCTTTGGATTTTGGGAAATGTCATACTTGAACCACATAAACAAGACTCTACTAGTGATTATCACCATTCCTTTTGGAGAAGTAAATCAAACCAGGTTAATTTGTCTTTTGAAACCTTCTTAGATATCTTTCACTCATAGTCAGTATACTTATCATTGAAAGCTATGGATTGTATTTCCTCTGTGATTCTTTCCATTTACTATGTTAATCTATCCTTTGGAACCTTTCAAGACATCTTTCACTCATAACTATTATACTTATCATTGAAAGTTCTAGATTTTTATTGCCTTTGTGATGCTTCCATTTTGCAATTTAGTATGCATAGAATATGAAAATATCTTATATGTGTCCTGATAAATATTGTGCATGCTTAAGTGATGTGTGATTTGGATGTTGATAATCCTATTGTGATGTTTCCATAAGTTTATTTATTATGCATAGAGTATGACACTACCTTACATGTGTCTTGATAAATGTATGCATGTTGTGCATGCTTATGTAATGTGTGATTTGGATGTTGATAACCCCTACACATCCTTCACTCATAGCTAGTATACTTATAGTTAAAAATGATGGATTGTATTCCCTTTGTGATGCTTCCATTTCTCTATTTCTCCTACATAGACTACGACACTACTTTACATGTGTCTTGATAAATGTGCATATATTCTGAATGCTTGAGTGATGTGTATTTAGATGTTGATAGCCATGAAGGACCCAAATAACCCACTTATCAAGAGGCTTATTTTAAATGCTATACAAAACTAAAGAACATAGGTTAAAATTTATATTAGTTATGTGCTTGGTTGTTTAGAACCTAATATTTCACTTGAATTATTTGCCTTCTCATGAATTAACATGTCATTTAATATGTAATACAACTATACACAATTGACATGTATGTGTACACACAAACATGACCAAAAGGTGGGCAAGATAGCTATTATGTTTCAAGGTGGTTTGTGGACGCAATATGAATTGTAAAGGTTATGCAAGAGTTTGGTTTGGGGGAATTTTAAATGTTCGAACAATTACTAGCACTAATATATTATACGTGTTTTTAAAAAAAAATTGGGGCAATGAATTTTAATAACTAAAATGTTGAGATGTTGAGCAAATCACCACCTAGAGAGACATTAAGAGAGATAAAGGGAGAGGGGGAGGTGGGGGTGGAAGAGAGGTGCTAGAGTGAGATAGATGAGTATGGATAGAGTGGAGAGGGGTGGAAGAGGTAGATGAGGTGGAAGGGGATAGAGGGAGGTAGATGAGTATGGATGGCTAGATGAGTACGAACAATGTGGAGGGGGATAGAGGGAAATAGATGAGTATGGATGGAGTGGAGAGGGGTAGAGGGAGGAGGGTATATTGAGATAGAAGGAGGTAGAGGTTGGTGGACTTTGGTAAAGAGAGTTAGCTATGCAGAGATAGAGGAGTGGATGCATGTGAAGAGGATTAGAGAGATATATATAATGTTAGAAACTACAAAATGTATCTAATTGCATATATATTGTATTCTTTGTGTATCAACATACTATCCTAAATTAAATTATATTGATATGATTAAATATTCTAAATTATATTGATATGATTAAATATTCTAAATGCATTAGCAAATTATATAGTTGGATTTCTCTCATTTTTTTCCTCTTGTCCTCTCTATGTTCCTCTAGACTATACACTTTGTGCATATATTATGTACTAAAGTTCCTTGCTACAAGCAACACACATACGTGCGCATGCACACACACACAAAAATACTTTTTTGACCTTATGAGGTGTTGCCACATCTTAGATGGACCAACATACACACTCTCCCACAACATTGCTCACTCACCAATGTACACATACACACACACACACACATGCCATTTACCCTTATGTGATGCACATATTGATCTTAGTTGATTTCATCACACGCACCCACACACACACATTTGTGCATGTGTTAAGAGTGGCAGCAGTTAGTAGTGTTAAAGCAAGGTGACTAGTAGTGCATTGATGAGCAAATGGGTGAAGTAGCAATTATGACCATCGGCATGGCACATGGGCAAAGAGAATATTGCAATTAGGAGTAGGCTATATAAGGGGGGAGGCCCGCCCAAGCAAGGGGCTCGACTATTCATTCATCCTTTGGGTTTGTTTGTGTGTTTGTCGTCTGCCTATTGGATCTTTTGTCTAGTTCTTTGACTAGCATCATGAGTGCTACTATAGTAGCAAAGTTGTTCCCTTGTGTATGTTTTGAGATATGAGTATTGTCATCTCCTTTTATAGTATTATTTTCCCCTAAGTCTATGAGATGATGTTGTTCCTCTAGCAGTTGTCTCTATGTATCTAATTACTATCATTTTCATCATTGTTAAGACTATTGTATTGATTTTATATATCAATATACACTTAGGAGTTTTGTTTGAGTACTTCGTCTTGTCTTCATTGTTTTGATGTTATTAGTCTTGATACCCTGCACATTGACTATAGAGTAGGATGTCAATGTCCACCTATGTGTCGGCTTTGAGTATGACCGCACTCTACCCTATGGTGGTGATTCTCGGACCCAATTACACATGGCAACCATGTTCAATGTTCCTCCGCATGCTAGGTTGAATGTGTAAGCATTTGCAAGGTCCACCTTCATGAAGTTCCCCAGGCATGGTGGTCCATGGCTGATGAGAAGCACTGAATGGCACCATCTCCTAAGGCTCCTCCTTCCTTAGCAATGATGCATCTTGTGTGCTGCAGTACCCTCCTTTGCTTTGAAAGTGTTGTTCGCACTCCACTCTTAGGAATGTAAATGAATTTGCACTCCCGCCGATCGCTTCTACTACTCCATTGACGCTAGTGGGTTGTTTCTTTACTTTTGTTCATCTGGTGGTTATCCCACTTATATTCCCTCCCCAAATTTCAATTCTTAATAGAATGGCCCACCAAACCAACATCCCATTCCCAAAGTTCTTTGGATCTTCTCATGAGGATCTAGATGCTTTCATCAACTAGTTTGATGTCACTTACACTGTCAACTTTCCAAGTCAAGTCAATGAGCCTCACAAAATTGCTATATTCAGCTCTTCGAATGAGAAGAAGGGCCACAACTTGGCTAGTGGTAGAACATGGATGACCCACCTAGAATGCCACACTTTTTGACATAGGTTTCAATTTGACTCTATTGAATAGATGCATAGAAGCTTGGATGGCTTTGTAGCCTCAAGCAAGGAGATAAATCAATTCAGGTTTACATGGCCAAGTTAACAATTCTAAAAAGTGGAATTGACCCAACATCCAACCTCGGGATGAAATGTTAAATACCATGTATGTCCAAGGCTTCGTCCAAGGCTTCAATAAGCCAATCTAGGAAGCTTTTGCCTCTAATGAGTTGTTTGGTAATAGCATAGATCCCTTTTACAAGAAAGCTCTTTGATTATAACAAATTTTTGCCAAAGAAAAATCCAAAATTTAAAAAAAAATCCACAAAGTTGGTTCAAAATAACCAAGATGATGACACTAGTTATTGTAACTCTAATTTAGATATGGAGGTAAAAACTAGCAGTGAGGAAGTTGACTCCAATGATGAGGAGGAGAAAAAGGCTTGCAAGTCAAAGAGGAGAAAAAGGGCAAGAAACCCTCATAGCACACTTGAAAAAATGAGGTCAAGTATCTATGGTGCACACACTACAATAATTTGGGCGATGTACAAGCTAAATACAACTTGAATTAGTGGTGTAGTATTTGTAATATGGCCACTCGTAACATAGACTATTGTCGATATAATGGCAAATATTAGATGGCCCGCACAAGAGGGTGGCAAGGTATTGAAGCATCCCGTTTGACCAATGGAACACCATTTCAGTTAATCAAGATCAAACGCCCACAGTAACTTGCACAAATTAGGAGTACTAGCAACTCAACCATGGTTGTGGCGTGTGTGGTGGGGGAGGAAGAGATGGAGGAAAATTTTGGCCATTTTCTAAACATTGTTTCTACTATATGTAGGAAGGACACTCAACATTGGAGTGTCCTGAAGCTCAGGCATATGATGCCCAAAAATGGGAAGGGCAAGGTTCAACAGCCATGCTCAAAACCAACATAGGGGAAATCAAGGAGCTACGGGAGTTGGATGTTAATGTAGTAACCCGGTTTGCAAGAAGTGATAAGGAAGAAGCATTAAAACCCACATGTTCTTTGTGGTCAGAACAAGCAAGAGTTTGCTACCAAGTGACCGAATGGATAGCAAGAAAACTACTTGTGATGAAATATATGCCACGAAGTTCTAGTCTGAGTTCTAGTCCAGATGTTCAACCTAAAAGATGGTCAGAAAGTTTAAGGGCGGGAGAGAATCCTCCACCGTAAAATGATGGTCAAGATGATAAAGCCCCAAAAGGAATGCATGGAAGCTACACCCTCACTAGTATATCTAGTAGCGGAAGGCACAAACCCTACTAGTTCACAACTTACAACTAGGTGTGAAGATAAATTCACACTTGAGTTCGAGATGGAATCAACAAAACTAGATAAGCCCGACAGAAAACTGCAAAGTCAAAGCTATAGTAGAGAATGGATAGGAAGTATCAACCCCAAAGCAAGCGAACAACAAGCAAGTTATGAAGGAGATCTGTAACCTAGTGGAGTTAAGCATCCAGATGCCCATCCTAGAATTGACAAAGGTAAACATTCATGGATTTATATTGGTAAATGGAAGAGTCATGTACCAAAAGTTCATCCCGATAAGAAGCAGGAAAAGAATCCGAAAGACAACCCCATGCAGAAACATGGTTAGATCTCAAAAGCTAATCCTAGAGGTAATAGGAGCCAAAAATTAGATTCTGATCTTGTAGAAGCAAAAGGGAACATGGTAGGAGTTTTGTCTATCCCAAACTCATCCGAAGAACCAACCAAATGGGGGCCATTTAATATCATTGTTCCATTAGGAGATCTCTTAAGTCTTGTACCAGCTTTCAAGGACCATCTATTGAAGATTATCTAGCCAAATCGACCAATGTTACTAGAGCCACAAGTAGTGACTATGACTACAAAGGCTTTGAAGGTCATAGTTTAGAGAATCAAGTAGGAACCAATATCACCAGGCCCATTTTCTAATCGAATAATTTCGATAATCCATGCTCAATGCAATGACAAAATTATCCAAAATGTCTTGCTTGACAACCGATCCGATATCAACATATTCACATTGGCAACTTGTAAAAAATTGGGATCAATGGATTAGGAACCAACCCCATTCTTAGTAAGAATGGCAAATCAACAATGGTGAGATTGCTTTGCATTATACACTCTCTACTTTTTGAAATTGCCACAATTCAATTCTTAGTTTCTTTAGTCATTGTGAATATGGAGCATGCATGTGAAGATAGCTTATTGTTGGGAAGGCCTTAGCTTTGCCAAGCAAGAGTAATGCATAATTGGAATAAAGAAAAACTCACTATTCATTGAAATCAACACAAAGTTACTTTGTTCTTAAAAAATATTGCCCCTCTCTCACTACAATGCAGACTAGTTGTGGCAGAAAACGGTCAACATAGTGGAAGGATTGAGTGATTATAAGAAAGAGGAAATTCTAAAGGCCAATGCAAATTTATAGCCATGGTGCTTGATTAATGTTTTGCAAATCAGAACAATCTGTGTAGCCGTAGAATCTACTAGATAACCCCCTAGAGAAGGAGGAGGAGGGCTACAATCCAATTGAGTTCTGAAACCTAGAACCTAAACTCTATGAAAAATGATGATGACGTTGAAGAGATTGCCAAAGCTAAGATAATAGAACTATTGAGATAAGAGAGAATTTGAAGCTCATATGTAGGTGACAAGAGTGAATGAGGATGAATTAGCTACGATGTTTTTGGGTTTGAAGGA